>NC_137128.1:8717420-9917420 GCF_949319135.1 Squalius cephalus | reverse complement strand
GGAGATTTTCCTTTTATTTTTCACTGTTTTGTTTCTCATCGACCACCGTTTAGCTGCAGCTTCGAGCTTAGGCAATACAAATATTTGATTATTTATTTCTTATGTCAGTAAAGACGTGTGCGCAACTATTTCAGCCCAAACTATGGGTAAGCATATAAAGATTGGCAGCAAATGTACCAAAACAAAACAATTTTTTACTTTGTATTACTGCATATAAAAGGGGAACAGTTCATCTTATTTTAAGTAAAATGTATTTTAAATATCATATTCACTTTAACATTACTGCACTGTAAAACATGTTCATTTTAACTGTAAAAGATTGTACAAATGACAGTGGTTACTAGATTAATGGAGGAAATAGATCTAATGGAACATTTAATTAATTTTAAAGTAAAAATTGACATGTACCATTTAAAAAAAAAAAAAAGTAATCTAATAATTTACAATGACAAACCAGTCTACTGATATTCCCAGAATTCCCTGTGTGACATCAGCTCATGTTTGATTGCATTTGTGTTTTTTTATAGTTTTTGTTATCAGTTATATTAGGGTTTTATGTTACAACGTATTATTATTGCATTATTTTACTGCCGTGTGTGTGGTGTTTTGTATGATTGTGTATGACACTGGGCACCTTCTATATATTCATATTTCCCTCAGCTTGTGGAAAAGCTGCTTGTGATGAACTTTGATTCGTCATGTGTATATCTCTTTACCGCCAGTGCTATTGTGGTGGTGGTCTGTACGATAAAAGTACAAACGGATTTTAGTAGCAGCGTTGCCTTGATAATAAGGACTGCTGAGATTGTATTTTATTTATTTATTTAATTTTAGTTTGTTTGTTTGTTTGTAACTTAGATTTACTTTTTTACTGTATTTTTGCAGAATTATTCCAGCAACAGGTGTAAGTATTTTTTCTGTAAAAATTACTATTTTTTTTACAGTGTGTTGTCATATTGTGAGCATGTTTTATCAATCTTATGATTTTAGTGTGTTAATGTTGACACAGTGTCACATGTTCATATGGTATTGTGAATAATAAGTATAAATGAGTAGACATGCATATTAGCTGAAATTTGTATATTACCTTTGTAATGTCTATACTTGTGTAGGTGTATATGCGTACCTATGTGCCTGTGTGTGACTGTGTGTGTGTGTGTGTGTGTGTGTGTGTGTGCCCCAGCACATCTGGCCTTTATATCAGGGCTTTAATTAATCCTGAGTGAAGGCCAGGCAGTGACAACTAAACTGGGTAGACTCCAGCAGTGGACAGGCCTTGATTTATGACGGTCGAGCCCCAACCAACACTGATTTATTTAAGAAAGACAGAGAGAGAGAGAGGGGGCAAGCGGCGAGGGAGGACAGAGTCTCGGTGCGGAACAGAAAGGTACTGTTTTCTGAAAGAGAGAAGAAAAAGAGGGAAAAAGTGAGGGGTTGGTTGCTCTGTGAGAGGTGCCCCCCGTTCACTGGGGCATCAGATGCAGCCAACACACACAGACAGCTTTCCTTTAACACAAGAGCCGGCGGGAGGAAAGACTGGATATCCTGATGCTCCACAACAACTCTTCCTCACTATGTACCTTTTCAAGTCAAGGTCTTGCAGCTTTACAGCTTTCTCAGACATTTCTCATACTATCTTCTTTTATGTTCCACAGAAGAAAGTCATACAGGTTTGGAACGACATGAGGTTTAGTAAATGATGACAGAGTTTTCATTTTTGGGTGAACTGACCCTCTAAGTGTAGCTTCATCTTTACAATCGGAAGTAGTGAATGTTTTGAATCAGGTTTCTCAACACTCCACCTGTATGCTGATGGTCAGATGAAATGAACTACTGCGACTGAAGAAGAGAAAAGTAACACTCTTTAAGAGAGAGAGAGAGAGAGTGTGTGTGTGTGTGTGTGTGTGTGTGTGTGTGTGTGTGTGTGTGTGTGTGTGTGTGTGTGTGTGTGTGTGTGGATCGGCATGTAATTGGGCTGTGCTGATGGAAAAGTCTCCCACAGGTCTGATTTTGGTCCCTCCCAGCCCAGAGTGTCGATGGAGGGTCTTCCTCATCCTCATCTCTCTTTTCTTATCTCACCGTCAAATGCTGTATTTTCCTCTCTTTGCCTCCCTCTCACACTCCTGATCTTTCATGGTAACATAAAACTCCCCGTTCCTTGGTTTCCTATCTCATGCTAAACTTTCTTCTCTTTCTTACATCATCATGGTTTCTTTGTCTTTTCTAGTTTATCTGCTAATGGTATATACTATGACTATCCAATGACTGCTTATTTAGGAAATAGTGGTCAGTCTTTGGAAACCACTAAAAGTGAATTTAAATTGTCATTAATGATGCAATTACTCGACTGAATGTCTGCAAAGAAATGTTAATTGCTCAAGCTGCAAGAACAACATCACATCCTTCAAACAGAGTGGAATCTGGCTTAGGAGACTTCTGATACAATATAGCATTGTGAAACACAGTAGACGTGATGCAATTATCACAATATTGAAGACGATGTGAGAAATTTAACCCTGGGGGCTTTCATAGTCAAAAGCAACCGCAGCGGTCAACCACTGTTTATGAAGCTACATATGACATATATTCATATCGTGTGGTATTCTTATGTTTAGGAGTCAATGAGTTCATCCATACCGACATGGGTTAGCTGTTGATCTCAAACTAGAAGGTGCTTTTGCATTAGTTGACCACCAAAATAAGGCTTGATCACAAGCTACCAGATTCCTCCATAATTCCCAGCTGTTTCATTCTTTTAGTTCCTCGTGTAGCTCTGGCACACAGCAGGACTTCTGCCTGACGAGTACTCCAGGGGGTGTGATGATGGATTGCACTGGCCTGCCTGTGGGTCCTGGAGAACACATCTCAGAGCTGCTCCACTAACTCCTGGAGTTCCTGTTTAAGAGGGGAAAGACTTGTTCCTCCGCCTCAATTGCTTCACGAGATCTACGGCCAGGTCAGGATAGACTGATGGACTCGCAAGTGGGAAAGAAATGTAAAATTATTGTAGAGTTTAGGGACTAACACTCTGTCACCTAGGTGGAGGTCTGATGTATGCATGCCGCTACAAACATGTTTCTTGCATATTCTAGCAATCCAACCATATGAACACCGACACTTGCTTGATGATGGAGCAGTCAAATCAATAGAAGGGAACTGCACTTCCAAGTGGAGTGCATCCATCCTCAAACACCACACTTTTGACTATTTACAAAGCACCAGCCAATCTACTACAATACATCTTAAAACTAGAAGAGAATCATCATTTGTCATTATCTCAATGAATAGACCTATTTGATTAACTTCTTTTTTTTCTTTTTCTTTTTTTTCTTGCATAGTCTACAAATACTAGGATGTGTGTCCATGATAGCTGTTCATCTCTGGACTCATCTCTGGACTCATCTCTGCTGGGTATGTAGATAATCATAATACTAGAGGCTGGTATTGTTACCTCAATTCCACTTTTTTCGGTTAAAGCTATTGCCTCAGTTGTCTCAGTCATAATCTGTGGCCTCTTTATTCTGATAATCTCAGTTGCTTGTGAAGTATGGATTGTGCAGCCCAGGCTCATTAGAAAAACGTACCTGTGGCAACATTTTTGCAAAACGCAAAATACGTTGCCTCGTGCACGTTTCGGGACAGTTTCAAAGTGAAATGTCCAGTGAGTGGTGCTAAAAGCGTGTTTAGTTTTATTACGTTGGAGTTTGTACGTATCACCGCAGTTCTGAATTGAAATGTCCGGTGAGTGGCACTAAAATTTGTTTACAAATCATGCACTATGGTAAAAAGTGTTTTGAGGTCATGGTAACACTTTAGAATACTGTTCCTTCATTAATGAATAACTACACAGAACAAATGAGTAATGCATTAGTAACACTCTAGTAACTACTATTAACTAACAAAAAACTCAGATTAACGAATTAGTAAGTAATAGCGCTCAGTCGGATGTGGTAGTTCACTATTAGCTAATCAATAACTACTATTTTTCATACCTCACTGAAGACTAAAAGAACTACTATATACAGGTTAATAAATATTTATAATGCACAATGTTTAATATAAGGTAATGGCAGCCCATTAGTAATGAATCAAGTGTTACTACATCCTTCTAAAGGAACTAATAATAATTTGGATCAGTATTCTAAAGTGAAGATCATGGGAACACACTAGTAATGACTAAAGTGTTTCCAAATCCATTGGAAGGAATTGCTATTCAAAATCTTACAAAAATCTCAAAAGCTTACAATGACTTCAGTCAATATTAGGTAGTTATCATGTTTTTCACTTTAGAATACTGATCCAAATAATTAGTAGTTCCTTTAGAATGATGTAGTAATACTTGAGTCATTACTAGTGGGTTACCATTACCTTTTATTATAAATTATGCATTATTCATGTTAATTATGAACCTGTAGATAGTAGTTCTCTGGGAGGTATGAAAAAAATAGTAGTTATTGATTAGCTAATAGTGAACTACTACATTCATCTGAGCGCTATTACTTACTAATTTGTTAATCAGAGTTTCTTGTTAGTTAATAGTAGTTACTAGAGTGTTAATAATTTGTTACTAGTTTGTTCCTGTGTAATTATTCATTAATGAAGGAACAGTATTCTAAAGTGTTACCGAGGTCATAACATAATTGTGCAAGGAACCGCATGAAAACAAATCTTTATTAATCCATAATCTGCCCCTGTAATCATAATTGTGTGTGAAAATGATTAAAGTGTTTGCTGTTTTACTGCATCTAGTGTTCATTTCTGTTGGAAACTGCAGTGATATGTACGTATACGTACATAGTACGTATTTTGCGTTTTTCCAATGAGCCTGAGTTGGGATTGTGGGAAGCAGTCCATTATTATTTTTATTTTTTTTCGACCTGGGCGGTTACATGCAGCTCAGGGAGCAGCAACCACTCTGCTAATATGTGCCAGTATGTGGTTCATCTGGACACACACAGTAACCCTGGGATTGCATGCCTAAGCTCGGATCTGCTGAGTTGTATGCACCAAAAACAGTCCTAACCAGACTAAGATCTCTGCCTTCATAGCCACATAACTGGGGATCAGACTCTCTGGGCCTCCGTGGTCAGAAAATTCACAAGGATGTGACTACTTGGGTCGTCAATGCAATTGTCATTCACTTGTTCAGGTATTTGTGGTGCCTGCATTGACTTAATTTGCAGCATTGCCTGTAGTGTGCTTTACTCTACATGTACAATATGGTGGTTGTGTGATGAAGCTCAAGGTTGGGGGCTCAAGCTCATGTGGTTATGAATGTATTTAGGTAAATCTGAGTATAAAGTTGTTTAAACAACCTTTGTAGTAGCAAGTTTAGACCATGCCAAGATGCATAGCATTTGACCACGGTATAAGAACACAAAAACAGAACAGTATTGTGAGCACTCAGTGCCTGGAAAAGCACACCCTTTATGGGAGGTCAGCCTCTGGACTCTTATCGCCTCCTTGAGGTGGCCCCCAAGGGCCTTCATCACTCAGATCTCCTCTGAGGACCAGGAGAATGTAGAGAACATAGCAGTCCTTGCTTTTATTGGATCTGATCATTACTAATATTCTCTGGAATGTCCCTGAATATAAATAGAACACGAAAAAAATGCACAGAGAAATTGGGAAAAAAAAGAGACAGGCCTGGTTTGATCTGGAGCAAAAGTTCTGGATTGCTGTGTTTTGATTGGATGGATGGAGTACTGGGGTGAAGTTCTGGGAGAGGCACAGACAGACCGCCCAGAGCGAGCTCAAGACTCCTCGGGGAGTGACTGTGGATCAGTTTCAGAAAAGACCTTGTTAGAGGTGTCTGAACAAGGGCAATAGCTATGGGAATGTGTGTGTATGCATAATACGGCTGTGCATGGTCAGTGAGGACAAAGAGAATGTTTGTCCCCTGATCCAACCAGCATTTATTGTTACATAATTTCTGTTCCCACATAGACTATATTCCATGTAAGCAGCTAGGTGGATAAGATCTGGACTGGACTAAATGGTGGGTAGTGTAAAATTATGAATATGTTTCCTCTTTATTTTTATTTTTTTTCATTTTCAAGAAAGTTAACATGCTGACTTATGCCATTAGTTTTTCTCAGCACTCATCACCAAATGTTTACTCTAATATCCAACATTTCCATAATTTTCCCCCTTTTCAGTTTCCCAGGTGGTTAAATTGGATTTTGTCCACTTACAGTAAGTTAAAAGGGTCCGCGTTCACCCCATTCATATATCATACTTGTGTTTATTTGTGCTTGACATTCTTTTGTGCCTGGTGTAAATCACAGTCTCATATACCTCATTATCCCACTGCAACTCTAATTCCCCCTAAATGCACTGGAGAATATTCAGAGCTCATTTGTGGTGTAAACACTCCTTAACTGATCCAGATTAACTCCTCTTCTCCTGTTACCTTCCTCCCCTGTGCCACACAAAACTCTTGCCTTTCTTCAAAAACACGGGGGGAAAAAAAGCTGCCCCAACCCCCTTTGCAACTGATGACCATATAATTTTTTATTTTACTTAATTAGACTTTTTAAATGTAATTACACTCTAATGCATTCCATGTTGAAATTAAGGCTCTGCAAAAGACTAATTTGTACTTTCCAATCAACTGTTACTGTAAAAAAGGACTGGCCTGGTCTGGTGTGCTTCTGGTGGAACCCAAGGCCATGAGCAATGGAACATGTCCATCATCCTGATTATTAGGTGGAGACCACCGGTGAAATCGGGGCCATTTGGTAGGCTCAATAACACTGAGAAAAAGAGAGGCTGAGGCACAGGAAGTGGGCCTAGACAGGCAACTGCTGAGGGAAGCACTTTTCACAAGGGGCCCAGGCCAGGCCTCGGCTAAAATCCCCTAAAACACAACGACAGGCCCAATTTAGGGCTGACATGGAGAATTGGTGGACTTCCAGAACAGTGCTTAAGAACATGTGGCAGGATCCAAATGACCTTGGTTGAATTTCCTTTTGTCAAGACGCACGTTTAAGAATGGACAATTCTCCGTAATTACCATTACGGCTGGAGTTTAGCATGCAGTTTTCGCCCCCAAATGACTTTCAGAACACTAATTAAAATAATGAACCAAACGATTCCTATTCTAATAGATTTCCAGGAAAAACGTGGTGAGGGATATGTTAAAAAGCCCACATGATAATTATTAGTCTAACACCACCACCTCATCTACACCAATAAAGTAATCAATTGGTAAAGTGATCGTAAAAAAACTAAAAATAAATCCTTACAAAGGAAAGTAAGTAACAAATAAAACAATGAATTTATCAGGAGACAATGTGAGTTGTCAGCAGAAGTGCACCTCCTCTTAGATCAGACGTCCCTGTGCTGTCCATTGAATCCTCCTCAGCCAGCAGGAGCTTCAAGACCTTGTGTTTTTACTGCACGACTACATGGGAGGTGCTCACTTTACGACCCCAAGTTTATGGCAATGCCGCTTAAGAGCTGCTCAGGTTTCGTTGGCAATTACCTCTCCATACAAGACCCCCCCAGTTCCTATCCCCCTCTCCTGCCTGAGAGGACAGGGACCCCCTCTGACTGGGAGGTGAACTAAGATCTCCTCCTCTCACTCTTTTATCCCCAACTCTCTTTCTTGAAGCTGTGCTGAGCCCTTTGCAGCTGGACTCTGTTTATTTACTGGGCTGTGGCGAAATACCAGGAAAACCTGGCCTCCCACCTAACCAAATCCTCGGGGCAATGAATGACGTTCCCCTGGGTCCTGCCCCAGTGCTCTGGGTGAGGTTCAAGAGAGCGCAGGACCGAGGCTCAGACCTCAGCACTGGATGACTCAATGACCCCAACATGCTTCTTGAGTTGGAGTTCTGAGCTAATTTACTTTTAATTTTAAATGTAAATATCACCTGCACTCTGCTCACAAAAGTCCTCTGTGAGCACACTATAATGCCTCACTGCACTAGAGGATATTCGGCATACATCAACCATGTGAAGTACACTGATAATTTATGTTTTATCAGTGGTGCTTACTAAGTGAAGGGTCAGTATTACCATCTTACTATATTAACTTGTCCTGCGCTGTTTGTGCTACGAACATTACAGATACCTCAATTATGCGGTCGGTTGGAGGTGTGCTAGTACTTTTCTAAGTGACAGGTCTTACACCTTTTGCCTGGTGTATGATAAAACAGTGCAACAATGTTATATTTAAGGAGGGACTTGAGTTATATGTGGAGACCAGAATATCACAGAGACTTGATTGTGAGATCTTTTGATTTGGCCTATTAAGCAACCACCCACTACACCTTTGACCATTCGACATTTATATTGCCCTGGTTACAAATCAGAATGTTCCAAATATCCCCTACATATGAACAACGTTAAGAATAATTTGGTAGAGAAATATGTGTACAAGGCCTTTACAGAAATAAACAGCCAACTGTGGAGGAAAAACGAGTGTGTTTATTGCATCACCCTGACAACACACTTCATTTGTGACTATCAATCAGACGAGTTCAGCTTGAATGAGAAACACAAGGAACAGTTTGGAATAAGCTTCTACCACTTCCTTAGAACTGAGCTGAACTCCAATGCATCAAGTGTTTCTCCATCTGTATGACTCGCTGTCTCTCTAAATCACTTTCCCTCTTTATTTTGCATAAAATCATAATCCATGTTTCTTTAAAAAATAGTTCCTGATAATAAAGTTCAACTTTTTTTTTTCTTTTCCTAAATTATTTGTTTTTACGGAAACTTGCAGTGCACTATATTTGTTCAGTCTGTAGTACAGATATAAAGTGTAATGAGAGGCACAGGAAAGATGAAACGAAATGATGCCTGACAACGTTTAAGACTCATCCAGTATTTTTGAAGGGTCATCAGTAAAATATCATTCAGTGGAAGAGGCACAACGTTTTATTCACCATGAAACTGGAACCAAAAGAGATACCAGATGATCAGTGGCTTTATTCCAAAACCCAGTGAGCTGCCCGTTGTCTACTGTCTACATAGGCAGCTAAAATGACATTTCAAACATGAAGCATTTGGGACACTCAACAGTCATAGCTGGTTCCAATAGAGTGTGTTAAGCTGTAAATTCTCTAATAAGCACACAAAGACCCATTTAACCGGATGGAACTAATTTATGGATACTTTTAAAATGAAGAAGTTGTCTCAATGCGTTCTGGGATTACCTTGTCTGCAAAGCTAAATTTGTCCAAAATAGAGTCCCATTACTAATTTTAGACTGTGCAGAGATACAGTACTTACAGTTGTTACAAGTGTTACACTATATTTCAATAGTCCACTTTAGACATTCCGTTGATAACATATTGATAATCATAAGTTGCACCTATGTGTCACCTAACTCTCAGAGTATTAGTAGAGTATTAGTAGACTGTTGGGGGTTAGTTTCTTGCAAAGTTACTTATAGTCAGTACAATGTCTGTTGAGGAGCATCAAAATAAAGTATTAACAGATATAAGGCAGAGAGTCTACTAATACTCTAATGAGAGTTAGTTGACATGTAGTTGCAAAGGTACTTATAGTTAGTAGAATGTCTAAAGTGGACCATCGAAATAAAGTGTTACCGAAATAAGTAGATGGAAATCACATATTGGTGAAAGAGCTATGTGGCTGTGCTAAAAACAGTACATTTAGATATTTGCTAACTATTTATGATGCTACCGGTCACTAGCAGTGATTCATGATGATGGTCCTAAAGTTTCGCGGAGGTGAGAGGAGTTCAGGGCAGCCATATAAGGAGTGTCTCAGTAGGCATTTGAGCAGACACATGGCCCCCTGACCGCCCAGGGGACGGCCCAGCATGCATCACACATTCTGGGATGGCAGTGAGGCAGAACCAGGGTGAGGCATGGGCCAGATGAACAAGAGAGAAAGAAAGAGGATGCAAGGTCCAAAGGTCTCTTCTAAACTATCGTGATACAATATAAATCAGTATAGAAAACTAGTTGATAAGACAAGTCCAGAACTTTTGATGACTGTAATGTTATTCACAGGATGCTGCCTCAAAAATGTGGTTTAGTTATTCCAAATAACAGCGGTGAGTAATCAAAGTAAATGGGTTACACGGCAAGTTAAGCATGCGTAGCAAATAAACTAGTTGAAAATGGCTAAGTAAGGCAAGTTTATTTAAATATTTTGTCCTGTTGTAGCTTAGTTTTGATCGTAGACACCATAGAAAGCATGTGCTTGGGAAGAATTTACATAAAAAAAGAACAGGGATTTTGGCAAAATGGGCTGTACACAAATCTTAAAAGGTCAAACCTTAACCGCAGCACTAAGTCATAACGGCGATGTCTTGTCGCAGCAGTTGTACTGCATGGAAGGATCCTGAGTGTATCACACATATTTGTCCAAACACCAGTGGCCTCCTCCTGGCTGTTACGAGCAGGAGCGATGGTGGGCGTCAGGGGCCTGCTGAATTCTGGGAACTGAGAGTTGTTTGGAGGGTCTCAACAGCTCCCCACTCCCTCTTGGCAGAACATCACAGAGGAACTCATGCAGCTCAAATATTTCTCCATCAAATGATCTACAAAAACACATCCCACTGCGCACACAAAGGGAAGTATGTGTGCTCGTGTTTGTGAGAAACAGCAAATTATGTTGGTGTTCTCGTATAAATGTTCAGCCAATGCGTCGATATTTTCGTTGTTAACGTCATTGTCTTTTTAACTCAAATCGCTGTCCATGCACTTGGAAAGCCTCTGGACTGGACAGACTTTTTAACATCTGTAATGTAGTTGGTTAAAAATGTAGTGAGCTTGACCTTTGAGGATTTCCATAACAATACACATATGATAATTGCAAATCATTTAGATCTAGTGCATAAGCTGAGAATATTCTGAGAATATTCTCTTACATGATGCAAGATTAATTTTAGCCCTGGTGAAAAGTGTCAAGTTAAACACCCAGAAATCCCAGATGCCTTAAGTAGCAAACTCTTCTTACATTGATTAACTTTTTTAAAAATGTTTTGCTACCTTTTACTCAGCATCTTAACTAACCAATATGACTGTTTTAACCTCTCTGCTGCCCCCTTCAGCTCCGGAGAGCATAGTGGTTAAATTACTGCAGGTTGATCGGTTGAACAAAAGTTTGTCTGGAATTTGTGCTTATTACCTCACATTGCAACTGTTGAATTATGACTGATTATTTGATCTCTGATCATTGAAACACTGATGCTTACTGATAATCATAATAATCAACAATAAAGTCAAATAAATGTTATACACTCTTAGAAGAAAAGGTTTTACAGTATATAACTTTAAAGGGTTCTGCCAGGCTCTTCATACTTTAGTTTAGGGTCCAGTTCTCAATATTAACTAGTTGCTTATTAACATGCATAGTAGGATATTGGCTGGTTATTATAAAGCACATAATGCCTTATTCTGCATGACTATATTCCACATCCCTTAATCACCCAATACCTAAACTTAATAACTACCTTACTAACTATTAATAAGCAGTAATTAGGAGTTTGTTAGTTAGTTAATAGAAACTATTAACTATTTAGCTACTTTGAAACAATCTACATTGTTAAAAGCGTTATATAAATGAAGCTGACTTGACTTGACTTAATAGTGAGAATAGGACTCTAATTTAAAGTGTGACCTTTTTAATTTATAATTTTGATTACATTTTATGAATTAAACAGCTCAAAACAACCTTGATTACAAAAAAAAAAAAAAAAAATTACCTGTTAAATATTAAAGTATTATGCAACCATAAGACATTTCTCCTTACAATATAGAACCTGTTTGGCATAATGGGTTCCTTAAAATCAAGCCAAGAAGACTGTACATAAGTCAAGTTACAAATATAATACATTGTATTTTTCACTAAAAGGTGTAAATCGTGTCAAGTGTCAAGAGCGAGTGCTATTACAAGCATTAGTTGTGACACAAATAGAAGATAACAGGAAAAAAATACAAATTTATTAGAAATCAAGTAGATATTTCACATTTTTTTGCATGAAAAAGTTATGAATTAAAGTAATGTCATGTTAACAAGCAGTAATTAGGATTTTATTGAGGCAAAAGTCATAGTTAATAGTTAATATTGAGAATAGGTCTCTAATCTAAAGTCTTACCTTTTTCATTTTGATTAAATTTTATGAATTAAACAGCTCATAAACATACTTGATTACTAAAAGAAAAGAAAAAAATAGCTGTTAAATATTAAAGTTGAATGCAACCATAAGACATTTCTCCTTATAATATCTATCAAGGGGATGGAAAGGTAAAGCGCCAAACATTAGTCCCAAACTGATGAGTAATATCTTCTTGCGATGCGTAGATCCTTTTTTCTGATTTTTGAGTTCCTTACAATATATAGACATTTTTGGCGATAAAGGTTCTTTAAAATCAAGCCTGTCAGGTTCTACAGGGTTCTAAGCCCACTGAACCTTTTTTTAAAGAGTGTACATAAGTTATAAATATAATACATTGTTTTTTCACTAAACGGTGTAAATCGTGTCAACTATCAAGAGTGAGTGCTTTTACAAGCATTAAAACAAAGTAAGTAAATATTTTACATTTTTGTGCATGAAAAAGTAATGAATTAAAGTAATGTCATGTACTTGTACGTAATTACTATGCCTGTTGCAAATTACGATTCATTTTAAACATTTGAATTCAAAACAGATAATAAAGTTGAGATAAATATAGACAAAATACACAAACACAAGCTAACACCTCTAATAAACAGCAGACTGTGTGTGTGTGTCTTAGTCACTCTCATAATTTTGTCAAAAGCAGCCTATACTATACTGTCCCATTGTGTGCAATCTTAGCGTCACCTGTATATTTAAAGAAGTCAAATGTGCATTTAGTGAAGAGAGAAATACGTCATCTGAATAACGGCATCAACATTTAATTCATGTATAACATTTAATGGAAAATCTGTTAAGAGGTTGGTTTCCAAGACTGAGAAAGCTGTACGAGCGTCACATAGTGCGGTGTGATTCTCATCTGTCTTTCACTCATGTGACTCTCTCTGTCTTCCTCGCAGGAGTCTGACCTCTGGTAACTGCAGCCTGTTCAAACATATCCCCGTTTCATGCGCAAACAATACAGTAGAGGGGAACGGCAGAAGAGAAAACCCTCTTCATATTGCTTACTGGTGCCTGATGAACCCACAAATCATACACAAAGACTTCTTTATGAGAACATAGTGAACCCAGTGAGATAAAAGTGGAGCGTACAGCTGAGACAGATTATTAAGCCGCAGGACTTCGAGCAGGTGTTTTCGTCCAGAGCGCCAGTGGTTTTAGGTTAGCGGCTAACTGCCTCAATCTGTGACAAGACTCCCAGCACAGCGTGTCACATGGGGCCGTTGTTTTTAACCGCTAATATTAACATTTTTCTTCTTCTCCGAGAGAGAGAGAGAGAGAGAGAGAGAGGGATTTGGAGTGCGCTCTGGGCCACGTACTGTTACGTGCAGCGCTCTGGGGGCTTTTAGGCCAGCCGTGTGTTGACATAAAGCAGGGACGATGGATTTAGCCACAAGAAAATTACGCGAAGTCAACCAGGCCGGAGTGGCGGGCATTTTTGTCATTACGGGGTGGGTGGTGAAAATAAAACAGAGAGAGATGTTGAGGGAAAGCAGTCTAGAGAAAAATTACCATTTATTTTTAGAACGAGTCAGTGGTCTTGCTAGATGCTAGCACTGGATGTGTGTGCATATTTTATTTTTTTATTTTTTTTAAGCTATAAAAATCCATTCTCATGTTTGTGGGACTTTGGTTTACACTTTATTTCGATAGTCCAATTTAGACATTCTACTGACTATAAGTAACTTTGCAACTACATGAGCCTTAACTCTTACAGTCTACTACAGTCTATAATAAGCTAGTTGACATGTAGTTGTAAAGTTACTCATAGACAGTTTTCCTGTGGAATTGGGCTAAGCTGTTACTGTGGGTTCATTTCTTTTCCGTGGGTTCATTTTCTTTTTCTCGCTGTTGGCAAGTATATGAAATGGTGTCATTTGCCAGTTTGCTGGTTACATTTTTATGAATTCTAACAATTAATGAACAAGAACAAACGTGGACAACGCTGGGGACAGCTGACAGGCTTGATTCACAAATTCACACAAAATTATGTAAAAAATATCAAGAATCCTATGGTCGGTTATGTCTTAAGTGCACGGAAACGTATGTGTACAGTGTCAGTATATTAGATGTCTGTGTTTTTAATGTTAATCAGACAACAAAAGACGGGGAAATCACTCATGCTCTTGACTGAATAACTTTTTGTAACTTTAATAAGGATGAATTAATATGGATGTTTAATTTATACAGTGAAGACTATGCAGTGTTATTTTACATTTGCTTATTTTATTACATTTCTGTGCCTGAAAACCACTGTCAGAACTTGAAAAGCACTATTTGATTTGTATCTTTGTTATATTATATTTATTTGGGCTTTTGCTTGTAATTGAATTATTTGTTTTTATTTTACCACTGACTGCCAACTTATCTTTAATGTTTTACATTTATTTTAGTTAGGGTTGCAGTTGATTACCGCCGGTACTGGTTTCATGCCGATACAATATATTTATGGCCGGTACATTTTTTGAAGTCATATTATAATGTCCAGATTAAAATACCATAATTTTACATTATGTTTGATATGAAAACCTTATTAAAATATGTAAAGCATCAAACACTTTTACACATGTAAATTGGACCATTAATTTATTCGGAACTATCCAAAACACAAAAAACTCCAAACAAATCACAGTTAAAAAACACTGTGTCATATAACGAATATAAAAACAAGAGCAAAACGGCATCATCCATCTATGTGAAACTCTACAAGATTGTATTTGGTCCCAACAATGTATAGGAAAAGTGTGTGACTTAGGTGTACAAATACTGGTAACACTTTACAGTAAGGTTCATTAGTTAACATTATTTAATGTAATAACTAACATGAACTAACAATGAGCAATACACTTGTAACAGTATTTATTAATCTTTGTTAATGTTAGTTAATAAAAATCCAGCTGTTCATTGTTTGTTCATGTTAGTTCACAGCACATTAACTAATGCTAACAAATACAACTTTTGATTTTAATAATGTATTAGTGGTGGTGTGGCGCAGTGGATAAGACACATGCCTTTGGTGTGAGAGACCCGGGTTCGAATCCACTGTGAGACACCAATGTGTCCCTGAGCAAGACACTTAACCCCTAGTTGCTCCAGAGGCGTGCGACCTCTGACATATATAGCAATTGTAAGTCGCTTTGGATAAAAGCGTCAGCTAAATGAATAAATGTAAATGTAAATTAGTAAATGTTGAAATTAATATTAACTCTGATTAATAAATGCTGAAGAAGTGTTGTTCATTCTTAGTTCATGTTAACTAAGGTAGTTCACTAATGATAACTAATGAACCTTATTGTAAAGTGTTACCCAAATACTGCTTGAGGACATTGGAAAGTCTCTCTCATTTTCACTAATCTCAACTTTAAAATAGGAAGGTAATAAATTTGTGCCTGTATGCAAATAACTTGTATTAGCATGGGCTTACAGCAGGAGGTGATGATGGTGCAGTGGTCATGCCACAGATGATGTTGATGTGAATGACGTGCCACGCTTATTTGTGTCTTTTATTGAGCCTGGTCAACTGGCATCACCGGACCTGAACGTCTCCTCTTGCAGAAGCTCAATCCACACGAGCACAGCTGGATCATGTCCAGATCTCCATCAGTGCACTCCTGTGCCATCCATGTGTGTGTGTGTGTGTTTGAGTGGAATTTACATAATTAAACTGGCAGATCAGTTGTATGCACATATAATAGACCATCACTCTTTTTCATATGTATTTTTTATTATTTATTTATTTATTTACAATAGATATATATTGCTGTTATCATGAATTTAGAGAGTTGATAGTTGAAAGTTTGATATGGATATGTCTTTTCTTTTTATCAGAGTTGTTATTTTGGCCATTCTTCATTTGGAATAATTAATTATCCATATATTGAGGTAGAAGAGGAGTAATTCATAATTGTTTTTAAAAATAAATACATTTATTTGTTTGTCTGTTTGTTTATTTATTTATTCTAGTGTCAGGAATATTCGATAAACAGTACATAAAATAAGCTGGTTTTTTTTTTGTTTGTTTGTTTTTTAAGAAAGAAAGAAAGGTCACACTTTAAGATAACAGCTGCACGTTACATGTACTTACTATAGTAACAACAGTATATTATGCATAATTACAAGTAACTAACTCTCAAACCTAACCTTAGTGCACGTTTACACGACAACGATATACTAAAAATGGAAAAGTCTTTCCTTTGTATATTTGTTGCCACGTTGTCAAAACAATCCCTGTTAACAAAGATCAGCGAAACCGACTAAAAACGTTAGAAGAAACATTAAAAAACGACTAAAAACGGGCCAGTAGATGGCGATGTCTCTTTGTAAAGCTACACGCCTATAGACTGAACACGTAACACACACGTGCATGACGTCACCGTTTCACAGGTTCATGTTTTTGTGGTTTACACTAAGACGATAACAGTATCATTTTCAAACACTTGCACTTTGTGTTTTCACTGTTGTCGTGAACATCGCCTGCCACAGTGCATAACAGGTTTTACATTTCTAGTTGAAAACGGTGTCGTGTAAACTACAACTAACCCTCAACCAAACCCTAATCCTACCTTAACTGTAACACACTCTACATGTAGTTACTTAATATTACTCAGTGCTTAAATATAATTACACTGTAACAATGATACCTTCAATAAAGTGTAACCCAAAGTTTTGAGTAATATTAAGCAACTATGTACTTACTATAGAGTAGGATTAGGGTTTGGTTGAGGGTTAGTTGCGTGCAATTATGCATCATTTACTGGTATTACTATGGTAAGTACATGTAACATATGTAACAAAGACAGTAGTGTAACCAAAAGAGAGAAAAAGCAAAGCTCTTTCTGTCCGCCTGTCTCTCTCTTTTCAAGCTCACTGAATGACTTTATTAATTCTGTCTGGATGCTGATGATGTCACATGAGTGATGATGACCTCACAGCGGCAGTCCAGCAGAGCTCAGGTGATTTTAACAGTTGCTGGAGTGTGTTGTGTGCCCAGACACGCCGGCGTTCAGATGAAGTATGTTCCAGGACAAGCTTTCAGGCTGTTTCACACTCCACTGAGTTTCTCTCTCTCTCCATACAAGCCGACGCAATCCGTCGGGAAGCTGCCTGTGGCAAACACGGATTATACAGTGTCAGTCTCAGAGGGGGCAAGAGTCGGTCTCAGACAAACACAGATGTGTTTACTGTGTGTGTGTGTGTGCACGAGGACACACACAGCTGTTTCTGTATTAGTGCTGATCGATTATGTATAAATGATCTTAATGATTTATATCAATTCAAACATTTAATGATGAAAATGTGAATGTTGCTGTGTGTTTCTTGTGGCTGACTTGTTTATTACGGTATTTTTATTTTATTTCATTTTATTTTATACAATTTCATTATTTTATTTTATTGTATGCCCATTTTATTTTATGCCCATTATATTTTATGTTTTTGTTTTATTTTATATTATTTTATTATATATTTTATTTCATGCCCATTATTTTATTTTATTATTTTATGCCCATTCTTTTCTATTTGTTATGCCTATTTTATCATCCATCAGGAGAACATCATAAGTCTGATCACATAAAAAAAGAAAGAAAAGCACATATGTCCACTATAAGACATTTGATTTGAGGAAAAGCAATGCTAATTGTTTTTAAGTAATTTTAGAAACACGTTTACAGTGCCGTTATAGTTCAGTAAGAACAAGAACACAACACTCAAACTACACAAATCAGCCAAAAAAGTCCCCCTACATCTCAGAAAAACACCATTATGAATGCCTTTATTTCTATGTTCTAAATGAAATACATGTCCAGACCAATAAAGCCTTTCTGCCTGCGGACGCTTTATTAATCTCCATCATATTCAGTTAGGTGGAGAGGTCTCAGCCTGTCACTCTTTACAACTGTTTAAAGTCAGTTCTGAGGCAGGATCATGACCGCATGTCTCTTTTGTTCATTTCCTGAGCATCAGTGTTTGTGGTGGGGGACGGAGGGGCTTCAAAGGGCCCGGGGCCGGGGGACTCGATGCTGAGAGAAACGGGGGCGTTTAGAGGACTTCCAGTGAAGCTCCACTGCTCAATACAGTCTGAGGAGGGTAGTGAACACACTATAGAGTCAGGCGTAAACAAATTACATTCAGATAATCACTGTCTAACTGTATGATACTTCACTCACTGCTACTTCAAAAGAAGGGATTTATTATGTGAGAAGAAAGAGACGACTGACTGATGCATGAAGGACATTGATTGAAACTGGTCATGACCGATCACAATAATTATCTTATTTGCCAGAATAATAGTTTGTTTTAATTATTATTGGTTACACTTTATTTTATAATATTAATATATTAATATGTAATATCAATTAACTACATGTACTTACTATAGGATTAGGATTAGGGTTGGTTGCATGTAATTATGCATAATTTATAGTAATTACTATAGAAACTAACATGTGTAACAAGGACACTGTAAAATACAATTGTGTTACCATATTATTATTATCATCATTATTATTAAAAGTATAATTAATTATTGAACATCATTGAACATACCTTTTATATAAGACTAAAAATGTGCTTCAGGATGAGCTTGAGGTTTGAGTTTTTGGGAAAGTTTAAGTTTGAGGATTTGAGGTTTTTTTGTTTGTTTTTTTTGCTCACGAAAGCTGCATTTATTTGTGCACTTATTTATAATTATAATATCGTGAAATATTATTTCAATTTAAAACAACATGACCGCATAATCCTTCAGAAATAATTCTAATATGCTGATTTGCTGCTCAAGAAGCATTTATGATTATTGTCAATGTTGAAAAATACCAGTTGTGCTTAATATTGGGAAAATGAAACACTTTTTTCAGGATTCTTTGATGAATAGAAAGTAAAGACAGTGTCTATTTGAATTATCTTTTGTAACATACATGTCTTTATTGTCACTTTTTGATCACTTTAATGCATCCTTGCTGAATGAAAGTATTAATTTCTTCCAACCCTTTAAAAAAAAAAAAAAAAAAAAAACGTACCGAGCCCAAACTACTACTTAAAACATTACTTAACCATGGTAGAGTCACTGTAACGAATGGCCTCTGGTGACTTCATAACCCTGCAGAAAACAAGCAATGCTAGATACTTGTAGAGAAGAAAGCTCCAGTAAATGCATAAAAGTGAATTATGTAGAGGACTGAGTGAGCTCACGTTCTGCTTGTGAGATTCAATTATGTTAAAAACAATAGAAAGCAATGTAGAAGAGCTCATCTGAACACATGTATTAGTGTGAACCTCTGAACTCATCTCCACTGGCATCCAGCCGTTCGCAGTGTCATCTGAAGCTGTTTCTAACCGGTCCAGCCCTCCCGTACACAAAGCCTTTTCTCTTAATCTATGTAAATTCACCCTCTCACCTCTAACCCCTCGGCCAGATCCAAACCAGACGCTGGTTCATCCACATCGCGAGCACTTGAAGCGCTGACCTCCGTCAGGTGATGGTCTGGTCCTGATTAAAGCGTAACCTCTGCTGGGTTAAACCAGCACACACAAACACCAGTCGCTTCTCCCGACAGCTGCTGCTCAATCTGCTTCTAATGGTGCCCAAAACTGCAACAACATGCTAAATTAAAAGAGTGTGTGTGCTTTTGAGATTCATGTGAAATGAAAGCCGTAATTGTGGACGGTTTGGTATTTATAAAGAGTTAGGCGTTTCGGATCAGTCGTCAGAGTCGAACTCTCTGTCCTGACTTAAATATTGGTGCACTGCTGAGATAAGAGCATTATTGAAGAAAAGCAGCTTTACTCAAGCCATTTACTGTTAATTCATCTTCAGATGTTCGGGGGAATTCACCCTTGTTATGAAAGGGGATTCCCTGAAGGGTGTGTGTGTGTGTGTGTGTGTGTGTGTGTGTGTGTGTGTGTGTGTGTGTGTGTGATCTATGTCCTACTTAGTTTGAAATTGCACACACAGGCAAAAAGCAAAGCCTGTATAGTCTTGTGGCACAGTCATCTTAACATGTAAAAGACATTGATTAAAGAGGACCTATTATGCCCTTTTACAAAGTCTTGATGTTGTCTTTAGGCTCTATTAGAACAGGTTTTCAAGCTTGAATGTTCATAAAACACATTATTTTCCCCATATTCTCCATTGTTGCAGCTCCTCTCTTCCCAGTCTGTCAGTAACGCTCTGTTTAGTTCCTGTCTCTATGAAGCCCCTCCTTCTGAAAAACACACTGTGCTCTGATTGGTCAGCTGGACCTAACCCTAACCCTAACCCTAACTCAAGACTACAATGGAGGCGTTTCAGGAGTTCAGAAACAGTGACACTGATATAGAGAAGAACTCCTGCTGGAGGGACTTTGGAACTTGTTCATGATTAAACAGGATTAATACACACTAAATAAAGTTGGGTAACACTTTATTTTACAGTGTCCTTGTTACATATGTTACATGTACTTACCATAGTAATAACAGTAAATAATGTATAATTACATGCAACTAACCCTAACCCTACCCTAACACTATAGTAAGTACATGTAGTTAATTATTATTATTCAGTACTTAAATATATAATGACACTGTAACAATGACACAAAATAAAGTGCAACCTTAAGTTATTATTATGTAAAAAAAAAAAAAAAAAAAAAAAGCACAATAGGTCTATATAACAATATTTCATTTATATTAAATGCAAAGTACTGTACAGATTAATTACATACCCCTAATCCTAAGTGTGAAACTAATATGAATTGTTGTGCACCTTTTTGCGTTACATGTATTAATGTAATGTAATTAATGTAATGCATTCGCATTCCTGTTCCTATACTGTATGTCTCTATGTATCTTAAGGAATGGTAAAAAAATCACATTTGACATCCAAATGTCTTCCACTACTCAACTCATGCAGACTATATCAATCACACACACACACACACACACACACACACACACACATACACGTCTGTAGCTCTGCTGGTGTCATTATTTATGGTGGCTCCAGTGTTCTTGAAGGGTGCAAAGTGTTTCTAATAAACGGTTTCGAATTTCCCCAGAGTTTAACTCTCTCTCTCTCTCTCTCTCTCTCTCTCTCTGTGTGTGTGTGTGTGTGTGTAAGGGCTTATGCTCCTAAAGAATCCCAGACTGCTGACAGCCCAGGGGTCGTCCAACTGTCTCCCCCGCCTTCACTGCACAGGAGGTGTGGAGAGAGAGAGAGAGAGAGAGAGAGAGAGAGAGAGAGAGAGAGAGAGAGAGAGAGAGAGAGTGACTGACAGACAAAAGCCATAAATAAAGTTCTCTGTCGTCGAGTGTGAGGTGATCCATTAGAGCGCACTGTCAGCGGGCCCGCTAATATTTCACAGGTAGAGGAGGTGTGTGTTTATGATTCAGGAGTGAAAGAGGGATGAGTGAGGCGCTGCAGGTCTCTCCTCTGTTAACAAATCATCTCTTCTCTTTTATTAGATGCTGGATAGGCTTATGTGTTGCACGTAAAAAAAAAAAAAATATATATATATATATATATATATATATATATATATATATATATATATATATATATATAAGGAAGAATTACATTTTCCTTAACCATGGAAGAGCTGTGTGTGGTCAAACTAACTTTTGTCCAATCAGAGGAGCTGTAGAATGAGAATGCCCCTCCCACCTGAGTGTCAATAGCAAAAGCCAGTAGGAAATTACAGCCGTGGTTGTGACGTGAACTATGTTACTGGCCTTTAAAAAAAAAAAGAAAAGAAAAGATGAACCCTTTGGTATGAGCCACCCATCTTCCGTTTTCAACAGGAGAGGAGGTTCAGCTCTTAAACAGCAGCTGTCAGCAGAAACTACCTGCCACTGACAATCTGAAGAAAGAGATTCCTGCCACTTGTAGCCGCCAATCAAGCAGGAGTCATCGTACACTTATATCCCATGACTTCTTATTCTTGTGCATTAGTTAAAGTGACTGTCTGAGACATTTAAGTTGTTAATGTCTACATATTGGAGACTTGGGCAATCTACAAGTTTTATGACATCACATTCACATATACAACTGTTCAAAGGTTTGGGGCCATTAGGGTATATATATATATATATATATATATATATATATATATATTTGGACACATTAAATTGATGAAAATTAAAAACATTTAATCTGTAAAAAAAATAAAAAAATATCATGGTTTTTGCAAAAATATGAAGCAGCAGCACATGTTTCTTGAGCATCAAATCATCATATTAGAGTGATTTCTGAAGGATCATGTGACACTGAAGACTGGAGTAATGATGCTGGAAATTCAGCTTTAATCACAGGAAAATATCACATTTTAACATATACACTCTAAAAAACACTGGGTTAAAAACAACCTAATTTGAGTTGTTTTCAACCTAAGGGTTGGGTAAATATTGGACAGAACACATGTTGGGTTAATTTTACCCAGCAAATTGAGTTGTTTATTTAACCCAGCATAATGGTTTGATTTAACCCAGCACAGGTAATTCAATTTTACTATTAAATATTCAATACAACCACTGGTTTGCATGATAATTCCTTTATTTGCAATCATATTTTACAGTATAGCATATTTTATATCATTTTTAATACAGATTGCCAAATGTAAGTGCATTTAACAAATATTAGAAGTAAAAATGAAACATTTAGAAGCAAATGAAGTGTAATGGACCAGTCTCTGTTGCCTCGTCTCCACCGTAACAGCGCTGGATCTCGTGCCGGCAGTGGCGTCATGCCCATTCAAAGTGAGGGGGGCACGTGCCCCCTCAGATTTTTCCTCCCTGATAATTTTTTTGTCACAACTTTATTCCTATTATGCTCCATAATATACCAGAGCCTATAACGACTCAAATATATTCTTCTGGATGTGTAATAAATCGGTCAGCATCAGCCCTTTTTCCTAATATGGTGTCTGTGTATCAAATCTAGAATCTTTGCTGTGTATGTTCAAGCAACTCACTCGTCTCGCACGTTGAGCTGGCAATGTTTTACAGATGGTCTTGAAGTGGTAAGTGGGCAAAGCAACAAATCAGCATTGAATTAGTTATCGGATGATATTAAAAGGTAGTGGGATTATTTGTGGTTGACCTGGAAATTTTAACTTGATCATAAAGTTATGGATTTGATATTAGCTGCGAATTCAGAGCATTAACTTAAGTTGTGTCAGTGTAACGTTATCGATAGCTAGCCTAGTCTAACCGTAAACTAGTTGGCTAAAGTTACTGCCATACAAAGCCATAGTAACGTTATCTGATCGGTTTTGAAACATCTGTTCTGTCTTGTCTTGTGTCAAAGTCTCCAGCTGGTTCAATTGTTTTCAGTTTCATAGAAACGAGGGTGTTAAATTTGTTGTAGGCTAACTGCACAATCCAACCTAACGTTATCACTTGATGTTTCTCCCATAGACTGTTATTCATGGTTCTTCACGGATCAGGCGACTAATTCAAATGCAGTGAAAAAAGATAGGCTACCCGTTCGAAAGCTACAGCATAGTTGTTATACAGATCGCTATGACCGTGATGTAGGCTATACTGTGCGTTCACACCGGACGCGAATAGCGCGTCAAATTCGCGCCTGCCGCGTCTAGTTATACGCTTTCTTTCAAAGTCCTTCATCACATATTAATATTAAAATAAATTAATTTCAGAGCACCACAAAGTCAGACCTCAGCACCTTTATGTACCTCTATGTACCTTTAATGTAAGATCGTTCTTAGGTCACATACCAATTTAAAATCATAACATAAAAACTGCAATGGTACTGTTTTTAAAATCATGTGTAGTAGGCCTAAGTGTACAGTAAGTGTGTGTGTAAACATGCTTTAATGAAGTAGACTTCAAAAGCGTTTGAATTTGAGCTTACAGTTCTTTCATCAACTTGTCTTTTACATAAACTTACAAAATAGATACTTTAACTTAGTCCTCAGATAGAGGAGGGTTGCTGCTAGCTCCGTTAAGGTATTTCTGTCCCTCCCAAACTGCATTGAAATGGTATGTTTAGCAGCCAGAATTGAAAAATTTTCAGGGGGAGAAACCCCCTGACCCCTCCTAACATGATCCATATCACCCGTCAGAAAACAATTGCAACGTCTCAGATTGTGCCCCCCCAGAATTTTGGCTTGCATGACGCCCCTGCGTGCCGGAGCTTGTGTCGTGCTCATCCGGGGAACTTCTAACTTCTGACCGCCGCCCTGCGTTTCACTCGTAGCCGAAATATGTGGTGACCGACTCCATAACCTGTCCATAAACAAACAGTGTACAGTTCTGAGAACAGATTTTAACATCATACATATTTATATTCTGCATCTTTTTGAATAAAATCATAACATTTTCTACAAGGCATCAGGCCGTTTCCATCACGCAAAAAAGATCGACGCGACACTCATTTAGGTGACTCACATCGCACCCCTGTCTGTTGCTCTGCACAAACTTAAAATATATACAGCACAATAACAAACTTATAGACAAAATAAAATGTACACAAACCCTCATTTTACTGAAGACATGCACCATTTTGACAGAGCTGCTCCACACTTATTCAACGATAAATAACTCAATCC
This sequence comes from Squalius cephalus, assembly GCF_949319135.1. Classification (NCBI taxonomy): domain Eukaryota; kingdom Metazoa; phylum Chordata; class Actinopteri; order Cypriniformes; family Leuciscidae; genus Squalius; species Squalius cephalus. Next base: position 9,892,778 of record NC_137128.1, on the reverse strand, counting down.
CTGGGTTGTTACATCTGAAACAAAACACAAAAACTACCCAAATACTGAAAAAATAACCCCCCAAAAAATACCACAAAAAACCAGGATATGGGTAGAAAAAAAAAAAAAACTCCCAAGATTTGTTTGAGTGTAGTCAAAAAGACAACAGTTATTTTAAATTGTAAGAAAAAAATCACAATATGACAGTTTTTACTGTATTTTGATAAGATTTTCACATACGGTTTTCAAATACAAATACATGTTTCTTTGCTGCATCTTCGATTCAGTCTTATCAATAATCAGTTGTAATTTGTAAAGAAACGTATAGAACTTTTCATATGACATCACAGGAACTTAAACAGGTTCTTGGAATCAGTGGAGCTTCTCTGACGGAGTCATATGTGAACATAAAGGTTATGACATCATGCTGAAGTCATTCATTTTGTCTGAATGACAGGCCACATAATTCGGTACTGTGACTTGTTATTGTGTGCCTACAGTGTCCTTCTGCTATAGATAGTTCAAATTAAAAACAATCTCCCAGTTAGATAGTCTTAAACAATGTTTATTTATTGGAAATATGGTTCCATGAAGAACCTTTAGTGTCAATTGCACAGAAGTTTCTTTATAGCTGTTTTATTTACACTAAAATAAAAAAGAACTGTTTTGAGAACTGTTCACTGAAACGTTCTTAGGGAAACTCAAATGGTTCTTCTACATTATCATTGTGAAAACCCCCTTTTGGAACCTCTATTGTTTAGAGTGGAGGTAAACCTGTTTGTTGTGCTCGTAGGGATGTTTAACATGAGGTGAAATCATTGTGTGCAGAACTGAACCTTGGGTTCTTCAGATCTGTAGCAGTTCAGATCTTCTAGTCGGGCCAAATCTCATCTCCCCCAACCCGAGACAGAAGCTCTCAGCCAAGCATTTAGCCAACAAAGAAAATGAAACCCTATCTCCCCCCGCAGTTTTATCTGAGCTCAGCATCAGTCAGCAGGCTGTAGAGGAATTAAAGGTTTAATATTTGATATCGTCAGGGTCATCTGCATTCATGAGAACTGGGAAAACGTCTCTTTTTTCTTGTGTTTACCCAGACTAGCACCATAGTTTCCACATGACATGAACACAAGTTAATGGCAGCTCTGATTTGATGAGGTCAAATTAAGACCTCAGCGTCTGAGATATGGCAGTCACAGTTTATTTGAATAGCGATTGATAAACTAAACTTAGTGGTATCTATGATTGTTTCACTTTTTGATGTGGTCTTCATGATATGCTATTGCACTAACCGCTGGACCATTGAGCCAACAGTTAATTTATGTTTCAAATGAAATTCCAGAATCGCGCATAAAACACTGTTTAATAACACTGATATTACATTACAACTTTTTAATATTACTGTTATTAGATTATGAGGTTACACTTTATTTTAAGGTGTCATTGTTACAGTGTAATTATATATTTAAGTACTGATTAATATTAAGCAACTACATACTTACTATAGGGTTAGGGTAGGATTAGGGTTTGGTTTAGGATTATTTGCGAGTAATTATGCAGAATTTACTGTTACTAATTTACTTATAATAATATAACTGTGTTATAATACTGTTATTACATTACAACTGCGTTTCAACAATGTAATTACATTATAACTGCGTTATAACACTGTTATTACAGAGTAATTACATCGTTATAACAGTTATAACAGAGTAATCACAGCGTTATATCACTGTTATTACAGAGTAACTACATCCAGAGGGTGAATTTCATGGATGTTTAAACTCAGTAAAGGGAGACCCCAAAAAAGCGTATGATTTTTAAAACAATTTAAGCAATTTCCATTGGTGTTCATATTCGGTTTCACTTTATTTTGATGGTCCCTTTAACACATTCAGTTGACTATAAGTAACGTTGCACCTACATGTCTACTAACTCTCATTAGAGTGTTAGTAGAGTATTGGTAGACTGTTAAGGGTTAGAATAAGTTGATATGTAGTTGCAAAGTTACTTATAGTCGGTAGAATATCTGTTGAGGAGCATCACAATAAAGAGTTAGCAGATATTAAGCAGACAGTCTATATTATAATATTATAATGAGAGTTAGTTGACATGTAGTTGCAAAGTTACTGATAGTCAACAGAATGTTCAAAAGGGACCATCAAAATAAATTTGGATAGCACAAAACAAATCTCAACAATTTCAGCTAAAAATGACCCAGTGAAATTCCTTAATGCTTTTAATTCCTCCAGGAAGTTATTGCATGTCCTGCACACGGATTCCATCATAAATCTGACCTTATCTTCGGGCCACTTAATTATTCCATCTTTCCTGCAGTAAACACGTCTAGGCGATGACCACTGCACAACTGGCCCCGGCGCTTTGTAGAAGCACTTGACCTCTCGTTGAGCAGACACATAAATTCCTGCTATCTGGGACGTGGGGTCGCTGGAACTTAAACATAACTTTAACATGAGCGTCAGGTGATTCATTGCTGAATTACCTCTATGCAAGGTGAGAGAGAGACAGGAGGAGAGAAATATGTGGGATGTGGGGCGAGGTAATGGGGTGTTATGAGATGAGAGCAGCGTCAGACCAGCATCTCTGGAACGACAGGAGACGTCGTCGGTGTGTATCCATCTACACATACCCTTGTGCACAGGAAAAGACGTGTGAACGGAGCCAAGGCCGTCCATAAAAAGAGCATTAACTCTTACGGCACTATCTTCACACGGATTTGTGGAGAATGTGATGCGGGACCGCAGACAGATTTATAGGACGAGGTTGAAGATCAGAGTCTCCCATCTTCTGTTCGAATCCAAAAACAGACAGCACAGATTTACAGATATGATGTGTATTTAATGTGACTGGCAATTTAACGATCAACATTTAACATATATTATTTATCACCTACTCAGTTTAATGGACTGGTACAGCCACATATTGACTTCTAAAGCCAGTTTCCGTAACATCTCAGATACTATAAATATTCGAAATCATTTGAAAGACATGTTATTTACATTAACAAGAAAACATTATTGAGTAACTGCTATTACTCAAAACGTAATTTCATCATGTGTGTGGTGCACAAGCACCTTGTAACGTGTAATTACCATAAAACTATTTACTGTGACATTTGCTATTCGCAAAGTTTGAACATTTTCACCTCAGTCAGACGGGAACACCCACAGACACCTCGGCGTGTGAAGAGGGGAAAATGCCTGGAATTCCCTCCCATCAGGCAATATACGAGCGCCGAACCGTCTTTAACAACTGGAAAACAAACTCTGCTTTGACCTGCTAGCCTTCATAGACAGGTGACAAAGAGCTTCACAAATGGAGCAGAGAAATCTCAAAGTATTCGTCTTGTACTGGCAAACGCAGCCCCCTCCCTCTGTTCTTCGTTTGTTACGCGCTTGACGGCCTCAGGAGGATAAGATATTCCTCATCTCTCCCCACCCATCCCTTCTGTTCGCTCCTCTCAGCGTGAGGGAGGAGAGGGGGAAAAATATGATGTTATTGAATCCTCTATACGAGTACAGACACAGTGTGTGATGTGGTTGTGTATGTGAGGTGTAAACTATTGCTGTGTGTCCTCTGGTTCTTAAAGCTGCATGATGTCATTAGAAACATGTTCACATATTATCCAATCAGAGAGGATCCTCTGAGGAGTTGATGTGATGTCATATGGAAAGTTCTATAAGGTTCTTTACAAATCCAAGTTCTGGTGTCTAAACATTGATCTGAAGAACATATAAGAGTCCTTTTAAGCAAGTCAAGAAATGTATACAGAAACTGATTCTTGATAATACAATCTCATTAACTGAGTTGATGAACTGAATGTGCTCCTCCCAGATTTTGTTAATAAAAGCGTCATGTAGTCCTGGTTCGCTTAGCGTTCACATTGGAACAGAACCTAAAGAGACCGAACCTAAAGGCATAGGGATATGTTCACAACCTGATTGGTCGGCTTTTATTACGTATTTTTCGTGACGGAACTTACTGAACATCCAAAACAATGCTGTGTTCAGGGCTAAATGCGCTTGTGTTGTATGTGCGTAGCTACATATGATGGTATTCTGACCAGCTGAGAACTCATGAAGAGCTTATAAAATGTGCAAAAGAGTCAAAACAGCGGCCGGAACCTCTCCGTCACACACACAAATGAAGATCTACTGTGAGGAGACACGGTTCTGATCCTGTACCGAACTGTGATGAGCAACATCACGACTATGACGAGAAAAAACAGGTACACTTGAGCCTTCTGTCATTCCTTATCATGTCCTGTTTTAGTTCGTTGACATGTCTTTGGTCCAAGTTGAGTTCATATTTCAGTCGAACCAGAGTTGTTTGGAAGCGGAGCGAGACCCATCTTTTCAACGTCTCGGTCCGCTTGTTTGGTTCGGATGGCAGCGTTCACACTTCTTTAAATGAACCGCACTAACAGAGCAATCACACCAGGGATTATTTTAATCCAACCAAACATGGCAAGTGTGAACACACCCTAAGAGGTTCAGGTTAGTAGAATTAAGCCCTGTTCGGACGGTAATTGTTTCTCATGGGGTCGTAAGGTATTTTCAACATTTACAGGGGTTAGTCTGTGATTTTATTGCCGTCTGAATCCAGAATGTCAGTGTTTTTCTCCCACCACCGGTATAAAACCCCGGCTGAATTACCTACTGTTTTCTGACAAACACCAAGGTCGTGTGGTCATTTAATTGTCATCCAAATCCACATCTCTGAGTTTACAAGAAGAGATTACTTCAAAATACACTGTTTAAATCCTTTCTGACCACTGCAGAACGCTGTAACTGTTGCGCTTCACTGGAATTTGCATGCATTTTAAAGATGTACACTTGCTGGAAAGTATTTACAAGAACAACATTTCATCACAACTCCACCTCAGCGAACAAAAAGGAGAAAGAGAAAAAAACATGTAAACATTTGAAATGGGCCGTTATTGTGGCAGCAATATGATACAATTTTAAAACATGTAGGCTATATACACAACATTAAAAACACAAACCAAGCAGCTTTATTTTTACCTCATGTAAATAAGAGGCTGCATTAACTTATTCCCCTATTTTAAAATGACATCCTTTTAAGATAAAATTCAAGAATATACGAACCATTTCAAATATAGCGTACGTGCTATTTCTAAAAGGAGATTTAAATAATGAAATAATGAATAGAACATTATTTTCTTACTATTAAATTAAATATGAATTTATTTGTATTATTCCAAGCATATGACATTTTATTTACAGCAGACAGTCCCGTGCAGAGCAGTGTGTTCACGGGTTTGTAGGATCACAAAACTCGCTCCTCCAACGTCAATAAATCGCCATTCGAATGCATGAGTTTTATCACTGAGGAGCCATGCAAATTTAATTTTACAGTTGTCCACATGAGAACCAACTACCGTCCGAATAGGGCTATAGTTGACATGTAGTTGCAAAGTAACATAGTCAGTAGAATGTCTTTTGAGGAGCATCAGAATAAAGAGATATTACGCAGACAGTCTAATACTATAATGACTGCTAGCTGACATGTAGTTGCCACGTTTCTAATAGTTAGTAGAATGTCTAAAGTTGACCATCGAAATAAAGTGTTACCGAGACATCTTTCAGAAACATTAAAAATCCTATTTATTCTCAGCTTTTGACTGGTTTTGCAAACTAAATGCCGTAATGAAGAATCTAAATACTGCCGCCGATGAGGGGCCACATATATGTAACATGTTAGTCGGAGACGTTAACACAAGTATAAGAGCGGGATCAAAGAACGCCCCTCTCCGACCGGGCCGCATCGGGGAGGCGTCTCTCGCTGCTCGAACCGATGATTAGTGTCCCTGTAACACTTTGAACGCTTCCAGCTCAAAGCAGAATCCAGCTGGGTCAGAGGCTTCAAACATCTTGGAAGAGCAGATGAAATATGCAGGCGTGGGTGTGTGCGGGTGGGGGGCGCTGGTTCCCGAGCCACTGAAACGCTTCTCAGAGTTTAGATGTAAGAAGATATCATATTCATTTTCCTGCCTTTAATGCGTACCTCGGGAATAAAAGACAACAAATAAAATCTGGGGGGCAGAGCACATCGCATGCCTGTCATTTTTCTCCTCGTGTTCCTCCAGGTCGCCCGTATCGTAAATAGTCCCGAGGTTCGGCCGACAGAACTCTCACCCTGAGTTTGACGCGTGATTTATTCTGCAGGAGGAATAAGATGCAGGTCACTGTCAACAAGTAAGTTGTTATTGTTGGCCGTTCGCTGCACAACTCTGTCGCACTCTTTTGTCTTGATAATTTGCTAAGTTCTTGGCAGTGCTGCACTTTTATAGTATTGTCTTCGCTCATATTTCGACGGTCTAATCTACAGAGTGTTTTGATAACAGATTTATATCCTCTGATAATCCACCGAGAGCCATCAACATCCTGACAATCAAACATGAGTTTCATCACCGTTTGGCCAAGATAGACCTCAGAGCTGCAAAGTGATATGAAGAATAAACAAGTAATGATGATGATGACGAGAAGGGTGAAAAACACAAACCAGTATAATTGAAACTACTCAAAATGAGTGTTTTGTCTCTTTATTAGCTTTGAGGTCATCTCTATGGTTGCGTTCTCCGAAAGGTTGACTTATAATAAATATATTACTGTGCTCATGGCTGTGACATGCTGTTGGAAAGTTTGGGCTTGGTAAGATGTTTGAATGTTTTTAAAATAAATCTCTTCTGCTCACCGAGACTGCATTTACTGAATCAAAACCACAGTAAAAGCAGTGATATTGTAAAATATTGTTACAGTTTAAAATAACTGTTATGTATTTGAATATTACAGTGTAATTTATTCCTGTGATCAAAGGTGAATTTTCAGCATGATTTCTCCAGTCTTCAGTGTCACATGATCCTTCAGAAATCAGTTGAATATGCTGATTTGCCGGTCAAAAAAACATTTCACTGCCAAAAAAAAAAAGAAAGAAAAGAAATGGTCTTATAATTTTTGTGTTGTTTTCCGGTACACATATCTAAACATTCTTTAATCAAGATCCATTTACTCCATTTAATCCATTTAAGCGGGTTTATGCAGAAAACAAGAACAAATATCTGCCAATGGGGATGGGAAAATAAACTTAATTCAAATGGAAAACAAGACTGTTTCCCCTAATATTCACTAGGGCTGGACGATACACCTATCTCCCGATTTAATACTATCACGATACTTGGTGCCGATACGAATGTATTGCAATTTCTTTTAAGAATTGCGATTCTACAAGTATTGTGATTCGATATTGTGATATTTTTTTTTCTTTTTTTTGTCAATTTTTACAAAAATAATGTCACATCTTTCTGACTTATTTCAGAGGCATCATACAATACTACATTCTCTTTAACAAATGATTCAATAACAAATACATTTTTTAAAAGTCACTTGTCGCCACCTAGTGGCGAAACAATATAATCGATAAATGCGTTATTTTAAGAGCCACGTTTCTATCTAAAGCTGATTTACTCTATTTTGATCGCTATCGTGGACATCAGTGTTTATATTTGAACTTTAAACTTTTATCCCAGTACTTTTATGATAATTTGAACTATTGTATCACAGAAATAATAATACTAGTATGACTTTGAAAAGAGTGTTTGTGAAGCTGTTTCATGATGACTCTCTCCGGCTCAGCGGCAGCGCCAACACAGATTTGAATGTTGAGATATGATTTTGTCAAAGTTTAATAGACAGACGAATTGAAAGATCGAGTGAGTGTTTGAATCGAGATCAGTCTTTAATAGATGAATCGTGCAGCTCTATTGTCTTATCTCTCTCAGTATATGAGCAGCGCGAGGGCTTTTCAGTGCGTTCAGTCTCACGTCTCTTCCACACGTCCACTTGAAAGGAATATTACGTCACTCAACACTCAAAGATAACGACACATTTCATCCTCTGTTGGAACAAAAGTGGCTAACTTCTGTCAACCTCGACTACAAGCAAGGACAAAAATAAAGCAATGTAATTTGAATTAATATTGATTCTGTAATAAAAGAAATCGATTTTAAAGGGTAACTAAACCCTAAACTAACTTTTTTTAGTTAATGATCTGTAAGAATGGGGCTTTATTAGTGCTGTTCATTGATTCGAGTAACTTTTTTGACATTTGGGTTTAAGTGTTTTAATTTTACAATATATGGTGTAAAAACGTCTGAGTGCTGCCCTCTTCAGGTTGAACGGTGGCTACTGCAGTTGAACTTTCCTATTGGATGTTAGCGGTACTGCGTGACGTAAGCAGGTTCCAGCTCACCACGCCCTTGGTATGAGCTAGCATAGATTTATCTGTATTTAGTACAGTGGTCAGGAGGATACGTAGGTGTTGCTGGTTGCAACAGCACTGCTGGACTGCATAGCTTTTCAGCAGACTTGGAAATAAGGCACCAGTGGTTGCATGCACTTGGCCTGGAAGACCGTGAGTGTGCAACCTGCATTTTACGCGGGATTGCTTTTCCAACGCAATAGAGGTGGACATGGGCTTCTCCACACAGCTCGCGCTGAAAAGAGACGCTGTGCCAAACGCTGCTCCTCCTGCATGGACTCCACCACCGCAGCAGCGTCTTGATGTGAGTGATCATATAATCACAATTTATGGTTAGGCTAAAGTTAATCCTCTGGGGTCGACAAACGCGGCGGCGCATTTTGCTGGATTTTTTGCATGTACTTTACGTCGTCTTGCGACCCTGTGAGTTACTCTCCATTTTAGAGAGTCTGACAGCAGGTCTCAGGTGCTCTGAACAGGGGTTTAGTTAAATCGCGATACCAAGGTGAATCGATTTTTTCTCCCAGCCCTATTATTCACTGATCATTTTTACGTTTTCATCCTAAAAATGTTACGGACTTTGACATGCTATTTAGCAGTTCATTTCTCTAACTTTTATGTATGATACTAATATCAAGTGTATATATTTACACACACACACCATATTATAAACTTACAACTATATATGTTAGATCCAATTAATCACAATTAATCGATTTGACAGCACTAAAATAAATAAATACATTTTCAAGGTAATTCCACATTTATTATGGTTTTACAGTAGTAACAGTAGCTGTACTAACCCTCTGGTGCTCTTCGGTCATTTTCGACTGAAAAATGTTACGTTTTTTTTTTTTTTTTTTTTTTTTTACTTCATTGGTACGAAACTTGGTAAAGGGTTTGTCATTTGCTATGTGAACACACACAAAAATCATGGACATGATTTGAACAGGTTAAATGGTCCTGAAAAAAAATAGTCACATTTGTGCTCATTGGAAATTAATGGGAGACGGATTTTATCTAGTGGAAGCGTTTGGTACTGCGGCCAAACAAAATCTTACCGAAAGCTCATTTTTTGAGATATCAGGCTCAAATTTGGAACACAACTTGTGTAGATTAATGCCTTTGTTGTTCTTGCAGTTTTAGAGTAAAACATGTTTTTAAAAATGTAGATTTCATATAAAAATTGAAAATAGCATTTTTGTGCATTTTTCATAACAATAAACGTAAAAATCGGTAACTTTTTTTAAGTTCACTTTTTAAAAAACTTTTTTCACTTCAGCAATAATGTGGCAAGTGTCTTTGAAAAGAGATCAAACTTAAGTCTGTGCTTTAAGCATTCAAGATTTACGACAGTTTAAGTTGGAAATTTAATTTTCAGGCCTATGCTCAAAAAGTGAATAAAAGGATTATAAATACAGCGTAAATATAATGTAGTACCATAAAATCCCCTAAAAATACACAATATTAAATAAAAAACATTATCAAACTAAAATATAGCACATTCGTTTAATTGAAATTGAAAAGAAAAGGGATATACAAACACATATTATATATTTACAAAGCTTCACCTGTCATTTTAAGGTAATTCCACATTTATTATGGTTTCACAGTAGTAACAGTAGCTGTATTAACCATTGTGTTTTGCTGAAACTATGGTTACTATGGTAAATTTGTACGGTAAGGGTCACGTGTCAGATGAAATGGCCCCTAGCGGCCGCCTGCTAATCCTCAGATAGTCATGGTGTGGTGCAGTGGTCCGTGAAGAGCCCGTGTGCCGGCCGGTGACAGCGCTGAAGGCCCTGCTGACAGCCCAAAGCTCTTCTGTCAGTGAACATTGCTCCATTGTGCTCTCGCTCTCTCTCGTCCTGGCGCTCGGCCAGCGCTAGGTTAAAGTCTTCAAGCTTTCATCTGTCAGAGGCCCGTGGTGGTTTCCCATCAGCCAGCCCATCAATATCAATGCATAAATGAGCTATCACTGAGCCCTAGCTACGAGCAAAGCCTCAGTGATGCGCTTTAGGTTTACGGAAGACTGAGTTAAAATGTTCAAATTAAACTTGACTGTCATTGCCTGTGTATGTGGGTTTTTTTTTTTTTTTTTTTTTACTCTTAGGTTCAGTTATCTAAAAATTACAATTGTGTCAGATTTGTGATTTCAGGTTTGAGTTGTAGCCAAAAGGGATATTTGTTTTTTAATACCCCAATTTTTTTTTATTTACTTTATTTACTGTATTTTTAATTAGAGTCCCCCTGTAGTCAATAATTGTATCCCTTATAACTCATCTTTGATCACCAAAATGACATATTTAAATGTTTTTTTCCTTAAAAATAAATTACTTCATGTCTTAAAATAGCTTGAATGTAACTCGACACCCTTGCCTCATTTGGTATTTGTGGTTCTATGAATATGCAAATGAGCCCCGCCTCCACTCACTCACTCAGCTCAGAGATCCACTTGTTGACGATCACACGTTGATCTGATTGGTTACAAGGTCGTTTGTGACATCAGAAACACCAGCGATTTCAAACTGTGTTTTTGAGACTGTCTTTGGTTCACTGCAGTTTTAAGGAGAAAATACTCAGCAATGATTATAAATTTACACATGGTTTGTCTTATAGTTTATTAAAAACACCACATAGACATATAAACATTAAACATTAAAAGCTGGATTTTCAACACAAGAAAACTTTAAATCATGAAAATATGAGGGAAATATTACATTCCAACATATTACAACATTAAACTTGGTTAAGGTATTTATCTGACAAAATTATTTGGCAAACTACAGCTATAGGTTTTATTTTACTGTTAAAAAAAAAAAAAAAAAGCACAGAGGAAAAAGCATGCATTGACTACAACATAATTAATCATTAATATTTAGCTGGTTCTCTCTTGTTCATTATTCCTGTGTTTCAAAGCCTCGCCAAAAATGACGTCCGCACTAACACAAGTTGGCATGTTTCGTGGCAATATGCTTACAAAATCTTTAACATATTTTTAATCGCTTTATCTGAATAAAGGGTGAAGATGTCAAGTGTATTTGAAGCTCTTGAGATCTTTTAAAGTATTCATCATAGACACTAGAGTTCGTCCGATACAAGATTCTCGATATTTGCACTGATGCCAGTCTCTCGCAGAGTCGTCGATATAATAACAATATATACTCATATACAATATATATTAACGTTTATTATGAAATTTCCCAAATGTAATATTTATTTCACTGAAATCCTTAATCTGCATTTAAAAAAAATTCTGAACTATTTGAACAAAAAATATGAAATGTATATGTTTTATATATTTCAATGTAATCAATTGTAAATGATTATATTATAAAGAACAATTCTAATCCTCTATTATTTATAACAAAAAAGGTATTTTCAGGAGATAGGTTGACCAGTTTGTCTTACAACATCTGGATTTTTGGAGACTCTTTTAATCCTTTTCTAGAGGATAATCTGACTTGGCTCGGCCGAACCGTTTGAATAATGCTGAATAAAGCCTGACTTATGTGGAATTTCTTTATTAAAATCTCCGTTGGTTTGTGTACAGAGAGTGCTGGCTTGTCCGTGGGGAAACACAATGTGCAATTGAAAGCAGCTGAGAGAAGTGGGAAGCTTTTGAGAAGCTAAAACAAACAAATTGCTCTGGTTCTTTACAATTATGTAACCATTTCTGTGGCAGCAAAAAGGCAACGAAGGTTTAAAAGACGGGGAGGCTGTGGAGGTCAAGTTCTGGCAGAGTTCTCTCTCTCTCTCTCTCTCTCTCTCTCTCTCTCTCTCTCTCTCTCTCTCTCTCTCTCTCTCTCTCCGGGAAGGAGGCCAAATCCTGTCAGTTCTGGAGGTCTGAAGCCAAGACGACACGGCGAGAAGACAAAAGTGAAATGTTGGACTACATTCCTCCTTACAGGAGACCTTCTGATATCCAGATGTTGAAAGGAGCGTTTTAGTCCGAGCATGTGTGTTTCTTTCTCTCCGTTCCTCATTCCTTACCTCTCTCTGACACTTCTGTACTCGCTCCAAGATCTCCGTCAAATGTTCTCTGCTATAACTGTGCTTCTCTCTTTTAGTCGTTTGGCTACGAGAACATGGTCAGATTTGTGGCTTTGTGTCTCCAAGCCTCGACAGGACCGTCAACATGTATTTAAATAAAGTAATTGTTTTAAAACAATGGTTTACTGTTCAATGCATTTAAAATTCTATGTTTTTATGCCAACATTTGAACAACAAATTCTCAACTCTTCTTCATTCAAACAAGACCACAACACTGTCGACATGTCAAGTGGTGTGTAATAAAACCAATTTAAAAAGCATTATGTACGTTACTTTATACTTTGATGAGTAATTAAGTAATAATCAAGTTTTTTTATGCTCACAGAGGCTGCATTTATGCTTTAGGCTACACAAAATGTTGTGAAAATTATTACAATTTAAAATATTTTTTTATACATTATTTAGTTTTCTATGTGAATATATTGTAATCATTCTAATATGATTATTTGAAGCTCAATTATTATCAGTTATCAATGTTGAAAATGTTGTTTGCTGCTTAAAGTTTTGTGAAAACCATCTTTTTTCAGGATTATTTTATGAATAAAATTTCAAAAGAACAGGATTTATTTTAAATAGAAAACTTTTGTAACAATATAAACGTTTTTACTGTCACTTTTGGTCAATTCAATGCGTCTTTGCTAACTAAATGTACTAATTAAAAAATAAAATTAGCCCAAACTTATTAACAATAGTGTGTCACGGTTTTAAGCTGTTCTGTTTTCAACATTAACAATAATAAAAATGTTTCTTGAGCATCAAATCATCATATTAGACTGATTTCTGAAGGATCATGTGACACTGAAGACTGGAGTAATGATGCTGGAAATTCAGCTTTGATCACAGGAATACATTACAGTTTACAGTATATTCACACAAAAAAACAGCTATTTTAAATTGTAATAATATTTCACAATATTACTGTTTTTAATGTATATGTGATCAAATAATGCAGCCTTGGTGAGCAGAAGAGACTGTTTAAAGAAACATAAAAATCAGAAAGCAGCAAAAATCTTTTTTTTTTTTTTAGTTTTGGACTGTAATATCTTGGGTTTGTGTTTAAAAGCAGCTGCAGATTAATTTGGTATAGTTTGAATATTCTCTTCTGTAAGAAACTCACTATTAGAAATGACAACAAATACAACACAAACTTTTCATGAATACTAAACCTAATGGTTTCACTTTATTTAGATGGTCCATTTTAGACATTCTTCTAACTATAAATAACTTTGCAACAATGTCTACTAACTCTCAGTAGAGTATAGTAGACTGGTAGGGTTGGGGTTAGTAGAATAAGTTGACATGTAGTTGCAAAGTTACTTATAGTCAGTAGAATGTCTGTTGAGGAACATCACAATAAAGAGTTAGCAGATATTAAGCAGAGAGTCTACTAATACTATAATGACAGTTAGTTGACATGTAGTTGCAAAGTTACTGATAGTCAGAAGAATGTCTAAAGGGGACCATTGAAATAAAGTGTAACCGAACTAATTAGTAACCAACGGTCTCTGTACATGTAGTTCAAGTGAACACATACAATAGCAACATATTGCATATTGCCCTATGTAAACTTAAAATGTACAGTATGTGTTACGAATACCAAAGAGATCCCGTTTTAAATTTTTTCAGTATTACTTCATTGATTAACTTTGATTTCAGGCCACAAAACCCCTGATTTGACTACTCATGTCCTGTGGTTATCGTGTGTACATGTCTGCCACCTGTAATACGCTGTCCTGTTTGCAGAGATGAAAGTGTCGGATGTGCTAACCGTGTAATCGGAGGAAGCTCTGTTTCTTCCCCGGGGTCTTTCTGCCCATAACATATGACTATTACAGGACAGCTATTGTGTGCGGGTGTACACACACACACACACACACACACACACACACACGTACAAACGCTCACTGATGGCAGCTGTCTAACAAACCCACCCCGTTCTCTGTGTGAATTCACGCACCGAAACCAGCATCATCTTGAAAACCTTTCATGGACTCTAAAAATACTCCAAATAATCTTTTCACAAATAAACATTCCTTAAAATAAGGAAAGGAATGAGGCTTTTAAGGCTCAGAATAACTGTGGCTCTTGCCCTGTCTCTTTCATGTCTGAGGAAGCCAGGAACAATCTCATTGTTACATTGTTACATTTCCTTTTCTCCCAGTGAAACCTCAGTAGTTTTCAATATAAGGTCACAAGCAGGACCATTCAACATAATCGGAGCTCTTTGTGCCACATGGTCCAATATAAGCTGAACGACCACACCTCAAGAGGAGTCCATAACCTATTAACACACATCTACAGACAGTGAGCTTTATTGAGTTGTGAACAATGCATCTATATGTTCATGTATGTAGCTATTTTGTAAAATGTAAAAGTGTGAGCTGTCCTAATGGAGTAAAGGCAAGGTCTATGTCTTAGTGCCTGTTTACATGTGGTCCTTTTCTCTGAAGAGTTAGCTTTCCGATCATTTTAATCTGATCACTCAACCCACTTCAGGAGACACATTCCAGACGATACTGGACAAATGCATCTGGTGATTGAAACCACATATGTAAATTTGACTCCTCCCATAATGCAAAAAAATAAACATGTGAGAGCATGTTATAGGCTAGGCTATATGAAATATAATAGCCAGATATGACAGCACTACTGTAACACGCATCGCTGCGTTTTGAGTGAGTATCTCTACAGCAAGCCGACACACAAACTGCCACAAATGAACCTGAAAATTAATGAATTAATTAAACCCACAATAATTTCTGCAGTCAGTAAAGTTTGCCAGTATGTCATCTGCGCATCAGCACTCTTTTAGCTAAAATTTTTAGCTAAAAAAAAAAAGTTAATATACAGTATAAACCAATCTAACTAAAAATTGTTAGATACTACAAATAAAAACTACTTTGTACCTTAAAATATAGTGATACCTACACTATAAAAAGTGGCAACCAGCAATTGTTACATTTAAAAGCTTCTACCTGATATTACCCTTAAATTTAGTTTTTTTAGTGTAACCTAGTATAATTTGGTTAATTCAGAATTTTTGTATGCACATGTTTTAGGCTACCCTTGTCTTCCCCAGTGTACACTGACTTATATAGACAGTGACCAGTATTACTGTACATACTCAAAGAAACAAAGTAATACAGGCTGGCACTTACAACTAATAAAACTGACATAAAACACAACAATAGAACAAACCCAATTTATATGAAACATAATCAAATCGTCACAGGTGGTGGCAGGAAGGCAGACGGAGACGAGGATATATTTTCCAAAACGAAGGTTTAATGTAATTAAACACAGGACAGCAGAACAGGTAACAACACACACTAAAAGTAACGGAGATCGGAACATGACTGACTGAACAGACGGAACTTACTGTAAATACAAACACAGATGACACTGGTTAACGGAACAGATGATGATTAACTAAACACAGGTGATACAGCTGAAGTAAAGGACAGTAACCATAGAAACGAAGGAGTGGCGGGAAAAGAACAAAGGAAAACAGGAACCAATCAAAACACAACCTTAAAGTCCAAACAAGCACTGATACGTGACACAAATATGGACTAATGGGAGAAAAAAAAATCCTTTTTTTTTATTTCTGTATAGTCTCTGAATTAATATGAGATCCTACAATATTCATGCACAATAATTGTAAAATAATTTGGATAAGTTTGTTACAGCGTAATTATACATTAAGTAATATTAATTAACAAGATGTATTTACTTTAGGGTTAGGGTTTGGTTTAGAGTTAGCTGCATGTAATTATGCATACTTTACTGTACTAATTTATTATCACTACAGTAAGTACATGTGTAACAAGTACACGTGTAACAGCTGGACACTGTAAAATCATAAAGTGTTACTAAGAATGTGTGAAATGTTTAAAATAGTTTGAGCTTTACAGGACGTGTCAACTTTCCAAAAATGTCTTCACGTCAACTAAAACAAATGAGATAATTGTTATATTTTAAAGATCTTTATTACAATTTGACATTACATTTATTATAGTTGTCACAACAGTGTATGCTCTCCACACAAAACAGACAAAAAATATATATATTAATGAATGTGAGGATAAATTATGTTTAAATCATGTTTATTCCATGCTATAAAGGTTTTCAGTCATTTAGTCTGTCCATTTTCATTTTAACTGAATATGAATGTTACTCTGAGTTTTGGCCAGTGTAAAACGGTCTCAGTGCATTAAAAGTGTGGGCGTTATTAGAAAAGAACTGCAACCCTGAAAAACAAACATCAAGCCACAGCAGGATTCATCGAGCTCTGCAAGAGTTCACGACTCAGAAGAGAGATAGACGGAGAGAGAAGGTGTGAGCAAGCAAAACTAGCAAAAAATCAGAACAACAGGGAATTAAAGATAATGTGATTTGTGGATAAGGGAGTCTAAGAGAGGTTTAACACTATAGACTAAAGGAGCCAAAGAAAGTCCCATATGGATTCGGTGGATGTGAAGTGACATCCCAGCAAGCCCAGCAGTCACACTGAGAACTGACCCAGCACACCCAGGTCACAAAGATCTTCCCTCTCGAGACACAACCCCACCTAACACTGAGAAAAACACACATGAGTAGAGGTTTAGCATGGAGAAACTGGGAAATTATAGATACAGCCCCTAGTGAAAAGAAGCACTTTAATATACAAGCTCTTATTATGCAAATAATACCATTTAAAAGAATATAGCTGCAAGCAGCAATTATCGGGGCCAAGCACAAAGAAGACGATATGACATGCCAACATGGCTTGGAGTGTCGCACCAACTGCAACAATAAGTAATTAAAGACATTTTTAAGATGATTTTAGGCAAAATGGCTGAAAAAAATATACAGTCACTAATAATATGATTTAATGGTTTGTCACTTTTGACCAATAGGTGGCGCAGTTACGAAATATATGTGGTGTGGTCAGAGTGAGGTGACAATGACACATACAAAGTTTGCTGCCAATGTGTCATGGCATTTCAGAGATAAAGCCTGAATAGTCATTTTGGCATCACACATCAACGTTGCTGCTATATGAAAAGACTTTCATCTATCAATACAACATCCACCACTTTTAGTCGGCACGGTCAGGAGATGATACAATTCGATTTTGTTGAATATCGGACAAATGGTCTAGGAGGAGTTTGAATAAGTAGGTTTTGAATGAAAATCAAGATGGCGGACAGAAAGTTTGTCCAAATATTGCAAACTTGGTATCTATGTTCTCGGCCTGACCCAAGATATCTAACTGTCTAACGGTTTCGAAGATATTGGCAATTTTTTTAAGCGCTAAATCACAACGCTACACAAACCGTAAGGCGAAACCTAGCATGTTTGGTATCGTTGGACTCGGCAAGGATTCAGGAATCTAAGGAGATGACTCCCGTGAAAATAAGCCAATGACACCCAGAATTATAAGCTTTTGAAAATTTAATTTTACCACTAGGTGGTGCTGGTTCAAAATTTCTCATGCTCCTTCAGGGCATCGTACTGATGACCCTTACCGAGTTTCGAAACGATACGTTTATAAAATACAGAATTTTAGTACAAAATTCTAAATGGCTGACGACCATCAAAATTCTAGATGACTATCCTCTACCTGTGTGCCAAATTTCATAACTTTCCCGCAATCGGTTCTATGGGATGCCATAGACTTCCATTGCGGAAGAAGAAGAAGATTCTTCTAAATGTTTTCAGAGACTTAATTGCATGTTATTTACAAATTTAAAAAAAAAAAAAAATAATAATAATTTTGTTATAGTATCAATATATATTAAAGTCCCCCTGTAGTCAATAATTGTATCCTTTAAAACTCATCTTTGATCACCAAAATTACATATTTAAAAGTTTTTTCCTTGGAAAACAATGTCTTCAAGCCTTTAAATATCTTAAATGTAACTCTACACCCTTGCCTCATTTAGTATACGCGGTTCTATGAATATGCAAATGAGCCCCGCCTCCACTCACTCACAGCAGCTCAGAGATCCACTCGTTGACAATCACACGTTGATCTGATTGGTTACAGGGTCGTTTGTGACGCCAGAAACACCAGCGATTTCATACCGTGTTTTTGAGACTGTCTTTGGTTCATTACAGTTTTAAGGAGAAAATACTCAGCAATGGAGTCGACTTATAAATGTACACATGGTTAGTCTTAAAGCATATTAAAAACACCACAAACTTGATTTTCACCACAGGGAGACTTTAAATACAGTTAGTTGAACTGAAGAGTGCTTCTTTTGAGCCACTTAAGTTGAGCTTAAGTACATCTTTATATGTAATGTCATAATTAGCCTACTTCTGTTGTCTTTGACATAATGGTTAAAGTGCTGAATCTGCTGAAAAGCATTTATTGTAAACTAAAATATACTTGTATGCGATAAATGATTATGAAGTTATAGTACATTTAAAATATATTAACTTTAAATGTAATATTGAATAACACACTACTTCAAATTCTAATTAAGTGCTTGTGCTTTAGTATGTTAGGCAACACATCTAAATAAGTGTACTTCTTTAAAGTATGACAAAAGATTGTTAAAACATTTACATTAAAGTAAAACTTTTAATTAGACATTTTTTACAAAGTGCCCTTTAAAAAAAAAAAAAAAATGTTTTTAAGAAACATACTCAAACTCATGAATGAGTATTTTAAGTACACTTAAGTGGTCTTTTATTTTGTTAATATTATATATTTCATATAATACAGTCCTGCCCTAAACTTCCACCATTGGTTGTTGTTGACATGTTGGAGAACTCAAACAAACAGAGTGATGCTGGATATTGGACTCTAGAATCAGTTCATCAGCTCGAGATGCGAGCAGACAAAAACTGCGTTTTTCTCCTCTCAGAGGTACTCCTCTCAGAAAACGCACAAATAAAGATACTTTTAGATGTTTAATCGCTATATGGAGCATTGGGATTGCTAGACAAGGGCTTAATGAACCAATTTTTGTGAAAACCTCAAAATCGACCAAAATTGACATTGTTTAGTTGTTTTGCCTGTAGCTCGAAATTAGTCTGTGTGCATTCCGACTCATTTTACCAGCACAGATCACATAAATTGAACTTCTGTTACATTTGTTCAATTTCTCAGTCATGACTGTGTGCCTGTACCATGACAACTTTGCTCCCACATACAAATATGTTTTATTGTTTCACACAAACAGAAATATACTGCTCTTCAGCCCTCTTCACGACCAAAGTGTCAGGGACATTTCCTGCTCAAGACACCTCCAATCCCAGCACACATCATGTCATCAATCGGCCCTCACCCTTAGCGCTCCACACACACACTCCACACCCTGCGCTCTTCCTGCTGTCCAGCTGCCGGCTCCACGGCCCGGGTCCAGGTTGGTCCTCCATTTGGTGGTAATCAGGTGGAGAGCAGGAGTCCCACATCCTGTTCACTCCTCCTGATTAACAGCAGTGAACTCCCACAAATTTGCCAAATTCCTTCAGCTGTCAAGTCCTCCACCCCAGACGGTTGACCGGAGGCTTGATGAATGCACTTGTGTTCTGTGAGTGCCAGACCCAGACCTCCTCTTCTTTGTGTTACCTGATCTTGGAAGGGAAGGAGAAATCAAGCAGAAATGTGGTAAAAAGAGGGCAAACCGGCAGGGAAAGTAACAGCCACATCACTCTCTCAGCATTTCTGATTTATGACATTCCAGGCTCTATTTATATTCATGAGCAGGCATGGCAGCGGACTAGCTCTCATTCCACAGCTTCAAGTTCCCTTGCCATACTTCCAGGAATCCCTGCCATTCCCGTGCAGCGTTACCAGCTCTGTTTATCCTGATCAAGGATAGGGCCCACACATAGACCCATTCCAAAACAGGTATTGAGCTAATAGACAACCAAAAAGCTAGTACACTCTAAAAAATCTTGAGTTCTTTTTTTGGGGTTCTTTTTTTCAGTGTTTGGGTAGTATTTGTGTTACCCAGCTCCTGGGTTAGATGTAACAACCGAGGGGTTGAGTTATTTATCGTGATCTCCTCAGGAGAGAGCAGTTCTCAGCTCCGTCAAATTGGTGCATGTCTTCAGAAAAATACAGGTTTCTATAAATTCATTTTCTGCAAAGCAACATACAGGGCCGCAGTGTGAGTCACCTAAACAAGTGTCACATCTGTTTTCTGTTCGCGTGATGGAATCAGTCGCATGTTGCCTTGCATAAATTGTATAATTTTATTCAAACATACACAGAATATAAATACGTATGATGTTAAAATCTGTTCTCAAAACTGTACACTGTTTGTTTATGGACAGGTTATGGAGCCAGTCGCCACATATTTCGGCTACGAGTGAAACGCAGGACGGCGGTCAGAAGTTGGAAGTTCCCCCGATGAACATGACACAAGCTCCGGCACAAGATCCATCGATATCATGCAAACCAGTTGAAGTTAATCTGTAATTATTAATGAATGTATGAAGTAAAAAAAATAAACTAGTATTATAGTAAAAATTAATCAACAAATTATACTCAACCCATTAAATCAACCCATTATGCTGGGTTAAATAAACAATCCAATTTGCTGGGTAAAATTATCCCAACATGTGTTCTGTCCCATATTTACCCAACCCTTAGGTTGAAAATCACCCAAATTGGGTGGTTTTTAAACCAGTCTTTTTTAGAGTGTAGTCCTCCTCTTAGGCAAAACACAACAAAATCAACTCTACTTCAGCCAATTTCAATGTCGCTGTTGTGTTTAACCCCCAGTAAAACTGAATAAAAGTAGAAGACCCCCAGTTAAACATTGGGCCTGTCCCAATACCTACAGTACACTTGCAATCTTGGCCACTTAAGAAAGCATGCTTGCAACATGAAGTAAGAGCACAAAATTGTCTCAGGTCTGATAAATGTCAAAGCTCAGTGCCCTTTATGCACAGCACAGTGTTATAAATTTAGGATGATCATCTCACAGTGTGTTTGCTGCTACGACCAACATCTACTGACTAGCCAATAAAAATGCATCATGAAATGACGGTTTGATCAATGCGACATGGTGCTAAAATTATTCCAGCGCACATAAAAATCACAAATGCCAAAGTGTGATTCATCTTGCTCTATTTGTTTACCACTAGCACATGCTAATGACGCTTTATTCTTCTATATTAACTTGTGTCATAGCCTACGATTCAATAGGTGTCATCATCATTCAGTCTACATACATTTTGTTCCCAAGTTTATTAGATCCATGTTGTACAGTGAGAATTGCAATGATCTTACAGGATTGCTGAAATCACAGTCTGTGACAGGCATAATGCACACTAAATCCACACTATCTCTAATACTGCATCGGTGCAGTTTTTGAGGCTAAGCGTATCCCATCATCCATCATGTTCAGGAACTCAAGTGGCCTGAAATTGCAAGATGTCAAGAAAATATTTCCAAGTGTAATTTAAATGACTTAGACATGACATATAAGTGGAAGTGGCCAGTGGAAGCGCTTCTACGATGGTGCAAGACGTCATCATAGAGCGGTGCCATGTGGAGTTACAGGGACACTCACCCCGGAGGAATCTGTGGCTGAGTGACTTGCTCAAGGACACAGTGGTGACGGTTTACGGATCATGATGGTTCATGGATCATGACAATCATGACGGTTTCAAACCTGCAACCTTAGCCTGGACGTTTAGCCACAAGTCTCCAACAACCCCATTGAACTAGATCCTGGCAGATGCTGAAGCTCAATTAAACAGTGTTGATCAAGTCATATCAAGTTATAGAGAGTTTCAAAAGTAAAATAGTAATTTAAGACACTTCATTCAACAACAACAACAACAACAACAACAACAACAACAACAGCTTGTTCCTCGCGTGATACATAATTTTGGCATTTCTACGTCATTGCACATGCGCAGTAGGGATGATCGATATCTTATCATTTGCGATATACTGGTAAAAATGTTCCTCATGATAAGAACGCGATTAATATTCATGAACCCAGCAGCTCAACGTGATTAATATTCATGAACCCAGCAGCTAATCAATACTTAGTGCGTTGTATATTGTTATTAGTAGTAGAATTCGTAGTAGTAGTATTATCTCATCTTAGTATTATTGTAAGTTCTCTCAGTAAATGATGCTCGATTTTTTGCACTCTCTTGTAATTTTGTAACCTATCTGAAGACATGGTAGGGATTGTTACTTTTGCTGTTTGCACCATGAGAGTATGAATAAATACAGAATCTGTGTTTACATTTCAAACTTGTGATTGTGTTTAATTATTATTGTGTGGCGTTTTCCAGTACAGTTGCACTATTTAAACATCTGCACTTTTACAGAAGAAACATATATCTGCAACTTTTCCGTTTCTGCAACTGGTGTTTGGATTTTTACTGTTTTTTAAATATTTGATGTAATTGGTATATTATAAGAGCCTATTTTATGATGGGTACGTGTTACTTTAGATTAAGGTTTGGGTTTCTGAGGCTCTCAAGAATGCATGCAGCCATCACTTGTAGCCAAAAACAGTGGTGAATGTTACTATATTTATATCGTCATTGATGTCGTTATCGCAATAAATACCAGAAAATATCGTGATATATTTTAAAGTCCATATTGCCCATCCCTAATGCCCAGGACTTTCCCATTCAAGTTTCGGTTTTCAATCCGATCAAGTGTTTACATGTCCTCTCAATCGGATTAGAATATGTTTAAACCACCCTTACAATACGAATTAAATTTTAATCGGATTTGGCCAATTGATTCTTATTGAGATGGCTACTCTTTTAATTTGACTGTGCTAGTAGTCCGATTACAATCAGATTATTAGGGTCCATGTAAAAACAGCTAGTAATGCTTGTGGTCACCCATAAGGTCTTAATGCCTAAGGTTTATACAGTTATGCAGTTTTTCAGATTTTCATATTCAGTGTCTAGCGCACTCTATGTTCATTTCAATCATGACAACTCTCAGAATAGTTTTAGCATGTTTTGACAAAGTGATCGTCACAGCTAAGAAGGACAGCTCTGGCGTCACACACACACACACACACACACACACACACACACACACATTATCATTTTCCTCTCCACTGCTTCCACTGTTCCATACGCACACATTATCCAAACCCCACACTCCCCTTCAGTTCACCCTCCAGACAACACATACATTTACACGTCCAGTATTCTGTTTTTTGTTTGTTACTTTTCATTTAGTTGTTTTCTGTCGGTCTTCATGGGTAAAAGTTGTGTCGGCTGACCGGAACCACGCAGTGGCGGCCTATTATGATGGCATCTACAGTAACTGAGCCGCGCCAGTAGCCAACGAGTCCATTTTGGTTTCGAGTATCTTTTAACAAAAAGGGAATGTGTTTAAAGTCGACATGAAATCAAAATTGACCCTATTTACTTTGTTAGCACATATTACTAGTCTTGTGATGAACAATGAATCCGTGCAAGTTAATACACAGAATAAAATTGTTTGCCGTGGTAATCTTTAATCAAAATCTGAAAAGTTTCTTCCGGTCTGGAATGGCGTCTTTTTCTGATGACGTCAGTTTGACGGCTTGGGTTGAAAACGCTTAACCACTCCCCTCAAACCACTCCCCTCAAACCGTTAGTCTGTTATGAGCGAGAGATGGAGAGGAGGAGCGCTAGAGTAAAACCCTGCCCTCTGTTCAATATTCCCTTTTACTTGGAAATACGTCACAACACTGGAGAAAAGTTGTTTGCACACTTCCAGTTCACGGGGACTTTAAATTATGGTTTTATGATGTAGTGACTGTCCAAAGAGGGGATATGTATGTGCTTTATGTGTATTTTCTTGAATGGATATGACAATGTTAATGTATTTGGTCTTGGTGGACTAGATCTGTAAGATATGTTGCTGCTGCTGCATGAATAGACATACATACATTTCGTAGCAGATCTAGGCAGGTGGAGCTGGGGAGGTTTAGAGGAACTGTGATAGCCTACAGCAAACACTGAACCAGACTATTTAAATGTTGAGAAAGCAATCTCATTGGCTGCAGGATGAGCAGAGGCCAATCAGCTTGTGCCCTGCAGTAATGATGTGCTTGCTTGCAGATAGCTATCAGTCTGCGCCATCTAGAGTTTCATGACTGAACTAGATATTTCATCTTAGCTGAGAATGTGTGAGGCTTTTTGTTATTACCCTTGTGCTATTTGTTTTGCATGAATCACCATGGCTAAAACATCACATGTGCCAAGTCATTAATTACTGTGGTGCACGTGATGCTTCATTAATTTCCAGTGTGGTAACACCAGTATGTACACGTATTCAACTGCCAAACGCTCAAACTGTCATTTCACCATTAACATGTTGTATGTCTCCCTCATCTAATACACCTGACTGAACTCATTAGCTCATCATTACAGACTTCAAGTCCTCTATTGGGTGTGTCCGATAAGGGAAAGTGTTTGGGATGCTTGAGAAGCACTGGGTTAGGGTTATTATAGTTTGACAACAATTTTCATCCAGGACCAACAAAATATGTTGATCAAGCTATACTTTGCAAAATCACGGCCAGTCCATGTGTTCAGTGTGATTAATACACATCTGGGCTAATGCTCACACTCTGCAGCTTAAAGGTTTACATGCATTCCTGGTGTCCGTGTGCCAGGATGTGTCTCGGTGTGTCAGGATGTGGAGCAAGAGTTGCACTCTTCCTTCCTGACTGATGAGCAGACACATACGCAGAAAAATACTCCCATCCATCTACTATGACACCGAAGCACCCTAGGGAACCCACCACACCTTCTCCTTATCTCTCTTCAGAAAGAATGCGGATTGCTTCGGAGAATTTAATGGTGATATTACTTCACCTGCAGGTTCTACGGTTTGCATGCAATATCTCATATTGTAACAGTTCAGTATCATTACATTTATGTATTTATTATTGTGCAATATGTAAAGGTTTGGTTGCTATACAGCGACTATTCACTTTAACTTCACTTAAACTAATTTAATACCAATTCTCTATTGTGCATAATTCACTGATGTTACTCCAAATAAATATTTATATATAGATATATAATAACTTCTGTTATCCTTTTTTGAGTGATTTTTCATCCCCTTCAATCTAACCTCCTGTCATAGAAAGAAACTTTTCAAGATCCAATAAATTCCAGACAACATATTTTTCCAAAATATGTAACATTATGGAAGTAAGCCGGACCAGTAGCCATCGAGTACTTTTTGGTTTCAAGCATCTTTTTGAGTATCAAAATATATAACAATATGAAAGTCCAGGGGGAAAAAAAAGGGAAAAAAAGGTTATAAACTTTGTTTCATGTTGCAATCTGGCAAACAATTTATATCAAATGTCTAAGACCCGCTGAAAAGATTTATTTATTTATTTATTTTTATCTTGCCATCTGGTGGACTGCTGCAATATAATTAAGCTGTAAATGTAAAATGTAAAACTAAAACCACAATTGCACAACACAGGTAATAAAATGGTCCTAAAAAAAAAAAAAAAAACATCTTTTATGGCAAAAGTCCATCTCAACATTTCCCTGCCTCTAAAAACACACACCGTCATTTTCACAAACCACACTGAGCTCCAGACCAAACACAGACAGGAGTGAAAAAGTGACAAATTGAGTGTGTACGGCGAGCACTGCTATTATGTGTCTAATGGGGGCAGAAAACGTGCCAGGACATTTCAGAGGCATCAACTTGAGCTCAGATTTACGCTTCTCTTCCTGTTCGTCATGGTCAGTGACCTCAGAGCCAGCGGTTATAAAAAGACAGATACGTTTCCCACAAGCTGGCACTATGGTCTGTGTCAAACACAGGTGAATTTAGCAGTGTGTAAACAGTTCAGACCTTCATGACATCATCACTTTTTTTTATAGTGAATCCCATGAAATTGAAAACTTCAACAGCACAGATAAATATATATATATATATATGTGTGTGTTAAAATGTATGTTTTAATCCAAATGAAAATGTGTGTGCACAGTGTGAAACATTTAAACCATTAAAGCAACTAAGTATTTTTTTTTTTTAAATGGAGATGGAGAATAGACTACTTAATTTTTTTTTTAAGAAAGAACCCAAAATGCATGTATGAAAAACACACACATTTTTCTAATTAATCTTACTGCATTTTTTTTTTAAAGAGAACATATTTACTAAATGCTTATTTTTAGCCATTTATGTGTATAGTACATCAAAAACTTTTTCTTTTCTTTTTTTCAAAATGAGATGGAAAGAAAGAGAGAGTCTTTTACACTTTCAGCACAATTTCCTCTCTATTTCCTCCCTGTAGACCAGCGTCTGCAAAATGTGCAGAGTAGGAATTTTGTGCAGCGGTGGCTGCGAGAGCTGCCAACATGAAGGAAAAGACAAAGAATGATACAAAGAGAACGAGAAGGACCGACGTGTGAGAGAGAAAGAGATGCATGACGAATATTCCCTCTTTCCAAAAAACGAGTGGATGGACTTATAGCAGCAAAACCTCAGTTTTCCTCCTTTGACTCCTTTTCCTCGTGTTCCTGGAAGGCTGGATCGCTCAGTGGAATATGAGCCACACGCAGGGCCACATATGCATCCTGTCCTAGACCTGCCGGCGCGCTGATGATCCCAGACCAGCTGGGCCGTTCCCTCATGAATGCTCAGACTCTGAGTTTAAAGAGCTGAAACTGACCGCAGAGCAGTGCCAACCCTCCACCACACATACCTGCGTAGATTTGCCCAGAGTTCTATATATATTTTAGGTTACGGTAATTTACAGTCTGGAAGGATCGTTGGATTGTCATGATTCTGTGGCAGGACAGCGTGGAGGGAAATGTGCTATACGAGACGTTTTGAGAAATGAGTTATGAAAGAAGAAGTGAGTGTTATAGACTCTACAGGCTATAATCAGGTCATTCAATATGAGATTTATTTTAAAAAAAAAAGGTTGACATTTTTATTGTATCTTTAACTACTGAGTACTTACATAAAAAATAAAAAAATTGTGCTGGGTGATTAATCGCATCCAAAATAAAAGTTTGTGTTTACATAATATATTTTTGTGTACTATGTATAATTATTTTGTATATATAAATACACACACAAGCATGTATATATTTAATATATTTAAGAAATATTTGTATGTATACTGTATTTATACATAATTTATATTATATATAAATATTTTATATATAAATAACACATTTTTCTTAAAAATATAGATGCATGTGTGTGTATTACAAAATAATTATACGCAGTACACACACATACATTATGTAAACAAACTTTTATTTTGGATGTGATTAATCGCGATTAATCGTTGCCCAGCACTAAAAAAAAATACATTAGGGAACAATGTAATTATTGTGTTGAACTTAAAAGTTATTTTGCAAAATTTGGGTGGGCTATGGTGTAAGAGAAGGGTCAACAGAGTAATTATAGATTTAACTACAGAAATTGAGGTAGCACTTCATTTTACAGTCCTGTTCTACATGTACATATGTACTTATTATAGTAATTGGGTAATAACTGGGTAATAACCAAGTACTAACCCTAAACCTGACCTTGTAGCCCATGTAGTTACTTTATATTACCCAGTGCTTTCTTAGGTAGTAAGTACACTGTAAGTACACGTATGTTACCAAGCTGGGTTACACTTTATATTTAATGTGTCATTGTTACAGTTTAATTATATATTTAAGTACTGAGTAATAATAATTAACTACATGTAGGCCTACTTACTATAGAGTTAGGGTGGGATTAGGATTTGGTTGAGGGTTAGTTGCATGTAATTATGCAAAATGTACTGTTATGACTGTGGTAATTACATGTAACATATGTAACAAGGACACTGTAAAATAAAGTGTTACCATAAAGTGCAACCGAAATTTATTACAGCTGTAAATACAATGTAACTACACTTATTGTGCACATAGTCTAAAAACATGGGTCACAATAGGTTGCTAGGGCATTAAATAAATGTTTTAACACATATTTTTAGAAGGTGTGTTCGTTTGAAATTGAACATATTTGCCATGACATTATGTTGTATGTCTGTATGGTAGGCAGTGTATTTGGCAAGTTTTTGGTAATTTTTTTTTTTTTTTTTTTTTTTTTGGCAAATTCATAGGTGTTCGAAAAATGTATTATGTGAATCATTTATAACAAACTGTAAATGTTATTTGAAAATGACTCTCAATCCTAGTAACTGTAACCTTATTACATGTTTTTGGAAAAACGTGTTTCCTTGTGTGGCATAAAAGCCCTCTTGACGTTATAACTCAGCACTGTGACTCAGGATCCCGGCGAGAAGGCCGTTGGTGATGGGGTCGTTCCTCTCGTCTGCTGAGGTGTCAGGAAAAACAGTTCTGAAGTGCTGTAAAACGTCTGGCCCTTCCTGGCACACCCAGGAGATAACAAGCCTTTCGAGCGTGTGTGCGTTTGAGTAGTATTCATGAGTGTATGTGTTTGTGTTTGGACTACTTTAAGCTTGTTCACTGACAAATACTTGGAGCTCAGGGACGTGTTTACCTGCCCTTGTAGTGTCGGCGCTTAAGATAATGTTATTGTGTGTTAACCTTGAAAAACCAATAGACTGCATCCTTGCTCTTGACACATTAGAGAGTGACTGTAATCAATTTCAGTTGTTTGTAAAGGGCAAAGGTTATCATATTATAACCTCTATTCACTCTTGAGCAGTTTACGATTAGAAAAGCAATCATCTAACTTGTTTTTTGCTGTTATCAAGGAATAAACCAAGTGTAAAATGTGCAGGACCGCTTTAAATAGTCTCTTGGAGTGAAGCTTATTTGGTCTTTAACACAGGAAGCTCTGCCTTGTGAGAGTAGGAGAGAACGGCCCCTCTAAACTCCAGGAAATGGGCCTTCAGGACGGCCAATCTTCCCCGGCACAGGGTCACAGGCACTTAACCACTGTCTACTGCTGCGCTCCTGCGGGACAGGGCTCGGATTTTCAGTTTCAGGGAACGAGATTTTACTCTCTCTTTCTCTGAACTAAATAGAATAGTATAACAGTAGTAGTAATAGCAGTGGTAATAATATCAGTAATCATAGTAGTTGCACAAGCAATGGTAGAAAGAGTAGTAGTAGTAACAACAGAAGTAGCAATACTAGTGGTGGTGGTAGTAGTATGGTGGTAGTTTGAATAACAGCTGTAGTAATTTAACTAAAAGTAGTTGTACAAGCGATCATAGTAATAACAGTAGTAGTAATAGTACTGTAGTTGTAATTTAACTAAAATAAATAGTAGTAGCAATACCAGAGGCAGTGATAACAGTAGTAAAACTACTAGTTGTAAAAACAGTAGTAATAGTAATGGTGGTCATAATGTTGGTAGTAATAATAGTTTTAATAGCAGTATTTGTTATTGAGCAAAAGTTGTAGTAGTAAAAGCAATGGGAGTAATAACAGTAATAGTAATAGTAGTTTTAATAACAGCAGTGGTTAATTTAACTAAAAGAAATAGTCATAGCAATACCTGAGGTAGTGATTACAGTAGTAACAATAGTAGTAATACTAGTAGCAGTAAAAACAGTAGTAGTAATAGTAATGGTGGTAATAATAGGGGTAGTAATAGTAGTTGTAAAAGCAGTATTTGTTATTGAACTACAGTAGTAGTAGTAGTACTACAAGCAGAGGTAGTGATAACAGTAGTAATAGTAGTTAAAGTAATAGGAGTAGTGGTAACAGAAAAAGCAGTAAACGTGAAGTAGTAATAGAGGCGATGGTAATAGTAGTTTTAAAAACAGCAGTAGTTGTAATTAATCTAAAAGTAGTAGCAGATGTAATAATAGTACTGGTTATAGCAGTAGTTGTAACAGTACTAAAAGTGGTAGTAGTAATTCTAGTAATAGTGGTGATAACATTATATGGTAACACTTGTAACACGTTACATGTAGTCACTGTAGTAATAACTATATGCATAATTACATGCAACTAACCCTAAACCAAACCCTATTCCTAATCCTAACCTATAGTAAGTAGATGTACTTAATTATTGATACTCAGTACTTAAATGCATAATTGCACTGTAACACAGACACCTTTAAAAAAGTATGACCTAGTACTAATAGTTGTATAGTAGTAAAAGCAAGTAGTGGTAGAAATGGCAGCAGTCTTTATATTATTAAAGGTAGTGGTAGTAGTAGTAAATAACAATGGTAGTAATAGTAGTTTTAGTACTAACTATAAGTAGTAGATATAGTGGTAGCAATAGCAATAGTAGCAAAACTAGAGGTATAGTAGTCAAAGTAATAGTACAAGTCTTAGTAATAGTACAAGCAGTATCAGTTGCTCCCCCTCACCTAATGTTTGAGAGTGACAGCTTGCATTGGCAGGTACGCGACACTAGAGAAACAGTTCAGTAGTGCTCACTGTCAGTCAGTGTTTAGGAAATCACAGGTTTGCATCTTCCTGAAAGAGGTTATTGAATCACTTTTGGATTCATTTCCCATATAGCAATGATTGATATCTAGCATGTGCAATTATTGGGGGGGGAACAATAGAATATTGTGACTTATTATAGAAGTATCTTCTTTTTATTGTAATCTTATATGATTAAGTCTATACATGAACAGTTTCCCAGTCTGTGAATGATCACAAAACAAGCATGAATTACTAAATATTTCAACAAAGAAGTTTCCATAAATCTGATTCAGGGAGTGTTGATCTACAGGAGTCGCTAGTGCTTTTCCAGTTTTTCACTGTGACAGCATCTTTTAACAATCTGTGATTGTTATCTCTTTAATTGCTCAACACCAACTTTATGTTCCCCTCCAACATGTTGTTTTTCCAGAACTGTTAAGTGGTTTCTAAAAACAAACATAATCTGAAATATCCTCTGTGGCCAAGTTTGTCTGCACTGTTATTACTTCTTTTCAACCACCAAACTTGTTTAGATGAGTATGAGGTTTCATAGTACCTCCAGCGCTTTTGTCATAACCTTCTCACTTTCTCTCTCTCTCTCTCTCTCTCTCTCTACTTTTCCCTTGTAATGGGCCAGAACATGATTTGTCTAAAATGTGGATGGAAAGGTGCGGCACCATCCAGCTATGATTTATGAAGTCATTACTGATGATTCCTTCGTTCTAAACACAAATTGCCTTGGTAGCAGACCACACCTGATTACACCGTCTCTCTCTTTAACTGAGGACAAAGCCCAAAGTCTGTCATTTTTTGATGTGAAAACTTAGCGTATGCCTTTCGAAGTATACTCCATTTGATAGCGTGCACAAACACACTCGCAACCGGTTCTCGCTCATTCCTACGACGATTAAGGGAACCTTCAATTGATTTCGATGAGAAACCTTTTAGTCAATAGATGCGAAAGGTAAATATAGTTGTCATCATGAAATTATACATTAGGGTATAATTTTTGTCATTATGACATATACTGTATGGTTTTTATAAGACATATATACAGTATGGTTTTTATAAGACATATACAGTATGACATGTAGTTGCAAAGTTCCTTATAGAGCTGGTAAGTCCCGCCCCTTCCGCTAACCCCACTGGACCTCTAGGTTGAAAAATCGTCAATGCAAGTGAATGTGAAAAAAATAATTATTTTCTGGTCCCGTTTGAATTTTGCCATGAATGTGAACATATGTTGTCTGTGAATTTTTAATATAATGTTTTGTGTAAAGAATGCTACAATTTAGCGGGTAGAAGTTTGATACGGTTAGACTTTGTGTGAGAGCACTTTGTGGACTACAACTCTTCGCTGCTTTCGACGCGAATCTGAAGAAAGAACAGCCCATTTGGTTTGAATGGTGACATTTGGGTACAAAACACACAGGCATCTCGATCTTTCTCCATATATTATCGCAGCATTAGCCCGTGATTTGACAAGTGGAGGGAAAATGTGTTATGGGGTGACGTCACATAGGCGACATGTAGTCTTTCTCGTTATATCTTTTCCACAACTGCTAGCCAAAGAATCATACAATATACTGTCAAACTCATAACATGAAACATTATATAAAAAATTCACATACAACATATGTTCACATTCATGGTATAATTCAAACAGGACCAGAAAATAATTATTTTCTCCCATTCACTTGCATTGACGATTTTTCAACCTAGAGGTCCAGTGGGGTTTTACGGATGGGTGGGACTTACCTATGGCGTCATTTTTTAGTCAAATGTCATGAGCGTGTAAGACATGCTCACGAGCACATTATGTTATTTCACGCGCGCAAAAATGAACCTTCAGCTGGCATGATAAAAGTACTCGCGCACAAATTCAACAACCGAGAGGTGTACAGGTAGCTGCGAGCGAGCGCCTGGCATACTCTCATGGGTTAACTCTGCTTGTACAGTGGAATCCTGCTCGCGCGCAGTGGATTTCTGCTCGCTCAGCTGATTTCTGCTCGCTCGAGTCTACATGACTTTTGACAATTTGGGGGCGGAAACCAAGGAGGGCACTGACCCTCTTATGATTGGTCACTTTCATCATGGAAAATCTTGGGAAATCCTAACCCCGCCCACCTTCAGACGCAGCGCGAGTCACTCAGCTCGCTCTGCTACTCCGGCTATCTCTGTATATTTTAGACAACGAAATATGTGATAAAACACCATACTAACTCTTTTCGTTTTCATTTAAAGAAATCTTAAACATGATAGCCACACAAATGTGGTTCATGCAACGCGTATTGATTATATTCACTGCACATAACGTTTGCCTATTAAAAAAAAAACTAAATATAAAACACAAACCTGCCTCTTTTCGTTTTAAATATAATATAAAAACATTAAACATTTTAATATGGTCCAGGCAATATGTGCATTTGTACTAAACAACAGATTTTGCAGTAAACAACATTACAGTTTTTAAATTTTTAAATACAATTATTACAATTTAAAATGACAAAACTCAACCCAGTCTCTTTTTGTTAAATTTCAGTTTGATCAATATTAGCCATAATAAAAGTATAAGTAAAAGGTATAAGAAGCTATAAGCTACAAATAAAGCAAACAATTCAGTCAAACATACAAAGTCAGCGCTCTTGTCTAACCATACAACGATGACCGGGCGCTCGGCACTCATGTACCCCGCCTGGAACAGCCTTTCCTCGGTTATAGTCTTTCTGACGTTCGCCGCTTTCGCTGGGGTCTCTGTAGTGGTTAAACATGAGATATAATTCGTCTTGTGTATATCTAACGGGCGATTTTTGGTCTCGTGAATCTATAATTTATTCCCTGGCCATTGTGGCCAATCGTTTTGGCTGAGGGGAAGTTTCATAACTTTATAAGCTATTACCGTTGTATGGTTTTACTAGAGCGCTGACTTTGTGTGTTTGACTGAATTGTTTGCTTTATTTGTATAGCTTCTTATACCTTTTACTTATACTTTTATAATGGCTAATATTGATAAAACTGAAATTTAACAAAAAGAGACTGGGTTGAGTTTTGTCATTTTAAATTGTAATAATTGTATTTAAAAATTTAAAAACTGTAATGTTGTTTACTGCAAAATCTGTTGTTTAGTACAAATGCACATATTGCCTGGACCATATTAAAATGTTTAATGTTTTTATATTATATTTAAAACGAAAAGAGGCAGGTTTGTGTTTTATATTTAGTTTTTTTTTTAATAGGCAAACGTTATGTGCAGTGAATATAATCAATACGCGTTGCATGAACCACATTTGTGTGGCTATCATGTTTAAGATTTCTTTAAATGAAAACGAAAAGAGTTAGTATGGTGTTTTATCACATATTTCGTTGTCTAAAATATACAGAGATAGCCGGAGTAGCAGAGCGAGCTGAGTGACTCGCGCTGCGTCTGAAGGTGGGCGGGGTTAGGATTTCCCAAGATTTTCCATGATGAAAGTGACCAATCATAAGAGGGTCAGTGCCCTCCTTGGTTTCCGCCCCCAAATTGTCAAAAGTCATGTAGACTCGAGCGAGCAGAAATCAGCTGAGCGAGCAGAAATCCACTGCGCGCGAGCAGGATTCCACTGTACAAGCAGAGTTAACCCATGAGAGTATGCCAGGCGCTCGCTCGCAGCTACCTGTACACCTCTCGGTTGTTGAATTTGTGCGCGAGTACTTTTATCATGCCAGCTGAAGGTTCATTTTTGCGCGCGTGAAATAACATAATGTGCTCGTGAGCATGTCTTACACGCTCATGACATTTGACTAAAAAATGACGCCATACTTACCAGCTCTATAGTTAGTAGAATGTTTAAAGTGGACTATCGAAATAAAGTGTAACCTAATTTTATTTGCATTACACTATTTAGACATTTTTGAGCACCTAAGCCAACCCCTCACTGGCTATTTTTCAATATAAAACTCATAATAATAATAATAAGCAAATACAGCTACAGTGACAATTTATTAAAGAATCACAAACAAGACTAATTGACAATAGTCTTTTTCCAGTGAATATCACCTCCATCAGCCCTTGTTCCCGCTTACAAACCTCAGCCTAAGTCACATGTTAGTCCCTGTAATTCCTCAAAGCCGCCACAACCTTCTCGGACTGCCATTTAGCGGAGCTATTCGCGTCATCAGACAGAGGGCCATGGGCTAATCCGCTAGGATGCCAGTATAAACTCAGCTTTGTCTGAAAATGAAAGTCGCCTGTGACGGACACATTGAAGCCCTGAGAGCCCCGTGTGGCTCGTACTTACAGCAAATCTGCCCTCTCAAGGATTCATCACAGCGGCTTTGAGGTGTGGCGTAATTTCCATTTTCAACACGGCCTCCTTGATGTTCCTTCACAAAATGTCTCATATGGCTAATGATGTGCTGATGAAAGAGTGTATTATACGCATTGAGCGGGGACTGAGGTCTGGAGCTAAAAAAGGATGCTAATGTAACCCGATGCCCTGAGCTCTTTAAACTGGTGCGAGGTGTGACAGCAGAACAAGCACCCCTGTGTATGTACCTGGGCCTCTGGTGAACGGCCTCACCTGTCCACGTGTGTAACACAAGCTGAGATCTGTCAAGCAAAAGACCTTTGTTTACAATGGTCCAATGTTCACATACCAGTGGTTTGCATAAGACACGCTGACAAAAAAAAAGTGAAACGACCATGTTGTTTATTTAAAGCACACTTTTATATTGATCAAAAATCATGGTTTTCTGTTTAAACCTGTTTTGTTCAGTTTGGCTTAGTGCAAATAACCTCCCTAAAGAATTAATCTTGAATCCAAGTCACAGTTATGTTCTGTTTTTTTTTTTTTTTTTTGTTAGTTTCTATGGTTACTCATTTGATTAGTCATTCTGTTCAGCTGAGTCCTAATTAGATCCTGTTGTTTGTTCCTTGTATTTAAGTCCTCCTGTTTCATTTGCGTTTTATCCTGTCTCATTAATACTACGATTGTGTTTCATTTTTTTCATTTTAGAAAGACATCACAACAAAAATAAAGGTCTTCGAATTTGAAGGTCTTCTTCATTTATAGTAAATAAACTAAATTAAAATCGACTAACAACATGTTTTTAGTTTTATATTATCTCTAATAAAACTCTATCTAATTATCTTAAAGTGGTGAAAATGGTGTGGTGAAAATCCAGCTTTTAATGTTGTTTATATGTCTATGTGGTGTTATTAATATGTTTTAAGACAAACCATGTGTAAATTCAGTGTTTCTGACGTCACAAACTACCTTGTAACCAATCAGATCAACGTGTGATCGTCAACGAGTGGATCTCTGAGCTGAGTGAGTGAGTGGAGGCGGGGCTCATTTGCATATTCATAAAAGCCAAACATATATTTTATTGACCTACATTAAGTATGATTTTGGCTTTAGTCCAAAGAAAATATTTTAAGTACATGGTCTATAATAAATAATCTTTCTACAATTTGTTTGTATTTGGAAAATGCAATATTTTTGATTAATATTAATTAATTTAATTTAACTTAATTTAATGTTTGAACAAACCAAAAATATAATTTGAGAAAAAAACGGATATCTTTGGTAATTTTATAAAAAGTTTATTATACAGTTTTTAAGCTGTACTAAGTTTAGTATTTTAAAAAATGTTCCCCCCAAAAAAACATTAACACACAATTATACATTTCTAATAATCAATTTTTTTCCCAAATAGCTATTGTATGGCTCCAGACAACACAGGATTTAGTGCATAAACAGTATGTTTGCTATTTTTGTTTTTTTCAAACTGACATTCCTAATCCACATTCATCCTCAAGATTTGGAAAAGAGCAGCAAGACACTCAAGACATATCTCAGTTTGTTTTCCATAGAAAAATGATAATCATCTGGGTTTCAGGGCAATCAGGGCAATGTTTCTAAAGAGGATCGTAACCCGTAATAGATCATAGACTCCATTGGTTTCGAACTACGATCTACCTATGATGTGGCCCAGGGTGAGTATAATGACAGATTTCTCATTTTGGTGTGAATTATTTCAGACTTGGTCAATCATGTCAAGTTTCAAAACAAGCAAGTTGTTGTCCGGTTTACATGGCAATGCAAAATGTAAAAACAAGTACTCATAAATGGTTTTGGCATGTACTGGTCTTGCAAGGCCAGACATGTTATCTTCAGTACTCAGCTAATAGCACACACTCACTCAGTGCTTGTATGCGATCACTCATAGAGCCGCTCACACCTTCAAACAGCCCGTTCTCTTCTCGCAAATCACACGTCTCTGGGTTACAGGTTACAAAACGCCTGTTTGCTGACAGCCGCTGGTTGGCTGTAACCCACATCCCCTTCCCTCATGCTGATAAAGTGCTGTGATAAGCAGCCCGGCCCCCGGCCCTCAGGGGCCCGACTCACAGAACCGCATGTCTGAAACAAGAGCGCTCAATGATCTGGAAGTAGGAAGGGAGAAACGCTGAGGAAGAGGGGATGCAAAAAAAGACTTGTTGTGTTTGGAGGAGAGGATATGCACTTCTGTTTGAACTTATTTCATGTTTCATATACAGTTGAGCAAGATTTTGGACCAAATTTTACTGTGGGAGGGTCTGCAGTGTGACCAACAAGATTAACATGAAAGAGCTGGCTCTGCTACCAGCCCTGAGCCTTAACCTCTTTTCCACATAGTCCCAGTTACATGAACAAATGATGTGGCTGCAGGTCAAGAAAATGGCACTTCAAGTACTAGCACTAGATGAGTGAATGTATATGTCTTTGAGTTTAAGGCCACTACCACATTAATCCAAAAACATTTTGCCCTTCCGTCTACACTGAGACAGTTTTTGTGTTTCTGACGTCACAAACTACCTTGTAACCAATCAAGGTACAATAGTAAATGAGGCAAGGGTGTCGAGTTACATTCAAGCTATTTAAAAGCATGAAGAAATTTTTTTCAAGGAAAAAAAAAACATTTAAATGTGTAATTTTGGCGGTCAAAGATGAGTTTTAAGGGCTAAAATTAATACAGGGGGGACTTTAAGTTATGAATACCAGATCACTTTGAATGAACATTATACTGGAAAAACGTTGAAAGAACATTCCCTGTTGGCTGGGTCTGGTTTAGGGGTGTGCAGTACAATAATTGTATCTGTACATGTAACAATCTCAGAATTATTCATATCTGTATTTGGATAAAAACAAAAGTAGGCAGAGCTTTAACAGGAAGTTCATAAAATTACTGGAAAAGACCATTTTAAATGCAATTATGTTCCCTTCATAGTCATCATTTAACAAATATGCCTTGTGTAAGTCATAAAATCGTACAATATTATATGGTAAGTTTAAAACATTTAAATAGACATATTAATAAGTAGCTAGTAGAACATATGTATGATTCAGTATGTTATTTGATATTACTCTTGACAGAGAGCTGGTTTTGATTTAAGGGGTTTCAGATGCTTCAGGGTTTGGAAAACGCTTGAAAACCCTACTGTGAATTGAAACAAAATGCATTTTCAGATATATCTGGGTTAATGTAGACGTAGCCTAATTCTGCTTGTCTTGTTGCAGGAGTCACTGAATATCCAGTTCAAGGCCAAACAAGAAACAATACATAACATCTAAAAAGCACTCGACATGTATTGTCCTAACACATAATCTGAGGTTCACACAACAGGGCCTCATGTCGTAAACTGTTCCATGTGTGCAGGCGAGCATCTGAACACTGTTCCCCAAAATCTGCTCCATCACACTGTTCATAGCAAATTTAGCAAACATCGGCATCGGCAAACTCTGTCGACTGCAAAATACTGACATACAAACGTGTCTGTGGAAATCAGATAATTCCCCATGCAGCTAGAGTTGAGTCTACGGCACTCATTCACACAGAGACACGCAGAACATCCAGGATTCGTATTTAAATCTTGCGCCCATATGTGTTCTCAGGTAGGCTACCGAAATTTGGCACCGATTGATTTAATGTGGAAAACACGAATCGGTACTCGGTAGTACCGACGCAATTCGGTCGGTACCATTAAAAGCACCGAGTTCGGTACCCAACCCTACAGGCCAGTAGTTGG
The DNA here is from genome assembly GCF_949319135.1 of Squalius cephalus. Lineage (NCBI taxonomy): Eukaryota > Metazoa > Chordata > Actinopteri > Cypriniformes > Leuciscidae > Squalius > Squalius cephalus. Next base: position 9,854,080 of record NC_137128.1, on the reverse strand, counting down.
TGATGTCACTTTGTAACGAAACACGTCACTGTTTTCACAAATTCGAGTTTTTGTAGTTGTAACACAGTTTGTTGTTAAGGGAAGAAGGAGGCAGGAACCGGCGAACATTTAAAGACTTTAATAATAAAATAAACAAATACAAAATGAAAGGAAAGACAGCAACCTCTCACGGACGAGTGCTGTCACATATAACAAAACACAACATGAATCCAGGCCTGGCCTCTCTCGATCTTCACTGTCGTCGCTCCTCCTTTATGCTTCCGCTCCTCCGTGCCGTTCTCAAGTTGACGAGTGGAGCATGAGCTTGTTTTGAGAACAGATATGTTAAATGTTCTACATTGACTTACTCATTCAGCAATTGCTATGCTATGCTATCAAAGCATTGTGATACCACTTAGCAAGTTAGCATTGACTGAATTAGCTATCTAAAGCTAGCCAAGTATCCACTGCTAAAAACTAAATATTATATTAAGTTAATTTTAAGTTAAATGTATGACTTAGCTTACTCAAATATTTCAAGTTAAGAGTAATTGAAATGTATGAGAACAAAATAAAAGTATGCCAGTTCTGCCTACTTAAAGTCCCCCTGTAGTCAATAATTTTGTCCCTTAAAACTCACCTTTGATCACCATAATGACATATTCAAGCGTTTTTTTTTCCTTGAAAAAAATCTTCATGCCTGGAAATATCTTGAATGTAACTCGACACCCTTGCCTCATTTGGTATTTGTGGTTCTATGAATATGCAAATGAGCCCCGCCTCCACTCACTCACTCAGCTCAGAGATCCACTGGTTGACGATCACACATTGATCTGATTGGTTACAGGGTCGTTTGTGACGTCAGAAACACCAGCGATTTCAAAGTGTGTTTTTGAGACTGTCTTTGGTTCACTGCAGTTTTAAGGAGAAAATACTCAGCAATGGTGTTGACTTATGAATTTACACATGGTTTGTCTTAAAACATATTAATAACACCACATAGACATATAAACAACATTAAAAGCTGGATTTTCACCACGGAGGGACTTTAAAGTTTGAATTTCTTAACTTAAACATTTAGATGTAACTGATTACCTCATATTTTGTGAGTTTTGCCAACTTATTCAGGTTTGTGAGAACGAGCACCTAAATCATAGTGTCACTGAACACTTCTCAACAAAAGTGTTGAGTTTTTATACATTTGTTTTAGTAATATTCAAAGTCTTCTGATTGATAGCTTTTAATTATTTTGCTGGCATGTTTTTGAATAATAAATTAAAAATCCCAGGAAGCGTTGTAGGAGAAAGAGGAGGGACAGAAGCAGGAGCTGGGAGTCGAACTCGTGTCACCCTAAGCTCACCTTTATTGGCTCCACACAGATCAGTAGTTGATGTAGATTCAAATATGACTATATGGCATTTCCAGCATTCTAAATGTATGCATAAGCAATGAGCTGTTAAGTGTTTTATAACTGAATGTTTGTTACTGTTATTCGTGGAAGTTATTATAAAGTGTCACTGAAAAACCTTCATTGTAACAGATGTCAGAATTACTTAGATCAACAATGAGTCTTTATAGGATTACAGCCAGTGAAAGTCTTAAACCAGAAGACTAGTGTGCGTGTGTGTGTGTGTGCGTGTGCGTGTGCGTGTGTGTGGCACTAACGCCACCAGCTGGGCAGAGGTTGCCATGTGTTTATGTTAACTAATGAGCTAATTACCCGGCTGAACTTGTGTCATTTCACAGGAATGCTGCGGCGCTCAACTGCGCTCTGATTATGGGCCATTTCCTGTCAGTCAAGACGCTGACAACAAGGGCCTCTTTTTCTACACTGTTTGCTAATTCGAGTACAAGCACTGCCACAAGACTGTGGATTGTTATTAGACTCTGTCATCTGTGAAATACATGCTCAGTACACAGAATACATCACCACACGCCTGCAAATATGACTGGATAATATGTCAACAGTGGAAACTCTTTAAACCGGTCAAAAGTCTCCTTTGAAATTCAGTAAATTGTCCCATTCACAACTAGATCCAAACACCAAGCAAAAGGATGACAGCCGAATCCTCCTTAAGTTCAGAATTTGCATTAAATCAACAAGGAATCAAAAATCAGCCAATTTTTCCACATATTATGTGATTAATTGCTGCACGTGATTTCAAAGAAAACACTATTTTTATTTGTAATCTTTCATTAAAATGTAATAACTTGCTTCACCTCTAAAACATCTTTCGTTTTCGGCTAATGTCACCAAGACCTCAAATTCTTCAACCGTCCAAGCCAACTCTCAATAAAATAGTCCCACTATACGGTAGTTTTGTGGAATTTCCTGTTTAACTCACAAACAAATCACATTAAAGAAGTAAAATTACCATTTTATGTTGACACTAAACCAATAAAATTGTATGTTTTTATAATTATGAGTACAGCCCAGTCACTGATTGGACCCTGATCAACCAATCACAATGAAGAGAAAACCCCTAACTCAGGGTACGTTTACACGACAACGATATGCTTAAAGGAACCGTATGTAAGATTGTGGCCAAAACTGGTACTGCAATCACTTTCAAATTACTGTAGAGCGGTGTATCCCCTCCCCCTCCCCCCTGACTCGAGGTTGCCAGATAGGCTGCAGGATCCAGCAGGAACGTTTGTAGCTGCAGCTGTGGTAACTAGAGCTGAGCTGGCAACCCGGATGCCGAAACACTACTGACTTTGTGATTGGTAGATCGGTGGAGGGTGGCGCTTCAGGCCAAAACACAACATGACAACATCAACATCAGTTGAGGGCTGCAACTTCACTTTTAAATGACAATATCCTGGCTGGACTACTGTTGTCAGTGATATAAGTATTTGAAATGAACATGATTTCTTAATGTCTAGTGACATATCAGGGCCATTTTATGATTAATTGAAATATATTTCTTACATACGGTTCCTTTAAAACAGGCGACACCATTGTCAAAACAATCCCCATTCACATGGATCTGTGTTAACGACTAAAAACGCTGTATTCTGCTGCCAGACCATTAGATGGCGATGAAACACACTATACATGATGTCATCTTCAGAGATTCATTTTAGTTTGTTCACACGGAAACCTTTTTCAAAAACTTGCACTTTGAAACCCGTTTTCAAAATTTTGCGTTTTCAGGCACCCAAATCGCCGTTGTCGTGTAAACGAACGGCCAAAACGTATACAAAGTTTACGTTTTAATTGAAAACAGTGTCGTGTAAATGGTGCATTTCCCAAAAGCCAACTATGGTCGCAAGTTCCATCGACATCGGGATAGGTCAACGAGTCTGTGTTTTGGACGTTTTTTTTTTTTTTTTTGGGCTAAATCTAGTCGGCCCGTCATGGCCTTTATTTAGCCCAAACATAGTCATTGAAAATTGGGATTTGTCAAGTCCATCTGAATTGGTCCAAATTTATCCCAGGATGGACGTCTGTTTCAGATCCCTTATACAGCCATGAAAATAATAATACAAATCACACTGCAGCAAGGCGGTTATTTCTCGATGAAAACGTGCATCTGCCAGGTTGAATTCAAGTTGAATCATCAGCCTGAAAAAGACGGCTTTTCACTTTTCAACCTAATCTCAACGTTACTGAGACGTCTGGCAAAGTCCTCATTTCAATGGGTTTTTGCTGTGTGGGTAATGTTTGTTCATTATTAATATTATTTTATGTCTTCAATGTTGTGCCTATAAATTGTCATTCAGTTTTTTTATGTCATGTCATCATCATCATCATCATCATCGTCAGTAAATAGAACAACATCCAAATAAGACATTGTTGAGACGTTTAGACGTCTCGTGTGTATGTGTGTGTGTGTGTGTGAACACGCAACTCCAGGGTAAAGAATTGTGCCTTTTCAACTGAATCTTTCACTGGGAAACGGAGGGGGAAGGAAACGTTTCTTTGGTGTTTTTCTGCATTGATGGAATGACTTCCCGCCCTTGAATAAAGAACTGTTCCACTCTCAGCCTCCGTCTGGAACAACCTGCTCGTTTCCCGTCCAGAGGAACCTCCCAGCAGAACAATGAGGAGCAGGAGAGCGGGTCGAGCCCGCGGACTCACACCTGACTCGCAGTGTTGCGCTGTATTATTCTTAGTCACATGTAGAGGCTCGGAGGAATGCACATAAATGAGTCCGGGGTTGTAATGGGGTTCGTTTTCTAGCGATATGAATCAACATTGCTGGGTTGGTTTCGAAATGACGGCTTCCTTTTTGGCCGCTTTGTGTTTATGTACTTTCGTAATCAAAGGCAACAAGGAAATTTTAATAGTAAGGCACTGTGACAGTTTTAATCATATACATTAATGAATTGAAGTGGGTAAAAGGAGAACTTTATACTCTGAAGAAAACGTTATTGCTTTAGATTCCTCTTCACATAAATCACAGGACTTAATGGGTATGTTATATTTTAACTATTGATTTGGTCTATGTTTCACCCAAAAAAGGACACAATTGAAACATTTTGAATACAACCAACATCCTGGCAAGGTTCTCTCAAAGATATGAACAAACGTTCTGCCAGTAACGTTAATAGAGCGTTCGTTCAATGTTATCTGGTCTTTACTAATGTTTGCACAAAAAAAAAATCAAAGCCTGGGTTATTGATACATACTTGATAAATATCCACACTCTTCACTTTAGACAATATACAACAAAGAAGTGTCAAAGATAGCAAATTAATTAGTTACTGTCCATGTGACTCTTTTGTAGTTATTGTTAGAAACACACACAAACATTTAATTGTATGACTTAAAACATGTCCTTAAAATGTCAGAAAAGACATGCCTTTATCTAAAAGCCGGATGGATGGATGGATGGATGGATGGATGATAGATAGATGGATGATAGATAGATAGATAGATAGATAGATATAGATAGATGATAGCTAGATAGATAGATAGATAGATGATCGCTAGATAGATAGATAGATAGATATAGATAGATAGATGATCGCTAGATAGATAGATAGATAGATATAGATAGATGATACTGTAGCTAGATAGCTAGATAGATAGATGATAGATAGATAGATAGATAGATAGATAGATAGATAGATAGATAGATGATAGATAGATGATAGATAGATAGATAGATAGATAGATAGATAGATAGATAGATAGATAGGTGTATATTTTCGGTCTTGGCCACTGAATCCAGAAACACTTCGACCTCTGACTGCCAAATCCACACCACTATTACATAACTGTGTTCACAATCACTTAACCAGACCCACGTGTGTGTGTGTTACTGCAAATATCAGCACATTATTTCAATATTTTTAAAAGACACTGTTTGATGCAAAGGCAAAACACTTTTTTTTAACACAAATGAATGATTGTCAATAAATATCCTGTTAATGCAGACTTCTGTCTTTCCCTCGCAAGTCTCCAGTATTTAACTTTCTGTCAGTTCGAGTCTTTGTGAGCATTTCTCTTCTGTGCTGTGATGGCTGTTTGCTTTTGTTTTAATTCTTGTAAATGCTTGAATGAAAGGAGGTGTAGGCACTGAGCGATCGCTCTCAGCCACTGAGGTTATTAATAGATCAGGGGCAAATATGCATGGGGATGAGAGAGATGGACAGATGGAGGTAGAGAGAGAGAGGCAGACGCCATAGCATCTGTATATATATATATATATATATATATATATATAACTCTTCTGAAAAGCATCACTTGAGTTGTGTAAAGGCAATCGTCTGCTAAGGAATTAAATTAAAATGATCGATGGGCTACAGTGTAAGTCCAAGTCCAGTAGATGTTATCACCACAAAAAATATTATATTTCATACTTAAGAGTTCAGGTTTTCCAACATAAGTTGTAATTTATGAGTCTTTGGGTTTTGGCTTGACTACAGTAGCTGAATTTTGTGGTAATTTAACCTAATTTCTATACCGGGTTACTAACCGAAATAAACAAATTCAAGTTGAAATGCAAGATAGAATGGGACCGAAAGAAAATAAGGAATAATGTTGTGTTTTCATGTTTTATGGTGATTTTTATACAAACTGTATATTATCTCCCCTTAAACTAACCCTACCCCTAAACCCACCCATCACACAAAACTGTCTGCATTTTTACATTTTCAAAATACATCACTTATGATTTATAAGCCGTTTTCCTCATGGGGATCAAAAAAAGGACAAGGGCTGCAGATATTGCTATCTTTGTGTGGACATTTTGTCACCATAACATATGGGTTTACCAGGACACACACACACACACACTGCAGTTGCATTTTACATGTATTCAAGATTAAAGTATTTAAAACTTAATTTAAATAGAATCAAAACATGAACAACATTTAAAATAAGTACAATTCTAAAATATTTCGACATTTTAAATGCCGTAATCATAATGGTAATTACAGAATAATGTTGTAATTTTCTGCTAATGTCATGAAATTATATTGCATGAGAAAGTAATTAAAATACAATCATATAGAATATAATAAAACAATGAAATAAAAGAGAGATCTGCATCGGCACTCGTTTAATCAGGAGTCATTTGGAACGTCTGCGATTTTGACAGAGGAAAACTGTAGTATTTCAATGAACAAAACCAAAATCAAAATAAAGTTCATCGGTGTTACTTCAACATATACAGAAAATTATAAAATGCTTTTCCATGTGAGATGTTTTTTTCCTCCATATATAAACGACGATGAAAGAGTTGCATTTGCAAATGTCTTGAAAAGCCTCTGCTTATTTTACACTTTCAAATCAAAATACATCAAATGTCTTTCAAGATAATTAAACGAATATGGACGAAAGCTCCACTTGTTTTTGAAATGATCTTGAGATTAAATATATAGTACATGTTTATTTCTGTTCAGTAAATGTAAAATCTTTTTAAAGTCAACTTTTTTTTTATCATACATATATACAAGTATGGAATGAAAAATACAGTCTATTGTATTCAGATTTAAACTGCATTGAAATGATATGCATATAACAGGTTTCTTTTTACAGTAAAAGTTTTTAAATAATAATACTTTCTTACACAACTTACTTTTTACATTAAAAACAACACAAGTGTGTTATCTTTATTAGCAAAGCAAAACTTGTAGAACAAAAGATGTTTTAATATGCCGACCTTCCAGAAGAACTTCCAGGGTAAATTTAGTAAATGGTTAAACACACACACACACACTTTCCGCTCCAACTGCCAAACTTATGGGATCAATCAATTAAGAGCAGCATTCTTTAAATAAGTCTGTCCACAAAGTAATTCATCACAAACTCCTCCCCTGTTTCATCTTGATATTAGCCTGGCATTAAAACAGTTTAAAGAACAAGCAACGCTTCACTGCTCTCCATAATGAAATCTCTCGCTCCGGTCGGGGAGGAATAAGAAGAGAAAGGCCTGTTTTCCAGACGCTGGAGGTCCGAGCGACGGATCACTCCTCCTCTTTCAGGGATGAAAAATGAGCATACACACACGCACTAGTGACAGCAACACTTCACGTGCGGACGCGTATGTTACCCAGGCACAACAGAGCTGGATGTAAGAGGAGTGCAGTGTTATTTAATAATAATTATATTATAGATGATCATGCGCTAAATACATCACCTGATAATAAAGCATTCTGATTCACATTGTTTGTACTTCAAATTCAAAAACTTGAATCAACCAGTGATAGAAATTTGTCTTAGGTAAAAAAACAAAAAGAGGCTCACATACAACACATATCAAATATATCAAACAAGGACACTGTTGTTCTTAAGCAAACACCTCTATAAGTAGATCAAATAGAAGATAAAGGCCTGGTTTCACAGACAGGGTTTAGATTAAGCCAGGTTATAAGCCTAGGTTCAATTAGGACATTTAAGCAGCTTTTACAAATGTGCCTTAGGAAGAAACATTACTCTGCATCTTAAGACTAAACGATGGAAGTGGCATATTTCAAGATATTAGAGCACGTCGCTTTTAGTTAAAACAGCTCGAACATGCCTTTTAGTCTGGGACTAGACTTAACCTTGTCTGTGAAACCAGGGGACGCATCAATATAAACAACGTAACCTTATTTAAAATGGATATAGCAGTGGGAATTAAATAATTAGCAGCAGCCTGACGTCAGTAACAGGAAAAAGCAACACTTGTTTTGCATCCATATTAGTGCTTTCATTTGCTCTGATAAGAATCAGGATTGGGTGTAATGCATTACTAAGTAATTAATTGCAGTAATTTAATTAGCCTACTTAAGTAAATGAGTTACTTCTGATGTAATTGCATTCAATACTGTATAGACTATAGAACAATGATATAAAACAACAGTGAATTTAACATTAAAATATACGTTGATAATGCAACCTTCTCCATTTAATTTGGTCAATTCAAGAATAATGAATGCAATTTTATATTATTAATTTGAAAGAATTAAAAGAGCCGTTTCATGTCTATCCTTGTGCTGTTCAACTGGTCGAGATTGAAGTGGAATTTAGAAATTAGCAATAAGCAATTCAATACTTTTTTGATGCACTCTATTTTACAGTGTCGTTGTGACACATGTTAGTGTTACATGTAGTTCCTAATAATTCAAAATTATGAATGATTATATGCAACTGACTCAACCCCAATCCTAATCTAACACTTTATTTTACAGTGTCCTAATTACGTCACGTTACCGTAGTAATAACTACAATTTATGCATAATTACATGACACTAACTATAATCAAAACCTAATCCTATAATTAACTACAAGTACATGTACAGTAGTTAATTATTATTACTTAGTACTTAAATTTATAATTACACTGTAACACAGACACATTAAAATAAAGTCTAACCTACTTTTAGAGAGAGTCATTAGTACACGGTTGAATGTGTAATTAGTTGCTAGTGATGAATTACTGTAACTTCCCCAACACTGAAGAGGATATATAGATAGATGGACCTGTCGAACACGAGAACATTAACAGTCCTCGAACATGAAGAGTGACTCAAGTGGGTCTGAATTTGTTCCTAACTAGATTTGGACTGAACATATCAATGATGCAATGATGGCTGATCCAGTCATACGTCCTGAAAACTGTACTTTTGACTTTGCATTATATACCTGTTATGAATCTGTTATTATAGTTGCACAAAACTAGAGGAATGCACAAACCTAGACACAATTAAGGCTTTTATTTATGCCAAGAGAATACCAATCTCTCTCTCTCTCTCTCTCTCTCTCTCTCTCTCTCTCTCTCTCTCTCTCTCTCTCTCTCTCTCTCTCTCTCATTGACCTGGATCAATCCCAGAATGCTTGGCAATATCTATCATCAGGTGCACAAGCTCCAACGGCAACCAGCAATTAGAAAGCAACAACAAAACCAGAGCAAAACAATGACAGTAGTGAGTGTACAGTATGTGCTACTAACTCTCTTTTTTCCTTTAATTATGACTCCAGCAGGTCTGCTCTCCACACACACACACCAAAAAAACACATGTCTGTTTACAGAAACACACTTTTCTCATCTCTTACACCAGCTATAGCAGGTTGATATTTCAAACGCCTCTTTTAGGAATTATTTTAGTGGCGTGTGGGTGCGAATTATGAAATGAATGTTTCAGTGATGCAACCACAGGCTATCAGACACTTACGGTAACACTTTACAATAAGGTTCGTTCGTTATAACAACCTTAACAGCATTTATTCATCTTAGTTATTATTAGTTTCAACATTTACTAATACATTATTAAAATCAAAGGTTGTATTTGTTAGCATTAGTTAATGCGCTGTGAACTAACATGAACAAACAATGAACAGCTGGATTTTTATTAACTAACATGAACAAAGATTAATAAATACTGTAACAAGTGTTTTGCTCATTGTTAGTTCATGTTAGTTGTTACATTAAATAATGTTAACTAATGAACCTTACTGTAAAGTGTTACCAGTTTAACAGTACCTGAAATTTGATGATAACCAGTGTCTTCATGGATCATACGATGAGTTTGTCAGGTTAAGTTGATCAGTAAAGGAGGAAAAGATGCAATTGTGAAATTCATTAAACATTTTTTTTTTACATTATTCCCAAAAAAAGAAAAAAAGAAAAAGGAGATGGTGGGAATTCAGGTTGATTGGGAGACTTTTTCCTAGTCATATCAATGTCAAAAAGCGTCCCAATCAACCTAAATTCACCATATTTTAAGGATATTGAGTGTGAATGTTATTATGCGTCCAGATGAAAACAAAAAGCTCCTGAAAAGCATGTTCAACTTCAGCTGAATATGAGCACAGAATAAAGCCACCACCACACAAGAGTGCAGGTGGGCAGACGTGTTTCTCAGTAAAGTCATGACCCTACAAATAGCCCGACGTACATCTCCCTCCCACAATGCATTCTGAGAGCGGTGCCAAGTCAACATCCCTCACGACTTTCATTAAAATTGTGAACATGCAATCAAGCAAGAAGCCCCCCCACCTCACGCGTCTGCAAACACCACCAGCCTTTTAAAGCTTCATACGTTGATGAATCCGCCGCCACTCGTTCTCATTTCCCTCATATTTCTTTCAGCGTCTCGTTTCGTGTCGGCCCCCTAGGAAGCCGACGCTGTCAGTCTCAGCTGTGCGACACTCACAATATTTAGTGTAATAGCTAGTTACCGCGCTAGTGGTGTCAGGAGGAGTCGTCAGCCCAAACCTCGGGATAATTAAAAGTGGAACGGGGAGGGGGATGTGTTTATTTCCACTGCCGGGCCCGTCGGGCAGCCCTGTGCCCCTTTAAATCACTCCTCGACACTGAACTGCTGATGCAGGGGAGAAACCCTGACTAAACATTCCCAGAGAGAGAGAGAGAGAGAGAGATTACCAGAAACAATCAAACGCAAGTGTTACTGAGGAAGGACAGTCATGCAAAACTCGTAGGAACTAATCACATCATCACAGAGTTGTCTGTGTGTATCTGAAATTATAAGAGTATTCATAAAGCTAGTTAAACGTTTTTATTACACTTTTTTTGCAATTATATATTATTATTTAACAGCTTTTACATTACAGTTAATCATTTAGCAGATGCTTTTATACAAATGAGAGCAATAAAACAACACATTTTCAATCTTTAGTATAATTTTTTCCCACATTTCTTTTTTATTTTCATATGTTTTTGTATTGGTTCTTTGGCAAACTTTTTACATAATAGTGCATTTATAAACGAAATGCATTCAGCTTGGACCATTTTATGTAAACCAACCATGCAAATGTATGACTTTGTAAATATGAGTAGTAACAATAAAAATGTGTGTCTCTCTTTTATTCTCATAATTGTTAACTTCAGGCACAGGAGTTTATGTGAATTCAAACAAAAAAGATTTCAACTTTTCCATGCCGTTGCATTATTTTGTATTTATATTTCAGGTGTATTTTATGTATTGATTTTTTAATTGTTTTATCCTTGTCCCTGACACAAAATTGATTGAATTATTACATATTTTAAAATAATGTATGATAAACAGTATAAGCACAAACTATTTAAATATTTAATATTTCCTCCCCAAAACAATGTTGCAACTATTTTTTTTTTTTTTTTAATCAAAGTCAGTGTCCTTGTTTAGCATAGAAACTGCAGCGTCGCTTAAAAACTGAAATATGACACACAAAAGCATGTGCAAAAGAAAAATCTAAATAAACTTCATAAGCATCATTCTCAATTCCCATTAATTCGGTCAAATTATGTAAAAGTATAAAATGTTAATTGATTGTATTGTATGCATTAAAAACACTGGCTATGAAATTAGCTTAAGCAATTTACTCTGCCATGTTTAAATATGTTGTCATGTCCGTCTCAGAACGCTTTTAACACAACACATAATTCAACACGCATCAGAAATGAGCCTGGGTTGGAAATGTTCAGAAGAAATAACATTATGCTCTGTCCACAGGCCAAAAATGTCCATAGTTAAAGAAACAATCCCTTGTCAATAATGTGCATCACCTCACCTGTGTCCCTCCTCCCCTTCCGTACGGCTCGAAAACACACACACGCTTGTTTTCAGCTCCATTAATGCGCGCTTTCCTTTCTCTGGTGTTATTTCTCATCACTTTCTAAATGTCTTTTACCTCACAACCTAGTGAATAAAGACAATGAAATGCGCAGCAGCAAAGCCAGGCTCTCTCTCAGTGGTAACTGTGTTGATGTTCTCAGCTGAATGCTGCCATCTAACCGCACACAGCGGCATTACAGGCCTAAAACTCGCCATCTTATCTGGGTACAGTATCTGTAATTCGATCAAACTCAGTATTATGTTCCTTTTTGTATTTTACATATTATTTCTACTAACATTACTGACAACAAATTTTCGGTATATTTATCACACCTTTTTTCCCCCCATAGGCTATGTTTTGTTTGTTTATGTGTTTTTAACATGATGCAAACGATTTACTGGGAAATTCATTCTGATTGTCATAAATGAAGCCCTTTACGTAAAACAATGTAGCCAATGAAATACTTTTAAAGTGAAATTTAAAAAGACAGACTCAATCAAGAAGCTAAGCAAATCAAACTGGTTAAAAAGCTCATTGCTTTGACTACGGGCCGTTAGGCTAGGCTATATTGAAAACAAATGTTGGGATGAAAATAAAATGAAAGATGCAATTAGATTGATTTGGTAAAAGTGCTAAAGGGATAACAAAAAAATGACTTGTTAAAGGGATAGTTTGACCAAAAAAACATAATTCTGTCATTATTTACACACTTCCATCTTGTTGTATGACTTGTCTCAAGTGTGGAGATAGTAGGGTAATATACGTGTTTTTTTTGTTGTTTTTTTCACACAAAGTCAATGGGCCTCAATGCAATGTTGATCTTATTTTGCGTTCCACAGAAATTGGCATAATTCTACTTTATACAAAGTGAGCGTGATTTTTTTACTGTTGGCTACTGGAGCTCCAGTAACGTTGTCTGCAGTAACTCACAGTGAAACCTGACTCTCAGAAACGCTTGGCAGGAAATGCATCAAAGCCGAACATAAATAGCAATCAGAGCACAAGTAAACCAATCAGCAGCTTTGTTACTGAATATGCAGCAATCAATTAGTGGATGGATTTCCGTCCATTTTAACGAAGTGAATCAAGGCAATTCTCACAGTACGTTATGGACAATTTGCAGTTTGTTTTACTCAAATGAATCCCAGACCCGCTCCGGCAGCACAGACTTTCAACAAGCTGAAACTATTCATCCGGTGGTGCAGGTACTGTACAGTCACATCAGTGTGTTTTAGGGTAGGTATTAACATAATTAGGAGTTTAATGATTGACAAAAATCTGTAAAACTGGTGATGAAAAGTAATGTTTGTGTTTTCTTCTACAAACACTAACAACTGTCAAAATTAAATGATCATTTAATAAAAATAATGATAATACAATGATGATCAAATAGAGTTTGAATTATAATAAACCGAATATAAACTATTATATGCATTTAAAATGTATAAATGAGTAAATGAACGAATTATATTAATAAATATATGAATTATATTAAATTAATGTATACATTTGCATACCTGCATGCACATCCTTCAATTCAAATTTTTACAAATGGGTTTATTCAATGAAAAATTGCAGCTTTCCATAGCAAACGATGGGACTGTGCATCCGTGGCTATCCGTGTTTCTCTAGTATCCAGTAGCGTTTTACTGCTAATAGGCAGATGAATGTTTTTCCAGAACCGGTCAGGAGAGGTGAGACCTGAAAAATTGCACATTATGATGTTATGTGAAGTGTAACTTCAATCATTCATGATCACTTACTCACCAATATGCCTTTTGGTTTTATTAACAAAATATCCCAAACTGCTCTTTTCCTAACAATAAAAGTGAATTATGACCATGTTTGTCCAGCTTAAGTTTCATTCTGCTTCTCGCACACATCTATGATATTCCAGGAACCTCGGAATATAGTCTACAGTTGTGAGACTTGTATGGTGCTTTTTGGAACTTGACAGTCCATGTTCTTCGTTCACTCTTATCGTGTAGATAAGAGCAGCTCAGACATTCTGCTGTACTTCCACAGAAGAAAGAAAGAAACATCATAAGGGCAAGTAAATAATGATGAATTATTCCTTTATTTCAGTGCTTCTCAACCTAAAAATATCCTCTTATGAAACTGTTATCATCTAGAGTATCAGCCACTTCTTCACAGGAAGATTATCCAGTAATGTCATATAAGTTAGATCTCCTCATATGGAACTCTTTGAATTTCTTTTGGAATTTTATTTTTGGAATCAGTGGAACTTTAAAAGGTTATTTTACGTCATCATGCTGTTAAACCCATTTTAAGAGTTTGAAGTAAATTCTTTTTTTATGGGTTTTTGTTTAAATGACGGAGATAAGGTCTGTGGTGAACACAAGCTCAATATATTTAAATATATTTTTTAAATAAAGACTGAAAGAGTTGACTGAAGCTTAATGGTGGTGAGTGATGTTCAGTGTTGGGAATGCTTCTTTAAAAAAGTAATTAGTTATAGTTACTAGTCCAACTTTAGCTCCTGAACATTCATTCATTTATTCATCCATCAATCAATACACTCCTTCCTAAGCCGGCATTCATTCATCCATCCATTCATCCACCATAGCAATCCATCCACCCAACCCAGTCATCTAACCATCCTAGCCATCCATCCATTCTCCCCATCCATCCATCCATCCATCCATCCATCCATACATTCTAACTATTAAACCAGTGGTTGTATCTCAAAACCAGAAGCTTCTCAAACTTCTGGTCAGAGAGCCTATCCCTCTTTGGAGTGATGACAAGTTTGCCCAGACTAAATAGTCTTTCTACTGGGGCACTGGATGGAGTTGTTGTATTATATTTGAGTGAAATTTTCTTTATCAGTGCAAATCCATTTAGAGAGTCTATCTCTTGTGCTCCTGATTTGAAATAATCTGTGACTTGACTTTCAGCGGTAGAAGAGGTGTCATCCTCATCCTCGAAGGAAAAGAACTCATCCTCTATGGCTGAGTCTCTGCTAAGGTGGTGTGTTGATGTGCTGGTACCTGCTTGCTGGTCTTGGTCAAGGATAAGTTTCCGGCACTCTGCCAGCAGACTTGCCTTGACCTTGGCCTTGGCCTTCCTGTCCTGTGTCCGAAGCCAACGTACTTTGAACTTAGACAAAGTGACAGCATCCTCGCTTTCCAGCACCTCTGCAAATCTTGTTTTGATTGCCTGAAACGATAAGACTGCAAAGAACATATTATACTTTTTGTCTATATCCACACACACACACACACACACACACACACACACAGAGCATCATATATTATTATCAGTTCAATATTATATTTGTGAATTACTAGTCTGTACTATTTTTTTACAACAGAACACTTTACAGGTCCATCATCTCTAGTCACAGATTACAAATGTAAAGCCTAGAATATAAAGCTGTTCATTTTCCATCCAAACTGGTGACTGGTTAAAGATATGTAAATAAATTAAAGTTCTTACCGTGACAACTGCTTCTGGAAGGTCAACTAGGATTTGCAGGCCACTCTTCAGGTCCAAGGTCTTGAAAATCAATGTCTCCAGTGTGGGTAGGAGTGTACCATGGAAACAGTTGTTTTCTCCCTGAAGAATGTCTAAGGCTACTGTAAGTGGCCTCATGACAGTAATCTCAGTACTCCCTGATGAACTTATGTTCTAGCTCTGTGATGGCTGTCATCCCAAACTTGGACGAGATGGTGTTCAGCTCGCCCATACGAATCTCACAGTTTCGAGTCAGGGAATCATAAAATGAATTCCACCTCGTACTGCAAGGGACCAGCAGCTTCTTTGCAATGATGTCATCCACAGTCTCTGCAGCCACCGTTGAACGACTAGCCTTGTTCCATAAGCCTGTACATTTTGTGGTAGAGCTTTTGTATCTAGATTTTGTTTGTGGTTTTGACAGTAGTCTCTTGTCAACATCAGTACATGAAACAAGATTTAAAGTGTGTGCAGCACATCTCTGATGTGGCGGCAAAGTGATCACAATTTCACCATCATTATCATCACCACCACTGTTTTGCAATACATCATTAATGTCCGTAAAAGTCACCTCATCCTCCTCTTCCTCCTCATCCTCCTCTTCGACTGGCTGGTATCTTTTTTTAGAGCCATTATCCATGACAGTTGATGTAATTTTATGGGTTATGCCATAGGATGAGTGAATGTTGTCAAGCTCAATTGCAATCATGTCATGAGTATGACGACCCTTGAATCTTCTGCATGCTAGTGCTGCTTTCCCTCGCTCCATGCTGTTTGGATGTATCCAATGCGCAGTTACGCCAAGATAGCTTTTATTATGTGCAGTCCAAATATCGGCTGATGTAGAGATATAGGGCCCTATCTTGCATCTAGCGCAATTGACTTTGTACACCGATGCATGTATCATTCCTATTTTGCACCAGCGCACAATGGACTTTTCCCTCCACAGACGCATGCCGGTAAACTAGGGAATGAACTTGCTCTCCCGGGGGCGGTGCAGCGAAAAGAGGAGGCGTGTTTCGGCGCAAACGTTCCCTGGTGCTATTTTGCAGGTTTAGAAAACAATTCCACCACTGACCAGGAAAAACCTAGTCTAAAGTCAGTGGCGCGTTGCGCATGTTATTCATATGCTATTTTAAGGGCGCATGCTTGGCCATAATCAATGTAGCGTGTGCACAACACGCATACACTTTGATTCTCTCATCTACACAGAAGCAGCAGTTTTCATTTTTGCAAATCATACATTATTACAAGGAAAATATTAACACACGAGGGAAATCATTGTTGTGTCCATGAAGATGTGAAAAAATAGGCATAAATCTAGCTTACACATTTACCCAAATTATTATACGCCTGCTAAACCGAAGCTATTTTGGGTGGGTTTCTTCAATCCCCAATGTCACTTCTCTGTGTTTTACGGCCCTGACGAGAACGTCGGTCTCCTCAGCTGTGAACCGCTCCTGGTGTGCGCCTGGCAAATCCGCCGTTATAATAGCAATCCGCCATGGAACAAGCGCGCCTGCTCTTAAAGGGAATGTGAGATGTCGCTCTGATTGGTTTATTTCACGTTACGGCCAAACCACACCTATGAATAATGAAGCTACTTCAGACCAACCCCTTTTAGATTTGCGTTGGGCGCAAGAGTCATTTATCCCGCCGGTATAATAGCAACAGCGCCCGAGACCCGCCCACAAAGTTACTTGCGTTTCGCGCTTGATACTTGCGTTTCAGATCGTTAAAATAGGGCCCATATTCTTCCTGTTCAAAGGTCTTTTTGAGTTCGGCATTCATTCTGGTATACTCTGCGTCTATGTACTTTGAAAAGTATTTTTGCAAGGAGGGCCCACCCCCTCTCTCACGGGAATTTTTGCAATGATTGTGCCCGGAAAGAATCCGACTCAACTGTCGACAACGGCAGCATGTCCTCAACTATATATCTAGATATTATTTTGTTTAATTCTGTCTGAGTGATAAGAGTTTGCGGAGGAGAAAAATCTAGTTTTAGTTGCTTTGATGTCGTGGCTCCATCTCCTCCTTTGGTAGTGGAGCTCACGTTATTACCTGCGTTCTTAGCCACTAATTATTTGGCGGCATGTGACGATGCGAGGTGCTTCATTAGATTAGAATTGCTTGCCACCGACGAGGAGAGACACTTGTGAGTGAACAACAGTGGAAACCCACCACACAGCGCACTATTCTGCCTGCTCTGGTTGGTCATATTTACTCTACCTAAGCCAATCATCATCAGTTATGTGGTTGTCTCCCACCCCAACAAACACACACCCACCAATCATCACCAGTTATGTGTCCCACCCTACCCCGCCCCCCAACGCACACATACACACCAGACAAAAAAACTTTGCAGGTCCTATGGCTGAGAGAGAGCCGATGAAAACCTCTTCAGTGAGCTCAATTATAGTAACGCCACATTTTATTATCAGTAACGGCAACGGCGTTGTAACGGGGGAAACAGTAATTTGTTTGATTACTCGTTACTGAAAAAATTAATGGCTCTGCCTTGATTCTCAGTCCCACCAGCTCTGCCTCAGTCCTCCTCGGCTGCTCGTCACCACAGCTCCGCCTTGTCCTCCAGGACCGACGGGGTCGGTCAGTCTTTATAGGGGCTTTCGCACAAGAGGAACCTTTTCATAGTTCCTAGAACTAATGGCGGAAGTACCCGTTTTTTGGCGTGTTCGCACCACAGGAACTGGGAACTATTTTAGTCCTAGGAACGCCTTTTGGGGGAACTAAATTAGCTCCTACTTCAGAGAAGTACTCATTCTCCTGTGTTTTCTCCTTGTTTTTTAGAAAGGACTTTTGAAACTACTGTGATTCTTGTGTGTTGTACCTGCAAAAACGTCATCACTGCAGCGCATTATTTCAGTCACTGTCATTTCCACCACATAATGCTATTAAACACAACACATAATTTGAGATGTGACAGAAATTTCACAATGGTGAAAATGTTAATAACTCACAGAAGAAATTACAGAATTCTCATCTAAGACAATTTTAGTAGATACATTAAATAAACTAGTGAGAGTGAGTTGAAAGTTCCTTTTCTAAGAGTCCACAGGGCCAAAAAAATCCCATAGTTGAACAAACAACCTACCTTTAATCAGTCGTGTCCACAAACAATCCACATTGTTTGTCTAGTGATGAATAGTTTGAGAATTCAGCTTAGGTTTTTTTATTTTATTTTTTATTTGGTAATGCTGCAAAATGTTCACTCGGAAAGAGCAGATTCTCATGTTGAACAGGGATAATACATGTGTTGAAGTCTCATTGGGTCCGGATAAAAGCAGAGATGAGTTTCATAAGCTCTACTTGTGGCAAATGTCATTAACTGCATCCAATATAGGTCATGACTGTAAATTGTTATAAATTTACAGACATTCAATCATTTAATTTATTGTTATTTTAATAAACACTATTATAACACTATTACAATTATACTATTGTACTACTACACTACTATACTATAATAGTATTATAGTATAGTGTTATATACTACAGCACTATTATAATTACAGTACACTCTAACTAACAGTATTTCATTTTGTATAATTAAACAAATGGCAATGATGATAGTGAAAAAAAAAAACATAATATTAACAGTTATCTTTGTTGCTTATTAAAACATACCGATTTCCTTAGTGATCAATATAAGTCCATTTATTTGCAAGTAATTCATTCTTTACCATTTCATTGAAATTGTCTCCATATTTACATAAAAATTAGTTGCTGAGCTGATGCTGATTGTCTAAAACAATGTCTTAAGTAATACTACTTTGTTTCATCATTTTAAATCTGATCATTCACTAAATGCAAAAATTTAGAGGCAACAACAGATTTCTTGTTTAAAGTCCCCCGGTGATTAAAATCAAGCTTTTAATGTTGTTTATATGCCTATGTTGTGTTTTTAATATGCTTTAAGACAAACCATGTGTAAATTCAAAAGTCAACACCATTTTCTCCTTAAAACTGCAGTGAACCAAAGACAGTCTCAAAAACACGCTTTGAAATCGCTGGTGTTTCTGACGTCACAAGTTGCCTTGCAACCAATCAGCAGATCAACGTGTGATCGTCAACGAGCCCCGCCTCCACTCACTCACTCAGCTCAGAGATCCACTATCTCTGAGCTGAGTGAGTGA
The DNA here is from genome assembly GCF_949319135.1 of Squalius cephalus. NCBI lineage: Eukaryota > Metazoa > Chordata > Actinopteri > Cypriniformes > Leuciscidae > Squalius > Squalius cephalus. The sequence goes on along the minus strand of NC_137128.1, from coordinate 9,834,478 downwards.
GTGGAGGCGGGGCTCTTTTGCATATTCATTGAACCGCATATTAATCAGGGAAGGGTTGAGAGTTACATTCAAGCTTTTTTAAGGCATGAAGATTTTTTTTTCCAAGGAAAAAGCTTTTAATTATGTCATTTTGGTGATCAAAGATGAGTTTTAAGGGATAAAATTATTACTAAAGGGGGACTTCAGTTACTAACAATAAACTGATCTATCAATTTAATAACCATATAAATACAGTTAAGACACTTAATAAATGGTAAACTACGCTATCTTTGTTTCTGAAACCATATTCACCTAACAAAACAAAGATATATATTGTACTATGAAAACGTACTGCAACTTTCTAAACTCAAAAAGTCTTCTTCATTGAGAACACAGCAGTGAAAGCACTTTTCAGTATTTAGACTTGGTCATCGCTCTAAAAGGTCCATCCATTTCAACACAAAATTACTTAGTCTTTGCAAGGCTCTCCACTAACACTGTGCAACATGAATGAATAATAAAAATAAATGCATAACTGCTATCGTGCATTGATATCTGCTACCAGATTCACTGAGACACAGCGGAACTGAATGTGGGATCAATTACATTAGACTTTTATATGGTAATAACAGGCTTATTCTTGGCTGGAGATGTAGTGGCAGTGACTTTGTAGTGGGGAGCAGGCCGTGAAATGGCTTCCACTGCAGGAATATGAGTCAAACCATCCCCACCGTCCCCAGAGAAACTGAGGACACACAAAGGGGTCATGAACATGAACTGATAAATGAGGGGGGTTTATTGTGCCATGACCTTAAACACCAGCACAGCTGTAAAAGGTCTAGCTTTCTCTGGCTTTATCTCTCTCATTCTTCCTGGCTCTTTTGCAGGGATTCTAGATCATCTATTGAGGCTTATGCTGCCTTCATGTGCTATTGGGAATTTCCTACTTCTACTTCTGAAGTTGTTGATATTGTCACATTTGTGTGCTTTGTCATTGGAAAGAATAGGAATCATGGAGGACACCAGGTTAATTTTTGCCTAAATGTTTTTAAGATATTTAATAAATATAACAGATTTTGTATAAAATGTAGTGTCCCATTGGTTGACAACCATATAAACATTACCTTCACTATACATTCACAGAGCTCCGTGACGATTCTGACGTCTCAGATCTCAAATATTCAATATCCATAAAATGGTTGTTTATAATTCTATATGACTGCAACAGCAAGAGAAAGCAATGTAGATGCTGTGGGGAAAATGAATAAAACTTAACAGTAACTACAGCAACTCTCCTCCACCATGTTGAAAGTCCATTGCCCACCCAACTCGGAAACTCTGTTAAAATTAGCTCAGTTTCCCAGTCGTAAATATGACTGGAGAGGGTGTTCATGTTTCAGACTTAACTTGCCTTTGTGATAATTCCGATAGCACATAAAGGCATTTCTGCTGGTTTTTGTTTCCTATATAAAATGACGTAATTCACTGCATAACTACCCTAGTATGATGTAGTAATATGTATTAACCAGCCAGTCATGACTGCACAGAACTGAAGTAACTTTGTTGCACATTTGTTATTCGAACCATGTTGGTTCAACAATAGAACTGTTGTTAATGACGTCATGCAGGTGGTGGAGTAATAACGTCTGCTACTTATTTGATTAGAGATCACATTATTGTCTATTACTACAGCTTATTTGCAATGACAACAGAAAGCCGTATATTGTGAGAATGCCACTTGAGACAAGAGGTGTTCACATAAACATGCACTTTGCCAGTGATATACACTTTGTTCCCGCAAATGTCAGACTGACGTTGAATGTCTGTCGGCTAAGTTTTTGCAGTTCCACACTGCTGGCACTAGTCGGACTACTGTCAGTGGCTTTTTGGCCAACTGAGCATGTTGAATCAATGGGAGAGCCTGTTGGTGAGAAAAAACCCTCTGATTGGCTGTTCAGTTTAGCGAACCACCAAGAGAAATGGAAACGATGAAAGCCATCAAACAACGAAGTCAATAGGTAAGTGAGCTTGTCTTTTGTATATCTGCAGTTCTGGCTCTTTCTGTTTCCCTTATTGAATGACAAATACAGACTACTGCCACCTGTTGGTATGGTTCTTTTTTTCCACAGGTGCAGAACATGAGTGCTAGTTAGCTGTAGTCTTTGTAGTTGGTTTAAGCATAACTTTTTGGCTCAGACACAGGCAACGTGAGACAGTCCTTCAGCCTCGCCTTCTCTTGCTCTCTTTAGTCCCTCGTCCCTCACCCTGTCATCTCACTCCATTCTGCTGCGTGGATCTGTCCCAGGTTTTCCAATCTCCAGCTCCGCCTTGGCAAGGAGATCCCTTTGCTCAGTCTCCAACCGCTGAGCACGTTACTACACCTTTGTCCCTCTCCAGCCCCACATCCAGTACCCTCTCCCTTCTATATAAAGGGATACTTCACCTCTGGAAAAATGAATTTGTATTTAAAATGGGTCATTTATGTAGTAGAAATGTGAAATAATTTTTGAATTTGGAGCCTTCTAGACTGAGAAAAGCCAGAAAATGTATTTTTGACTTATGTGGATGAAAGACAACTCCCAGAATGCTGCCCTACGAGGCCACTCCCAAGCCACGCCTACCGGTTACAGAGGACAGCACAGCTACTAGTTGAGTCGAAACTGAAAATACGCCGTTTTATCGTGAGTCTCCGTGACGAGTCTGCCCGAGATTTTGAGATCGCCCAAAATTTCCAGGATTTGGCCTTTGCGTTCTAGAGTCGCCATTCATTATGTTTACTGTGGCGAGCAGGACGAGACTGAGGGCCGTGGGAGAACGGTGCAAGGCCGGTGGCGGGATTACTGATGAGCGACACCTGAGAGACGGACCGGTCTCGTATCTCTCACAGAGGAGTGGAAATGTTCTTAGCAATGCTAAAATGCACATCAACTGATCACTTGTTTAGCGTTCATGTAAACACTACATTCAGATTCACCAATCAGAATGAATTCAGTTAGATTGAAACAAAAGGTGTGCATGTAAACAATGAATGGCAACTGTAGAAAGCAAAAGACGAATCCTGGACACTTTGGACGATCTCAACGGCCGGACATGTCTGGGAAAAAGAGGATGGTAACCCCTACTACTCCGCTTTCTCCACAGAACAAGAGCCTGTTAGCTTAGCTTCCAAAAAAAGATGGCTGACACTGTGTACATTCTGTGAGTGAGATCCCACCCTCTATGGGCGGGTTGAAAACATGCAGGACAGTCCCTACTACTGACTGTAGTCTTTAGCCTCTGGCCAAAAAAATCCTCCGATGAGGCAAAATGGCGATTTTTGCGTCATCGGAGGATTTTTTCCAGACAAAAAATACATAAATCTCTCATCTCAGGGGGATATGAAAGAGGGAAGCACGGTAATTCGAAAATACTACAGGTTTTCTACTGAAACTTAGCTTAATGCTAAATGCTGAAGTATCCCTTTAACTATTATCTGTGGTGCAAGGACACGCCTTCCGGGAGGGGGGACTAAGCTAAGACTGAAACACTAATCATTGCCCCTGAGCAAAGCATCCCTCAGATAAAACAACATACTGTATCGGTGCCTTAAGCTCGTCTGTTCAGCCGAGTCTCAGGAGTTTAGGTGTTATTTTTGATTCTGCCATGTCCTTGGAGAAACACTCGAATCATCTTATTAAAAACTGTTTCTTTCAATTATGGAACATTTCTAAAATAAGAGCCTTGGTGTCAAAGGCCGAATTGGAGATGATCATTCATGCTTTTACTGTATTTCATCTTGCTTAGACTACTGTAACAGTCTTTTTATTTGTCTTAATAAGAAAGATTTTGTCTTTTAGAGCCCTACAAGGACAGGAGCCCCCTTACATCTCTGACCTGATACAGCTGCGTACGTCCACACGTAGTCTGAGATCGACAGGTCAGAGACTTTTAGTTGCCCCCCACACACATTTTAAAACTAGAGGGGACCGTTCGTTTCAAGCTGTGGCACCTAGGCTGTGGAACGCATTGCCTTCTTCCATACGCTGCTTGGATTCAGTGGAAAATTTTAAAACACAGTTGAAAACTCTTCTATTTAAAGAGGATTTTAGCTAGACTGTAGGGTGGATAGGCCGGTCTTATGTGTATTTTTTGTTTATTTCTGATTTATTTTTTGCTTTTGTTATTCATTTTTGATTATGTATTGTAATGTATTTATAAATGTTGTGTATTCCTCCTTTTGTTGTGAAGCACTTTCTGTGAAATGTGCTATACAAATACATTTTACTTACTTACTTACTAAAATCAGGAGTATGTTTGGTTAATTTTCTGTTTTGGTTTTGTTTTCATTTTGTTTCATTGTTTTGTTTTGCCTGAGTTCGTTCTACTTATTTGTTTCCATGGTTACTCATTAGTTCCACACCTGTTCTGTTTTCCCTTGATTACTCCCTGTGTTTATAAGCCCTTGGTTTTCTCAGTTCAGTGTTCTCTGATATTTATGTTGATGTTTTTTTTGTTGTTGTTGTTGTTGTTGTTTTTTTATCGCCACTAGCTCTGTGACGTTGGTCCACATGTCATACTAACAAGAAACTATTCTTTTGACAATAGGTTAACTACAGGCTCTAACTACAGCTGTAGCTCTAACTATATGCACCATAGTTGAGCACCCACAGAAAAACGAGATATTCTCCATTAATTTTAACCCAATAAAAAATCCATTGAGATTCAGATACCTCTGATTGGTGGTTCTCACACTGGGTCCTGACGGGTCGTAATAGACAATTCTATCATTATATGTAGCATTACAACATACCAACCTGACACAAAAGCTTGTGCTTTTTATGTAATAAACTCCAAAATCATCAGGTATAACAGCGAGTGAGTGACTCGCGGAAACAACAAGAATATGTGTTTTTATTTGGTTGGTAAGGTATTTGCAGTGTATGGAGTGTGGGCGCCTATCGGTAGAAATATAAATCGGCACCTATGGTTTCAACCACATAATTTTGTGTTTTTTGATAGTTATGGCAGATGTTTGTCAGAACTATGGTTTAGAGAAACACCAAATCATGGAACTATGTTGGTGGCAATGAAAAAAGGTCTATCTTCGCAAGGGAGAGCTGAAGATAATGTTCCTTCAACCAAGCTGCTATGACTGACAGTCAGGCAGAGATATGAGTCAGTGGGGTACATCTGCGTATAATCTAAATATTATTTGGAAAAGAACTCAAGTGCCTTTATGAATGTCTCCACAGAGGTTGTGAATATGAAGAAAAGGAGGGGATCAAGCACTGAACCTTGAGGCACCCCAGTTATGCTGATGACCTTGAATTATCTGCCCGTGATGTAAGACTAAGCCATTAAAGTACTGTACATGTGATGCCCATGTCAGAAAGGGAGGACTTCTGCCCTAGATAAACCCAGTTTTATCAAAAATGTATTGATATTCAATATTCACTTAGGGCATCTCTACCATCAAGCTCAAATGTTGTCTGCAAAAAAATAAAAAAAATAAACCTATACAGCACATACAGAACTCATGTATACTGCATCCTGATGCTGTAGAAATAACTTTCATTCTCTAAATCAAAGATATTGCACTGTAATATGACGCTGGGTGTGTCATGATGGCTTGCACTCTGTGGTGCACAAATTCATTATTGAACAGTACTTTATAGGACTTACAGTATCTGCACATACTGCATATGACTGTAGTGGTATGTCATCACTGTAGCCATAAACATCTCCTCGAAAAGACCCGTCTCACCCATGCACAAGGTGTCCTCTAGGTGCAGGAAGGACCACCAAGACAATGGCTGCCTGGCCCTTCGCCTCTGGACCAAACGGCCCTCTGCACGGCCCAAAGTTCACTTCCCCAGCTCAATGAGGACACCACACCCCTTTCTATTTTCACCGTGGACACTTTAAACCTAATTCTAATTACCTTGATACAGATTAAATAATCATAGATGGAGAGGTAACATAACAGTGGAATAGTGGAGAGTTGACTTTAGTTTAGAAGCTGAACCATACAGTATGTGATATATAAAAAAGATAAAATGATTAATTTGTAATTTAGTTAAGCATTTGGAAGGAAGTATAGCATAAGTGTGTTATTTGTTGTGTGTTAAATGCACATAGTAGAGTTTTAAACATGTCTGATGATTGTGAGTGACAGGTGGAGTTTGGAAGATCATTCCACCACAGGAGCAGTGAATGTAAATGTTCTGAAAGTGAAGCATGTTATGATAAATGTAAATGTATAGTACAAGTAAAGTCAACAAATACTTGTTTTCTTTTGAAAAATAGACAAGGACAACATAGCTGAAATTAGGCCTATGTATATTATAGGGGACATATTATGCCCCTTTTCACAAGATGTAATATAAATCTCTGGTGCCCCTAGAATGTGTCTGTTAAGTTTTTAGGTCAAATAACCCCCAAGATCCTTTATTATAGCTTGTCAAATGTGCCCCTATTTGGGTGTCAGCAAAACACGCTGATTTTGTGTCACTTTAAATGCAAATGAGCTGCTGCTCCCCACCCCCTTCCAGAAGAAGTCGGATCCTTTACACAAGCTTCGAAATACTCCGGCAACAACAAAACAAGTGAATCTCACGCAACCAAAATGTTAGAAATTACCAGTAGTGGAGTGCAGCCTTACATGTTTTGAACCAGAGTTGGACACTGATGGAGAGACTCAGGAAGAGGTTACAACTTTTAGACTGCACCTGGACATTTCTGAATGTTAGTGGATACATTTATGTAGTTGCAGTTAAGTTGATTCAACTCATCGACTAGTATGTACCGTCATGTTAATCTAATCTAACTGCTCTGTTCCGATGTGCTGGCCTTTGCAAATAAACTTTACACTTTTAGTACAATTCTCTTATCTTTACAGAAAACGTAAAAAAAATAGTCTGTCACCTGACTATACAGTGCATAATAAATGTGCATTAATGAATTACGCAGACAGTGATCGTTTTGGGGATAAAATTAATGACATAGCTCTGGTCTATGTGAATACAGTCAGAGACGATGGTAACTTTAGCCACATTAGCCATACAGCATTCTAGAAAGCTCATCCAGAAAGGAAATTTGGAAACATTCACAAAATATGAAGTGCCATGCTTACTTGTTCTGGATATGAAGTTAGAGCAAGAAAGCGTTGTTATTGACCCATCCTTCAGAAACAACTTTTTCCCAAATCTGACCCTCGTTGGTGAAGCAGTACGGAGAAAAATTATTTGCGCAAATATATAACACTTTATCGACATTCCTCGGAACATTTCCTTCAAAAATTAAATTCAACCATGGTGTCCTCAGTAGCTCGGATGTTGGGAGACTATGGAGACTATGTTCGTTTGTACATCCAACAACAGAACATTTTTTAGCGCAGACATTGTAAATCTCTATCTGATACAGCAAGCAAACAGAAATGGCGGACTTTTGCGGCTCACTCAGGACGGGATCTATGCTAATAGGGCAGAACTTCACCAGTCATGGGTGGAGCTTCCCTACTCTTACGTAGGAGTAGCGGGGAATCTGGAACCACTCTTTGGAGAGATAGTTAATGAAGTATGGGGATTATAAAAAAAAGTATTGGGTGGATTTTTACCATTATAGGTTGGTTGTTTACACACACTGTAGACACACATTTGGGTTCAAACACCTTATAAAAGTGCATTTTGCATGTAAAAAGTACTTAAAGGGTACTTAAACTATGCCAATTTTCAATTAGATTCATATTGTCTATAGTGTATGTTAATTACATATAAATACAAATGTATACAATGTGAAGTCTTTCTTCATGTTACCTGTACAAGAAATCCCTTATTTTTATTAAGTAGAGACAGCCAAGTTTTATTAAAAGCCTATTTTGCCAGTGGTGGATTAGCCCTTTAATTTGATTTCATGTTGTGATTTGATGGAAATCTGAATCTCAAAGAGCAGAGGTGTGAAAGAGACTTGGCTAGAGGATGATAAACCATTTTTTTTCTGGCTAAAATAGTAATGTATTGTACACGTATGCTAAACTATAGTCAATGACCATAATTATAATGGGAGTTAACATGTAGCGTGTATCCTGCACCGCTGTGTCCCATGATGATGATTTGAGACCTTGGCTGGGCGTGAATCCATAGGAAACCCTGCGAAAAGAAGATAACAGCACCAACAGGAGAATGTGTGTGTGTAATAAAGACAGCCCCAAAGAGAAGATGAGAGATTGAGTATGAGTGTGTGTATGTGTTGTTTGAGCGATAGGACTCTGCCCTCACTTCCTGTATTCACTGCTATATCCTGTCTGTGCAGTGGCGTTTAAAGAGACAGCAGCCGTCCTGATTTCCTGCTCTCGCACGTCTCAGAGGACATCACACCATCACAAACACAAATCTACTCAATCTTCACCTGTCACCTGTGGGAAAAAGACCACTGCCATATTCACTGTTATGATTACATTTTGGCCAAGAATTGTCTTATTAGTTGTGTTATTATTATTATTATTATTAGTAGTAGTAGTAGTAGTAGTAACTCTTTATTTCAATACACCATTCTACTAACTATAAGTAAATGTGCATGTCAACTAACTGTCACTAGAGTATTAGTAGACTCTCTGCTTAATATCTGCTAACACTTTATTTTGATGCTCCCCAACAGACATTCTACTGACTATAAGTAACTTTGCAACTACATGTCAACTTATTCTACTAACACTAACCCTGACCTAATAGTCTACTATTACTCTAATGAGAGTTAGTTGACATGTACATAGGTTACTTATAGTTAGAAAAATGTCTCCTCGCATGCTAAAGGGAGTCATTTTCAATTGTATTTCTCAGTAAATTATTAGTAAAAGTAAATAAATTAATAGAAAAGTAATGTTACATATTTATCTATTTAGTAACTATTATATTATGGTGGAAATATAACAAGTAATGGATCACTAAAACACCTAAAAAATGTAATCTGATAACGTAACACTCTACTCCTTAAACAGTTCATGTTGGTTTGGGTATTTACACACATTTATACACAAGTTAAATGGATGCATATGGCATGCATTAGGACATGTTCCCAATATATATATATAAAAAAAAACTATAGATCCAAGTGGGGGCCTGATCCCTTGTTCTCTATTTAGTCTGTTGACAGCTGAGATTTTCTCTCTTGTTGGTTGACACTTGCTAATCTGGTAAGGAATGTCTGATAAATGGCTCTGAAGGTCTGTCCCACTGACCGGATTACCCCAACATACCTGTCAGAACTCCAAATCCAGTTTCCTTTCTAGATTTCCTCAATGGGGAGTTGATTGAAGGGATGGAGTGAGCGTATGGCAACTTTTCACTCCAGTGATCAGACACAGGTGCCCACATTGACTTGCAGTGAGCGTAACTAACCCTAGTTGTGTATACAAGCTTAACCAGACATTCCCTAATGCATTCTTCATTTGTAGCTTCACTGACAGACACATTGCTAACTGTGATGATGTATATTATTAATAGCCACACGAAAGAGGATAAAAATGTGCCATTTTGATCTCTAAGAAGAGGGCTGGAGGGAGCTCAATCAATTAGAGGGCCTGAAAAACGCAAAAATGAAAATTATTTACAGTGTATATAGGTTTTTGTAAAATTAAGCTATTTTGTTAAATGTATCATAGAAACAACATAGCTTGACTAGAAAAATTTACCTGTGGAAACATTTGCAAAGTAATATTAAATTGGTTCTTGCCAATTTTTTTAATTGCTTCTATCGCTTTTATCGTGACTCATGGTTCACGTAACTCTTACCCGAATGCTTCACATCGCAAGTGCATTGTACCGAGCAAGTTTACTCTGCCAGAAAAGCTTAACATATGGAGCTGATTATGTGATGCAAACGTCAAAATGTATTAGTTTACAAATCCTGCTCAAATGTCACCTGAAATCTTTTTTTTTTTTTTTTTTTAAAGAATAAAAATTGTTGCCTTTTACTGCCCTATTATTTCAGCTATCATTTCAGATAGAGTTTTGCACATTTTTGCTAATTAGGCACATTTTTCCAATAAGCCTGTGTTGCATCAAAACCTGATGTCATCCGGTTAAAATCTAGGAAGCATCGTTTCAACACTATTTGACATGTAAACCCACAATTCACAGCAAAACAAACCAATAAGGACCCTCATGATGTATTCTAATTTCCATTGAACTGCTGTCATATTCCATGTTATACTGGGTAAAAAGAGTGGCTGAATGAATTAAACGGATGGTTCGGAGTAAAATCAACCAAAAGTCCTTTGCACCATGACCTCGAGTCAAACACCCCCCCTAGAAGTATTTTTTCCCTTGGTCAAACATTATTAAAGTTGGCTTAGTGCACGTGCTAATGGATCCTAGGCTGTATCTTGTAAATTACCCCACTAATAATGCCCAGAATGGTACCAAACTTCTACAGTAGTACAAATAGGTTCTGTACTCATAAAACGAGGCATTGGAAAGTTTGTAAGTACATCAGGAGTTAATTAAATAACACTTGCCTGATGGCTTATGCTACCACTAACCGTCGAGGTCACTTCCGTTATTTGGGAAAAGCGCGTAAAAGTCCTGGCAGAAAGCGATGCCTAAGGATGTAGTGTAACGACGCCCAGTTCCAGGAATGCACTAATATTTTGTTGGTAGTACCAGTTTACAACAATTATTAGTTAACACTAAGTTGTCAACACTTCGAAAAAAGAAAAAAAAAAAAAAATTCGTTGTTACACTACATGTTTTGGCTCGAGGGTGTTTGGCTCGAGGTCATGGTGCAAAGGACCCTAGGTTGATTTTACTCCGAACCATCCCTTTAAACTGAAACTTTTTAAACACTGCTATGAAAAAAAATTAGTTCAAGGTCAAGTAGTGCTGTTAAAAACAGATAACAGATATAAACTGAAGGAATTCCTGGAAATTGCCCTGTATGCACTGTTTTTATGCCAAAGACTGATGAGAGAAATTTGAGCATGGCTTGCAGTGATTACATCAAAATACTCCCCAAAGAAGGTATATGAGTGCACTTATCATTTTAAAGATGAAAAGCCCTCTGAACTTCACTGCAATCCGGAGATGTATGCAGAATATGATCACCCACCTGTTATCCACGTAGTAAATCTCGGACTGCTTCAGGTCATTGTTATAAACCCTGCGTGGGCCATATTTGTGATTTGTTTTTATTATCTGTAATTATTATTGAGGAGTTTCGCCTGTGTTGGAGCTGATGCCGATGTTTTAAGCAGTTTCCCTTCATTCTTTGGGGAGTCTCTCTCCTCTCCTCACGCAGTGGAGTTTTCTTATGAATGCTTTTTATTTCCTTTTTTTCAAATGTTAACAAAATGTGTTGTCTCCTTCTTTGTCGCAGTTAGAGAGCCGGCCGTGACAAATGGGGGTTCGAACCTGGGGCCTCTGGCATCTCTCAATCATCCATCTACCATTAAAATTAGAGAGGTCAGGCAGTGCTGAAAAACACCTAAAAATGTTGGCATTATGGAGCCAATTTTTTATAGCTCCAGCATTACATTCTCAGCTAGGAAATTTTTTAACAGGAGCACTGGAGACCAGAAATATAAAGGTGGATAGGTAATACACCCCCTTGTGGGTGTCCACCACAACACCCTAGCAGCCACACCGCCCCTGTAAGCCGTGTCCCACTGTGAGATGCAGAAGACTCATCTAGAGTTTTACATCATCAATCTGTGACACATTCTGTGACTGTGAGCTGCATTACATGCGCTATTGAAATGCTGGCTAGCAAACAAAAACGATCTCTAGCGTTCATTTTGGTCATGGCTTGTCTTGAAAAGAAAAATGGGAAATAACGAAGACGATGTGTGTGGAAGCAAGTGCTGGTTTGTTGTTCTCTCACTAATTGTGTCATCAGGTTCGGTGCTCCTATTGTTTTTTTATTTGACGGTTGTTGTAGGAGAAGCCACATTGCAGGACTGTGTGTCAGATCTTATGACACTGCCAGAATTTGATCTCTTCAGGTCAAATTTTATTGCTAAGGTAATTAAGCGGATGTCGACGAACATGTCAAACTAAAGATCAGAGACTTTCAATTTTGGCATTGGATTAGAGGAATCTTTTAGGATTCTCATTTTGTCTCAGAAGACCAAATCGTGGCCAAAATCGTACAGTGTGAACCCGGCTTTACTCCAGGGGTGTCCAATCCTGTTTCTGGAGGGCCATCTTCCAGCAGAGTTTATCTCCAACCTTAATTATACACACCTGGACCAGTTAATCAAGATCTTCACGACTACTAGACACTTTCAGGAAGGTGTGTTAAACTCTAAGCTAAACTCTGCAGGGAAGTGGCCCAATAGGAGCAGGATTGGACACCCCTGCCTTAGATGGCATAGCAATGCCCTGACAACGACAACAACACCCTTAACATTGTGATGTTTTGCATGTGCTTTTCAAGTCATCAAATTTTGAAAACTAGTTTATATAATTACTTTAGTTACTCATTAACTTGAATTACATAATTACACCCATTCATCAAAGTATATCGATCTGGCAATTCCTTAAACACATTCCTTAAGTCTTAACCCTCTGTGCTGCTCAGCATACTGAAAAACAATAATTCCGTAACAACACGCCTATGAATAACCCTCCCTTTCCTTACACACATCACTCAATCAACGAAAGTAGAACAGTGCACTGCAGTCTGTGCTCTGCAGCTGCTGACTACGAATGATTGCATTAATTACAGATGATTACAGCAGCAGGTCCAGGTCGTTCTGGTCATTGTGACACTGCAGATGTAACTTCCAGCGGACACTCAGTGGAAAATGAACGAGTCCCTGAGGAAAGACGTGAGCTAGTATATATTGACCACATGGAATCCTTGTCTTCTTCAGCACTTCCTCTAGTTGAACACACGCAAGAGTGTAGGAAGAGTGGGAAGGAAGTGAGCCGTATACTGTGCAGCTGAGAATAGAACAAGATTTTAGCCTATGTGCGTCTGCTTGGGCACAACACACATGTTGTGTGTGTGTGTGTGTCAGATCTCCAAATTTTAAACTGCATGTGTTCATTTGGGTGTTGTTGACCAAATCTCATGATAAGCAAGAGGTTGAATGAGTCGATACTCATCCGCCATGCCTGATGATAACGGAACAATGTGCCGAGGGCCGGCAGGAGCTGCTGTCTTCTCCAGGGGCCAGAGATTAGCCCTCATGTGCTTCCTTTGGAAAACACACAGCGTCCCAGAGGAAGCTCTCATCAGACTGCACTCTTTCACCTCTTCCTCTCTCCCTTGTTTCTCTTTATCCCTGTCCCTCCGAATTCCCACATTAAATGAAACAGAGGTCTGGATGACTGACTCGCCACTGACACTGATCAACCCACATCAGGCTACTGGCGTTCCTCTGTCTCTCTTTGTTCTTCTGCACTCTTCCTCTGTTTGTTTGGGCTTGTGCGGTGAACCGTGGGCCTTCTGTGCTCAGTTTTAGTGAATGCAGTGGCCTTGAGGTGAAACAGAGACCGATCTCTTTCTTCTGGAAAGTATTTTCATCACTCTTTCCTTTTCTCATGTGAGAGTCATGGTGTAATCAAATCTGGAAAAGCCTGAATTCCTGAATATCACATACAGTGGAGTCCAAAAGTCTGAGATGGCATTGATATTCTACCTTCATTCTGGAAATAAACAGTTTTAGGATTTTATTCCTTATTCCTAAGTCACTTATTTAATACATTTATCATGTTAATTCTTTGCACAGACGCTCAGATTTATCAAAGTGTTGCGTTCAAAATATTTAAACGTGTCTGTTAAATCATTAAGAATTATTCAGACGTGAGCTTATCTTTTTGTCACTTTGCTGTGGTATCACAGCCACAGGACCAGAAAGACAGACAATCTTGTAGAAACAACATCACTTCATGTTACACAAAATCTTTAAATGTTCAGTCATTTAACCTATCTTCTAATAATATAATAAGCACATTGCCTTAACCAGAACACTAAATTACACAGTAGGTGTTTATGAATGCAACAGCATCAGTTCACAAGATTTGACATTTATGGAAAGTAGGGACGCTAAAGTTAAATTTCAGTCTATTTCACACAAGAACATTTCAGTGTAATGGACTACTTTTTTGACCGAGAACAATTCCTTTATTTTAGTTAGAATTTTAAACTTTACTGAATGTATTGGCAAATGTATTGTTTTTTGTGGGATTACTAATTGATAAGACATTCTGTCAATAAAGTTCTGTTCCTTAAGACCAGTTTCCCACCTCAATTTCTTCCAAAACATTACTTGCCAACCTTCCCCCCAAAAGAGCAAAAGAAACCAAGGTCTTGAAATTTAAATTTTTTTTTTTTTTTTTTTTTTCACATATCAAGTTTCTGTGATGACAGCATCTTGTGGATTATCACGACACTGAGTTCAAAACAGGTTTTAGAGAATACATGTTTACACCATGAGCCAAACCCCTCTGTTAAAGTTATTATGGACTTCCCACACACGGAAAGCATCCTGATTCTCTGACTGACGAAACGCAACTCACTACTGGGAGCAAATAACCCTTGAACCTGGGCGAAGTGAGGTCACTTGTTATCCAACAATGAAATCAGCTCACAGAAACTATGGCTGCCATATTTTCCCTATATGCTGCAAGGATTTATCATTTTAAATGATCAGTCACATGACATTTAAGGCTCACGATTAAATAAATAAAATTGAGCAGAACTGAGAGAAGTTGGCGCAAATTAGGTTGCAAACTTCAATGCCTGCTTGCATCAGCTGAGCAATTGCCACTGAGATGAATGGGAATGCTAATATATTGCTCTCTTTTAATTGAAAAGTAGGACTTCTTTCCTAGAGCTGCCATATTGACCAAAGCAATGTATTTTTCAACAGGCATGTCTCCTGGTTATTCATCTTTCTGGCTTATGGTTTCACTAAGTGAATTGACTGCACATACAGCAGAGTTGCTTTCAAACATTTTTGAGGTCAGAAGTACATATTTTCAGCTCTTCAGCCACTTTAAGATAACTGAATCTGACGGGAAGCTCCAGAACGATGGACAGCTTTAACCAGGCTTTCCTGAAGCACTGCCCACCAGTGAAGATTGGCATCTCTTAACCCACCAAAGAGAAGTCAATCCACAGGTAATATTTTCCTGAAGTTGTGCCAAGATTTCCAATATTTCCATGGAATGAGGTTGGAGAAAAAAGTAGGAACAGGTCCAGCTGAGTCAAGAGCCTCAAACACAAGACCTCTTTTGATACTGCCAGGGCTCTGGACTCACTAGACTCACACCTCACTGACTGCCCTTAAACTAGTGCTCTCATAGATGCTTTCTGTGGGATTGAGGAGACGCAGGGTTTGCCCTCTGAGGAGCTTGTTTGCTTCAATCAAGGATGCCAAAACCCAGGCCTGAGCAAGAAATCTAGATGGGAACCTCCTGGACAAGTATAGTAATACCAGTAAATGTTGACCTTGTGGGGACATACGTTTGGTCCCCATGAGGAAACAAGCTTACAAATCTTACAGAATGATCTTTTTTGCAAATCTAAAATAGCTGTAAGTTTTCTGTGATAGGTAGGTTTAGAGGTAGGGTTAGTGTAGGGGGATACAATGTAGAGCTTTTACAGAGCAATATCCATTATGTCTATGGAAAGTCCCCATAAAACATGAAAACCCAGTGTGTGTGTGTGTGTGTGTGTTGGTGTGTGGAATAAGGCTTCTGGCTTGTTGCCACCACTGTCGACTGACTGAGAAGACAAATCAGCGTAGCTCCGGCATATTTTTCCCCTGGTGCACTTTGACAAATGGCAGGCAAAGCGTCTCATTTGTTAGCTCAAGGCATTTCACTTATAAGATTAGGGGGCCTTTCTGTGACACTTGCACTTTAATTTTTTTACTTGTTAGATTGAAAGCCAATTACATTTTTGAGTTTGGTTTCACTAAGGCTAGTGAAAAGATTTAATAATTGCCTTGTTTATAGCTTTAAAGTTGCCTCAACAAAGATGAACTACATAGAATTGGTAACACTGAAATGTTAAACCAAATAACAGTAACTGGCAATACCTCTTCACAAGGGTTGAAAGACCTGTCTCCATTAACAACTTAAAAGTACTTTATTTGTAATGATACAGATAATAAAGCAACTCATAGTTTTGACTGTGACAACAAAAATGACTCAATATCGCAAATGTGACCAACTGCTACGCTATCATATCCTGACTGGGGGTGCAGGGAGCTGGGGTTGAAAGTCGCCGGAGGTCTGAATAGGCCAGCGAGTGGAACAACGTGTGATAAACGAGTGTTATCTGGAAGCCGTAGCTTTGGGAAGCACCTCTGTTTCCCTCTGATTACATTAGCAGGCAGGAAGGGGGAGTGCAAGCGGGGATTTAGTGGAATTCCACCAAACTAATGCAGATACTTTTCTTTCACATTTTCTTTCTGGTTGATAAGGATACTTAACACACTGACAGGTTATGAACATACCAAAGGGATAAAATAAATAGCAAAATTACTAAATGGGGACACAAACAAGTTTACATTTCAGAGTTCGACATCCTCAGACTGTCTAGTCAACAACGAGTGACTCAATGTACTGTACCAGTGTAGTTTTCAGGCTGTTTAAAAAAAAAAAAAAAAAGGAATTGGGTTTATCTTGCGACTTTGCAACCAAAACACTGGGGCACACGATCCACCACCCCCACCATAATGTTTACAGTTTTGACTTTGCAACACAATCTTTCATTTCCACTGTACTTTCATTTCCCATTACTTCTTCATAATGACCCTACAACACGTCCTTTTCCAAAGAATATCTGGCCAAGAGGTCAAAACCCATCTTCTTGTTGCCACTTCATATCTTATCTCCTCACCTCAGGCCCGGCAATAACAAACAGTTACTTTGAAAGACCACATCCTGGCAGGTCCATCAGTGCTGTCTGTAGATGATTCATGCTGCTTGCTGTGGTGTCACTGAAGTGGACACTTCTATTAATTGTTTCCTAGTGGCAGACCTCAACAGCCCCATGTGCCTGTTTAATTAAGACTCAAAGAGAGCTGAGCACATAGCCCTGTGGAATGCCTGCACTATGATAAACTGAGCTTTGATACTTTAACTATAATACTATGCTACTTAGACATTCAAAACAGGTGGGGACCAAAAGTCTGACACCACATTGAAAATCTGAGGTTTTTTTCTTATTAAAACCTGGACTTAAACAGATATTTTTTTATGATTTTGAACAGCATGTCAGTTCAATAACAGTGTCGATGTTGCAATTTTTTAAACAATTTTCATTCAGTTATAAAGCAGCTTGATCGATCCAACTGAGCTTGAATTACATTTTGATCAGATTGGAAAGGGGTGGTGTAGACCTAAAATAATCTGAACAATACGGAGACATGTAAAAACTAAACATGTAAATCAGTGGTTCTCAACTCTGGCCCTTGAGGTCCACTTTCCTGCAGATTTTAGCCCTAACCTTGATCAAATTCACCTGCCTATAATTTTCTTGTAATCCTGAAGGCCTGAATTAGCTTGTTCATGTATGTTTGATTAGAGTTGGAGAAAAACTGCTCAGGAAAGAGGACATCAAGAACCCCTGATGTAAATGCTTGAACCTTCTTAATCGGATTCAAAAATACCTTGTGCACATGCGCAGTGCCCGTTATCTGTATGTTTACCAGAGCCACCCCTGAAAGAACTCCCAAATGAACCATTCGTCATGTGGGTATGGTTCGTGTGGGTCTTTTTGTGTTTCACTTGCAGCATGTTCCCTGTCTGGTTCACTTAAACTGAACTGGGTTTCAATGTGAAAACACCTTAATTTAAGTAAATTTTTAAATTTTAAGTAAAAAAGTATTCAGGTGAAACATTTAAAATACCTCTAAAGTGTATGTTCATTTTTAGCTATAGCTACTTTCCTTATCAAAAGGATGTTTAATCTCAAGTAACATTGTCAGTTTCACCATATATTATAATGTGGATAATGTAAAATGATGAGCAGTCATAGTTTGTCTGGTCTGCTTTTTTCTCATATTCACACTCAGGAATCTGTGCTCAAATACACAAAACAATGAGAACATGTTTTTTTTCTTCACACCCTGCTGGAATTCTGCTGTGAAGTAAGATTAGTGAACCTATTATTTTCACCCTGTTAGTTTTGATTTTTTTTCCACAGATTTGGTTATCTGTTCCCTGCATGCCTGGCCGACACAGCAGGGGTCTCTCTCTCTCTCTTTCTCTCTCTCTCTCTCTCACACACACACACACACACTGGTACTGATAAACGCTGTGTTCAGTTCAGAGTCACGGATGCCCAGCACAATGCCACAGATGGCATCAAAAGCCACAAGTTAAAAACATAGTTCAGGAAAAAAAGGGTTGGAGGGAAGTGAAAGCATAGACATAAAAACAATGAGCTTTAAGATTACATGCGAGTCAAGTGCTCTTTTCATGTGTTCTTTTGAAATAGTACTAAATGCTCTTTAAAGTTTTTAGATTTAAAAGAAATGTATGAGATTCAAAGTTTTCAGCCCTTTTTGGTATGTGATAGAACTACGCCATATGGCTCTATCTGTATTTATACAATAGAAAATGCATTTGTGTAAACATGCTGCATGTATTATCATTAATATAAATAGAATTGTGACCTTTCATAGCTTGTCACTATGTGAAATAAATACGTTTTTGTAGTTTAATAAAAATGTTATATTTTAGACCAGAAACAGATTTATACAAATAAACAAAGTTTTGTCATTTTGTCAAAGTTTTGTTGTTGTTTACCAGCTATGATAAGAACCTGTGCTGTTAAAACATAGATGATGGTGTGAAATCGAGAGATGCTGAGATCTCTCAATCCTTGGGCCAAGAACTAAGGCTTGAATCAAGGCTTGATCTTGGTAAACAGGTTGCCTCTTAGGGAAAACCCCTTGGTCTTGAGCCACCACTGTAATGGTCTCATGTACAGAAGGCCAAAAGATATCACACTGGACGCAGCTTCCTTGAGTCCCAACAGTCTTTGAAACTGTTTCACAGTGATGGCTTGGCCTAGTTTAATCCTGCCTACGATTAAATGGATAAATTCGATACGAGCAGGAAAAAGTTGTGCCTGCACGGTAGTTGAGTCCCACACTACTCTCAGAAAAGTGGTCTTTTGTAGTGAAAGCACACTCTTCTTGGAGTTCACTCTTTACCCCAAGCACCTCATATGATTGAGGAAGATATCTCGATGCCGAAACACCATATTTCTCCGATTGAGCTAGAACTAACCAATTGTCGATTGTAATTGAGTACACAAAAGCCCTGGAATCGCAGCGGAGCCAGAGCGGCGTCTACACACTTTGTGAAGGTGTGGAGTGACAAGGCTAGGCTGAAAGGAGGAACCTGATACTGGTAAACTTTGCCCCCTGAAAGCAACCTGAGGAACTTCCTGTGATATGGAAGTATGCATCTTTGATATCTATTCTTGACAAACCAGTCATTGGATTTGATTTGAGTCACAATTCTTTTCAAAGTAAATATCTTGAATCTGTACCTCCTCAGAGAATGATTAAACTGCCATAGGTCTAATATTGGATGCAACCCTCCTTCCTTCTTTGGAACAATAAAATGCTGGCTGTAAAACCCAGAGTCTCTATCAGGAGGAGGAACACGTTCTATGGCCTCCTTTACTAGAAGAGACTTGACTTCTTGTTCCATCACCTGAGCCTGCTTGTGTAGAATCCCGCAGAAACGAGGTGGACGAGAACCGAATTGAATTATGTAATCTCTCTATATAGTTTGCTGGACCCATTGAGACACATTTGGCTGAACCTTCCATCCTGCCATATAGTGTACTAAGGGAACATGCCTCTTGAGACTCTCTTGTGTTTTTCGAGCAGTCTGTCCAGCATCCTGAAGCAGATAACCGGCAGGGAACGGGCTGAGAGTGCCGCCCTCTGCTGCGCTCTATGAGAGGAGCTGGTAGACGGCTGGGGCTGCTCCCATCCAGGAGCTTCTGGGACCTGGACAAAAAGGCCAGGGAGAATTTTCTGGAGCACCACTGCCTTATTCTTTCCACCTGAAATCTCTCAACAACTGAGGCGACAGCATCGCCGAAGAGGCCAGGAGGGAACAACAGGGGTTGAAGGAGCTTCATGCTTCTCAGCTGGCCATTCGATATTTAATTTGGCTTCACACAACTGATAACCTCCACAAGCTCCTCATAACCAGGGGAGGGAGGTGGCAAGTCCTTTATCTCCCATGCCTCGATACTGAGCACATCCACCTCCTCAGACCTGGATAGCATCAGTATCGGGCATTCAATCGGGGTGGAAGAAACTGCAGAGGGTGCTTCCGGATCCAGAGAGAAAGTATTGGATTTAGCAGGTGAGGGTTGACAAATGCAGAGCCCATCTCAAGCCCTTCCACTAACCCATTTGCGATCTCCATGATCTGAGTCACCACTCCACCTTGGCAGCAGCGGGACCAGAACTTCGATCAAGCCCCGGAAGTGTCTGCGGAAACGCGACTGGCCCTGACACACACTAGCAAGCTTGCTATTGACCCAACAGTAGAAATGAGCCCTGTGTTTGGGGTCCTTGTCATCACAAAACGCTAACAACAGATGCTTCCCTCACGGGCTGGGGAGCAATCCTAGACAGTCACTCGAATTGAGGTCTGTGGAGGAGTCATCGCTGGGGTTGGATGCCACGGTACAGACTTGGCAGAGGAAGCGCCTACATGCATTTCCAAAGGGGTTCTAAAGAGAGTTCGCCTGGACTTCATCAGTCTACTGCTGTTCTGGCCCAGCCGAGTATGGCCTTTATAGAGTTTTTTTGTGCATTCCTTTGGTCACAAATAAATGGAAGCAGGCAATAATTAATAAATATGTGTTCTTTGTTCTTTTCTTTTTCTATGTAGGTTTCAGTCAGCTTTAGTCAGCTAGTTTAGTGACTTTTTTCTATGGAGACATGTTAAGGAGGGTCACTGGCCCGACAGTGGTAACACAGCTTAATTTTGGCCTTGCAGCTCGAGGTCCGAGCTATTGACCCTGCCTAGTACGTTGTTAGCCCTGGCTCACACTGGCTCAACTGTAGAAAAATGGCTAATGTCCTCTTGAGAAACATATTTAGCAACAGCATAAGCCAGCCATCCTGTTCCTACAATTAATGTAGAGCAAGTTACCAGCTGGAAATTCAAGTATTAGTATAGGAACAATGTAACAGTAATCATACTGAGGTTAATGCTGCTCGTAATCTGCCCCCTACAGGCCAGGAGGTACAAAATATCATCTATTATTACTATTTATAGTGTCTGGGGTCCTTCACCGAAAATAAAACAAACAAAAAAAGATGGTGCAGTATTTACTTTAAAAGAATTTCCTCTCAGAAATTGCTAGAAATGTTCAAATATAATCACAACAAAATGGCAAGTAACATTGGAACTGAACATTACGTTTTGAAGTAATAATACTGCAATAGTATTTTAATCACACTTTATATTAGCTGTCTTTAACTACTACTGTATGTACTTAAAAAATTGTTAGGTACAATGTGCTTTTGCATTCAATTATGTATTCATGTTGTATTGTAAAACACTGCTATTGAGGTATATGGGTAAGTTTAGGATGGGACAGGTTTGGTGTGAGTAGGTTTAAGGGTGGGTTAAGGGGTAATGAAAGAAGTACAATTTAAAAACAATAAGTGTATTGTATCAAATGATTAATGTAAATGTTAGTGCATTGTAGTTAAAGAGGCTTAATTTAAAGTGGGGCCATATTTTCTTGTAAAATATATTCAAATCAACTTTATTTATTTATTTTAGAGTGTAAAAAATGTATTATGTTTATAGATGTGTAGACATGCATATTTGTAGTACGCACACATACATTTGTTTACATCATGTATGTCTTTGCAAGGTGGACATAGCTCAAATGCGTGCACTAGGGGGTCAAATCATGTTCACCTGAACTCCTAATTAAGGATTTTTAAAACACTGAATGACAGTACATCTTGAGTTTACTGGATGCCCCTGTCAGGCAATATTAATACTAATCCTATGTGTTTTTGAGGGTTATATCAGAGCTGGACTGGTAAATTGGCAGTTGATGGCACTGCCTGTGTGTGACCCAAACTTCCACATTAGTCTATTATTTTCGTTTTCATTCTTTTTTTCTTCTCCCCACCTCTTTGGACACATTGCTTGTATGGAGATGGCCATAGAAACCATGACAAGAGATTAAAAAAGAGAGACTGTAGAATGTCCAGTGCTTCCAAATCCCTCCCAAACCCTCCCGAATATCATTACAGCGAGGGAAATCCATCTTTGAGGGGGAGAGACGACCATAGAACGGTCTTTTTGCTTTATTAGTGTTTTTTCTGGCAGCTGACGCCACGCTCACTTCTGCAAAGCGGTGACCAGAGGTCTATACCCAGATGGCCACACCGACTGTACAACAAACACATCTTTCAGGTCTCGAGGCCAGCTGGACCAGAGGCTGGAGAACTACTGCCGTGCACTTTTCTCTACTCGTGGAACCTGGTCGTTTCCAGCCCACACAGCGAACCCTGATCCCAGCAGGAGATTTATATGACTGCTCAGTGAACTTGGAGCGCATGGAGAATCTGCCTTCAGTGGGAATGGAGTGATGCATACTCCTCTATCCAGACATAGACACTGTGCAAAAGGCATATTTACAGATGAGGATATATGTGATTAGAGATAAACAAAAGAAAGATTTACAATGTGACTAAATCACAAATCTGATATGAATGAGTCAATTTAGGCCAGCAGAGAACTAAGTAGGCCAGTTCATCATCAACATTTATGCTCCGTTCCAAACTTCTTTCTCTTGTTCACCGGAGAATGAGAAACGCACCCGCAGCTTACTGTTGTTATGGTAATGTGTGCAACTTCCAACTGAGAACAAGTAAAAAGAAGTTCTCTGATTTCAATTTTGCTGTTAAATTTTGAGGTCGTTTTAGTAAATCACTAAAATGAGATCATTACCATTATTCATTTAAAAATGAGATGCTTTAATAAAGAGTACATTTTATCAGAACAACACTTTATGAAACATTTTCTATCTCAGTATTTATCTTGTTTTCCAGTACAAACACCTAAACATTCTTAAATTAAGAGATATATAATGACACAAGACATACAAATTGGTTTCCATGTGTAAAAGTAAGTTCATGTTTAAAACAAATAACTTGCTTTTACACATTATATATATTTATTTGTTTATTTTGCAATTTTAATTCTGATGTAAATGTATTGTGATTTATGAATTTTTTGATTTTTGTTCTAGAAAACAAGACAAAAATCCTAAGACATTTTTTTGTAGTGTACAACTAAACATAGCACATGTTTTCAGCCTATAAAAGTTCAAAGAAAATATTTAACATATATAAAGACTTTAGAGCTCTATCCTCACACCTTCTAAATGAATTCCTTTTATTATATTAATTTTTTTTTTACATTTTGTATTTAACACAATCTACAGCATTTATAATCAACATTTCTATCAACTCAGTCCGCTGTGGGAGATTTTTTTTTTTTTTCAGTGCACTGCAGTGCATTCTGGGATTGCTGTCTCAAACTAAATCATTATGCTCACAATGGTGTTTACGACCACTGTGTTGACACACACACACACACACACACAAAAAAAAACACTGACAGGAGTGAGAAAGAATACAGCAGATACGCTGGTTCTGGAATGCAAATCGGTTCCAGAGGCTGATGGGATTGGCCGGATTGGCCCATCATTTTGTGATGACACTCATAAGTTGATTCCTCCAGTATAAGCAGCCCATGGTTTTAATTTTGGAGAAGCTTCACTGCCACAAACGTAACACAGGAGAAACCCGCCAAAGAAAGTACTTAAGAGAGTTTATAAGGTGGAACCTGGAGCTTCACGTGTCAAATGTCTGAAACCTCCCAAAATAGACAGTTAGGGAAATAATGGTTACAAAAATGTTTGAGTTTGGAGGACAAAGCTGGGGGAATAAAGTGAAATGTAGTGCAGAGTGATTTGACTATGAATATTTTGAGTAGTGTACAGTGAGTTGGATACAGCTAAAGAAGGAAAAAACCTTTCAAATGCTATACTCATATTACATAATTTCTTTTTTGTCCTTTTTTAAACTGTAAATATGTCGTAACATTTAAAACTCAAAATGACACATTAAGCGGCAAAAACAACATCACAATCATATATCACATATCAGTGCTCCTTCAGTTCAGTAACCTGTAAACGTAGAGCATAAGCCTTTATGAAAGGGCCGTGTTTGTCTTGAAATAAATGTAGGTCACTAATCAGCAATAAAGGAAGACATTTTTGCGACTTCCCGTGTTCTCGCTGTCCACTTTGACAAGCAGGCAGATGATTTGGAGTCGTTGTCCGTCACTTGCGTCCCCGAGAGAGTGGCTCAGAAGTCTTGGGTGGTTTTCCCACACCAGCCATCAGTCAAAGCACAACGGGACAAAAGGTCAGACGCGATCCCTCCTCCTCCAGAGCTCACGGGTGGTAGAGAACCTCATACTGCTACATAAACATGTGCGAGAGAGAGAGAGAGATGGGCTGAGCTCCGGTTTGCTTTTGCACGTCTGGATTCCTCCAGATTATCAAGACATTATGTACTTGTGGAATTTATCGGCAAAAATCCTCATTTCAGGAAAATACTTACAATGCTGAATACTTTACCAAGCACTCTGCACTAATGATAACTACAGTTCAAAAATCGATCTAATTACAAAATAACATAATCTGACCAGCCAAAAACAATCAAACAACAAAAAAGTCACTGTTT
This sequence comes from Squalius cephalus, assembly GCF_949319135.1. Lineage (NCBI taxonomy): Eukaryota > Metazoa > Chordata > Actinopteri > Cypriniformes > Leuciscidae > Squalius > Squalius cephalus. Next base: position 9,809,745 of record NC_137128.1, on the reverse strand, counting down.
GGATTTAAATAGGCAAATGCTTAAGAGTCTATGATTATATCATTATGTTTCTAGCATGTTTGGCAACAGTTCTTCCATCCCTAATTGATGAAGTGTGTAGCTTTTCATTTCTTGTAGAAGCCATGTAGGAAGACACATCATGGCCATATTCCAGGATGACAATGTCAAGATTCATCAGGCTCAGATTGTGAAAGAATGGTTGGGAGGAGCATGAAGAATCATTTTCACACATGATGAATGGTCAATAGAAGTCCAGCATTTGATGTTTTGCTGTAACTGAATCACACTGATGTAGTATCAGCTGAAGTTCAGAGTCGAGCAGAGAAGCAGAAGTGAAGAGTAAAGCAGCACCAGTGCACCACCCGCTGGGTACATGTTGCTCTGATACACAGAAGAGAAATGAATAGAGGCACATTTACAGTACACTTATAATGCAAGTCTAACAGAGAAGAGGACCATGGGTCACTGCTGAGAACTGTCATATCATGACATAACGCAACATTTTGTCATTTACACTACCATTCAAAAGTTTGGTAAGATTTCATGTTTTTAAAGTAAGTCTCTTCTGCTTACCAAGGCTGCATTTATTTAATCAAAAATACAGTAAAACAATAATATTGTGAAATATTATTACAATTTAAAAATACGTTTTTCACAGTAATATATTGTAAACTGTAATTTATTCCTGTGATCAAAAGCTGAATTTTCAGCATCATTACGCCAGTCTTCAGTGTCACATGATCCTTCAGAAATCTATCTAATATGATGATTTGCTGCTCAAGAAACATTTCTGATTATCAGTGTTGAGCTCCTTCATATTTTTGTGGAAACCATTTTTTTTTCAGAATTCTTTGATAAGAAGATTTAAAAGGACAGGGTTTATTATTAAGGGTTTTTTTTTTCTGCACGTTTTATAGAAAATAGTTGTAGGCAAGGCAAGGCACTTTTATTTCTAGAGCACATTATAAACAGCCACTGCTGACCAACAATCACTTCAGACAATAAAATACATAAATACAAAAACACATAGGAACACACAAATTCATAAAACTACACTGAACCAAAAGCCAGTGAGAAAAAATAAGTCTTTAGTGAGGATTTAAAGCTATCAACATTGGAAGACAGCCTTAAGTGTTCCGGCAAATCATTCCACAGATGTGGAGCAGCAACAGAAAAGGCAAGATCACCCTTTAACTTCAATCTAGATCGTGGCACAGTCATCATTTACTTGTTTGAAGACCTTAAGGGCCTAGAATATTTCTGGTGGAGAAAAAGAGCTGTGATGTAGAGAGGAGCATGGCCATTTAACCCCTTATACACATACAACAAAACCTTGAACTTAACACGGTATTCGACCGGCAACCAATGAAGCGAAGCAAGAACAGGCGAAATATATTCCCTCTTTCTAATTCCAGTGAGAAGCCTGGCGGTAGCATTTTGTACCAATTGTAGGCGGGATAAGGAGGACTTAGCCACACCAAGGTACAGTGAGTTACAATAATCCAGCCTGGAGGAAATAAATGCATGAATCACTGTCTCCAAATCTTTCACTGTTAAAAACGCTTTCAATTTCGCAACGAATCTGAGATGATAAAAGCTACTCTTCACCACTCAATTGATTTGTTTGTCGAATTTAAGGCCGCTATCAAATATCATTCCCAAATTTTTGGCATGAGCATGAGAATTCCCAGATAAAGGACCCAGATGGTTATTTATCTGTATAATAGAAGCTGGTGGTCCAAAAACTACAATTTCAATGATGGAACATTTTTAATTTTAGAAAAGTTGTTTCCTAGAGAATGGCTAGGAAACGCTCGAGTAATTATAGTGATGCATAATTGAATGACCATATTATATATTATATATAATATATATATATATATATATATATATATATATATATATATATATATATATATACTGTATATATTATATATACAGAGTAAAAACAAAGGACAATCGCACCCCTCCAAGGCCTGTAGGTTTTCATCTACCCTGGTGGCGAAATCATACAGAGCTGCAGGGCAAGCCGCTGCTTCACTGCATGCCATGGCCATCATTCATGGCTGCTCAGGGACATGCACGAGGGTAGAGCTGACCAAGAGCTCTTCAATGAGCTGCGTGCCGCCACCAACCTCGCTCTCCGGGCGACGAAGCTGACCGCACGCTCCCTTGTTTAGGTGATATCCACAGCAGTGGTCCAGGAGAGACACATATGGCTCAACCTGGCCGATATGAGAGAGTCCAAGTGAACCCGTTTCTTCGACTCTCCTATATCCCAGGCTGGCCTTTTCGGTGGCGCGGTTGAGGACTTTGCCCAACAGTTCTCGGCTGGCCAGAAACAGACTGAGACCATTAAACATATACTGCCCCGACAGCCAGCTGCTGCCTCCAGCACAGTTGCCTCTGTCTGTTCGCCGCCAAGGGCGCCCTTCTGCGACTCCCGCCCCTCCCGCTCGGCCCCAGCAGCAGCCACCACGCCGTGGAGGTAGTCGCAGAAAGGCGTCCCAGTCCGCTCCAGCCCCGCAGCCCGCTAAATGCCAGGCAAAGCGGCGCTCCTGACGCGGACAGTTCAGAGATGGGCTTCAGTTCTGTAGAGGAGGTTTGTAGCAGCTCCACTCCTTCCCCCGGGGGAGGGCCGGGGGAAAATCTTTTGTTCTCCCGGCCAGCGGCCCCCTAATGTGGTTAAAGACAGAACTGACTCCCCCATCTCTGAGCCCCCAGAGCGCGCGGATGGCAATGCACGCCGTCTACGAGCCTTGACACTCTCGGCACCCTCTGTCGCCAGAACCCTGTCAGAACCCTTCCCTGGTCTCCTCTGTCAGGACGCGGCTTATGACTGTGCCTTCACACCGGGACACTCCGCCTCCCACGTCCGGACTGGTCATTCTGCCTCGCTGCCCCACCAAGGGTACGTCTCTGGTTCCCATGACCCCGCTGGTTCAGTTCTTGGGAGCCTGGCTAGAGCTTCCCAACCTGTCCCGCTGGGTCACGAGAACCATCAGGCTCAGCTATGTGATTCAGTTCCCACAATCTCCTCCCCGCTTCTGGGGAGTCCGCTACACTATGGTCGGTGGCAATGCCCCTGTCATGCGTGCAAAGATCGCTACCTTACTAGCGAAAGGTGGGGTCGAGATTGTCACTCCAGCTGAAATGAAGTCCGGGTTCTACAGCCCCTACTTCATTGTACCGAAGAAGACCGGTGGGTTATGGCCAATCCTGGACCTGCGCGTCTTGAACAGATCCCTTCACAGGCTTCCGATCAAGATGCTAATGGCCAAACGCATTTTCGAATGCATTCAGCCCCAGGATTGGTTTGCAGCGATCGACCTGAAGGACACGTTCTTTTATGTCTCCATTCTTCCTTGAAACAGAACGTTCCTACGGTTTGCTTTCGAGGGGCAGGCACTTTCGGGTTAGCCCGGTCTCCTTGCGTCTTCACCAAAGTCGACGAGGCAGCCCTTGTGCCGCTACGGCAACACGGGGTTCACATCCTGAACTATCTTGATGACTGGCTGATCCTAGCTCACTCTCGAGACCAGGTTTGCAAACACAGGGACTTAGTGAAGTTATTTCAGAGGCTCCTGGGGCATATGGCGTCCGCAGCGGCAGCCACACCGCTCGGGCTGGTTCATATGAGACCGCTTCAGCACTGGCTTCGCGATCGAGTCCCGAGATGGGCATGGCAAAAGGGCACGCTCCGAGTACCAGTTACTCAGGCCTGCCATTAGACCTTCTTCCCGTGGTCGAACCTCAGCTTTCTACGGGCCGGAGTACCCTTAGAACGAGTTTCCAGGCATATTGTTGTATCAATCTGTTGCTCCCTCTTGTCTCGAGTTCGCTCCCGGCAGAGTGAGAGCCATTCTCCACCCTAGACCTGCCTATGTAAATAAGGTGCCGTCAAATGTGGCACGGTCTGTAGTCTTGCAGGCATTTCATCCTCCACCACATGTGTCGGCTGATCAAGCTAAGTTGCATCTATTATGCCTGGTCTGAGCCCTGGAGGCCTACGTACAGTGGTTTTCGGGCTGGAGGAAATCGGACCAGTTGCTTGTGTGTTTTGGGTCACCTAAGAAGGGTTACCCTGTCTCTAAACAATCTAAAAGCAGATGGATAGTAGAGCCTATTTCTTCAGCATACGAGGCCTTTCCTGATAAGAGCCCACTCAACTAGAGGAGTGACATCCTCTAAAGCCCTGCTAGCAGGGGATTCCTTCGAAGAGGTCTGTGATGCCGCCGACTGGGCCTCCCCTCACACCTTCATAAAACATTATAGACTGGATCTGCCCTCTACACTGGGTTCACAAGTTATCTCGTCTTGAGTGTGCCAGATTGCTTCACACCAGTCTGTGTGGCGCAGTGGGATTTCGTTCCCCAATGTGTCGATTCTCGACACAGCTTGAGTTCCCTCGAAAGGGAACTTCTCGGGTTACAACTGTAACCCTTGTTCCCTGAGAAGGGAACGAGACGCTGCGTCCCTCTGCCACACTTCCTGTGCTCCTGAAAACGACTTGCTTCGACCTATCAGAAGCTGACGCTGTTGTGATCCGGCGTCCTTTTATAGCTTCCGCATCACCGTCACATGCGACGTCACGAGTGACGTAATGACGCAACACCAATCGAGATTGGACTAGCTTCATACAGGCTTCAGACGCATCACGCTGAAGGCGTTCCCCAATGTGTCGATTCTCGACGCAGCGTCTCATTCCATTCTCAGGGATCGAGGGTTACATCGTAACCGAGACGTTTCACACCATGTGGAAATTACTTTTAAAATGGTGTGTCATTAGGACAGTATCTAGTTACTCCAAAGAACCACACAAACATATGTAACACAGCTCATTTCCCAAACACACACACACCAGTGCTAAACGAGTCTAAACAAACCATTAGTTTTTGATATGACATATGGAACAGTTTGTGGCAGACTTCTGTCCATTTTCTGTCCACTCCAGATATTTCTCTGCTGGCGGTCAAATAACAGCCATTAACAAATGAGCACCGGACGCATCGAAATGCACAAGAGATATGCGTGAAATGTAAATTTACAATGAGACCAAGGAGCACATCCAAACCATAATTCATATAATTCATGCTTCAGGGAATATTCTGGAAAGCTTCCACAAATGGTGAAATATAATTTATTGGCTGGCTTTGCTTTTAGGATCACGCTCTCGCTTCACACACACACACACACACACACATAATAAGCAATGACCCTGCGCTCAGACTCTCCGAGGGGATACAGGATTGAATCTTACTCAAGGGTCCAGTGAAAGAGAGCAGAGGCAGTTTAGTGTGTGTGTGTGTGTGTGTGTGTGTGTGTGTGTGTGTGTGTGTGTGTGTGTAGACTTGGCCACACATATAGGGCTCATTAATGAATTCTCAGACTAGTTATGGACCAAATTCACCACACCAGGTCAGAAAGTGTCTGGACACAAACCCAGTTTTGTACTGTATAACAGAGCACATAATGGATAGACATTGTTTAGCTAGGATTCAATCAACATGAAATTTTAAATCAAGATACAAGATACGTAAGATATTAAGTCTTGTTTTCTGACATCAATCATCAATAATAAGTGAGATATTCAAATTTGTGCTTAAAAAAACAAGAAAAATATCTGCCAATGGGGTCAGAAAAATAATCTTATTTTCCCTTTGAATTAAGTGTGTTTTCACAATAAATATAATATAATATAATATAATATAATATAATATAATATAATATAATATAATATAATATAATATATAGGTAACACTTTACAGTAAAGTTCATTAGTTAACATTAGTTAATGCATTAACTAAAATGAACTAATGAGCAATACATTTGTTACAGTATTTAATAATCTTTGTTAATTAAAAATCCAGCTGTTCATTGTTTGTTCATGTTAGTTCACAGCGCATTAACTAATGTTAACAAATACAACCTTTGATTTAAATAACGTATTAGTAAATGTTGAAATTAATATTAACTAAGATTAATAAATGCTGTAGAAGTATTGTTCATTCATAGTTCATGTTAACTAAGGTAGTTAAATAATGTTAACTAATCAACCTAATTGTAAAGTTTCACCACATTATTATAATTGTTTTGAACAATGAAATTATTGCCTTTTGTAAAGTTGATTTACAGATGAAATGTAATTTGTTTCAAGAATATTGCATTGTTATTTTCCTGTAATGTGAAGCTGCTTTGAAATAATCTGTATTGTATAAAATAATTGGGTTCACGTATATAAAATCCTCTATATATAAAACGCATGATTGTCTGAAACAGTACAGATTTCAGGTTAGCAGACTGAACAGCGTTTTGTCATGAAAAATTCCCAGCTAAACACAATCCTTCTCTCTTCCCTTTGCAAAGCTCTTCTCTCATGACTATTGGCTCCTGATGGACATTTTTGATAGGTATACTATACAATATCCGAATATGGAAAGCATATTTGTGTTTCTGCGAGAGAGAGAGAGACACACTTTACTGTGGTGGACTGATGTATGCTGGATTTGAGCAAACTCACTGCTGTCCCGCTGTAAACCAAGGCTTCGCTGCCCGAAGCAGATTCTGCTGCTTAGTTTGCATTAAATGGATTTGAGGTCAGCTAGAGACGCCAGTTTAGAAATGAACAGAAATGTACAGTGAATGTAAAAAATACCCTCCAGTAGCACTGGCACATATTATTACCCCACAGGGTTATTATAGGTTACTACTGCTGCAATTTGTTTTTTCAAGATTATCAAGATTCAATTATTTGATCACACAATTATCAGATATTCAAGATTTTTTTTCATAAACATACAGCAGTACGAGGGAATTCATTTCAAGCACTGACTCAGTTTTTATGTCCTCATATATTGCTTGAATGTTTAAAAAGTCTTTCAAAAGAACTTTAGGAAGTTCCTGTTATTTGTCGCATACCTGGATTTGTGACTGCATCATTATTTGAGGCGATTGATCAGAAAGCGATGGATTTAGATTCTTAAACATTTGCAGCAGATTGTAATGCAACAGTTTTTCTTCATATTTTTCTTCATTTGTCCAGTGAATTATCCAGCCGTTCTTTAGATTTTAATATCTTTGGTTTTTAAACAGTGAAATAATGTTTCATTAGTTTACATTAGTTAACTACTTTAGTTAACATGAACTAAAACGTAAACTGCTTCTAAAGCATTTCTTAACTAATTACAGCATTTACAAAGTTATTATATAAATGAAAAGTTGTATCTGTTAATATTAGTCAATGGACCTGAGCTGACATGAACAATTTACGTTAACAAAGATTATACCATGGGCTGTTTAAATACTCGATTCTGATTGGCTGGAAGGTGTGCAGTAAAACCGTTTAATGCACAGGTAGTTCCAGTCAGTTTGATTACAGTTCGAAATTAATCCGCTACATTGGTAACCATAGTAACACAGATACACTTGCAAGCAGAGTGAGAGACGCATATGAAAACGTTTAGGTAGGCTTAAGCAACGAGGGGACTTTAGCTGCTAGACTTTAAAGAAGAGATCGACGCACACATGTAACGTTAACTCGTGCACGCATCTCTCTCTCTCTCTCTCTCTCTCTCTCTCTCTCTGTTCCTTCTCCTTCAGTTCTCTGTCTCTCTCTTTTAATAATGAATTTAAATAAATGTGAATTCATTCAAATAAAAGCAATCCGATGGCTCTACTTTATTTAAAGCGGACGGAGTGCAAGAACTGACGAGCCTAAACTTAAGAAATAACCGTCATTTTTACACGTCTGTTAAAAAATTACACTGTAAACATCAGTTACAGCTTTAACTTATTTTTAACTTGGCAAATAACCAAGGTATAAGCGGGATAATCCACGGCTAGCCATGCATTAAAGAATTTTAATGCACTTCGTAGAGGCAACCACCCTCCGCTTCGCGTCGGGTGGTTCTTCGCCTCTACGTCGTGCATTAAAATTCTTTAATGCATGGCTAGCCGTGGATTATCCCTTACTTAATGCATTGTAAATGTATTGATCAATAATGTTAACTAATGAGACTTTATTATTGTAAAGTGTTACCGTTATTCTTAATGTGATAAGATGTAGTATGCCATTTCTGTTTTAGACATTTTAGATGGAAATTTAGTAGGAAATTTACTAAATATCTTCATGGAACATGATCTTTACTTAATATCCTAATGATTTTTGGCTTAAAAGAAAAATCGATAATTTGGACCCATACAATGTATTGTTGGCTATTGCCACAAACACACCCGTGCTACTTGTGACTGGTTTTGTGATCCAGGGTCACATTTTAGACAGATGATGGATGATTTATTACGATTTTGAGATTTGTTTTATAAGAACTTAAATAATAAATCATTCAATTGACACACTTTGGTTTAAACATCAAAAATAATTAGCACTTCAGTGGTCATCATGTCTGTGGCAGAAAAGCAACTGGAAAAATAAATACATTCAAATATTTTCCCGTGATCGCATTTCTCCCTGTCATCGCCTGTAACTCTAATATTTCACAGTACTGTGACTCTGATGAATTATCCACGTTCTGTGTGTTTTATCTGGAGATCTTTTTCCTTTCTGTCCTTCTTCTTCTGTTGTTGACTGACAGAGTCACGGCAGCCAGTGTGATTCACACTGACAGACAACAGTCATTCTCACAGTATCATACAGAGCTCGTGTCTGAAATATGATCTGATTATGTCTGAGAGGAGACGCCGAATGACGACTGTTCAGTGTCATATAAAGTAAAGACTGGGTTACACTTTATTTCGATGATCCCTTTAGACATTCTGCTGACAATAAGTAACTTTGCAACTACATGTCAACTTATTCTACAAACCCAAACCTAACAGTAATTCTCTAATGACGGCTAGGTGACGTGTAGTTGCAAAGTTACTTGTAGTCAGTAGAGTCTCTAAAGTGGACCATCAAAATAAAGTGTTACCAAAGGCTGATTTTACCTCGTGGTGTAAATTTATCAAGAATAAAGAAAAACTGGTAACACTTTACGATAAGGTTCATTAGTTAACGAACTAAGAATGAACAACACTTCTACAGAATTTATTAATCTCAGTTAATATTAGTATCAACATTTCCTAATACGTTACTAAAATCAAAGGTTGTATTTGTTAGCATTAGTTAATGCGCTGTGAACTAACATGAACAAACAATGAACAGCTGGATTTTTATTAACTAACATTAACAAAGATTAATAAATCTCATTGTTAATTCAAGTTGGTTACTACATTAAATAATGTTGACTAATGAACCTTACTGTAAAGTGTTACTGAAAAACTTTATTTCTCCACATTCCTCTGAGTATCCTACAAATTTGTTTTAGATATGAATATGTATTCATGAAATGTCCAAGATTGTTTCCTAATTGAAAACAGAGCCACTTTACAGATATGAATATGATAATCATTGAATTGTGAAAACGTGTTGGGGTCAGACTGCATGCAATGGAAATCGTTTACTTTATAATGAGACACAGATGTGGCATAAATGTGTTTATACGGGAATCACGTTCGGCATGGCATGACAATGGCAAACTTTGAATTTATTTCAACTGAACCAAAGCCGCATCAGAGCCGCATCTGCACCTAGAGGCGAGTCAACATTTGTATAACTTTTATATAGCACTGCATCTTTACCTGTCACAGGACGTCCTATCAAGAGGCTAAACTACACTTTCAAGAGGCTGAAATATAAATGACCCAGTGCAAAATATGAACAGTATGAAATATAAATAAAACTTTCTGTCTTCTTAAATCCACCATGTGAGCAAACAGAACAAAAGTCTGTATTTTGTGAGAGCCAAAATATACTGCATTTATATATATATATATATATATATATATATATATATATATATATATTACTTCAACTTTATATATAACTTCATATATATAATATATATATATAACTTCAATCTTCATTAAAAAATACTGAAGGAAATGTATCATGGTTTCTACAGCTATATTATTAAATCTAAAGCCAGACTGATACTCATCAGAGCTGTTTGTTGAGCAGTAAGTCAGCACACTAGATGTTGTTTTTTCAGCACTCGACTCTCTAAAGAGCATGCATGTTTCAGGGTGCTAAAGTTGCCCAGATGTGTGTTTGGTCGAATATCAAGCGAACTCAGCAGTGGAGCTCAGCGCTGTGGAGACCAGCAGAAAATATGCTGCCATAACACATTGTGTCATTTAATGCAGCCGGGGAATATGAAAAAAGAAAACAGAAAAAACATTTGAGAGTTGACCACCCATAAACCTCAGTGCATAAAACCCTGATGTTTAGCGAGCTTTCCTCAGATCCAGGGTCAGGGTCTGTCCCAGCGTGTTTACACCCCAGATTCCTGATCCTGAGCTCCAGGAGGGATGAGTGTGTGTGTGAGAGACCACCAAAGACTCATGCCTCAGATCAAACCCTGAGCGTCTGTATGAGATTCACATCAATCATGCTATCACAGTCCGCTGTTCGCCTTTGCTATTTATTCACTTTCTTTTTTTCTCCCTCACTTTCTTTTGATTTTCTCCACATTAACAAAATGCATCACACAATTACAGAAACCATTGAAATATCACATTTACGTATTTATAGTCCTTAGTAAGTAAACGAATTCCCTCTTGTAAATATAAAGGACCATGCAGCAAACAGAGTCATATGATGCAAATGATGTTCAAACAGCACTCCGCATGAATTCAGAATAAAGGAAAGGAGAAAATAAAATAATAGCAAAAGTACATACACAAGAACAGCAACTATAAACCAAAAAGCGAAAAAAGAAAAGAAAAAAAAACCTAATGATATTAAAATAAATAAGTAAATGTATTAACTTGAGTTGAAGTGCAGTAGAAATTTATGTCTGAACCATTTTTTTTGAATAAGCTACATTTCTTAAAATGCTGATCTTAAACTTGTAACATTTAAAATATTAATTCTGAAAATAAATGTACTAACAGTAAAAATCTGTCAACTCTGTTACAGACAAATCGGGTCAAAAATATACATTTAACAAATGTAACACAATTTCCCCAAGAGAACTAAGCATAATAAGATAGAGACTTTTCCTGCATTTAACTGAAAAGTTGCCAAGATTGTGTGAATGTTCTCTAAATATAGCTTTAAAATTGATCATTTGAATCAGCTTCTGGTCCATTTGTTTACAATAATGATCGTTTTTAAATCAAAACCTTAAACAAACAAAGTTGACATTGATGGTAACAGAGTCGATTTCAACAACAGAGTTGACCACCTGTGTGTATATATATATATATATATATATATATATATATATATATATACCATTTTTTAAATAGGCTATTTAACAGAATATTTGTTATAGACAAATACAAACTATTAATTTTACTATTATTAACAAGATTTAAGAATAAACTATACTAATTCAGAATTTAGCCTTTAATGTTAATATCAACATTTACTAATAGATTTTTAAAATGAAAGGTTGTATTTCTAACATTAGATTTGTAATGGCAGGTTTTCCAGCGAAAGCTCTGATCTGAATGTGAACAGGGAACGGGTCGAGTCTCTCTCTGTCTCCCTCTGCTGGAGGAACTCGCTTTACTCACATTTCCAAATCAGTTTTATAATGTAGAGCGAACTCATCTCAACCTCAAACTGACAATATCCTTGTTTTCATTTTGATATTTACTCTAAATCAAAACCAGTTCTTAAAACCATGTTGATGTTAATATCCAGTCCAGTAAAATCATAGAGAAGAGTGCTGTGTCGAGAAGATTTCTCTTTTATTTTTCTCTGTATTACTGTTTATATTTTTTAGATTGTTTTTTAACTGAGGGAAACCTAAATAAAATGTTGCTGCTTGGAAAAATTGGTACAAATGTCATAGACAATATTCCTATGTGGAAGAATAAACATTCCTCCATCCATCCACCCCCTCCCTTCATCCATCCATCCATCCACCCATCCCTCCTTCCCTCCAGTCATCCCTCCATCCATCCATTCCACCCACCATCCCTCCATCCATCCATCCATCCATCCATCCATCCATCCACCCCCTCCCTTCATCCATCCATCCATCCATCCCACCCACCATCCCACCCACCATCCCTCTATCCATCCATCCATCCATCCATCCCACCCACCATCCCTCCATCCATCCATCCCACCCACCATCCCTCCATCCATCCCACCCACCATCCCTCAACAAATGAACATCCATCCTTCCCTCTATCCATCCATCATCCCACCTCTCCCTCCATCCCTTCATCCATCCATTCCACCCACCCACCATCCATCCACCATCCATCCATCCATACATCCCACCATCCATCCATTCCACCCACCATCACACCATCCATCCATCCCACCCACCATCCCTCCATCTATCCACCCCCTCCCTTCATCCATCCATCCCTCCATCCATCCCACCATCCATCCCACCCACCATCCCTCTATCTATCCATCCATCCATCTCTCCATCCACCCATCCCTCCATTCATCCATCCCTCCCTCCATCCATCCATCCATCCATCCATCCACCCATCCCTCCTTCCCTCCAGTCATCCCTCCATCCATCCATTCCACCCACCATCCATCCATCCATCCATTCCTCCATCCATCCATCCATCCATCCCACCCACCATCCCTCCATCCATCCACCCCCTCCCTTCATCCATCCATCCATCCTTCCCTCCATCCACCATCCATCCCACCCACCATCCCTCTATCCATCCATCCATCCCACCCTCCATCCATCCATCCCACCCTCCATCCATCCATCCCTCCCTCCCACCCACCCACCATCCCTCCATCCATCCCACCCACCATCCCTCCATCCATCCCACCCACCATCCCTCTATCCATCATTAATAAATGAACATCCATCCTTCCCTCTATCCATCCATCCATCCCACCTCTCCCTCCATCCCTTCATCCATCCATTCCACCCACCCACCATCCATCCATCCATCCATCCATCCATTCATTCATTCCACCCACCATCCATCCATCCATCCATCCCAGCATCACACCATCCATCCATCCCACCCCACCCCACCCCACCCACCATCCCTCCATCCATCCACCCCATCCCTTCATCCATCCATCCCTCCATCCATCCCACCATCCCACCCACCATCCCTCTATCTATCCATCCATCCATCTCTCCATCCATCCATCCATCCATCCCTCCATCCATCCACCCCACCCACCATCCCTCTATCCATCCCTCCATCCATCCTTCTATCCATCCATCCATCCATCCATCCCACCCACCATTCATCCATCCATCCACACCCTCCCTTAATCCATCCATCCCACCCACCATCCCTCTATCTATCCATCCATCCATCTCTCCATTCATCCATCCATCCATCCTTCTATCCATCCATCCATCCATCCCACCCACATCCCTTCATCCATCCACCCCATCCCTTCATCCATTCCTCCATCCATCCCTCCCACCCACCATCCCTCTATCCATCCCTCCATCCATCCTTCTATCCATCCCTCCATCCATCCACCCCCCCCCCTTCATCCATCCATCCCTCCATCCATCCTTCTGTCCATCCCTCCATCCATCCACCCCCCTCCCTTCATCCATCCATCCCTCCATCCATCCTTCTGTCCATCCCTCCATCCATCCACCCCCCTCCCTTCATCCATCCATCCATCCATCCCTCCATCCATCCCACCCATCATCCCTCTATCCATCCATCCATCCCACCCACCATCCCTCCATCTATTAGATTAATTTTGGATATAGAATATAACCCTACATCAGTAGTACACTTATTGTAGTGAGTGTAGATAGTTTATGATGAAAGTGACAACAGAAACAACAAAAAAAAAAAAAATTATATTTTATCCACTTTATAAAGTAATACATTTGATTGAATCCTTACATGAGCATCACAGTTGATTCTTAATTCCCAGTATGCTTGGAAGTAAATGTTACAATATAAAAGTGTTATTTTATGTGTCTTTGAGTAAAGAGAAAGACCTGATAGTGTTTAATGTTCAGTGATGCTGGATTTTTGCATTGTGCTGAAGAGTGGAGCATGCGTCTCTTTTTACTTCATCATCCCATTCTTAACATTTAATAATAAATGAAGTTAGCATGCTAACATGTGCTATTGCTAGCTAGCGGGCTTGTTCTAGTTGTGTGGAACGTATAGTACATTAATTTTATGGAAACATTTTCCTTAATTTAATTAGGTTCAAATAACTTTTCCCCCCAAATGTAACTGCTGCAGGCCCTTATTTGGATCCTCCAATCCATCGAGCAAAGTTCCCACGCAGACTCATTCCTGACACTCCTTCCACCCAGACCATCTGTTACTCTGTCTGATCGGTGACAGCAGCTAAAAATAACCACACACACACACACACACACACACACACACACACACACGCACACACAAGTGGGCCGCATGCAAAGTTGCGAAACATTTCGCCTGGCCACTGGAACAAAACCTGGAACCCTGAAGGAGAGACTGGGATGTGGGAATGTGACAGTAAATTGTTTGCGTAGGGTCTTGGGTATGTTCTGTTACTCACAGGATGTGTGTGTGGGCTATTGTTGCTCTCTCTTCCTGCTCTCTCATGAGACGACTGTCAGCCCACACACAGACTCATCAACAAATAAATGATAGAGATTACTGTAAGGTAAACCACGTACACCTAATATATACTCAGTTTATGTACATTAATCTGCACACTATCAATCAACTGTTTGGAATAATTATTTTAAAAAAAATTATGTTTTCTTCTGCTCACCAAGGCTGCATTTATTTGATCCAAAATACAGTAAAAACAGTAATATTGTGAAATATTATTTCAATTTAAATGAACTGTTATCTATTGTAATATATTTGAAAATGTCATTTATTCCTGTGATCAAAGCTGAATTTTCAGTCTTCAGTGTCATCAGAAATCATTCTAATATGCTGATTTGCTGCTCAATTATTTTCAGTTATTATTGGTGCTTAGTTACTAATAATGGCTCTTATTATTATCAATTATGTGCTGCTTCATATTTTTGTTGGAAACTGTGATGCATTTATTTTTTCAGGCTTCTTTGATGAATAGAATGTTCAAAAGAACAGCATTTATTAGAAACAGAAATCTTATTAAAAAGAAATTTGGAAAAAGTGGAAAACGTTGGTGAAAAACATACATTTACACACAAACTGACCACTTTCACTCTCTTCATTCGACGACCAAGTCGTTATGAAAATATATGGAATGTTCAGTCATTTATTTTTATTTAATTTTTTTGTGTGAAATATTTTCCTTGTACAGTGTGCTTGTGCTGCCTTTAAAATACATTTTATTTTGTTGTCTAATGTACTGACATTCATAGTTTTTCTCAGTATAGCGTAAGAATGGAAATTGACGACTAGACTTGAGGTCAGTGAATCAAAATGAAAAAGTGCAGAATCACACAAGTCAACTTCAGGACAGTGTGTAAGACATCACAGCACCCATGAGTAATGCTCGTCAGTCACAATGATTGCAGACAAACAGTACATAAGGGAGATTATTTCATATCTGATGCCAAAATCCTGTTAGGTGAAGCATTAAATGACAAGCTAAACACGCATGGGAAAAACCTGAAGCTAAGAAAGGAGGGGAAAATTATAAATAAAGAGAAATAAATCCTGTGCGACGCTGGTACAGTAAATCTGCAGGCTTGAGCGACACATAAATGTCTCTTTCAGACAGTGAGTCTTTTTGAAAGAATAGGCCATAAAATTTCACTCTTCCTGTTTTCCCTGTCTAAATAAAGGTTGGAAGTAGCCATAGCAAAGAAAAAAAGAAAGAAAACACCACATTACAGGAAGAGATTTTCTGAGCTCTAGCTAATGAGACAGAAGTAGAAATTGGCAAACACAACCCTAGAGTCGTACACATTCTCAAACATGTGCACATGTTCACATCTTTCACATCACAATTGTCGAGTTTCTGCTGTTAGATGTTCACGTCTTCGGATTGTTTCAATGACAACCTCAGTACGCCAACAGCAGCAAAATATTTAAGAACTTTACAGTAAGGTTCCATTTTTTACCATTAGTTAACATGAAAAATATTTTTTTAACCCCTTACCTGACAGGGATCACTGGTGATCCCAGATTATTTTAGTTCAAAATATGTTTGAGCTTATATATCTCAATATTAATAACAGTCTGGTTAATTTTGAGTCTTGAACTATAAACTCTCAAGGGTTGGCTTTCTAAATGTATGTGTGTTATGTTTCTATTCAGAATTACTTATGAGCAGTAACCTTTTTATTTTGGGCATTTCATGTATGCAGCACTTGCCAAAATTGGGGGTGATGAGCAAGGGGTTAAATCTTAATTATTGTTCATTTCATTATTTACTAATAGGCTAAAAACCAAAAGTGTATCTGTTAATATTATTTAGTGGAACTGAGCTAACATTAACAAAGTAACACTTTCTATATAGAATTATAAAATGCACTTTCTATATTGTAAATAACTTATGTAAATGACTTATTTTCAGTATTTTGGTCTGATCGTAGTTCTTTAGAATTTAGCTCTGAAATGTGTTAAAATACTCATACACACACAGTAATGATTAAATAAGATTATAGTTTGGTCCATTTGGTGCCCGTGTGTCATGGTTTGGGTTTTGTTTCTTTTTCTTGTCATTAGGCTTGTTCGACTTGAACCGGCACTGCACAGACGGATCAGTGAATGAAATCAAAGTACCGCGAGAGCGAAAAGAAAGTAGACGGCTCCTTATGCTTTTGAATTGCTCTCGCGGTACTTTGATGTCATAAACCGATCGGTCTGTGCAGCACCGGTTCAAGTCGAACAAGCCTTCAGTCATGTTTCTGTGTCTTGTCATGTGATTCCCTGTTTGTCATGTGATCCTGCAATGTGTCATTTGTTAATCGTCTGATCATTATTCACAGGTGTTACTTGTCTTGTAATTAGTCTGTGTATTTAAGCCCTCATGTCTTTGTCGAGTATTGATTGTTTCCTGTCAATGTTTTTGTTTTGCGTTTCCAGTTTCATGCCTTGCTTTATGTTTGGTCACATTTTGTTAAAGGGACTGTAAGTAGGAATTTCTCCCATCTAGTGGTGAAATTATATTTTGCATTCAAACGAATAATGCTCTCCAGCGCCTCACTTTTTCAAATGCGCGTTGCATCTACGGTAGCTGTTATGTACCAAAAAGCTATGACAGGATGTCTTATAATAGCACTTCGAGTTTTTCTTCGGGTGAACAGGTTTGTTATTTAAAACAAACTGAAACTTGAAACAATGAAAAAAGAATGTTACAGTATGAATTACTGACTGTGAAAAACATTAAATAAGGTAGTAATAAAGCCTTCTTTACTCGTTATATTTTTTGAAGTACTTGCATTGTTAGATATCATCATCATCAGAGCCTTCTCTAATGTTACTTTACTCAATAGCTGCTATTCATCAAAGAGCCTGTTTAACTTTTACTATAAATGTTCTTCTGTCTATATAATAAAGTACTTCTCTATATAATAAAAAACGTATATAGTTTTTTTTTCTGTCTATATAATAAAAAACTTCTCTAATGTTACTTTACTCAATAGCTGCTATTCATCAAAGAGCCTGTTTAACTTTTACTATAAATGTTCTTCTGTCTATATAATAAAGTACACAACCAAGCAATGAAAAAAAGTTTGTAATTAAGACCGTAACATTGACTTACCTGTCGAGAAGAAAGCAGGCAACTTCAGGGTCTCTTTTCAAAGCTTTCTCCTGCATTAGCTATGTCATGTATTGTCATGTCTTGTCATGTTATGTCTTGTTCTTGATCTTTCTCTCTACTCTGTCTCCCTCTGCTGGGGTTTTGACGTTACTGTTTCTTTTCCCTTCTCCCTTCCTCCAGCTGTTCCTCATCTTCTCTAACTACCTCGTTTACTCTCTTCCCACCTGTTTCCTCTCCCCTCTGATTAGATCCCTATTTCTCTGTCTGTTTCTGCTTCTTTCCTTGTCGGATTCTCACTTGATTTTCTCATGCAAGAAACGAACACAGTCCTGTCTGTCTTGTCCGAGTCCTGTCCTGTTGGCTACTGCCTGGTGAGCGCTATCTGTACCATAATAATCATCTTGATCTTTGTATTCTGTCCAGTTCATCTGATGCTGAAAGAGATCTGCTAACTACTGTAGCGATCTGAGCCTTGTCAACACTGAGAGACCCGCAGCCTTTCGCCGTTATCAGTCATCTCTGTCTGCCGTCAAAAGAGACTCTTAACTTCTCTGATTTTTCTTTCACAAAAGTATTTTTGTTTTGTTTTTTATCGCCCTCTCTGCGGGTTGCCTGTTTTACCATTATCTCTCAAGAAGAGGATTTGTGTTCTACATTTTTGCCACCCAGTGTTGCTACCCTGTGTTCTCATTAAAGACTCTTTTTGTTAATTCGCTATTGGGTCCTCTCTTACCTGCATAACAGAAGAATCCGACCACTATGGATCCAGCGACTCCTAATCCAATCCAGTCTGCAGTCGAGATCCAGGGAGCGATGATCGGCCGGCACGAGGAGGAGTTGTCCGCCGCTCGGCTTGCCGTTGAGACCCTGGCTGCCCAAGTCTCTGATCTCACCAAACAGATCCATCATCTTCGCCTTGACCCACCGGTCGTTTCCAGGGCTTCCGAACCTCCCGAACCCAGAGTCAATAACCCTCCGTGCTACGCGGGTGAGCCCTCTGAATGCCGCTCGTTTCTCACTCAGTGTGATGTGGTTTTTTCTCTCCAGCCCTCCACATACTCCAAGAACAGAGCCCGTATTGCCTACGTTATATCTCTCCTCACCGGACGGGCCCGGGAATGGGGGAACGGCGATCTGGGAGGCAGAGGCTGAATGTACTCACCAGTATCAGGACTTTAAGGAGGAAATGATACGAGTTTTTGATCGTTCTATTTTTGGTGAAGAAGCTTCCCGGGTCTTATCGTCTCTGTGTCAGGGTAAGCGATCCGTTACAGACTATTCAATTGAGTTTCGAACTCTCGCCGCCTCTTGCGACTGGAACCCGCCGGCTTTACTCGCCCGTTTTCTGGAGGGGCTCTGTGCTGAAGTAAAGGATGAGATCCTCTCTCGAGAAGTTCCTACCAGTGTGGATTCCCTGATTGAACTCATTATCCGCATTGAAAGACGGTTCGACCTTCGTCGCCGAGTTCGCGGAAAGGAGTCCGCCTTCTCTGTTACCTCCTTCTCCGCATCTCTACCGTCTTCCTCCGCCAGCTCGGACTCCGAGCCCATGCAGCTGGGGGGCATCCGCATTTCGGCTAAGGAAAAGGAGCGGAGAGTCACCAACCGCCTCTGCCTGTATTGCGGTTCAGCTGCTCATTTTGTTTCCTCTTGCCCTGTAAAAGCCAGAGCTCACCAGTAAGAGGGGAGCTACTGGTGAGCGCGACTACTCTGGTCTCTCCTTCAAGGTCCAGCACTACTTTTTCTGTCCATCTCCGCTGGACCGGCTCATCGGCTACTTGTAGCGCTTTGATAGACTCTGGGGCGGAAGGCTGTTTTATGGATGAGAACTGGGCTCGAGAACATGATATTCCCCTCAAGGAGCTAGAAGATCCCACGGTCCTGTTCGCTTTGGACGGTAGTTCTCTCCCCAGGATTCAGCGTGAGACGCTGCCTTTAACCCTCACTGTCTCTGGTAATCATAGCGAGACCATTTCTTTTTTAATTTTTCAGTCACCTTTCACTCCTATTGTTTTAGGCCATCCCTGGCTAGTCCGTCATAATCCCTCAATTAATTGGGCTAAGAATACTATCCTTTCCTGGAGCATTTCTTGTCATGTTGAGTGTCTAATGTCTGCTATTCCCCCTGTTTCTTCTGTCTCTATTTCTCAGGAGGAGTCTGGTGATTTGACAGGAGTGCCGGAGGAATATCACGATCTTCAGACGGTGTTCAGTAGGTCCCGGGCCACTTCTCTCCCTCCACACCGTTCGTATGATTGTAGTATAGATCTTCTCCCGGGAGCTACTCCCCCCCGGGGAAGACTATACTCGTTGTCAGGTCCTGAACGTAAGGCTCTCGAAGATTATTTATCCGTAGCCCTCGACGCCGGTACTATTGTTCCCTCCTCCTCTCCCGCCGGAGCGGGGTTTTTCTTCGTTCAAAAGAAGGACGGTTCCTTACGTCCCTGCATCGATTATCGAGGGCTGAATGACATAACGGTTAAGAATCGTTACCCGCTCCCTCTTATGTCATCAGCTTTCGAGATCTTGCAGGGAGCTAAATTTTTTACTAAACTGGACCTTTGTAACGCTTACCATCTCGTGCGCATTAGGGAGGGGGACGAGTGGAAGACGGCGTTTAACACTCCGTTAGGGCACTTTGAATATCGGGTCCTTCCTTTCGGCCTCGTCAACGCTCCAGCTGTCTTTCAGGCACTGATAAATGCCGTCCTGAGAGACATGCTGAACATTTTTGTTTTCGTTTACCTTGACGATATCCTGATCTTTTCGCCGTCACTCCAGATCCATGTCCAGCACGTCCGACGCGTCCTCCAGCGCCTTTTAGAGAACCGTCTTTATGTAAAGGCTGAGAAGTGCACTTTTCATGCTTCTTCCGTCACGTTTCTCGGTTCTGTTATTTCTGCAGAAGGTATTAAGATGGATCCTGCTAAGGTCCAAGCTGTCATTGATTGGTCATTGATTCTCGGCTTCGCTAATTTTTATCGACGCTTTATCCGTAATTTCAGTCAGGTGGCTGTCCCTCTGACAGCTCTTACATCCGTCAAGACGCGCTTTTGTTGGTCCGATTCCGCCCAGGGGGCTTTTGATCTTCTCAAGAAACGCTTTACGTCCGCTCCTATCCTTATTACACCTGACATTTCTAGACAGTTCATTGTTGAAGTCGACGCGTCAGAGGTGGGCGTGGGTGCTATTCTTTCTCAACGCTCTCTCTCTGACAACAAGGTCCACCCTTGCGCGTATTTCTCTCATCGCCTGTCGCCGTCTGAACGTAACTATGATGTGGGAAATCGCGAACTGCTCGCCATCCGCTTAGCCCTAGGCGAATGGCGACAGTGGTTGGAGGGAGCGACCGTTCCTTTTATCGTTTGGACAGACCATAGGAACCTTGAGTATATTCGTTCTGCCAAACGACTAAACGCGCGTCAGGCTCGTTGGGCAATGTTTTTTGCTCGTTTTGAATTTGTAATTTCCTATCGTCCAGGCTCTAAAAACACCAAGCCTGATGCGTTATCTCGTCTCTTTAATTCCTCTGAAGTCTCAATGGACCCCGAGGGAATTGTCCCTGAGGGGCGTGTCGTCGGTTTGACTGTCTGGGGAATTGAGAGGCAAGTTAAACGAGCGCTCGCTCACACTCCTTCGCCGCGCGCCTGTCCGAAGAACCTTCTTTTTGTTCCTGTCCCGACTCGTCTGGCCGTTCTTCAGTGGGCTCACTCTTCCAAATTAGCAGGCCATCCCGGCGTCCGGGGCACGCTCGCGTCCGTCCGTCAGCGTTTTTGGTGGCCCACTCGGGAACGTGACGCACATCGTTTCGTGGCGGCTTGCTCCGTCTGCGCGCAGACTAAGTCTGGGAACTCTCCTCCCGCCGGACTTCTCAGACCACTTCCAATTCCTTCGCGACCGTGGTCACACATCGCCTTAGATTTTATAACCGGACTTCCTCCGTCGGCGGGCAAGACGGTTATTTTCACGGTTATTGATCGGTTCTCTAAGGCGGCTCATTTTATTCCCCTCGCAAAACTTCCTTCTGCTAAAGAGACGGCGCAAATTGTCATCGAAAATATTTTCAGAATTCATGGTCTCCCGTCGGACATTGTTTTGGACAGAGGTCCGCAATTCACGTCTCAGTTTTGGAGGGAGTTTTCTCGTTTGATTGGGGCTTCCGTCAGTCTCTCGTCCGGCTTCCACCCCCAATCTAATGGGCAAGCCGAACGGGCTAATCAGACTGTTGGTCGCATTTTACGCAGCCTTGCCTTCCGTAACCCTACGTCTTGGTCAGAGCAGCTTCCCTGGGCTGAATACGCCCATAACTCGCTTCCTTCGTCTGCGACCGGTCTGTCACCTTTTCAGAGTAGTCTTGGGTACCAACCTCCGCTGTTCTCGTCTCAGCTCGCCGATTCTTGCGTTCCCTCCGCTCAGGTTTTTGTCCAACGTTGTAAACACACGTGGAGGAGAGTCAGATCTGCTCTTTGCCGTTATAGAGATCAGACTGTGAGAGCTGCTAACAAGCGTAGAACTAAGAGCCCTAGATATTCTCGTGGCCAGAAGGTATGGCTCTCCACTCTCAATCTTCCTCTTAAGTCTGCGTCTCGTAAGTTGACCCCGCGTTTCATCGGTCCGTTCCGTATTTCTCAGATCATTAGTCCTGTCGTGGTGCGACTTCTTCTCCCTCGTTACCTTCGCCGTGTCCACCCGGTCTTCCACGTCTCTTGCATCAAACCCGCTCTTCGTGCTCCCACTCGTCCTCCTCCCACCCCTATTCTTGTCGAGGGCGCTCCTATCTATAGGGTCCGCAAGATTCTGGACATGCGTCCCAGGGGTCGTGGTCATCAATATTTGGTAGATTGGGAGGGGTACGGGCCCGAGGAGAGAAGTTGGGTTCCCTCTCGGGACGTGCTGGACCGGTCTCTCATCGATGATTTCCTCCGTAGCCACCAGGTTCCCTCCTCGGGAGCTCCAGGGGGCGCTCATTGACGGGGGGGGGGGGCGTACTGTCATGTATTGTCATGTCTTGTCATGTTATGTCTTGTTCTTGATCTTTCTCTCTACTCTGTCTCCCTCTGCTGGGGTTTTGACGTTACTGTTTCTTTTCCCTTCTCCCTTCCTCCAGCTGTTCCTCATCTTCTCTAACTACCTCGTTTACTCTCTTCCCACCTGTTTCCTCTCCCCTCTGATTAGATCCCTATTTCTCTGTCTGTTTCTGCTTCTTTCCTTGTCGGATTCTCACTTGATTTTCTCATGCAAGAAACGAACACAGTCCTGTCTGTCTTGTCCGAGTCCTGTCCTGTTGGCTACTGCCTGGTGAGCGCTATCTGTACCATAATAATCATCTTGATCTTTGTATTCTGTCCAGTTCATCTGATGCTGAAAGAGATCTGCTAACTACTGTAGCGATCTGAGCCTTGTCAACACTGAGAGACCCGCAGCCTTTCGCCGTTATCAGTCATCTCTGTCTGCCGTCAAAAGAGACTCTTATCTTCTCTGATTTTTCTTTCACAAAAGTATTTTTGTTTTGTTTTTTATCGCCCTCTCTGCGGGTTGCCTGTTTTACCATTATCTCTCAAGAAGAGGATTTGTGTTCTACATTTTTGCCACCCAGTGTTGCTACCCTGTGTTCTCATTAAAGACTCTTTTTGTTAATTCGCTATTGGGTCCTCTCTTACCTGCATAACAAGCTATCCCGACATTAACCCTTGTTTTTGTAATCTCCGGTCACATTTCCTTTTACGGTCTATTTTGGACTTTTTCGACGACGAGGACTCCTTATCCTGTGACTCATATGTATGTATGAATGAACGGTGTATAAATAACAGTGCAGTGCAGCCTTTTAAACTTGCCGTGGCAGTGACAAGCGCCTCTCTCTGCTCTGCTCCTCCGCTTCTGTTGACTTCAGTCACGTGACGCTGGCTCTGAACGAAACGCGTTGTGGAAACACGTTGGCCTAGTACTTTTTGTCCCTCTCTGCTATTATAGTTTTTCAAGATGGCGGAACTACATGGAAGCCTCCGTGGACCTACACCCGTCCCATGTACATAAAGATAATAAATTCTTCGTTTACGAGGATTAGTCTGATCATTGGCATAGGTATTTGTACATCATTGAGGGCATATTTATTAATAAAAATATTGATTTTAGATAATAAAATACCTAAAAAGTTACACACAGTCCCTTTAATAAATTGGGTTCTCACTTCAACTTGCCTCCAGTGGATTAAATCATTACACCATGGGACATGGGATGGTACCCCTAATGGTACACTGTAAAAAAAAAAGGACCTTAAAGAGCTATTTGATGTTAAATCATATTTTTGACTTGAAGTAAACCAATTAATTTACATGTTACCACTTTTTTTCAGTGTGTGTGCAATGTCCTCAGTGTTATTCATAAGACAAAACGCAAAATATGTTGCGTCGGCACTTTTCACGACAGTTTCAAAGTTAAATGTCCAGTGAGTGGCGCTAAAAGCCTTAATGCTCCATTTAAAATTACGTACACCTACACAAAACCCTAAA
This sequence comes from Squalius cephalus, assembly GCF_949319135.1. Taxonomy (NCBI): domain Eukaryota; kingdom Metazoa; phylum Chordata; class Actinopteri; order Cypriniformes; family Leuciscidae; genus Squalius; species Squalius cephalus. Next base: position 9,785,550 of record NC_137128.1, on the reverse strand, counting down.
CCTACCCAATAGTGTTACCAAAAGCAAATGTGACATAAAACACAATTGTAACCATGCCATTTTAGCTTGTATTTGAACTCTTGTCTTTGAGCTCTTTCACGGGATTCATACTCAAGCTCTCCGCATCACAAGTGCAATCCTGTACCAGCTGAGCTACCGGGCAAGTTTAGTACATCAGTAAAACTGAGCATATGGAGCTGGTTACTGATACAAACTCCAAAATATATTTGTTTACAAATCATGCATTGTTAAAAAGTGTTTCGAGGTCATAATTGTGCAAGGATCTTTATTAATCCATAATCTTCCCCTGTAATCATAATTGTGTGTGAAAACGATTAAAAGTGTTTGCTGTTTTACTGCATCTAGTGTTCATTTCTGTTGGAAACTGCAGTGATATGTATGTATTAGTACGCATTTTGCATTTTGCAAAAATGTTGCCACAGGTGCGTTTTTCTAGCCTGGGTGCCAGCCCGAACCCCGCCCACAAAATTTTTTGGTCGGGAAGTTCGGTCTGGACTCGATCCGTTGAGGAGTAATTATGCCCGGCTCCCAAAAGGCCGAGCCAATCAAATTGCCAGGGCGGGCTTTAATCGATGATGGAGAGATGATCTGCGGTTACGTAATCACCCACGTCATCAAAGAGCGCTTGGGTTGAATTAGTTTACAACAAAGACGACTGCAGCTGGAGAATTGAGATTTCACGAGTTCACACTTAGAATAGAAAGCTATCGTCAAAGATAGAGATAGAGACCGTGTTTACGCGGCTCATGTGAATGGTTTTGACGCGAACTATTCGCACACGAACTATTCGCTTTTTCGTTACGCATCCGGTGTGAAAGGGCCTTAAAAGAGGAACAGAGAGCCGCAACATTTTGTTGGTTGAAAATATGAATGAAGAACATGCGTCATTTACTCCGTTGCTCTGATTGGTTGTAGGTCTATCCAATTGAGTGCAGAGTTTTTTTTTTTTCCTGGTTCGGTTGAGACACGCCCCATAATCAAATCTCTATGGAGCAGTATCAGACTCACATTCTGACTAGAATCTGAGTATGACGAAGTCAGGCTAGCGTTTTTCCAATGATAATTTGAATAATTGTATCCCTTAAAACTCATCTTTGATCACCAAAATTACATTTTCCAAGAAAAAAATTCTTAATGCCTTAAAATATCTTGAATGTAATTCGACACCCTTACCTCATTTAGTATATGCAGTTATATGAATATGCAAATGAGCCCCGCCTCCACTCACTCACTCAGCTCAGAGATCCACTCGTTGACGATCACACGTTGATCTGATTGGTTACAAGGTAGTTTGTGACGTCAGAAACACCAGCAATTTCGAAGCGTGTTTTTGAGACTGTCTTTGGTTCACTGCAGTTTTAAGGAGAAAATACTCAGCAATGGTGTCGACTTATGAATTTACACATGGTTTGTCTTAAAGCATAAAAAAAACCACATCATAGACATATAAACAACATTAAAAGCTTGATTTTCACCACAGGGAAACTTTAAGGAACTCCATCCTACACAATTCTCACAAATTTTCCCCAGATATTAGCTTAGAAAACTTGACTCTGCTTAAAATGTTCAGATGCAAAAGAGTGATTTGGATATTCAGTGACAGATATTATAGATTCTGCTGATCTGAACTCACTATAATAGTAATAAACATATGAAAGATGATGTGTTTATCCAATGTTCCTTGCTGTTCCCATGTGCACTGCAAGCCTGTATGAACGCCATATTAACTGAATCAGTCTATTCTGCAGTGAATACAGCCTCTGACCACCCAATCTTCAACACTCGAGACAGTCGCACAGTTGCTGACCCTGGTTTGCACCAGAGTCTCGTCATTCATAGCAGCACGGCTGTCCGCGCTCGTCTGAGTCACTCCGTGGGAACCGTTCACAGCACAATAGCGGCAGAGCATTGGCGCTCTGGGTGCCGCGGCTCATGTTTGTGTTGGCGGAGCTGGCTGTGATTCTTGGGGGAGTCAGACAGAACACAGGCATGAGATCTCCTCCAGCCCTCAGTGGCTCCTCACATCCATCACGACACACAGCGCTGGACAGACAGAAATGGGGAAGGGGAAAACTATCAACAAGGACCATAGTACTATCGTGATGTGTTTGGACAGTACCATGGTGATAATAATGCATGATAATACCATGCTTTTTTTAGACATGGTTCATTGGCAATGACGTGTTTTGGTTGTTTTTTTAAAATATGGTACCGTAATGCTTTTTAATTTTTTTAGATAAGGTGCCATGTACGGTAATGCCAAGGCTTTTAGGACATGTACTGTGGTAGTTCAGTGTTACTGTACATGATAGCATGGTAATAATATAGGTACTATGGTACATGGTATTGCATAGACATATACTATGGTATTATCATGGTCTTATAGTCATGACACCATGGTATATAACATTTTTAGACATGACACAATGGGCCCTATCATACACTCGGCGCAATTTAGTGCCAGAAGCGACTCAAGTGTTATTTTCTAGTTTCAGCCTGACGCAGTTATCATTTTCACGTCCTGCATCACGTTGTTTAAATAGCAAAATGCATTTGCACACCCATGGGCGTGATGGTCTGAAAACAAGGTGTGTTCTGGCGCATTGTTGGCGTGTTACTATTTTGAGGTACTGAAATAGACTAGACCAGGTTTCAGTTGGTCAATGGCGCAATATTTTTTTGTTATTTATGTTATTTTGTTATAATATTGTTATTTAAAGAGCGCGTTAGTAATGTGCGCCTATAGGCGGGTCCACAACGCACTACACTCTGCTTATTACACACACAGCAGCAGCACACAAACATGCCAAATCTTAAAATTAAAAGGATTACAATGTAAAATATTATAGTGTACATAAAGAAATTGTTGAATCTGGCTTGTCCCGTAGATGGTCTGCTTGCGAAAATCCAGCGTTTGCTGACCTCAGAGGGTTAACCTCGCGCACGAGCAGATCTGTTTCCTCGCTAGAGAGGCATTCAGTTTTTCCGCTTGCAAATTCTGTCATGTAAATAGCGAATCCACCATGGCGCCAGCGCAACTGGCTTTTAAAGGGAATGGGAGATGAAACTCTGATTGGTTTATTGCACGCTACGCCCAAAACACACCCATTACTCATTAAGGTAATAGGGATGACCCTTTTAGACCATGCGCCGGGCGTGCTGACCATTTTTCCCGTCGTTAAACTAGCAAAAGTGGCCATAAGTGCAATTGCGCCTTGCTCTTTAGACCATACGTTTAGATCATTAAAATAGGGCCCTATGGGTTTTTGGACTTTTTTCGACATGTACCATGACAATACCATGGAATCATGGACATGGTACTCTTGTAAGTACTACAAAGATTCCATTGACAGTGCTTGATGCCGCTGAACTTGTCTTTGGGAGACAAGGAATAAACGTCTTCATACTAAGATTCTTCATACAGTATGTTCACACTCTCTTGGCCTCCAGTTGCACCCGTGATCTTTCGAGAACCGAGAGCTTCAGGCAAACGTTACCACGACTGCCCGATGAATTAATTCTGCTCTCCAAGACATCCACACTGCTGAGGGTCAGACCCGCCAACAGAACTCCACCCTAGGCACGGTGAGCGTGCCGGACCCCTGGAGCCACACAAACACCATCAGATCCACCAGTCGGGCCCACAGCCCAAACACAGCCTGACTCTGACAGCAACGGCTCTGTTGGAACCGCATGGTTTTGGTTCTCCTTCTACATTTGATCAGGCCTCTGAAGAACAGCAGGCCCAGCGAGAGCCCAGAGCTCCCCCGTACGACAGTACGTTACGCCTTGTTTGGATTTCATAAGTCACTTTTGACAGATTGCACAAAGCACTGCCATTACAGCGAGAGAGCGAATGATTGTTTTACAAGTGAAGTGTGCTGTATGGTTGTGCACAGCTCTAATGTGGTGAACCCAGCTCAGCAGAAATCCAGTCTCCAGTTACATCCAAGATGAGTTACTGATGCAGATGAAAATGATCATAAAACACATCTCGGTTCTCACAACAATATCTGCTTTCAATTTAGGTCTAGCTTATCAGCTGTGACATACAGTATGTGCCTGAATTCCACTGGTAGGATCTTTTATCAGGGCATTATCAGAGTTAATATAACTATATTTTCCTTTAATACTATATCCTATAGCTAACATAAATGGTAACACTTTACAATAAGGTTAATTAGTTAACATTAGTTAACTACCTTTGAAAAAATGAACAACACTTCTACAGCATTTATTAATCTTAGTTAATATTAATTTCAAGATTTACTAATACATTATTAAAATCAAAGGTTGTATTTGTTAACATTAGTTAATGCACTGTGAACTAACATGAACAAACAATGGATTTGTATTAACTAGCATTAACAAAGATTAATAAATACTGTAACAAATGTATTGCTCAATGTTAGTTTGTGTTAGTTAATACATTACCTAATGTTGACTAATGAACCTTATTGTAAAGTGTTACCACATAAACTAACAAGAACTACAGCATTTATTAATCGTGCATTGACTATGTTAACATATACTTTTGATTTGACTGATACAAGTGTATTAGCATATGTTGAGATTAACCAGAACTAAGATTAATAAATACTGTAAAAGATTTGTTCATTGATAGTTCAAATTATCTGTGTAACAAGTGATGCATTATTGTAAAGTGTTTCAAGTGTCTTTGGCAACATTTACTTTCATTAAAGGGTTTCACCCAAAAATAAAAATTTTGTCATCATTTGAAATTAACTAGAAAGCTTTTGTAACATAATTCAGTATATGATTCAAACGTTTGGGGTTAGTAAGAATCTTATTTTTATTTTACTATTTTTGGGGGGAAATAAATTAAAGAAATCAATACTTCTATTCAGCAAGGATGCATTAAATTGATGGAAAGTGACAGTAAAGACATGTATAATGTTACAAAACTTTCCATCAGATAAATGTTATTCTTGCTAGCACTGTCAGAGCTGTTTGGCAGGACTTTCCAGCACTTGCCACAGAAATGCAGAATGCTTCTGTGGATGATTCCCACACTTATTTGGATCGGCGAAAATTCCTTACGGCGCCATCTTGTGTGTCAAGTGGGTCAAGCGTTTGTGTTACGGAGCATGATAATATCCTGAAGCAATGGGTCACACCTGTGTTGTGTGGGGCTGTACGAATCGTGCTGATCCCGACACGACAAAGAGACAATATTTCGATATTCCAAAAGTGATTTATCACCAAGGAACAGACGGAAAGGCTTTCGTACAAGAGACGTAACGTATGGCTGGCGAGAATCAACAGAGAGGGCTTCGATCCTGACCCAAACAAAAGACACTATAAAGTCTGCTCCGATCATTTTATCTCAGGTAAATTGATAAACAGTTCCTTTAATTCTACGTTGTTTTATTTTCATGATTATCATGCACATGCACATTACGATGATTGTGTTAGCCTAGCCATTAATCATATGGCTCCTTGTCAGTGCAAAAACACACTAGCGACTACACTACGCCCAGAGAAGAGTACACACAAATGCATTAAATGCATGCGAGCCGTACGTACATGTTGTCGATTGAAAACGACTATATAGTTCTATATTTTATTACAGTGATAAATTGGCTTAATAATGAATGACTGCGTTTCAGTTGAACAAAGATAATCCCAGCACCTCTTCTCCCTCCACACTAAAAAGAACATACAAAGTTAAACTGTAAATATTCACTCTCTTGTGTACATTGTAATAAAATATGTGAACCGTCAATGCAGGGCTCCAGACTAACTTTTCCACGAGGGAGAGAGAGCAAGACAGCGCTTAGTTTGGAGACGGTGAAGTCTTGTTTACACTTTCGCCTGGCTCCGAAGAGAGAGGGAGTGCGCACGCGCGACCGGCTCTCTCTCTCTTTCTGCTCGTTCTTTCAGTTAAACATGCGCCCTGTCACAAGCGCAGCAGTTCATCTACATTACTCACCGATCAAATAAGACTTTGGCGGGACAAAAATTCACTTTGGCGGGCGCTAAAACAAGTTCAACGCAGGAGAATTCATGCATGAATTTAACTGAGTAGTACATGACCATGCACTCGCACAAATGCGACCACATACAATTTTAACTCGCACATTCTCCAAAAATGGTCGCAGTCTGGAACCCTGCAATGTGACAATGTGAGCTAGGATCTTGGAAATGACTTCTGGCTAATTTTGTTTGTTTAGAAATTGTAATTTGATTGAACGAATAACACACGGATTTAAAACACATAAAAAAAAAAAAAAAAACCTTTTTGATAGCTGATGGAAGTAGCCAATAGGATTTCTCCTGTGTAACTGTTTTGCTGTTTCTCAGCTTCACTGTTGCTTCAATGGCAAATAAGAGGGCCGAAACATGGGAACACACCTCACCCAATCCGGCCATGCATGTACAATGTCCACAAATCACGCTGCCACTCTTCTCCGCTATCAACCAGGGCACCAGAAAAGGGTCTGTGGTACGTTGAGAATGGCGCACTCGGGCGGTCAAAACACACCTTTCTCCGATGGCAGCATGCTTTATATCTTGTACCCATCCACTTACAAAATAATTGTATGCTTCCAGAGACTTTCTTCCTCTTAATTCGTCAAAAGTGTACGCACTAACGTTGTGGATGAGATACTTGGCAATGTCCATTTCCTGAATATCGGGGTACGCCGCAGGATTACATGACCAGTCCTCTTTCGACATTGTGTAAGGATCCTTTCCATCGATATAACTCAATTTCTCATCATATCTTGCCTTGCAAACATCGTCTAATGTGTCCCTGTAAATAACATTCACCTTGTCGCCAGGTTTGGAGGAATTTGTCATCGTAATCTCAACACAAAAGAGTCAAAAATACTTGGGTAAATGAAAAGGCGGTAAACATGAGCTTGACAGCTTTGACACACAACATGGCGGCGCGCCGCAAAGGATAATGGGTAATTCGAGAAACGGAAACCCATCTATTGAGGAAACTCAGCAGCACAGGTTTTGTTAAAGACCTTGCAATGATGAAAGATGTGCTGCATATGTTTCAAAGTAGAGGTCTACACGGAGCACCCGAGACCCCGGAAATTTAACATTGTGTGTAATACCTGAGTCGATCAGACTCGGAGAACACCCGGCCGTGATCAGCTTGTTTGTTTTTTGTAACTTGCGACTTGTAAAATTGGGATAAGAAAAGTGTGAGCCGGGAAATAAGGTAAAAAAAATTTGTGTTAAAAAGCTCATATTTCAGGTTGCTCCAGGCAGCTAATTTGAATGTGCAGTCTCAAGCGCGTCATGTTTCTATGGCAACCAGAGCTTCTGCAGTGACACAATGACTTTACCAATTAGCCTTTCACCGAGCCCCGCCCCCCCTAGTTACTGTTGCTATGTCCGACAAACAAATGGTCAAACACGACCAGCGCGACACATTGCCATGACGGGAAGAGGTATACCCGTGCGTGTCAGTGACCTTTTTTGGAGCAATACCTCCGCGATATCCTCCAGATTGAGGCAAAAGGGGTTACAGAGTGCAGTGGAGGGATATATTCAAAATATAAAAATACGCAATGAAGGAGACACGACTACTATCTACGTCTCTATCGAGGCTAATGCTTACCGGTGTTCATACACATCATGTGTGATATGACAAAGAACAAGGAAACAAGTGTTTAAAAGCATTGAAAGACACTTACTGTTGTGTTTTTGTGTGAAAGAAAAAACTGTCTCTGAAAATAAAAGTGCTGTCAGCAATAATTTCTTATGTGTGTTTTTTCGCATAACACTGACTAAAATTTCAAAACACATGGGAGTTAACGTTATATTCTCGATGCTGTAGTTTATTTTATCAGTCACAGTATATCATTAATCAAGTTTAATTTGACTTTTCAACTACAATTAGGCAGGGTGAACTGAAAGCTTTTACAATATTTTAGCTAACGTTATAACGTTATATCGTTGACAAACGTATGTGGTGCATTTTATTCCAAAAATGATTTTCTTTCTCAAATTCATGCTTCAAGTTGACAAAGCACAATAAACGAAATCACACAATAACTGTTTAACCAGACATAGCCTTAATTTGCATCTAAATAACTTTCATTGATTGTCTTTCATAATGCACTTACCATAATATTTATTAGTGGGGCAACGGATCATAAACTCGCGGTTCAGACAATATTATGTTTTTGAGTTACAGATAGGATAGTTTTTCAGATCAGAAAAACAAACAAAAAAAACCTTTAAGTAGCCATCGATACCACAGCCAGCAGATGTATTTATGCTTCGTAATGTTCGACATATTTAACTGGGAGTGGGGCCGTCCACACTGTTTTATCTATTGTAGGCACCGCTCACGTTGTGTTTTCGGCTTTGGGAATGGAAAGACCACAACTCCTCCAGACAATCTCTCGGGGTATGTAATGTCCGATTTACAAACGCCATGGGCGCACGCTTCACCATCTTGCTTGGAGTCAATGTTTGTCGGACCTGCTCACATAGTAACGGTTGCTATGATGTGTGATTGGACAATGGCCGTTTTGGGGGAGGGGCCGGCGATAGGTCAATTGACAATTGGCTCCTTTACTCAAAAGGCGGGACTTATTCCTCCAAGCCGCACTTTACACTTTACCATTTTATAATAATATGAACTGTCTTGTTTAATCTTAAAGGTTTTTTTTTTTTTTTTTTTTGGTCAGACTCGGCGCAAAGAGCTCAGAGATGATAGCAAATAAATAATGCTAACGTCAGCAGCCGTGATACTGAAAGAGCAAACGTTGTTATAGTTCAAAAGGGCAAACAGTCAAAGTTATTATGCGATTTAACTCGAGTCGAAATGCAAATCTGCAAAGTCGCATATGTCACAGTGACATCAAGTGGACTTTTGAAGCTAAAATAATGAGTGGATTAAACGAGAGGAATAACATGAATAGAACTTTCTTGTCGGAGGATTGTAATGCATCACAGTCAGGTACAAGGAAGGGAAACGATGGCTATTAAAATTGGGTCAGACAAAAAGTTTTCATTTTCGCAACTGGTTTATTGACTTGTTAATAGCAATTTAGTGTGGTATATGTGAAAATCGGGTCCAGTTGGGTCTGTGTCTCGGATCTGCACGGGTCTGGGTCCAGCTTTTGAAATAATAGACGGGTCTGGGTCGGTTCTGGGTATCACAGAACTAGTTTAGCCTTTCCTTGTTGGGGACACAATAAGTACAGTTCACCTAGACGGCTCCAACTCCAGGTTGGGAATGACTAGTAGGGGGTTGAGGTGCTAATATCAAACCTCGGACTCATAGCTCTTGGTCACTAGGTACACAGTGTGGCAACTCTTGGTTATGGCCTGGCTCGTTGGTTGAACCTACACAACACAGTGGGCAGGCTGTTGTTCTGTATGGCTTAGTGGGTATTAACATTCCCATAGCGTAATCATCAAAGCAGCGTAGAGTTCAACTTCAAAAGGGAACGTCTGGGTTACGTGTGCAACACTTCCATGAGAAGGAGAAGCTACGTCACTGCCATACTTTAGCCACTGGAGTTGATGACATGCTTCAAACACTGGCTCATGCTGGAGGCGTTCCCATAGTGTCATCATTGAAGCAGCATCTTGTTCCCCTTCTCAGGGAGCCTAGGTTACATACATAACCCAGATAACCAATATCGATAATCAATTCAAACATGGTTGAAAGAGGAAGCAATTGGGAGAACCTGTATTTAGGTCATACAATGGAGCCTGCACCTGTCGTGAGCTCTATGAGAGAGCAACATGCCACAGTTTGGTGGATCTGCACTCAATCCAGAATTAAATCACCTCACTGTCCACTTTGCTTTAAATTCCTTATTGTACAAAACTGTATTTCCTGCTAAATTGTAAGACTATTATTTATTTATTTAAAATGCATTAATTGAAGGGCTGTCAATAGCAATACATTCTAAATATAGAATTTATGATTCAGCCTATAGGTTTAAAATTTAGATCTAACTATATATAAATAGAACTAACTAAATTATAAATGAATGAATTATTATAATATATAATTCAATGAAACAATAAATACATGAGAAACAGCATGCCACTGGTGAGAGTCTGCCCTATATATATATGCGTGTGTAAACACAGTATACACATGAAGGCTTAATGCTGGTGGTATCCCTGACAATGTAATTTATTGTCTTTGGGCCATAATAAGTTCATCTGGTTTTGATTGTGCTTCCAGAACCCCCTCTTACCCTGGGGAGAGAGAGATGCCAAGAAAGGACTGATGAGAAAAAATATTTTTTATTTTCTAATTTCATTCTGGCCACTCATACCTGTGAAACAGGCACATGAAGAATCCCCTGAACAGAAATAATTTCACATGCTTTTGGTAAGTGGTTTGAATATTCAATCGCAACAAGGCATTAACATGACCAGGTTTGGATATGTGAACTTCGCCCTGCCTCATTGACCACATTAATCTTCTGTCAGTTTAAATTATGCAGTTACTGCAAGGGATGTAAAAGTTCTACATAATATGAGGATGGAGGAAAGTGTAGAGGACTCATCAATGCCAATAATGATATTCAGACGATTTTGGAAAATGTTTTCACAGAAATAATGATTTTTAATTTGTTACCATATTACATATATACACTATATGGCTATTCAGGAATTCAGGTGTTTCAATCAGACTCATTACTTCGGGTGTATTCAATCAAGCCATGCAATCTGCATTTTGTTCTGAAGAGCACTTACATCCAGTGAAGCAAATCTTAATGCTTCCGCATACCAAGACATGTTGGACAATGCTATGCTCTCATCTTTGTGGGAACAGTTTAGGGAAGGCCCCTTTTCTATTCCAGCGTGACTGTGCCCCAGTGCACAAAGCAAGGTCCATAAAGACGTGGTTGGATGATTTTGGTGGGGAAGAACTTGTCCGGCCCACACAGAGCCCTGACCTCAACCTCTCCGAACACCTTTGGGATGATCTGGAATGGAGATTGTGAGCCAGGCCTTCTCATCCAACATCAGAGACTGACCTCACAAATGCTCTGCTGGATGAATGGGCAGAAATTCCCACAGAAACACTCCAAAATTTTGTGAAAAGCCTTCCCAGAAAAGTGAAATCAATAAAAGGGGGGACCAACTCCTTATTAATATCTATGTATTTAGAATACAATGTCATTAAAGTCCCTGTTGGTGTAATGGTCAGGAGTCCCAATACTGTTGCCCATATAGTGTATTATAGATATTTATAAGGACGGAGAGACAGAAGCACATGGACTAAAAATAATTATTCTTCAGAACTTGAAGTATATTATTTGGGGGCTGTGGAATAATATTTACACAGTTCATTTTCAACCACAGAGTCATTGCTTACGCAATCCTATAACAGTCAGTACATACTGTCCAAGAGAAAGGACATAGAATGTGGGAGTCATGTTATAATAAATAAAAACACGTGTTAGTTACGCATGGTAAAGGTATTTGCCTTAAATAAAATGGTCATAACTATTGGAAAATAGTTAGATAAGCTCAGAGACTCGGAGATAATACTATCTCCGAGTCTGATCAAGCCGATTTGTAGTAAAATAAATAATAAAGTAAATTAAATACAACTATTCTTAAGAAATTAACCAAAAGATAAAAACTAACAAGAAGTTAAGTAGCAATTGTGAAAAATAAAGTCTCACATGTGACAAGTTAAACGGGTCATATTATGCCCTTTAACAAAATATTGATTTTGTGTTTGGGGTGTACTAGAATATGTTTTCATGCTTGATTGTTCAAAAAAACACATTCTTTTTTAACATATTTTACATTATTACAGCTCCTCTCTTCTGTCTTGAACGCGTCATTTTTACAATGTTGTGATTGGCAGCGCAAGCTCTACTCAGATGGAAATATTAGCAATGGTGTTAATTTCAGACCAATATTAAATATATACGTATTTCACAGGACATTTCAGAGTGGTATGTTTTTGTAATTTTCTTTTACATACGATGTCATCCACCATTTAATCATATTTTTCGGAAAACTATGGTAAAACAAACAGTAATCGATCACAAAATTATAGTTCATTTTCTTTAGGGGCGGTGAACAGTCTTACCAAAGTGAGAGCTTACAAAAGCTAAAGTAAACACTACATCAATACTGTAATGTTAGTTAGCAGGCTAGCGGAGGCAAAGCTTTGCCCTTCGTTTACATTATAGCAACTACATAAAACTTATAATTAGAATTGTTAATGGAAAACGCAACTACAAATAATAATAAGACATACAAGTTGTGATCCATAAACAACATATTGTGGGAACCGCTATGTCTTTCAGGAGAAGCTTTTGTGGGTAGTCTGCATTGTACTCTGTCTGCAGTTCTCCGTTAAAATGTGCAGCACACAGATAAACGTTGAGGTTATAATGTTCAGGAACATTGTTTAAAATACATTTTAAACACTCTAAGTTCGTCAGCCTCGGACAAACTTTCTAGGACAAACTTTCTAGGACAAAAAAACAGCGACAACGCTCACTGTTTTCTCTAGCGCAGCTCAACCAGGCCTCGCCAACTTTTCTGGGTATTCTGTGGGTGGGGATTATTTAAATGAGTAACATTATGACTTCATAAGATCCAGAAAAATCGCAATGTAGTCCAAATGAGCGGTTCACTGTAGTTCTTGAAAAGTGGATTCTTTTAAATAAAATATCCCTTTTGGAGTGGACTTTGAGTTTTATAACCTTGCAGATCTTTTTATGCTCAAACAGCAACATTACAGACCAACTAAAAGTGAAAAAGTGAACATATGGGAATTTCAACAAATAAAGATGCAATTACATGAAGATTTCTCATAAAGACCAGTGAATTACCTATTATGCAAGACCTACAGCACAATCAACACACCATGTCAAAAAAAGTTAGAAATAGTGCAAAATTGCAGTGGTTATTTCCATGCCGGGATCCAATGGCCCATATTATAGCCTAAATATTCTGTTACTAATCTGAATCCATGGCCACTTCTGTATGACCATCAACAGAGGAACAGGCTTTTGCACAGAAATGTGCAGCATCTACTAGCTGGGCTAATTGTTCATGCTAACCAGCCAAACCTTAATCCGTCAGGACCATAGACTGTAAAAAAAGATGGACGACGCCCCTTCACTCTCTTCCATTGGTGAGAAGTGAAGCCACCAGTGTCCTAAACCTGGGAAAACCCAGACAAACTTCCGGCAAATTTAGATTTGCTCTGCAAGTAGTCTGGCAAAGAGCCCATTCAAGCCCATTTCTAATCCGTCGAAATTAAGGCACCAATCAGAAATGTTGAGGCGGGCTTTACACAATGACGAACGCTCTGATTGGTTTTAGGTCTAGCCTATCCAATTGCGCCTAGAGGCATTTGAGCGGCGTCCGTTGGTGAAGCGCACCAACTTTAAAATGCATTATTAAATTCAAATTGCAAACACATGAGGACAGTCTCCATGAAAGACCCACTGGCAGATGAACGTGCAACTACATTTCTCTCCGAAACGGTATTTAAGATTTAATAGAGGATTTTAACTGTGACAAGATGATTGACAGGGCAGTTTACGTGACAGGATGCACGTGACAGATACATCCGATAAAGATGATGAAGTAGTATGTCCCAAAGTTTGCCTACTTTTTTGCTACACATTCAAAAGTAAATACCTTTTCTTCACAAAAAGAGTACATACTTTTATGGCGTAGTGTAACTTAGGCGAATTGGGACGCTGCATATGGCTTTACATGATGACGATCGCTCTGATTGGTTTTAGGTCTATCCAACTGCGCCCAGAGGCATTTGAGTGACGCCCCTTTGGAAATGAGTTATTAATGAAGCTTTGCCAGACCATAACTCAGTTACTACTGAGAATGGTCTGGTTTTAACCAGGCTACCAGTGTCCCGATATGACGATGACATCTCAGCACCTGAGTCTGCGCAGTAGAATCGGTCAATCACAGCTGTCAATCATGACGTCACACCACCGCATCAAATAACTAACTAAAAACAAACTTATTTTAAAAACAAACACTTGAACTTACATCAGCATGATAAAAACTACAGTAAATGACAGAAACCATATTTGCAAAAAAGATATTTGAAGAGTAATTTAATCGTTTAGTTGGTCTCACGTGCCATTAAATAACAATGGGAGGCGGGGTTTATGACCTATACTAGGACCAGTCACTGGGGGGGGATGGAGACGCTTTGGCTTCACTTCTCAGGGCTTGTGCGGCACGCTTGGTCAGGACTAAGAATTGATGTTCAAGAGCTATTGATGATTTGAATGATTGTTTTGATTAAAACTATAACTTTAAAGGTAGAAGAACATTCTTCTGATGCTATAAGTGAGTTTTAGAAGTCTAACAACAGCTCTGTAATGAATGACAAAACAAACCATATAACTGTGGTGGGAAAGTGTCTTCTGTCCTGCCCTCTGCTGGACACAAACAAGTGCTGTAAAAATGGGTTGAGGAGTGACTCTGTGCCTCTGAAAGCTTGTGTTACAATCCAACACAGACATGGAAGCAACTCACATGAGACCAACCAGATGTCTTCAGTGGAAGAGAACGTGGAGATCTTTGGTAGGTCTTGCTTTTATTAGGGGCCAAGCCCCGAAGGGGCTATGGCACCTATTGTATCTGTTAGTTTTCTTATTAGGGGCCAAGCCCCGAAGGGGCTATGGCACCTATTGTATCTGTTAGTTTTCTTATTATTATTAGGGGCCAAGCCCCGAAGGGGCTATGGCACCTATTGTATCTGTTAGTTTTCTTATTATTATTAGGGGCCAAGCCCCGAAGGGGCTATGGCACCTATTGTATCTGTTAGTTTTCTTATTATTATTATTATTATTATTCTTCTTCCTCCTCTTGAAGTCTATGGCAGCCCTATGAACCATACATAGGAAAATGATGAAATTTGGCACACTTGTAGTGATGGTAATGAAAAGTAATTGTAGCAATTTTTGAGTCTCTAGGTCCAACTCTATAGCGCCACCAGCAGTTCAAAAATTCAACATTGAAATGGTTATAACTTTTGAACCCTTTGATCTAGAAAAATGAAACTTAGTACACCTGATTCATCTCATCATGCTGATTAGAACCAATATCTTACATTAAGACTCCGCCCATTACAGTAGTGGCCATTTTGAAAAGTACAGTATGCAGTTTTTTTGCTACTCCTCCTTCAAAATTGGTCTAATTTTGTCCAAACATGTACTCAAATGATCTTCGGACTGAGCCGCATAAAAGTACTGTCCCCGATTTTTTTTATTCTTCTCTGATCAAAAGTTATGACGTCGCAAACTTAACGAGGTCGACCCAAAATTGGTTCAGAAGCTATAGCTCGGCCAAACTTTGATCAATCGAAACGAAAATTGGTACACTTCATCGGAAGCATGATCTGAGGTTCCATGCCAAAGTTGGGAACAGCGCCACCTACGGGTCATGAGATATGGAAAATGCATATTTTGGCCAATAACTTATGAACAGTTTGTCAGAAAATTATAAACTTGGTGTCTATCGATTCCTTGGGTCATGACAAATCCGTGGATATCGATTTTGCCATGATGGGATGTACCACGTGTCCGCCATTTTGAATGATGTCATAATTTGCAATATCTTTTAAACTATTTGAAATTTCTTCACCAAATTTGGTATGGATCATCATTAGCATGGCCCGAAGGTACATGAGAAGTTTGATCACAGCGCCACCTAGTGTTCCAGAGATATCATTGTTTTTTGAAAAAACACTTATAACTTTTGCCAACATTGCTTGAAATTTGATTTCTTTATGTCAATATATTCCTTGGCTTATGCCGATTTCAACGATATCTCATATGTTATTTTTCAACAATGTGACTGGCCGCCATATTGGAGCGAATGTAAAACAGTTTTTTCGCTACTCCTCCTTCAAAATTGGTCTAATTTTGTCCAAATATGTACTCAAATGATCTTCGGACTGAGCCGCATAAAAGTACTGTCCCCGATTTTTTTGCTCTACTGGAAAAAAAAAGTTATGATGTCGCAAACTTAACGAGGTCGACCCATAATTGGTTCAGAGGCTGTAACTTGTGAACAGTTTGTCACAAAATCATAAAATTGGTCTCTATCGATTCCTTGCGTCATGTCGAATCCGAGGATATCTTTTTTGCCAGGATTGGATGTACCACGTCATCATAAGCCATAAGCTACATCAGCATTAAGATAGCTTAGCATGCTAATCTGGTTAACTTGCTTTTGTGTGCTCATTCTTACACTGAAGCCTCTCATCTGAAGTTTGTGATTGTACATCCTCTGAGTGGTGCAGTCTGCTAAACCATGTGCTTCTAATCCTGAGCCGTTCTGGTTGTAGGTTCGAACCCTGTGTTGGATGAGTATAAAAATTGTGTTGATTCCTGTTTTGTTCAGGCATTTTTCTAATCTATTGCGCTAATGCTGCTTGTTTTGATTTCATCCATAAGTACTTCTGAACCTATCTGTTCTTCATGTACATTCTATTTCTGCTCTTTTTGCTCTTCTGGCTCCACATTGGCTAACCATAAGTTACATTAGCATTAAGATATCTTAGCATGCTTAACTGGTTGAGATGCTAAGTAATTCTTTTGTGTGCTTATTGTGTGCTCATTCTTAATCTGAAGCCTCTCCTCTGCAGCTTAAGCGTAAAATGCTAAACCATGTGCCATGAGCCCAAACCATTGTGTTACAGACATAGTGTCTTTCTGAAAAGTAACTCATTAGAATATGATATGTGGCACATTCATATAAAGATTAACGCTTGACTTGATTTATTGAACTTTGGCATCTTGGTAAAAATGTAAAAAAAAAACAGTTTTCCCAATGGTACTACTAGATGAGTAACAGTCACATCACCCAGAGGTTGTGAGTTCGAGTCCTGTCCAACTTCATAAAATGGTTTCTGTATTTTCCAGTTAAGTATTTTTTTAATCTTTCTTCTGGGATTAGAAACATTGTTTATTCTATGTTGAGTCTCACCTGAAGTCTTGAGTATTCAGAAAGTTTTGTGATCAAAAATGATTTCTATAGCAGTCCTTGACAATCTACTATTCTTGCAATGTAAGCATTTTCTTCATATTAATACTTTTTGCCTTTATGTGTTCATTCTCATGTCAATTTCCTTTTATGCATTGTGTGTAGTGAGCTAGAGAGTAGAAGGGTGTGATTTGATGTTGTCATGGTCTAAGTAAACCTATTTTTTTTTAATTAAGCTGGCTTTTATAAATTAAGTTAACTACATAAACTATTATACATGCATTTGTTTGGTTTAAAGCTTTAAGTATTGTTAAAGTTAAAATTAACATTCAGGTTGGACAACGTTTTAACTATTGTCCTGAAGACACTTACTAATTTTAGTATTTCAAAACAATAAAAATTCTTATTATTAGGGGCCAAGCCCCGAAGGGGCTATGGCACCTATTGTATCTGTTAGTTTTCTTATTATTATTATTAGGGGCCAAGCCCCGAAGGGGCTATGGCACCTATTGTATCTGTTAGTTTTCTTATTATTATTAGGGGCCAAGCCCCGAAGGGGCTATGGCACCTATTGTATCTGTTAGTTTTCTTATTATTATTAGGGGCCAAGCCCCGAAGGGGCTATGGCACCTATTGTATCTGTTAGTTTTCTTATTATTATTAGGGGCCAAGCCCCGAAGGGGCTATGGCACCTATTGTATCTGTTAGTTTTCTTATTATTAGGGGCCAAGCCCCGAAGGGGCTATGGCACCTATTGTATCTGTTAGTTTTCTTATTATTATTATTATTATTATTCTTCTTCCTCCTCTTGAAGTCTATGGCAGCCCTATGAACCATACATAGGAAAATGATGAAATTTGGCACACTTGTAGTGATGGTAATGAAAAGTAATTGTAGCAATTTTTGAGTCTCTAGGTCCAACTCTATAGCGCCACCAGCAGTTCAAAAATTCAACATTGAAATGGTTATAACTTTTGAACCCTTTGATCTAGAAAAATGAAACTTAGTACACCTGATTCATCTCATCATGCTGATTAGAACCAATATCTTACATTAAGACTCCGCCCATTACAGTAGTGGCCATTTTGAAAAGTACAGTATGCAGTTTTTTTGCTACTCCTCCTTCAAAATTGGTCTAATTTTGTCCAAACATGTACTCAAATGATCTTCGGACTGAGCCGCATAAAAGTACTGTCCCCGATTTTTTTTATTCTTCTCTGATCAAAAGTTATGACGTCGCAAACTTAACGAGGTCGACCCAAAATTGGTTCAGAAGCTATAGCTCGGCCAAACTTTGATCAATCGAAACGAAAATTGGTACACTTCATCGGAAGCATGATCTGAGGTTCCATGCCAAAGTTGGGAACAGCGCCACCTACGGGTCATGAGATATGGAAAATGCATATTTTGGCCAATAACTTATGAACAGTTTGTCAGAAAATTATAAACTTGGTGTCTATCGATTCCTTGGGTCATGACAAATCCGTGGATATCGATTTTGCCATGATGGGATGTACCACGTGTCCGCCATTTTGAATGATGTCATAATTTGCAATATCTTTTAAACTATTTGAAATTTCTTCACCAAATTTGGTATGGATCATCATTAGCATGGCCCGAAGGTACATGAGAAGTTTGATCACAGCGCCACCTAGTGTTCCAGAGATATCATTGTTTTTTGAAAAAACACTTATAACTTTTGCCAACATTGCTTGAAATTTGATTTCTTTATGTCAATATATTCCTTGGCTTATGCCGATTTCAACGATATCTCATATGTTATTTTTCAACAATGTGACTGGCCGCCATATTGGAGCGAATGTAAAACAGTTTTTTCGCTACTCCTCCTTCAAAATTGGTCTAATTTTGTCCAAATATGTACTCAAATGATCTTCGGACTGAGCCGCATAAAAGTACTGTCCCCGATTTTTTTGCTCTACTGGAAAAAAAAAGTTATGATGTCGCAAACTTAACGAGGTCGACCCATAATTGGTTCAGAGGCTGTAACTTGTGAACAGTTTGTCACAAAATCATAAAATTGGTCTCTATCGATTCCTTGCGTCATGTCGAATCCGAGGATATCTTTTTTGCCAGGATTGGATGTACCACGTCATCATAAGCCATAAGCTACATCAGCATTAAGATAGCTTAGCATGCTAATCTGGTTAACTTGCTTTTGTGTGCTCATTCTTACACTGAAGCCTCTCATCTGAAGTTTGTGATTGTACATCCTCTGAGTGGTGCAGTCTGCTAAACCATGTGCTTCTAATCCTGAGCCGTTCTGGTTGTAGGTTCGAACCCTGTGTTGGATGAGTATAAAAATTGTGTTGATTCCTGTTTTGTTCAGGCATTTTTCTAATCTATTGCGCTAATGCTGCTTGTTTTGATTTCATCCATAAGTACTTCTGAACCTATCTGTTCTTCATGTACATTCTATTTCTGCTCTTTTTGCTCTTCTGGCTCCACATTGGCTAACCATAAGTTACATTAGCATTAAGATATCTTAGCATGCTTAACTGGTTGAGATGCTAAGTAATTCTTTTGTGTGCTTATTGTGTGCTCATTCTTAATCTGAAGCCTCTCCTCTGCAGCTTAAGCGTAAAATGCTAAACCATGTGCCATGAGCCCAAACCATTGTGTTACAGACATAGTGTCTTTCTGAAAAGTAACTCATTAGAATATGATATGTGGCACATTCATATAAAGATTAACGCTTGACTTGATTTATTGAACTTTGGCATCTTGGTAAAAATGTAAAAAAAAAACAGTTTTCCCAATGGTACTACTAGATGAGTAACAGTCACATCACCCAGAGGTTGTGAGTTCGAGTCCTGTCCAACTTCATAAAATGGTTTCTGTATTTTCCAGTTAAGTATTTTTTTAATCTTTCTTCTGGGATTAGAAACATTGTTTATTCTATGTTGAGTCTCACCTGAAGTCTTGAGTATTCAGAAAGTTTTGTGATCAAAAATGATTTCTATAGCAGTCCTTGACAATCTACTATTCTTGCAATGTAAGCATTTTCTTCATATTAATACTTTTTGCCTTTATGTGTTCATTCTCATGTCAATTTCCTTTTATGCATTGTGTGTAGTGAGCTAGAGAGTAGAAGGGTGTGATTTGATGTTGTCATGGTCTAAGTAAACCTATTTTTTTTTAATTAAGCTGGCTTTTATAAATTAAGTTAACTACATAAACTATTATACATGCATTTGTTTGGTTTAAAGCTTTAAGTATTGTTAAAGTTAAAATTAACATTCAGGTTGGACAACGTTTTAACTATTGTCCTGAAGACACTTACTAATTTTAGTATTTCAAAACAATAAAAATTCTTATTATTAGGGGCCAAGCCCCGAAGGGGCTATGGCACCTATTGTATCTGTTAGTTTTCTTATTATTATTATTAGGGGCCAAGCCCCGAAGGGGCTATGGCACCTATTGTATCTGTTAGTTTTCTTATTATTATTAGGGGCCAAGCCCCGAAGGGGCTATGGCACCTATTGTATCTGTTAGTTTTCTTATTATTATTAGGGGCCAAGCCCCGAAGGGGCTATGGCACCTATTGTATCTGTTAGTTTTCTTATTATTATTATTATTATTATTCTTCTTCCTCCTCTTGAAGTCTATGGCAGCCCTATGAACCATACATAGGAAAATGATGAAATTTGGCACACTTGTAGTGATGGTAATGAAAAGTAATTGTAGCAATTTTTGAGTCTCTAGGACCAACTCTATAGCGCCACCAGCAGTTCAAAAATCCAACATTGAAATGGTTATAACTTTTGAACCCTTTGATCTAGAAAAATGAAACTTAGTACACCTGATTTATCTCATCATGCTGATCAGAACCAATATCTTACATCAAGACTCCGCCCATTACAGTAGTGGCCATTTTGAAAAGTACAGTATGCAGTTTTTTTGCTACTCCTCCTTCAAAATTGGTCTAATTTTGTCCAAACATGTACTCAAATGATCTTCGGACTGAGCCGCATAAAAGTACTGTCCCCGATTTTTTTGCTATATTGGAAAAAAAAAAGTTATGATGTCGCAAACTTAACGAGGTCGACCCAAAATTGGTTCAGAAGCTATAGCTCGGCCAAACTTTGATCAATCGAAACGAAAATTGGTACACTTCATCGGAAGCATGATCTGAGGTTCCATGCCAAAGTTGGGAACAGCGCCACCTACGGGTCATGAGATATGGAAAATGCATATTTTGGCCAATAACTTATGAACAGTTTGTCAGAAAATTATAAACTTGGTGTCTATCGATTCCTTGGGTCATGACAAATCCGTGGATATCGATTTTGCCATGATGGGATGTACCACGTGTCCGCCATTTTGAATGATGTCATAATTTGCAATATCTTTTAAACTATTTGAAATTTCTTCACCAAATTTGGTATGGATCATCATTAGCATGGCCCGAAGGTACCTGAGAAATTTGATCACAGCGCCACCTAGTGTTCCAGAGATATCATTGTTTTTTGAAAAAACGCTTATAACTTTTGCTAACATTGCTTGAAATTTGATTTCTTTATGTCAATATATTCCTTGGCTTATGCCGATTTCAACGATATCTCATATGTTATTTATCAACAATGTGACTGGCCGCCATATTGGAGTGAATGTAAAACAGTTTTTTCGCTACTCCTCCTTCAAAATTGGTCTAATTTTGTCCAAACATGTACTCAAATGATCTTCGGACTGAGCCGCATAAAAGTACTGTCCCCGATTTTTTTGCTATACTGGAAAAAAAAAGTTATGATGTCGCAAACTTAATGAGGTCAACCCATAATTGGTTCAGAGGCTGTAACTTGTGAACAGTTTGTCACAAAATCATAAAATTGGTGTCTATCGATTCCTTGCGTCATGTCGAATCTGAGGATATCTATTTTGCCAGCATTGGATGTACCACATCATAAGCTATATTAGCATTAAGTTAGCTTAGCATGCTAATCTCGTTAACATGATTTTGTGTGCTCATTCACACACTGAAGCCTCTCCTCTGCAGCTTTGTAAAACATGTCCTCTGGGTGGCGCAAGTGGTTCAACCATGCGTCATGAATCCCGAACCATTGTGGTCGTGGGTTCGAGACCAGTGTGGGGCGACTTTGAAATTGTGTATAAAATAATAATTTAAATTCCTTCCGGCTCTGCACTGCTGTTGGTGCTTAAATGCTAGCTGTGCTGCTGTAATTGATGTGCTTACTGTGCTTGATGTACATTAAATTTCTGATGTTTTGCTCTTCTGGCTCCGCATTGCGCTACAGCGGCTGTTGCTTGCTCTGCCTTGCAGGGCTTGGCCCCGTATTGCTGCTTGCAGCTATATTTATTATTATTATTATTCTTCTTCCTCCTCTTGAAGTCTATGGCAGCCCTATGAACCATACATAGGAAAATGATGAAATTTGGCACACTTGTAGTGATGGTAATGAAAAGTAATTGTAGCAATTTTTGAGTCTCTAGGTCCAACTCTATAGCGCCACCAGCAGTTCAAAAATTCAACATTGAAATGGTTATAACTTTTGAACCCTTTGATCTAGAAAAATGAAACTTAGTACACCTGATTCATCTCATCATGCTGATTAGAACCAATATCTTACATTAAGACTCCGCCCATTACAGTAGTGGCCATTTTGAAAAGTACAGTATGCAGTTTTTTTGCTACTCCTCCTTCAAAATTGGTCTAATTTTGTCCAAACATGTACTCAAATGATCTTCGGACTGAGCCGCATAAAAGTACTGTCCCCGATTTTTTTTATTCTTCTCTGATCAAAAGTTATGACGTCGCAAACTTAACGAGGTCGACCCAAAATTGGTTCAGAAGCTATAGCTCGGCCAAACTTTGATCAATCGAAACGAAAATTGGTACACTTCATCGGAAGCATGATCTGAGGTTCCATGCCAAAGTTGGGAACAGCGCCACCTACGGGTCATGAGATATGGAAAATGCATATTTTGGCCAATAACTTATGAACAGTTTGTCAGAAAATTATAAACTTGGTGTCTATCGATTCCTTGGGTCATGACAAATCCGTGGATATCGATTTTGCCATGATGGGATGTACCACGTGTCCGCCATTTTGAATGATGTCATAATTTGCAATATCTTTTAAACTATTTGAAATTTCTTCACCAAATTTGGTATGGATCATCATTAGCATGGCCCGAAGGTACATGAGAAGTTTGATCACAGCGCCACCTAGTGTTCCAGAGATATCATTGTTTTTTGAAAAAACACTTATAACTTTTGCCAACATTGCTTGAAATTTGATTTCTTTATGTCAATATATTCCTTGGCTTATGCCGATTTCAACGATATCTCATATGTTATTTTTCAACAATGTGACTGGCCGCCATATTGGAGCGAATGTAAAACAGTTTTTTCGCTACTCCTCCTTCAAAATTGGTCTAATTTTGTCCAAATATGTACTCAAATGATCTTCGGACTGAGCCGCATAAAAGTACTGTCCCCGATTTTTTTGCTCTACTGGAAAAAAAAAGTTATGATGTCGCAAACTTAACGAGGTCGACCCATAATTGGTTCAGAGGCTGTAACTTGTGAACAGTTTGTCACAAAATCATAAAATTGGTCTCTATCGATTCCTTGCGTCATGTCGAATCCGAGGATATCTTTTTTGCCAGGATTGGATGTACCACGTCATCATAAGCCATAAGCTACATCAGCATTAAGATAGCTTAGCATGCTAATCTGGTTAACTTGCTTTTGTGTGCTCATTCTTACACTGAAGCCTCTCATCTGAAGTTTGTGATTGTACATCCTCTGAGTGGTGCAGTCTGCTAAACCATGTGCTTCTAATCCTGAGCCGTTCTGGTTGTAGGTTCGAACCCTGTGTTGGATGAGTATAAAAATTGTGTTGATTCCTGTTTTGTTCAGGCATTTTTCTAATCTATTGCGCTAATGCTGCTTGTTTTGATTTCATCCATAAGTACTTCTGAACCTATCTGTTCTTCATGTACATTCTATTTCTGCTCTTTTTGCTCTTCTGGCTCCACATTGGCTAACCATAAGTTACATTAGCATTAAGATATCTTAGCATGCTTAACTGGTTGAGATGCTAAGTAATTCTTTTGTGTGCTTATTGTGTGCTCATTCTTAATCTGAAGCCTCTCCTCTGCAGCTTAAGCGTAAAATGCTAAACCATGTGCCATGAGCCCAAACCATTGTGTTACAGACATAGTGTCTTTCTGAAAAGTAACTCATTAGAATATGATATGTGGCACATTCATATAAAGATTAACGCTTGACTTGATTTATTGAACTTTGGCATCTTGGTAAAAATGTAAAAAAAAAACAGTTTTCCCAATGGTACTACTAGATGAGTAACAGTCACATCACCCAGAGGTTGTGAGTTCGAGTCCTGTCCAACTTCATAAAATGGTTTCTGTATTTTCCAGTTAAGTATTTTTTTAATCTTTCTTCTGGGATTAGAAACATTGTTTATTCTATGTTGAGTCTCACCTGAAGTCTTGAGTATTCAGAAAGTTTTGTGATCAAAAATGATTTCTATAGCAGTCCTTGACAATCTACTATTCTTGCAATGTAAGCATTTTCTTCATATTAATACTTTTTGCCTTTATGTGTTCATTCTCATGTCAATTTCCTTTTATGCATTGTGTGTAGTGAGCTAGAGAGTAGAAGGGTGTGATTTGATGTTGTCATGGTCTAAGTAAACCTATTTTTTTTTAATTAAGCTGGCTTTTATAAATTAAGTTAACTACATAAACTATTATACATGCATTTGTTTGGTTTAAAGCTTTAAGTATTGTTAAAGTTAAAATTAACATTCAGGTTGGACAACGTTTTAACTATTGTCCTGAAGACACTTACTAATTTTAGTATTTCAAAACAATAAAAATTCTTATTATTAGGGGCCAAGCCCCGAAGGGGCTATGGCACCTATTGTATCTGTTAGTTTTCTTATTATTATTATTAGGGGCCAAGCCCCGAAGGGGCTATGGCACCTATTGTATCTGTTAGTTTTCTTATTATTATTAGGGGCCAAGCCCCGAAGGGGCTATGGCACCTATTGTATCTGTTAGTTTTCTTATTATTATTAGGGGCCAAGCCCCGAAGGGGCTATGGCACCTATTGTATCTGTTAGTTTTCTTATTATTATTAGGGGCCAAGCCCCGAAGGGGCTATGGCACCTATTGTATCTGTTAGTTTTCTTATTATTATTAGGGGCCAAGCCCCGAAGGGGCTATGGCACCTATTGTATCTGTTAGTTTTCTTATTAGGGGCCAAGCCCCGAAGGGGCTATGGCACCTATTGTATCTGTTAGTTTTCTTATTATTATTATTATTATTATTCTTCTTCCTCCTCTTGAAGTCTATGGCAGCCCTATGAACCATACATAGGAAAATGATGAAATTTGGCACACTTGTAGTGATGGTAATGAAAAGTAATTGTAGCAATTTTTGAGTCTCTAGGTCCAACTCTATAGCGCCACCAGCAGTTCAAAAATTCAACATTGAAATGGTTATAACTTTTGAACCCTTTGATCTAGAAAAATGAAACTTAGTACACCTGATTCATCTCATCATGCTGATTAGAACCAATATCTTACATTAAGACTCCGCCCATTACAGTAGTGGCCATTTTGAAAAGTACAGTATGCAGTTTTTTTGCTACTCCTCCTTCAAAATTGGTCTAATTTTGTCCAAACATGTACTCAAATGATCTTCGGACTGAGCCGCATAAAAGTACTGTCCCCGATTTTTTTTATTCTTCTCTGATCAAAAGTTATGACGTCGCAAACTTAACGAGGTCGACCCAAAATTGGTTCAGAAGCTATAGCTCGGCCAAACTTTGATCAATCGAAACGAAAATTGGTACACTTCATCGGAAGCATGATCTGAGGTTCCATGCCAAAGTTGGGAACAGCGCCACCTACGGGTCATGAGATATGGAAAATGCATATTTTGGCCAATAACTTATGAACAGTTTGTCAGAAAATTATAAACTTGGTGTCTATCGATTCCTTGGGTCATGACAAATCCGTGGATATCGATTTTGCCATGATGGGATGTACCACGTGTCCGCCATTTTGAATGATGTCATAATTTGCAATATCTTTTAAACTATTTGAAATTTCTTCACCAAATTTGGTATGGATCATCATTAGCATGGCCCGAAGGTACCTGAGAAATTTGATCACAGCGCCACCTAGTGTTCCAGAGATATCATTGTTTTTTGAAAAAACGCTTATAACTTTTGCTAACATTGCTTGAAATTTGATTTCTTTATGTCAATATATTCCTTGGCTTATGCCGATTTCAACGATATCTCATATGTTATTTATCAACAATGTGACTGGCCGCCATATTGGAGTGAATGTAAAACAGTTTTTTCGCTACTCCTCCTTCAAAATTGGTCTAATTTTGTCCAAACATGTACTCAAATGATCTTCGGACTGAGCCGCATAAAAGTACTGTCCCCGATTTTTTTGCTATACTGGAAAAAAAAAGTTATGATGTCGCAAACTTAATGAGGTCAACCCATAATTGGTTCAGAGGCTGTAACTTGTGAACAGTTTGTCACAAAATCATAAAATTGGTGTCTATCGATTCCTTGCGTCATGTCGAATCTGAGGATATCTATTTTGCCAGCATTGGATGTACCACATCATAAGCTATATTAGCATTAAGTTAGCTTAGCATGCTAATCTCGTTAACATGATTTTGTGTGCTCATTCACACACTGAAGCCTCTCCTCTGCAGCTTTGTAAAACATGTCCTCTGGGTGGCGCAAGTGGTTCAACCATGCGTCATGAATCCCGAACCATTGTGGTCGTGGGTTCGAGACCAGTGTGGGGCGACTTTGAAATTGTGTATAAAATAATAATTTAAATTCCTTCCGGCTCTGCACTGCTGTTGGTGCTTAAATGCTAGCTGTGCTGCTGTAATTGATGTGCTTACTGTGCTTGATGTACATTAAATTTCTGATGTTTTGCTCTTCTGGCTCCGCATTGCGCTACAGCGGCTGTTGCTTGCTCTGCCTTGCAGGGCTTGGCCCCGTATTGCTGCTTGCAGCTATATTTATTATTATTATTATTATTCTTCTTCCTCCTCTTGAAGTCTATGGCAGCCCTATGAACCATACATAGGAAAATGATGAAATTTGGCACACTTGTAGTGATGGTAATGAAAAGTAATTGTAGCAATTTTTGAGTCTCTAGGTCCAACTCTATAGCGCCACCAGCAGTTCAAAAATTCAACATTGAAATGGTTATAACTTTTGAACCCTTTGATCTAGAAAAATGAAACTTAGTACACCTGATTCATCTCATCATGCTGATTAGAACCAATATCTTACATTAAGACTCCGCCCATTACAGTAGTGGCCATTTTGAAAAGTACAGTATGCAGTTTTTTTGCTACTCCTCCTTCAAAATTGGTCTAATTTTGTCCAAACATGTACTCAAATGATCTTCGGACTGAGCCGCATAAAAGTACTGTCCCCGATTTTTTTTATTCTTCTCTGATCAAAAGTTATGACGTCGCAAACTTAACGAGGTCGACCCAAAATTGGTTCAGAAGCTATAGCTCGGCCAAACTTTGATCAATCGAAACGAAAATTGGTACACTTCATCGGAAGCATGATCTGAGGTTCCATGCCAAAGTTGGGAACAGCGCCACCTACGGGTCATGAGATATGGAAAATGCATATTTTGGCCAATAACTTATGAACAGTTTGTCAGAAAATTATAAACTTGGTGTCTATCGATTCCTTGGGTCATGACAAATCCGTGGATATCGATTTTGCCATGATGGGATGTACCACGTGTCCGCCATTTTGAATGATGTCATAATTTGCAATATCTTTTAAACTATTTGAAATTTCTTCACCAAATTTGGTATGGATCATCATTAGCATGGCCCGAAGGTACCTGAGAAATTTGATCACAGCGCCACCTAGTGTTCCAGAGATATCATTGTTTTTTGAAAAAACGCTTATAACTTTTGCTAACATTGCTTGAAATTTGATTTCTTTATGTCAATATATTCCTTGGCTTATGCCGATTTCAACGATATCTCATATGTTATTTATCAACAATGTGACTGGCCGCCATATTGGAGTGAATGTAAAACAGTTTTTTCGCTACTCCTCCTTCAAAATTGGTCTAATTTTGTCCAAACATGTACTCAAATGATCTTCGGACTGAGCCGCATAAAAGTACTGTCCCCGATTTTTTTGCTATACTGGAAAAAAAAAAGTTATGATGTCGCAAACTTAATGAGGTCAACCCATAATTGGTTCAGAGGCTGTAACTTGTGAACAGTTTGTCACAAAATCATAAAATTGGTGTCTATCGATTCCTTGCGTCATGTCGAATCTGAGGATATCTATTTTGCCAGCATTGGATGTACCACATCATAAGCTATATTAGCATTAAGTTAGCTTAGCATGCTAATCTCGTTAACATGATTTTGTGTGCTCATTCACACACTGAAGCCTCTCCTCTGCAGCTTTGTAAAACATGTCCTCTGGGTGGCGCAAGTGGTTCAACCATGCGTCATGAATCCCGAACCATTGTGGTCGTGGGTTCGAGACCAGTGTGGGGCGACTTTGAAATTGTGTATAAAATAATAATTTAAATTCCTTCCGGCTCTGCACTGCTGTTGGTGCTTAAATGCTAGCTGTGCTGCTGTAATTGATGTGCTTACTGTGCTTGATGTACATTAAATTTCTGATGTTTTGCTCTTCTGGCTCCGCATTGCGCTACAGCGGCTGTTGCTTGCTCTGCCTTGCAGGGCTTGGCCCCGTATTGCTGCTTGCAGCTATATTTATTATTATTATTCTTCTTCCTCCTCTTGAAGTCTATGGCAGCCCTATGAACCATACATAGGAAAATGATGAAATTTGGCACACTTGTAGTGATGGTAATGAAAAGTAATTGTAGCAATTTTTGAGTCTCTAGGTCCAACTCTATAGCGCCACCAGCAGTTCAAAAATTCAACATTGAAATGGTTATAACTTTTGAACCCTTTGATCTAGAAAAATGAAACTTAGTACACCTGATTCATCTCATCATGCTGATTAGAACCAATATCTTACATTAAGACTCCGCCCATTACAGTAGTGGCCATTTTGAAAAGTACAGTATGCAGTTTTTTTGCTACTCCTCCTTCAAAATTGGTCTAATTTTGTCCAAACATGTACTCAAATGATCTTCGGACTGAGCCGCATAAAAGTACTGTCCCCGATTTTTTTTATTCTTCTCTGATCAAAAGTTATGACGTCGCAAACTTAACGAGGTCGACCCAAAATTGGTTCAGAAGCTATAGCTCGGCCAAACTTTGATCAATCGAAACGAAAATTGGTACACTTCATCGGAAGCATGATCTGAGGTTCCATGCCAAAGTTGGGAACAGCGCCACCTACGGGTCATGAGATATGGAAAATGCATATTTTGGCCAATAACTTATGAACAGTTTGTCAGAAAATTATAAACTTGGTGTCTATCGATTCCTTGAGTCATGACAAATCCGTGGATATCGATTTTGCCATGATGGGATGTACCACGTGTCCGCCATTTTGAATGATGTCATAATTTGCAATATCTTTTAAACTATTTGAAATTTCTTCACCAAATTTGGTATGGATCATCATTAGCATGGCCCGAAGGTACCTGAGAAATTTGATCACAGCGCCACCTAGTGTTCCAGAGATATCATTGTTTTTTGAAAAAACGCTTATAACTTTTGCTAACATTGCTTGAAATTTGATTTCTTTATGTCAATATATTCCTTGGCTTATGCCGATTTCAACGATATCTCATATGTTATTTATCAACAATGTGACTGGCCGCCATATTGGAGTGAATGTAAAACAGTTTTTTCGCTACTCCTCCTTCAAAATTGGTCTAATTTTGTCCAAACATGTACTCAAATGATCTTCGGACTGAGCCGCATAAAAGTACTGTCCCCGATTTTTTTGCTATACTGGAAAAAAAAAGTTATGATGTCGCAAACTTAATGAGGTCGACCCATAATTGGTTCAGAGGCTGTAACTTGTGAACAGTTTGTCACAAAATCATAAAATTGGTGTCTATCGATTCCTTGCGTCATGTCGAATCTGAGGATATCTATTTTGCCAGCATTGGATGTACCACATCATAAGCTATATTAGCATTAAGTTAGCTTAGCATGCTAATCTCGTTAACATGATTTTGTGTGCTCATTCACACACTGAAGCCTCTCCTCTGCAGCTTTGTAAAACATGTCCTCTGGGTGGCGCAAGTGGTTCAACCATGCGTCATGAATCCCGAACCATTGTGGTCGTGGGTTCGAGACCAGTGTGGGGCGACTTTGAAATTGTGTATAAAATAATAATTTAAATTCCTTCCGGCTCTGCACTGCTGTTGGTGCTTAAATGCTAGCTGTGCTGCTGTAATTGATGTGCTTACTGTGCTTGATGTACATTAAATTTCTGATGTTTTGCTCTTCTGGCTCCGCATTGCGCTACAGCGGCTGTTGCTTGCTTTGCCTTGCAGGGCTTGGCCCCGTATTGCTGCTTGCAGCTATATTGGTAATTGGAATTGTCAGAATAATAGTATTCTTCTTCTTCCGCCAATGGAAGTCTATGGCAGCCCTATGAACCGTACATAGGAAAATGATGAAATTTGGCACAGTTGTAGAGATGGCCATGAATAGTAATTGGACCAAATTTGGTGTCTCTAGGGCCAACTCTATAGCGCCACCACCAGTTCAAAAATTCAACATTGAAATGATTATAACTTTTGAACCATTTGATCTAGAAAAATAATACTTAGGACACCTGATTCCTCTCATCATGCTGATCAAAACCAATATAGACCATTAAGACTCCGCCCATTACAGTAGTGGCCATTTTGAAAAGTACAGTATTCAGTTTTTTCGCTACTCCTCCTTCAAAATTTCTCCAATTTTGTCCAAACTTTGCTCAAATGATCTTTGGACTGAGCCGCACAGAAATGACTGAACAGATTTTTTTTTATTCATCTTTGTTCAAAAGTTATGGTGTCACAAACTTGACGAGGTCCACCCAAAATTGGCTAAGAGGCTGTATCTCGGCCAAAGTTTGATCAATCGAAACGAAAATTGGTACACTTCATCAGAAGCTTGATCTGAGGTTCCATGCCAAAGTTGGGAACAGCGCCACCTACGGGTCATGAGATATGAAAAATTGCTATTTTGGCCAATAACTTTTGGACAGTTTGTCAGAAAATCAAAAATGTGGTATCTATGGATTCTTTGCATCATGCCAAATCCGTGGATACCAATTTTGCCAGGATGGGATCTACCACGTGTCCGCCATTTTGAATTTGTCATAATTTGCAATAACTTTTAAACTATTTGACATATCTTCACAAAAATTAGCATTGATCATCGACACAATGTCCTGAAGGTACATGAGAAGATTGAACACAGCGCCACCTAGTGTTCCATAGATATAAGGTCTTTTGCAAAAACGCTTTTAACTTTTGAAAACATTGTTCAAATTTTGATTTCCTTACGTCATTATGTTCCTTGGCTTATGCCGATTCCGTTGATATCTCATTTGTCATTTTCCAACAATGTGACTGTCCGCCATATTGGAACAAATGAAAAACAGTTTTTTCGCTACTCCTCCTTCAAATCTTGCTCAATTTTGTCCAAAATTTGATCAGATGATCTTTGGACTGAGCCGCACAGAAATGACTGAACAGATTTCTAATATTCGCTACCGTTCCCGAGATATTCATCTTCAAAGTTGACCTAGCCTGTGTTTTTGCCTTATGCTAATTAACTTAGCATAATAATTGGTTAGCATGCTAACCAGATGTTATTCTTTTTAATGTGGCTCTTCAGCTATCAGGATAACCATAAACTACATTAGCATTAAGCTAGCTTAGCATGCTAATCTCGTTAACATGATTTTGTGTGCTTATTCTTACACTGAAGCCTCTGCTCTGAAGCTTTGTAAAACAAGTCCTCTGGGTGGCGCAATCTGTTCAACCATGCATCATGAATCCCGAACCATTCTGGTCGTGGGTTCAAGACCAGCGTGGGGCGACTTTGAAGTTGTGCATAAAATTGTCATTTGAACTCCTTTATCATCTGGGTAAAAGCTGTACTAATGTTTCTAACACTGGGATTAGAAATGTGTTTTTTTCTACATTCTTTGTTTGTTCTCATCAGAACTTTTGTTCATTTTGATTTCATCCTATCTGTACCTCTGAACCCATCTGTTCTTCATGTACATTCTATTTCTGCTGTTTTTGCTCTTCTGGCTCCGCATTGCGCTACATCCCTACTGTGCTACAGCGGCTTGGCCCCTGTATTGCTGCTTGCAGCTATATTTATTATTATTATTCTTCTTCCTCCTCTTGAAGTCTATGGCAGCCCTATGAACCATACATAGGAAAATGATGAAATTTGGCACACTTGTAGTGATGGTAATGAAAAGTAATTGTAGCAATTTTTGAGTCTCTAGGTCCAACTCTATAGCGCCACCAGCAGTTCAAAAATTCAACATTGAAATGGTTATAACTTTTGAACCCTTTGATCTAGAAAAATGAAACTTAGTACACCTGATTCATCTCATCATGCTGATTAGAACCAATATCTTACATTAAGACTCCGCCCATTACAGTAGTGGCCATTTTGAAAAGTACAGTATGCAGTTTTTTTGCTACTCCTCCTTCAAAATTGGTCTAATTTTGTCCAAACATGTACTCAAATGATCTTCGGACTGAGCCGCATAAAAGTACTGTCCCCGATTTTTTTTATTCTTCTCTGATCAAAAGTTATGACGTCGCAAACTTAACGAGGTCGACCCAAAATTGGTTCAGAAGCTATAGCTCGGCCAAACTTTGATCAATCGAAACGAAAATTGGTACACTTCATCGGAAGCATGATCTGAGGTTCCATGCCAAAGTTGGGAACAGCGCCACCTACGGGTCATGAGATATGGAAAATGCATATTTTGGCCAATAACTTATGAACAGTTTGTCAGAAAATTATAAACTTGGTGTCTATCGATTCCTTGGGTCATGACAAATCCGTGGATATCGATTTTGCCATGATGGGATGTACCACGTGTCCGCCATTTTGAATGATGTCATAATTTGCAATATCTTTTAAACTATTTGAAATTTCTTCACCAAATTTGGTATGGATCATCATTAGCATGGCCCGAAGGTACCTGAGAAATTTGATCACAGCGCCACCTAGTGTTCCAGAGATATCATTGTTTTTTGAAAAAACGCTTATAACTTTTGCTAACATTGCTTGAAATTTGATTTCTTTATGTCAATATATTCCTTGGCTTATGCCGATTTCAACGATATCTCATATGTTATTTATCAACAATGTGACTGGCCGCCATATTGGAGTGAATGTAAAACAGTTTTTTCGCTACTCCTCCTTCAAAATTGGTCTAATTTTGTCCAAACATGTACTCAAATGATCTTCGGACTGAGCCGCATAAAAGTACTGTCCCCGATTTTTTTGCTATACTGGAAAAAAAAAAGTTATGATGTCGCAAACTTAATGAGGTCAACCCATAATTGGTTCAGAGGCTGTAACTTGTGAACAGTTTGTCACAAAATCATAAAATTGGTGTCTATCGATTCCTTGCGTCATGTCGAATCTGAGGATATCTATTTTGCCAGCATTGGATGTACCACATCATAAGCTATATTAGCATTAAGTTAGCTTAGCATGCTAATCTCGTTAACATGATTTTGTGTGCTCATTCACACACTGAAGCCTCTCCTCTGCAGCTTTGTAAAACATGTCCTCTGGGTGGCGCAAGTGGTTCAACCATGCGTCATGAATCCCGAACCATTGTGGTCGTGGGTTCGAGACCAGTGTGGGGCGACTTTGAAATTGTGTATAAAATAATAATTTAAATTCCTTCCGGCTCTGCACTGCTGTTGGTGCTTAAATGCTAGCTGTGCTGCTGTAATTGATGTGCTTACTGTGCTTGATGTACATTAAATTTCTGATGTTTTGCTCTTCTGGCTCCGCATTGCGCTACAGCGGCTGTTGCTTGCTCTGCCTTGCAGGGCTTGGCCCCGTATTGCTGCTTGCAGCTATATTTATTATTATTATTCTTCTTCCTCCTCTTGAAGTCTATGGCAGCCCTATGAACCATACATAGGAAAATGATGAAATTTGGCACACTTGTAGTGATGGTAATGAAAAGTAATTGTAGCAATTTTTGAGTCTCTAGGTCCAACTCTATAGCGCCACCAGCAGTTCAAAAATTCAACATTGAAATGGTTATAACTTTTGAACCCTTTGATCTAGAAAAATGAAACTTAGTACACCTGATTCATCTCATCATGCTGATTAGAACCAATATCTTACATTAAGACTCCGCCCATTACAGTAGTGGCCATTTTGAAAAGTACAGTATGCAGTTTTTTTGCTACTCCTCCTTCAAAATTGGTCTAATTTTGTCCAAACATGTACTCAAATGATCTTCGGACTGAGCCGCATAAAAGTACTGTCCCCGATTTTTTTTATTCTTCTCTGATCAAAAGTTATGACGTCGCAAACTTAACGAGGTCGACCCAAAATTGGTTCAGAAGCTATAGCTCGGCCAAACTTTGATCAATCGAAACGAAAATTGGTACACTTCATCGGAAGCATGATCTGAGGTTCCATGCCAAAGTTGGGAACAGCGCCACCTACGGGTCATGAGATATGGAAAATGCATATTTTGGCCAATAACTTATGAACAGTTTGTCAGAAAATTATAAACTTGGTGTCTATCGATTCCTTGAGTCATGACAAATCCGTGGATATCGATTTTGCCATGATGGGATGTACCACGTGTCCGCCATTTTGAATGATGTCATAATTTGCAATATCTTTTAAACTATTTGAAATTTCTTCACCAAATTTGGTATGGATCATCATTAGCATGGCCCGAAGGTACCTGAGAAATTTGATCACAGCGCCACCTAGTGTTCCAGAGATATCATTGTTTTTTGAAAAAACGCTTATAACTTTTGCTAACATTGCTTGAAATTTGATTTCTTTATGTCAATATATTCCTTGGCTTATGCCGATTTCAACGATATCTCATATGTTATTTATCAACAATGTGACTGGCCGCCATATTGGAGTGAATGTAAAACAGTTTTTTCGCTACTCCTCCTTCAAAATTGGTCTAATTTTGTCCAAACATGTACTCAAATGATCTTCGGACTGAGCCGCATAAAAGTACTGTCCCCGATTTTTTTGCTATACTGGAAAAAAAAAGTTATGATGTCGCAAACTTAATGAGGTCGACCCATAATTGGTTCAGAGGCTGTAACTTGTGAACAGTTTGTCACAAAATCATAAAATTGGTGTCTATCGATTCCTTGCGTCATGTCGAATCTGAGGATATCTATTTTGCCAGCATTGGATGTACCACATCATAAGCTATATTAGCATTAAGTTAGCTTAGCATGCTAATCTCGTTAACATGATTTTGTGTGCTCATTCACACACTGAAGCCTCTCCTCTGCAGCTTTGTAAAACATGTCCTCTGGGTGGCGCAAGTGGTTCAACCATGCGTCATGAATCCCGAACCATTGTGGTCGTGGGTTCGAGACCAGTGTGGGGCGACTTTGAAATTGTGTATAAAATAATAATTTAAATTCCTTCCGGCTCTGCACTGCTGTTGGTGCTTAAATGCTAGCTGTGCTGCTGTAATTGATGTGCTTACTGTGCTTGATGTACATTAAATTTCTGATGTTTTGCTCTTCTGGCTCCGCATTGCGCTACAGCGGCTGTTGCTTGCTTTGCCTTGCAGGGCTTGGCCCCGTATTGCTGCTTGCAGCTATATTGGTAATTGGAATTGTCAGAATAATAGTATTCTTCTTCTTCCGCCAATGGAAGTCTATGGCAGCCCTATGAACCGTACATAGGAAAATGATGAAATTTGGCACAGTTGTAGAGATGGCCATGAATAGTAATTGGACCAAATTTGGTGTCTCTAGGGCCAACTCTATAGCGCCACCACCAGTTCAAAAATTCAACATTGAAATGATTATAACTTTTGAACCATTTGATCTAGAAAAATAATACTTAGGACACCTGATTCCTCTCATCATGCTGATCAAAACCAATATAGACCATTAAGACTCCGCCCATTACAGTAGTGGCCATTTTGAAAAGTACAGTATTCAGTTTTTTCGCTACTCCTCCTTCAAAATTTCTCCAATTTTGTCCAAACTTTGCTCAAATGATCTTTGGACTGAGCCGCACAGAAATGACTGAACAGATTTTTTTTTATTCATCTTTGTTCAAAAGTTATGGTGTCACAAACTTGACGAGGTCCACCCAAAATTGGCTAAGAGGCTGTATCTCGGCCAAAGTTTGATCAATCGAAACGAAAATTGGTACACTTCATCAGAAGCTTGATCTGAGGTTCCATGCCAAAGTTGGGAACAGCGCCACCTACGGGTCATGAGATATGAAAAATTGCTATTTTGGCCAATAACTTTTGGACAGTTTGTCAGAAAATCAAAAATGTGGTATCTATGGATTCTTTGCATCATGCCAAATCCGTGGATACCAATTTTGCCAGGATGGGATCTACCACGTGTCCGCCATTTTGAATTTGTCATAATTTGCAATAACTTTTAAACTATTTGACATATCTTCACAAAAATTAGCATTGATCATCGACACAATGTCCTGAAGGTACATGAGAAGATTGAACACAGCGCCACCTAGTGTTCCATAGATATAAGGTCTTTTGCAAAAACGCTTTTAACTTTTGAAAACATTGTTCAAATTTTGATTTCCTTACGTCATTATGTTCCTTGGCTTATGCCGATTCCGTTGATATCTCATTTGTCATTTTCCAACAATGTGACTGTCCGCCATATTGGAACAAATGAAAAACAGTTTTTTCGCTACTCCTCCTTCAAATCTTGCTCAATTTTGTCCAAAATTTGATCAGATGATCTTTGGACTGAGCCGCACAGAAATGACTGAACAGATTTCTAATATTCGCTACCGTTCCCGAGATATTCATCTTCAAAGTTGACCTAGCCTGTGTTTTTGCCTTATGCTAATTAACTTAGCATAATAATTGGTTAGCATGCTAACCAGATGTTATTCTTTTTAATGTGGCTCTTCAGCTATCAGGATAACCATAAACTACATTAGCATTAAGCTAGCTTAGCATGCTAATCTCGTTAACATGATTTTGTGTGCTTATTCTTACACTGAAGCCTCTGCTCTGAAGCTTTGTAAAACAAGTCCTCTGGGTGGCGCAATCTGTTCAACCATGCATCATGAATCCCGAACCATTCTGGTCGTGGGTTCAAGACCAGCGTGGGGCGACTTTGAAGTTGTGCATAAAATTGTCATTTGAACTCCTTTATCATCTGGGTAAAAGCTGTACTAATGTTTCTAACACTGGGATTAGAAATGTGTTTTTTTCTACATTCTTTGTTTGTTCTCATCAGAACTTTTGTTCATTTTGATTTCATCCTATCTGTACCTCTGAACCCATCTGTTCTTCATGTACATTCTATTTCTGCTGTTTTTGCTCTTCTGGCTCCGCATTGCGCTACATCCCTACTGTGCTACAGCGGCTTGGCCCCTGTATTGCTGCTTGCAGCTATATTTATTATTATTATTCTTCTTCCTCCTCTTGAAGTCTATGGCAGCCCTATGAACCATACATAGGAAAATGATGAAATTTGGCACACTTGTAGTGATGGTAATGAAAAGTAATTGTAGCAATTTTTGAGTCTCTAGGTCCAACTCTATAGCGCCACCAGCAGTTCAAAAATTCAACATTGAAATGGTTATAACTTTTGAACCCTTTGATCTAGAAAAATGAAACTTAGTACACCTGATTCATCTCATCATGCTGATTAGAACCAATATCTTACATTAAGACTCCGCCCATTACAGTAGTGGCCATTTTGAAAAGTACAGTATGCAGTTTTTTTGCTACTCCTCCTTCAAAATTGGTCTAATTTTGTCCAAACATGTACTCAAATGATCTTCGGACTGAGCCGCATAAAAGTACTGTCCCCGATTTTTTTTATTCTTCTCTGATCAAAAGTTATGACGTCGCAAACTTAACGAGGTCGACCCAAAATTGGTTCAGAAGCTATAGCTCGGCCAAACTTTGATCAATCGAAACGAAAATTGGTACACTTCATCGGAAGCATGATCTGAGGTTCCATGCCAAAGTTGGGAACAGCGCCACCTACGGGTCATGAGATATGGAAAATGCATATTTTGGCCAATAACTTATGAACAGTTTGTCAGAAAATTATAAACTTGGTGTCTATCGATTCCTTGGGTCATGACAAATCCGTGGATATCGATTTTGCCATGATGGGATGTACCACGTGTCCGCCATTTTGAATGATGTCATAATTTGCAATATCTTTTAAACTATTTGAAATTTCTTCACCAAATTTGGTATGGATCATCATTAGCATGGCCCGAAGGTACATGAGAAGTTTGATCACAGCGCCACCTAGTGTTCCAGAGATATCATTGTTTTTTGAAAAAACACTTATAACTTTTGCCAACATTGCTTGAAATTTGATTTCTTTATGTCAATATATTCCTTGGCTTATGCCGATTTCAACGATATCTCATATGTTATTTTTCAACAATGTGACTGGCCGCCATATTGGAGCGAATGTAAAACAGTTTTTTCGCTACTCCTCCTTCAAAATTGGTCTAATTTTGTCCAAATATGTACTCAAATGATCTTCGGACTGAGCCGCATAAAAGTACTGTCCCCGATTTTTTTGCTCTACTGGAAAAAAAAAGTTATGATGTCGCAAACTTAACGAGGTCGACCCATAATTGGTTCAGAGGCTGTAACTTGTGAACAGTTTGTCACAAAATCATAAAATTGGTCTCTATCGATTCCTTGCGTCATGTCGAATCCGAGGATATCTTTTTTGCCAGGATTGGATGTACCACGTCATCATAAGCCATAAGCTACATCAGCATTAAGATAGCTTAGCATGCTAATCTGGTTAACTTGCTTTTGTGTGCTCATTCTTACACTGAAGCCTCTCATCTGAAGTTTGTGATTGTACATCCTCTGAGTGGTGCAGTCTGCTAAACCATGTGCTTCTAATCCTGAGCCGTTCTGGTTGTAGGTTCGAACCCTGTGTTGGATGAGTATAAAAATTGTGTTGATTCCTGTTTTGTTCAGGCATTTTTCTAATCTATTGCGCTAATGCTGCTTGTTTTGATTTCATCCATAAGTACTTCTGAACCTATCTGTTCTTCATGTACATTCTATTTCTGCTCTTTTTGCTCTTCTGGCTCCACATTGGCTAACCATAAGTTACATTAGCATTAAGATATCTTAGCATGCTTAACTGGTTGAGATGCTAAGTAATTCTTTTGTGTGCTTATTGTGTGCTCATTCTTAATCTGAAGCCTCTCCTCTGCAGCTTAAGCGTAAAATGCTAAACCATGTGCCATGAGCCCAAACCATTGTGTTACAGACATAGTGTCTTTCTGAAAAGTAACTCATTAGAATATGATATGTGGCACATTCATATAAAGATTAACGCTTGACTTGATTTATTGAACTTTGGCATCTTGGTAAAAATGTAAAAAAAAAACAGTTTTCCCAATGGTACTACTAGATGAGTAACAGTCACATCACCCAGAGGTTGTGAGTTCGAGTCCTGTCCAACTTCATAAAATGGTTTCTGTATTTTCCAGTTAAGTATTTTTTTAATCTTTCTTCTGGGATTAGAAACATTGTTTATTCTATGTTGAGTCTCACCTGAAGTCTTGAGTATTCAGAAAGTTTTGTGATCAAAAATGATTTCTATAGCAGTCCTTGACAATCTACTATTCTTGCAATGTAAGCATTTTCTTCATATTAATACTTTTTGCCTTTATGTGTTCATTCTCATGTCAATTTCCTTTTATGCATTGTGTGTAGTGAGCTAGAGAGTAGAAGGGTGTGATTTGATGTTGTCATGGTCTAAGTAAACCTATTTTTTTTTAATTAAGCTGGCTTTTATAAATTAAGTTAACTACATAAACTATTATACATGCATTTGTTTGGTTTAAAGCTTTAAGTATTGTTAAAGTTAAAATTAACATTCAGGTTGGACAACGTTTTAACTATTGTCCTGAAGACACTTACTAATTTTAGTATTTCAAAACAATAAAAATTCTTATTATTAGGGGCCAAGCCCCGAAGGGGCTATGGCACCTATTGTATCTGTTAGTTTTCTTATTATTATTATTAGGGGCCAAGCCCCGAAGGGGCTATGGCACCTATTGTATCTGTTAGTTTTCTTATTATTATTAGGGGCCAAGCCCCGAAGGGGCTATGGCACCTATTGTATCTGTTAGTTTTCTTATTATTATTAGGGGCCAAGCCCCGAAGGGGCTATGGCACCTATTGTATCTGTTAGTTTTCTTATTATTATTAGGGGCCAAGCCCCGAAGGGGCTATGGCACCTATTGTATCTGTTAGTTTTCTTATTATTAGGGGCCAAGCCCCGAAGGGGCTATGGCACCTATTGTATCTGTTAGTTTTCTTATTATTATTATTATTATTATTCTTCTTCCTCCTCTTGAAGTCTATGGCAGCCCTATGAACCATACATAGGAAAATGATGAAATTTGGCACACTTGTAGTGATGGTAATGAAAAGTAATTGTAGCAATTTTTGAGTCTCTAGGACCAACTCTATAGCGCCACCAGCAGTTCAAAAATCCAACATTGAAATGGTTATAACTTTTGAACCCTTTGATCTAGAAAAATGAAACTTAGTACACCTGATTTATCTCATCATGCTGATCAGAACCAATATCTTACATCAAGACTCCGCCCATTACAGTAGTGGCCATTTTGAAAAGTACAGTATGCAGTTTTTTTGCTACTCCTCCTTCAAAATTGGTCTAATTTTGTCCAAACATGTACTCAAATGATCTTCGGACTGAGCCGCATAAAAGTACTGTCCCCGATTTTTTTGCTATATTGGAAAAAAAAAAGTTATGATGTCGCAAACTTAACGAGGTCGACCCAAAATTGGTTCAGAAGCTATAGCTCGGCCAAACTTTGATCAATCGAAACGAAAATTGGTACACTTCATCGGAAGCATGATCTGAGGTTCCATGCCAAAGTTGGGAACAGCGCCACCTACGGGTCATGAGATATGGAAAATGCATATTTTGGCCAATAACTTATGAACAGTTTGTCAGAAAATTATAAACTTGGTGTCTATCGATTCCTTGGGTCATGACAAATCCGTGGATATCGATTTTGCCATGATGGGATGTACCACGTGTCCGCCATTTTGAATGATGTCATAATTTGCAATATCTTTTAAACTATTTGAAATTTCTTCACCAAATTTGGTATGGATCATCATTAGCATGGCCCGAAGGTACCTGAGAAATTTGATCACAGCGCCACCTAGTGTTCCAGAGATATCATTGTTTTTTGAAAAAACGCTTATAACTTTTGCTAACATTGCTTGAAATTTGATTTCTTTATGTCAATATATTCCTTGGCTTATGCCGATTTCAACGATATCTCATATGTTATTTATCAACAATGTGACTGGCCGCCATATTGGAGTGAATGTAAAACAGTTTTTTCGCTACTCCTCCTTCAAAATTGGTCTAATTTTGTCCAAACATGTACTCAAATGATCTTCGGACTGAGCCGCATAAAAGTACTGTCCCCGATTTTTTTGCTATACTGGAAAAAAAAAGTTATGATGTCGCAAACTTAATGAGGTCAACCCATAATTGGTTCAGAGGCTGTAACTTGTGAACAGTTTGTCACAAAATCATAAAATTGGTGTCTATCGATTCCTTGCGTCATGTCGAATCTGAGGATATCTATTTTGCCAGCATTGGATGTACCACATCATAAGCTATATTAGCATTAAGTTAGCTTAGCATGCTAATCTCGTTAACATGATTTTGTGTGCTCATTCACACACTGAAGCCTCTCCTCTGCAGCTTTGTAAAACATGTCCTCTGGGTGGCGCAAGTGGTTCAACCATGCGTCATGAATCCCGAACCATTGTGGTCGTGGGTTCGAGACCAGTGTGGGGCGACTTTGAAATTGTGTATAAAATAATAATTTAAATTCCTTCCGGCTCTGCACTGCTGTTGGTGCTTAAATGCTAGCTGTGCTGCTGTAATTGATGTGCTTAC
Organism: Squalius cephalus; assembly: GCF_949319135.1. Taxonomy (NCBI): domain Eukaryota; kingdom Metazoa; phylum Chordata; class Actinopteri; order Cypriniformes; family Leuciscidae; genus Squalius; species Squalius cephalus. The sequence continues at coordinate 9,743,392 of NC_137128.1, read as the reverse complement.
TGTGCTTGATGTACATTAAATTTCTGATGTTTTGCTCTTCTGGCTCCGCATTGCGCTACAGCGGCTGTTGCTTGCTCTGCCTTGCAGGGCTTGGCCCCGTATTGCTGCTTGCAGCTATATTGGTAATTGGAATTGTCAGAATAATAGTATTCTTCTTCTTCCGCCAATGGAAGTCTATGGCAGCCCTATGAACCGTACATAGGAAAATGATGAAATTTGGCACAGTTGTAGAGATGGCCATGAATAGTAATTGGACCAAATTTGGTGTCTCTAGGGCCAACTCTATAGCGCCACCACCAGTTCAAAAATTCAACATTGAAATGATTATAACTTTTGAACCATTTGATCTAGAAAAATAATACTTAGGACACCTGATTCCTCTCATCATGCTGATCAAAACCAATATAGACCATTAAGACTCCGCCCATTACAGTAGTGGCCATTTTGAAAAGTACAGTATTCAGTTTTTTCGCTACTCCTCCTTCAAAATTTCTCCAATTTTGTCCAAACTTTGCTCAAATGATCTTTGGACTGAGCCGCACAGAAATGACTGAACAGATTTTTTTTTATTCATCTTTGTTCAAAAGTTATGGTGTCACAAACTTGACGAGGTCCACCCAAAATTGGCTAAGAGGCTGTATCTCGGCCAAAGTTTGATCAATCGAAACGAAAATTGGTACACTTCATCAGAAGCTTGATCTGAGGTTCCATGCCAAAGTTGGGAACAGCGCCACCTACGGGTCATGAGATATGAAAAATTGCTATTTTGGCCAATAACTTTTGGACAGTTTGTCAGAAAATCAAAAATGTGGTATCTATGGATTCTTTGCATCATGCCAAATCCGTGGATACCAATTTTGCCAGGATGGGATCTACCACGTGTCCGCCATTTTGAATTTGTCATAATTTGCAATAACTTTTAAACTATTTGACATATCTTCACAAAAATTAGCATTGATCATCGACACAATGTCCTGAAGGTACATGAGAAGATTGAACACAGCGCCACCTAGTGTTCCATAGATATAAGGTCTTTTGCAAAAACGCTTTTAACTTTTGAAAACATTGTTCAAATTTTGATTTCCTTACGTCATTATGTTCCTTGGCTTATGCCGATTCCGTTGATATCTCATTTGTCATTTTCCAACAATGTGACTGTCCGCCATATTGGAACAAATGAAAAACAGTTTTTTCGCTACTCCTCCTTCAAATCTTGCTCAATTTTGTCCAAAATTTGATCAGATGATCTTTGGACTGAGCCGCACAGAAATGACTGAACAGATTTCTAATATTCGCTACCGTTCCCGAGATATTCATCTTCAAAGTTGACCTAGCCTGTGTTTTTGCCTTATGCTAATTAACTTAGCATAATAATTGGTTAGCATGCTAACCAGATGTTATTCTTTTTAATGTGGCTCTTCAGCTATCAGGATAACCATAAACTACATTAGCATTAAGCTAGCTTAGCATGCTAATCTCGTTAACATGATTTTGTGTGCTTATTCTTACACTGAAGCCTCTGCTCTGAAGCTTTGTAAAACAAGTCCTCTGGGTGGCGCAATCTGTTCAACCATGCATCATGAATCCCGAACCATTCTGGTCGTGGGTTCAAGACCAGCGTGGGGCGACTTTGAAGTTGTGCATAAAATTGTCATTTGAACTCCTTTATCATCTGGGTAAAAGCTGTACTAATGTTTCTAACACTGGGATTAGAAATGTGTTTTTTTCTACATTCTTTGTTTGTTCTCATCAGAACTTTTGTTCATTTTGATTTCATCCTATCTGTACCTCTGAACCCATCTGTTCTTCATGTACATTCTATTTCTGCTGTTTTTGCTCTTCTGGCTCCGCATTGCGCTACATCCCTACTGTGCTACAGCGGCTTGGCCCCTGTATTGCTGCTTGCAGCTATATTTATTATTATTATTATTCTTCTTCCTCCTCTTGAAGTCTATGGCAGCCCTATGAACCATACATAGGAAAATGATGAAATTTGGCACACTTGTAGTGATGGTAATGAAAAGTAATTGTAGCAATTTTTGAGTCTCTAGGTCCAACTCTATAGCGCCACCAGCAGTTCAAAAATTCAACATTGAAATGGTTATAACTTTTGAACCCTTTGATCTAGAAAAATGAAACTTAGTACACCTGATTCATCTCATCATGCTGATTAGAACCAATATCTTACATTAAGACTCCGCCCATTACAGTAGTGGCCATTTTGAAAAGTACAGTATGCAGTTTTTTTGCTACTCCTCCTTCAAAATTGGTCTAATTTTGTCCAAACATGTACTCAAATGATCTTCGGACTGAGCCGCATAAAAGTACTGTCCCCGATTTTTTTTATTCTTCTCTGATCAAAAGTTATGACGTCGCAAACTTAACGAGGTCGACCCAAAATTGGTTCAGAAGCTATAGCTCGGCCAAACTTTGATCAATCGAAACGAAAATTGGTACACTTCATCGGAAGCATGATCTGAGGTTCCATGCCAAAGTTGGGAACAGCGCCACCTACGGGTCATGAGATATGGAAAATGCATATTTTGGCCAATAACTTATGAACAGTTTGTCAGAAAATTATAAACTTGGTGTCTATCGATTCCTTGGGTCATGACAAATCCGTGGATATCGATTTTGCCATGATGGGATGTACCACGTGTCCGCCATTTTGAATGATGTCATAATTTGCAATATCTTTTAAACTATTTGAAATTTCTTCACCAAATTTGGTATGGATCATCATTAGCATGGCCCGAAGGTACATGAGAAGTTTGATCACAGCGCCACCTAGTGTTCCAGAGATATCATTGTTTTTTGAAAAAACACTTATAACTTTTGCCAACATTGCTTGAAATTTGATTTCTTTATGTCAATATATTCCTTGGCTTATGCCGATTTCAACGATATCTCATATGTTATTTTTCAACAATGTGACTGGCCGCCATATTGGAGCGAATGTAAAACAGTTTTTTCGCTACTCCTCCTTCAAAATTGGTCTAATTTTGTCCAAATATGTACTCAAATGATCTTCGGACTGAGCCGCATAAAAGTACTGTCCCCGATTTTTTTGCTCTACTGGAAAAAAAAAGTTATGATGTCGCAAACTTAACGAGGTCGACCCATAATTGGTTCAGAGGCTGTAACTTGTGAACAGTTTGTCACAAAATCATAAAATTGGTCTCTATCGATTCCTTGCGTCATGTCGAATCCGAGGATATCTTTTTTGCCAGGATTGGATGTACCACGTCATCATAAGCCATAAGCTACATCAGCATTAAGATAGCTTAGCATGCTAATCTGGTTAACTTGCTTTTGTGTGCTCATTCTTACACTGAAGCCTCTCATCTGAAGTTTGTGATTGTACATCCTCTGAGTGGTGCAGTCTGCTAAACCATGTGCTTCTAATCCTGAGCCGTTCTGGTTGTAGGTTCGAACCCTGTGTTGGATGAGTATAAAAATTGTGTTGATTCCTGTTTTGTTCAGGCATTTTTCTAATCTATTGCGCTAATGCTGCTTGTTTTGATTTCATCCATAAGTACTTCTGAACCTATCTGTTCTTCATGTACATTCTATTTCTGCTCTTTTTGCTCTTCTGGCTCCACATTGGCTAACCATAAGTTACATTAGCATTAAGATATCTTAGCATGCTTAACTGGTTGAGATGCTAAGTAATTCTTTTGTGTGCTTATTGTGTGCTCATTCTTAATCTGAAGCCTCTCCTCTGCAGCTTAAGCGTAAAATGCTAAACCATGTGCCATGAGCCCAAACCATTGTGTTACAGACATAGTGTCTTTCTGAAAAGTAACTCATTAGAATATGATATGTGGCACATTCATATAAAGATTAACGCTTGACTTGATTTATTGAACTTTGGCATCTTGGTAAAAATGTAAAAAAAAAACAGTTTTCCCAATGGTACTACTAGATGAGTAACAGTCACATCACCCAGAGGTTGTGAGTTCGAGTCCTGTCCAACTTCATAAAATGGTTTCTGTATTTTCCAGTTAAGTATTTTTTTAATCTTTCTTCTGGGATTAGAAACATTGTTTATTCTATGTTGAGTCTCACCTGAAGTCTTGAGTATTCAGAAAGTTTTGTGATCAAAAATGATTTCTATAGCAGTCCTTGACAATCTACTATTCTTGCAATGTAAGCATTTTCTTCATATTAATACTTTTTGCCTTTATGTGTTCATTCTCATGTCAATTTCCTTTTATGCATTGTGTGTAGTGAGCTAGAGAGTAGAAGGGTGTGATTTGATGTTGTCATGGTCTAAGTAAACCTATTTTTTTTTAATTAAGCTGGCTTTTATAAATTAAGTTAACTACATAAACTATTATACATGCATTTGTTTGGTTTAAAGCTTTAAGTATTGTTAAAGTTAAAATTAACATTCAGGTTGGACAACGTTTTAACTATTGTCCTGAAGACACTTACTAATTTTAGTATTTCAAAACAATAAAAATTCTTATTATTAGGGGCCAAGCCCCGAAGGGGCTATGGCACCTATTGTATCTGTTAGTTTTCTTATTATTATTATTAGGGGCCAAGCCCCGAAGGGGCTATGGCACCTATTGTATCTGTTAGTTTTCTTATTATTATTAGGGGCCAAGCCCCGAAGGGGCTATGGCACCTATTGTATCTGTTAGTTTTCTTATTATTATTAGGGGCCAAGCCCCGAAGGGGCTATGGCACCTATTGTATCTGTTAGTTTTCTTATTATTATTAGGGGCCAAGCCCCGAAGGGGCTATGGCACCTATTGTATCTGTTAGTTTTCTTATTATTAGGGGCCAAGCCCCGAAGGGGCTATGGCACCTATTGTATCTGTTAGTTTTCTTATTATTATTATTATTATTATTCTTCTTCCTCCTCTTGAAGTCTATGGCAGCCCTATGAACCATACATAGGAAAATGATGAAATTTGGCACACTTGTAGTGATGGTAATGAAAAGTAATTGTAGCAATTTTTGAGTCTCTAGGTCCAACTCTATAGCGCCACCAGCAGTTCAAAAATTCAACATTGAAATGGTTATAACTTTTGAACCCTTTGATCTAGAAAAATGAAACTTAGTACACCTGATTCATCTCATCATGCTGATTAGAACCAATATCTTACATTAAGACTCCGCCCATTACAGTAGTGGCCATTTTGAAAAGTACAGTATGCAGTTTTTTTGCTACTCCTCCTTCAAAATTGGTCTAATTTTGTCCAAACATGTACTCAAATGATCTTCGGACTGAGCCGCATAAAAGTACTGTCCCCGATTTTTTTTATTCTTCTCTGATCAAAAGTTATGACGTCGCAAACTTAACGAGGTCGACCCAAAATTGGTTCAGAAGCTATAGCTCGGCCAAACTTTGATCAATCGAAACGAAAATTGGTACACTTCATCGGAAGCATGATCTGAGGTTCCATGCCAAAGTTGGGAACAGCGCCACCTACGGGTCATGAGATATGGAAAATGCATATTTTGGCCAATAACTTATGAACAGTTTGTCAGAAAATTATAAACTTGGTGTCTATCGATTCCTTGGGTCATGACAAATCCGTGGATATCGATTTTGCCATGATGGGATGTACCACGTGTCCGCCATTTTGAATGATGTCATAATTTGCAATATCTTTTAAACTATTTGAAATTTCTTCACCAAATTTGGTATGGATCATCATTAGCATGGCCCGAAGGTACATGAGAAGTTTGATCACAGCGCCACCTAGTGTTCCAGAGATATCATTGTTTTTTGAAAAAACACTTATAACTTTTGCCAACATTGCTTGAAATTTGATTTCTTTATGTCAATATATTCCTTGGCTTATGCCGATTTCAACGATATCTCATATGTTATTTTTCAACAATGTGACTGGCCGCCATATTGGAGCGAATGTAAAACAGTTTTTTCGCTACTCCTCCTTCAAAATTGGTCTAATTTTGTCCAAATATGTACTCAAATGATCTTCGGACTGAGCCGCATAAAAGTACTGTCCCCGATTTTTTTGCTCTACTGGAAAAAAAAAGTTATGATGTCGCAAACTTAACGAGGTCGACCCATAATTGGTTCAGAGGCTGTAACTTGTGAACAGTTTGTCACAAAATCATAAAATTGGTCTCTATCGATTCCTTGCGTCATGTCGAATCCGAGGATATCTTTTTTGCCAGGATTGGATGTACCACGTCATCATAAGCCATAAGCTACATCAGCATTAAGATAGCTTAGCATGCTAATCTGGTTAACTTGCTTTTGTGTGCTCATTCTTACACTGAAGCCTCTCATCTGAAGTTTGTGATTGTACATCCTCTGAGTGGTGCAGTCTGCTAAACCATGTGCTTCTAATCCTGAGCCGTTCTGGTTGTAGGTTCGAACCCTGTGTTGGATGAGTATAAAAATTGTGTTGATTCCTGTTTTGTTCAGGCATTTTTCTAATCTATTGCGCTAATGCTGCTTGTTTTGATTTCATCCATAAGTACTTCTGAACCTATCTGTTCTTCATGTACATTCTATTTCTGCTCTTTTTGCTCTTCTGGCTCCACATTGGCTAACCATAAGTTACATTAGCATTAAGATATCTTAGCATGCTTAACTGGTTGAGATGCTAAGTAATTCTTTTGTGTGCTTATTGTGTGCTCATTCTTAATCTGAAGCCTCTCCTCTGCAGCTTAAGCGTAAAATGCTAAACCATGTGCCATGAGCCCAAACCATTGTGTTACAGACATAGTGTCTTTCTGAAAAGTAACTCATTAGAATATGATATGTGGCACATTCATATAAAGATTAACGCTTGACTTGATTTATTGAACTTTGGCATCTTGGTAAAAATGTAAAAAAAAAACAGTTTTCCCAATGGTACTACTAGATGAGTAACAGTCACATCACCCAGAGGTTGTGAGTTCGAGTCCTGTCCAACTTCATAAAATGGTTTCTGTATTTTCCAGTTAAGTATTTTTTTAATCTTTCTTCTGGGATTAGAAACATTGTTTATTCTATGTTGAGTCTCACCTGAAGTCTTGAGTATTCAGAAAGTTTTGTGATCAAAAATGATTTCTATAGCAGTCCTTGACAATCTACTATTCTTGCAATGTAAGCATTTTCTTCATATTAATACTTTTTGCCTTTATGTGTTCATTCTCATGTCAATTTCCTTTTATGCATTGTGTGTAGTGAGCTAGAGAGTAGAAGGGTGTGATTTGATGTTGTCATGGTCTAAGTAAACCTATTTTTTTTTAATTAAGCTGGCTTTTATAAATTAAGTTAACTACATAAACTATTATACATGCATTTGTTTGGTTTAAAGCTTTAAGTATTGTTAAAGTTAAAATTAACATTCAGGTTGGACAACGTTTTAACTATTGTCCTGAAGACACTTACTAATTTTAGTATTTCAAAACAATAAAAATTCTTATTATTAGGGGCCAAGCCCCGAAGGGGCTATGGCACCTATTGTATCTGTTAGTTTTCTTATTATTATTATTAGGGGCCAAGCCCCGAAGGGGCTATGGCACCTATTGTATCTGTTAGTTTTCTTATTATTATTAGGGGCCAAGCCCCGAAGGGGCTATGGCACCTATTGTATCTGTTAGTTTTCTTATTATTATTAGGGGCCAAGCCCCGAAGGGGCTATGGCACCTATTGTATCTGTTAGTTTTCTTATTATTATTAGGGGCCAAGCCCCGAAGGGGCTATGGCACCTATTGTATCTGTTAGTTTTCTTATTATTATTAGGGGCCAAGCCCCGAAGGGGCTATGGCACCTATTGTATCTGTTAGTTTTCTTATTATTATTATTATTATTATTCTTCTTCCTCCTCTTGAAGTCTATGGCAGCCCTATGAACCATACATAGGAAAATGATGAAATTTGGCACACTTGTAGTGATGGTAATGAAAAGTAATTGTAGCAATTTTTGAGTCTCTAGGTCCAACTCTATAGCGCCACCAGCAGTTCAAAAATTCAACATTGAAATGGTTATAACTTTTGAACCCTTTGATCTAGAAAAATGAAACTTAGTACACCTGATTCATCTCATCATGCTGATTAGAACCAATATCTTACATTAAGACTCCGCCCATTACAGTAGTGGCCATTTTGAAAAGTACAGTATGCAGTTTTTTTGCTACTCCTCCTTCAAAATTGGTCTAATTTTGTCCAAACATGTACTCAAATGATCTTCGGACTGAGCCGCATAAAAGTACTGTCCCCGATTTTTTTTATTCTTCTCTGATCAAAAGTTATGACGTCGCAAACTTAACGAGGTCGACCCAAAATTGGTTCAGAAGCTATAGCTCGGCCAAACTTTGATCAATCGAAACGAAAATTGGTACACTTCATCGGAAGCATGATCTGAGGTTCCATGCCAAAGTTGGGAACAGCGCCACCTACGGGTCATGAGATATGGAAAATGCATATTTTGGCCAATAACTTATGAACAGTTTGTCAGAAAATTATAAACTTGGTGTCTATCGATTCCTTGGGTCATGACAAATCCGTGGATATCGATTTTGCCATGATGGGATGTACCACGTGTCCGCCATTTTGAATGATGTCATAATTTGCAATATCTTTTAAACTATTTGAAATTTCTTCACCAAATTTGGTATGGATCATCATTAGCATGGCCCGAAGGTACCTGAGAAATTTGATCACAGCGCCACCTAGTGTTCCAGAGATATCATTGTTTTTTGAAAAAACGCTTATAACTTTTGCTAACATTGCTTGAAATTTGATTTCTTTATGTCAATATATTCCTTGGCTTATGCCGATTTCAACGATATCTCATATGTTATTTATCAACAATGTGACTGGCCGCCATATTGGAGTGAATGTAAAACAGTTTTTTCGCTACTCCTCCTTCAAAATTGGTCTAATTTTGTCCAAACATGTACTCAAATGATCTTCGGACTGAGCCGCATAAAAGTACTGTCCCCGATTTTTTTGCTATACTGGAAAAAAAAAAGTTATGATGTCGCAAACTTAATGAGGTCAACCCATAATTGGTTCAGAGGCTGTAACTTGTGAACAGTTTGTCACAAAATCATAAAATTGGTGTCTATCGATTCCTTGCGTCATGTCGAATCTGAGGATATCTATTTTGCCAGCATTGGATGTACCACATCATAAGCTATATTAGCATTAAGTTAGCTTAGCATGCTAATCTCGTTAACATGATTTTGTGTGCTCATTCACACACTGAAGCCTCTCCTCTGCAGCTTTGTAAAACATGTCCTCTGGGTGGCGCAAGTGGTTCAACCATGCGTCATGAATCCCGAACCATTGTGGTCGTGGGTTCGAGACCAGTGTGGGGCGACTTTGAAATTGTGTATAAAATAATAATTTAAATTCCTTCCGGCTCTGCACTGCTGTTGGTGCTTAAATGCTAGCTGTGCTGCTGTAATTGATGTGCTTACTGTGCTTGATGTACATTAAATTTCTGATGTTTTGCTCTTCTGGCTCCGCATTGCGCTACAGCGGCTGTTGCTTGCTCTGCCTTGCAGGGCTTGGCCCCGTATTGCTGCTTGCAGCTATATTTATTATTATTATTATTATTCTTCTTCCTCCTCTTGAAGTCTATGGCAGCCCTATGAACCATACATAGGAAAATGATGAAATTTGGCACACTTGTAGTGATGGTAATGAAAAGTAATTGTAGCAATTTTTGAGTCTCTAGGTCCAACTCTATAGCGCCACCAGCAGTTCAAAAATTCAACATTGAAATGGTTATAACTTTTGAACCCTTTGATCTAGAAAAATGAAACTTAGTACACCTGATTCATCTCATCATGCTGATTAGAACCAATATCTTACATTAAGACTCCGCCCATTACAGTAGTGGCCATTTTGAAAAGTACAGTATGCAGTTTTTTTGCTACTCCTCCTTCAAAATTGGTCTAATTTTGTCCAAACATGTACTCAAATGATCTTCGGACTGAGCCGCATAAAAGTACTGTCCCCGATTTTTTTTATTCTTCTCTGATCAAAAGTTATGACGTCGCAAACTTAACGAGGTCGACCCAAAATTGGTTCAGAAGCTATAGCTCGGCCAAACTTTGATCAATCGAAACGAAAATTGGTACACTTCATCGGAAGCATGATCTGAGGTTCCATGCCAAAGTTGGGAACAGCGCCACCTACGGGTCATGAGATATGGAAAATGCATATTTTGGCCAATAACTTATGAACAGTTTGTCAGAAAATTATAAACTTGGTGTCTATCGATTCCTTGGGTCATGACAAATCCGTGGATATCGATTTTGCCATGATGGGATGTACCACGTGTCCGCCATTTTGAATGATGTCATAATTTGCAATATCTTTTAAACTATTTGAAATTTCTTCACCAAATTTGGTATGGATCATCATTAGCATGGCCCGAAGGTACCTGAGAAATTTGATCACAGCGCCACCTAGTGTTCCAGAGATATCATTGTTTTTTGAAAAAACGCTTATAACTTTTGCTAACATTGCTTGAAATTTGATTTCTTTATGTCAATATATTCCTTGGCTTATGCCGATTTCAACGATATCTCATATGTTATTTATCAACAATGTGACTGGCCGCCATATTGGAGTGAATGTAAAACAGTTTTTTCGCTACTCCTCCTTCAAAATTGGTCTAATTTTGTCCAAACATGTACTCAAATGATCTTCGGACTGAGCCGCATAAAAGTACTGTCCCCGATTTTTTTGCTATACTGGAAAAAAAAAGTTATGATGTCGCAAACTTAATGAGGTCAACCCATAATTGGTTCAGAGGCTGTAACTTGTGAACAGTTTGTCACAAAATCATAAAATTGGTGTCTATCGATTCCTTGCGTCATGTCGAATCTGAGGATATCTATTTTGCCAGCATTGGATGTACCACATCATAAGCTATATTAGCATTAAGTTAGCTTAGCATGCTAATCTCGTTAACATGATTTTGTGTGCTCATTCACACACTGAAGCCTCTCCTCTGCAGCTTTGTAAAACATGTCCTCTGGGTGGCGCAAGTGGTTCAACCATGCGTCATGAATCCCGAACCATTGTGGTCGTGGGTTCGAGACCAGTGTGGGGCGACTTTGAAATTGTGTATAAAATAATAATTTAAATTCCTTCCGGCTCTGCACTGCTGTTGGTGCTTAAATGCTAGCTGTGCTGCTGTAATTGATGTGCTTACTGTGCTTGATGTACATTAAATTTCTGATGTTTTGCTCTTCTGGCTCCGCATTGCGCTACAGCGGCTGTTGCTTGCTCTGCCTTGCAGGGCTTGGCCCCGTATTGCTGCTTGCAGCTATATTAGCAATTGTTATTGTCAGAATAATAGTATTTTTCTTCTTCCGCCAATGGAAGTCTATGGCAGCCCTATGAACCGTACATAGGAAAATGATGAAATTTGGTACACGTCTAGTGATGGTAATGAATAGTAATTGGACCAATTTTTGAGTCTCTAGCACCAACTCCATAGCGCCACCACCAGTTCAAAAATTCAACATTGAAATGGTTATAACTTTTGAACCCTTTGATCTAGAGACAAAAAACTTAGTACACCTGATTCCACTCATCATGCTGATCACAACCAATACCTTAAATTAAGACTCCGCCCATTACAGTAGTGGCCATTTTGAAAAGTACAGTATTCCGTTTTTTCGCTACTCCTCCTACAAAATTTGTCCAATTTTCTCCAAAATTTGCTCAAATGATCTTTGGACTGAGCCGCACAGAAATGACTGAACAGAATTTTTTGCTATACTGGAAAAAAAAAAAGTTATGATGTCGCAAAGTTAACGAGGTCGACCCAAAATTGGTTCAGAGGCTGTATTTCGGCCAAAGTTTGATCAATCGAAACGAAAATTGGTACGCTTCACCGGAAGCATGATCTGAGGTTCCTTGCCAAAGTTGGGAACAGCGCCACCTACGGGTCATGAGATATGAAAAATAGCTATTTTGGCCAATAACTTTTGAACAGTTTGTCAGAAAATAATAAATGTGGTATCTATGGATTCCTTGCATCATGCCAAATCCGTGGATACTGAATTATCCAAGATCGGATGAACCACGTGTCCGCCATTTGGAATTTTGTCATAAATTGCAATAACTTTTAAACTGTTTGACATATCTTCACAAAAGTTAGTATGGATCATCATTAGCAAGTCCTGAAGGTACCTGAGAACTTTGAACACAGCGCCACCTAGTGTTCCAGAGATATAAGGTCTTATGCATAAACGTTTATAACTTTTGAAAACATTGTTAAAATTTTGATTTCTTTATGTCATTATGTTCTGTGGCTTTTGCAGATTCCGACAATATCTCATTTGTCATTTTCCAACAATGTGACTGTCCGCCATATTGGAGCAAATGAAAAACAGTTTTTTCGCTACTCCTCCTTCAAATTTTGCTCAATTTTGCCCAAAATTTGATCAGATGTTCTTTGGACTGAGCCGCACAGAAGTGACTGAACAGATTTTTGATATTCACTACTGTTCTCGAGATATTTGTCTCCAAAGTTGACCTTGCTTGTGTTTGTTGCATTATGCTAGTTAGCTTAGCATAATCATTGGTTAACATGCTAACCAAATGCCATTCTTTCTAATGTGGCTCTTCAGCTATCAGGTTAACCATAATCTACATTAGCATTAAGCTATTTTAGCATGCTAATCTGGTTAACATGATTTTTTTGTGCTTAATCTTACTCTGAAGCCTCTCCTCTGCATCTTCTGTCCTCTGAGTGGCGCAAGTTGCTAAACCACGTGTCATGAATCCAGAACTATTCAGGTCGTGGGTTCGAATCCTCTGTGGGGCAACTTTAAAATTGGGTATAAGGTTTTCATTTCAATTCATTCCGGCTCTGCACTGCTGTTGGTGCTTAAATGCTCGCTTTGCTTGCTGTGCTTGATGTACATTTACATGGATATTCAATTTCTGCTCTTTTTGTTCTTCTGGCTCCGCACTGCTGTTGGTGCTTAAATGCTTGCTGTGCTGCTGTGCTTACAGTACTTGCTGTGCTTGATGTACATTTACATGTACATTTAATTTCTGATGTTTTGTTCTTCTGGCTCCGCACTGCTGTTGGTGCTTAAATGCTTGCTGTGCTGCTGTGCTTACAGTACTTGCTGTGCTTGATGTACATTTACATGTACATTTAATTTCTGATGTTTTTGCTCTTCTGGCTCTGCATTGCGCTACAGCCCCTTCAGGGGCTTGGCCCCGTATTGCTGCTTGTTAGGGGCCAAGCCCCGAAGGGGCAAGGCACCTATTGTATCTGTTAGTTTTCTTATTATTAGGGGCCAAGCCCCGAAGGGGCAAGGCACCTATTGTATCTGTTAGTTTTCTTATTATTATTCTTCTTCTTCTTCTTCTTCTTCTTCTTCCGCCAATGGAAGTCTATGGCAGCCCTATGAACCGTACATAGGAAAATGATGAAATTTGGCACAGTTGTAGAGATAGCCATGAATAGTAATTGGACCAAATTTGGTGTCTCTAGGACCAACTCTATAGCGCCACCACCAGTTCAAAAATTCAACATTGAAATGGTTATAACTTTTGAACCCTTTGATCTAGAGAAATAAAACTTAGTACACTTGATTCATCTCATCATGGTGATCAAAATCAATAGCTTACATTAAGACTCCGCCCATTACAGTAGTAGCCATTTTGTAAAGTACAGTATTCCGTTTTTTCGCTACTCCTCCTTCAAAATTTGTCCAATTTTGTCCAAAATTTGCTCAAATGATCTTTGGACTGAGCCGCATAGAAATGACTGAACAGATTTTTTTATTCATCTTTGTTCAAAAGTTATGATGTCGCAAACTTAATGAGGTTGACCCAAAATTGGTGTAGAGGCTGTATCTCGGCCAAAGTTTGATCAATCGAAACAAAAATTGGTACACTTGATTGGAAGCATGGTTTGAGGGACCTTGCCAAAGTTGGGAACAGCGCCACCTACAGGTCATGAGATATGGAAAATAGCTATTTTGGTCAATAACTTTTGAACAGTTTGTCAGAAAATCATAAATGTGGTATCTATGAATTCCTTGGGTCATGCCGAATCCATGGATACCGATTTTGCCAGGATGGAATGTACCACGTGTCCGCCATTTTGAATTTTGTCATAATTTGCAATAACTTTTAAACTATTTGACATATCTTTAAAAAATTTAGTATGTATCATCAACACAATGTCCTGCAGGTACATGAGAAGATTGAACACAGCGCCACCTAGTGTTCCAAAGATATAAGGTATTTAGCAAAAACGCTTATAACTTTTGAAAACATTGTTCAAATTTTGATTTCTTTACGTCATTATGTTCCTTGGCTTATGCCGAGTCCGTCGATATCTCATTTGTCATTTTCCAACAATGTGACTATCCGCCATATTGGAACAAATGAAAAACAGTTTTTTTGCTACTCCTCCTTCAAATCTTGCTCAATTTTGTTCAAAATTTGATCAGATGATCTTTGGACTGAGCTGCACAGAAATGACTGAACAGATTTTTTTATTCATCTTTGTTCAAAAGTTATGATGTCGCAAACTTAATGAGGTTGACCCAAAATTGGTGTAGAGGCTGTATCTCGGCCAAAGTTTGATCAATCGAAACAAAAATTGGTACACTTGATTGGAAGCATGGTTTGAGGGACCTTGCCAAAGTTGGGAACAGCGCCACCTACAGGTCATGAGATATGGAAAATAGCTATTTTGGTCAATAACTTTTGAACAGTTTGTCAGAAAATCATAAATGTGGTATCTATGGATTCCTTGGGTCATGCCGAATCCATGGATACCGATTTTGCCAGGATGGGATGTACCACGTGTCCGCCATTTTGAATTTTGTCATAATTTGCAATAACTTTTAAACTATTTGACATATCTTCACAAAATGTAGTATGGATCATCGACACAATGTCCTGAAGGTACATGAGAAGATTGAACGCAGCGCCACCTAGTGTTCCAGAGATATAGGGTCTTTTTCAAAAACGCTTATAACTTTTGAAAACATTGTTCAAATTTTGATTTCTTTACGTCATTATGTTTCTTGGCTTATGCCGAGTCTGTCGATATCTCATTTGTCATTTTCCAACAATGTGACTATCCGCCATATTGGAACAAATGAAAAACAGTTTTTTCGCTACTCCTCCTTCAAATCTTGCTCAATTTTGTCCAAAATTTGATCAGATGTTCTTTGGACCGAGCCGCACAGAAATGACTGAACAGATTTTTGATATTTGCTACCGTTCCCGAGATATTCATCTCCGAAGTTGACCTAGCCTGTGTTTGTTGCCTTATGCTAGTTACCTTAGCATAATAATTGGTTAGCATGCTAACCAGATGCCATTCTTTCTAATGTGGCTCTTCAGCTATCAGGATAACCATAAACTACATTAGCATTAAGCTAGCTTAGCATGCTAATCTCGTTAACATGTTTTTGTGTGCTTATTCTTACACTGAAGCCTCTCCTCTGCAGCTTTGAAATTTACGTCCTCTGAGTGGCGCAAGTTGTTAAACCACGTGTCATGAATCCCGAACCATTACGGTCGTGGGTTCGATTCCTGTGTGGCACATGTCCAGACTGAAGAAGTACGGTGGCCTTAAGTGGTGGAAAAGTTGTTTTAGTTCCACACATGATGTGTATCTGAGAAAGGATCTCCATAAATATAACATGCAGCAAATTTATATAAAACATCTTCATATTGAGTTCATTTTCACTTGTACTACTAAAACAGCTGTTTTTTCAAATTTAGCACACTTGTAGTGATTGTAATGAATAGTAATTGAACCAATTTTAGAGTCTCTAGGACCACCTCTATAGCGCCACCACCAGTTCAAAAATTCAAGGAAGGGCAGGAGAGGGGCAGAGGGGGCAGGAGAGGGGCAGAGGGGGCAGGAGAGGGGCAGGGAGGGGAGGGCAGGGCAGGGGAGGGGAGGGATGGGGAGAGTTGCTGCTGCTTCAGGGCTTGGCCCCTGTATTGCTGCTTGCAGCTATATTAGCAATTGTTATTGTCAGAATAACAATTCTTCTTCTTCCGCAAATGGGAGTCTATGGCAGCCCTATGAACCGTACATAGGAAAATGATGAAATTTGGCACACTTCTAGTGATGGTAATGAATAGTAATTGGACCAATTTTTGAGTCTCTAGCACCAACTCCATAGCGCCACCACCAGTTCAAATATTCAACAATGAAATGGTTATAACTTTTGAACCCTTTGATCTAGAGACATGAAACTTAGTACACCTGATTCCACTCATCATGCTGATCACAACCAATACCTTACATTAAGACTCCGCCCATTACAGTAGTGGCCATTTTGAAAAGTACAGTATTCAGTTTTTTCGCTACTCCTCCTTCAAAATTTGTCCAATTTTCTCCAAAATTTGCTCAAATGATCTTTGGACTGAGCCGCACAGAAATGACTGAACAGAATTTTTTGCTATACTGGAAAAAAAAAAGTTATGATGTCGCAAAGTTAACGAGGTCAACCCAAAATTGGTTCAGAGGCTGTATCTCGGCCAAAAATCGATCAATCGAAATGAAAATTAGTACGCTTCATCGGAGCCATGACCTGAGGGTCCATGCCAAAGTTGGCAACAGCGCCACCTACAGGTCATGAGATCTGGAAAATTACTATTTTTGCCAATAACATTTGAACAGTTTGTCAGAAAATCATAAATGTGGTATCTATGGATTCCTTGTGTCATGCCGATTAATTAATTATTCGAGATCAGATGAACCATGTGTCCGCCACTTTGAATTGTGTCATAAATTGCAATATCTTTTAAACTATTTGACATATCAGCACAAAATTTAGTATGGATCATCATTAGTAAGTCCTGAAGGTACCTGAGAACTTTGAACACAGCGCCACCTAGTGTTCCAGAGATATAAGGTATTTTGCAAAAACGCTTATAACTTTTGAAAACATTGTTCAAATTTTGATTTCTTTATGTCATTATGTTCCGTGGCTGATGCAGATTCCGACGATGTCACATTTGTCATTTTCCAACAATGTGACTGTCCACCATATTGGAGCAAATGAAAAACAGTTTTTTTGCTACTCCTCCTTCAAATTTTGCTCAATTTTGCCCAAAATTTGATCAGATGTTCTTTGGACTGAGCCGCAGAGAAATGACTCAACAGATTTTTTATATTCACTACCGTTCTCGAGATATTTGTCTCCAAAGTTGACCTAGCCTGTGTTTTTTGCCTTATGCTAGTTAGCTTAGCATAATAATTGATTAGCATGCTAACCAGATGCCATTCTTTCTAATGTGACCCTTCAGCTATCAAGTTAACCATAAACAAAACTAGCATAGCATGCCAATCTGGTTAACATGCTTTTTTGTGCTTATTCTTACACTGAAGCCTCTCCTCTGCAGCTTTGCAATTCGTGTCCTCTGAGTGGCGCAAGTTGCTAAACCAAGTGTCATGAATCCCGAACCATTCCAGTCGTGGGTTCAAGTCCTGTGTTTTTTTATACAGTTGTCATTTCAATTCCTTCCGGCTCTGCACTGCTGTTGGTGCTTAAATGCTCGCTGCGCTGCTTTGCTTACAGTACTTGCTGTGCTTGATGTACATTTACTTGTATATTAAATTTCTGCTCTTTTTGTTCTTCTGGCTTCGCACTGCTGTTGGTGCTTAAATGCTTGCTGCGCTGCAGTGCTTACAGTACTTGCTGTGTTGCTGTACATGATGTGCTGGCTGTGCTTGATGTGCTTGCAGTGCGCCATACTTGTTCTGCTTGCGGTGCCTTGAAGGGCTTGGCCCCTGTATTGCTGCTTGCAGCTATATTTATTATTATTCTTCTTCTTCTTCTTCTTCCGCCAATGGAAGTCTATGGCAGCCCTATGAACCGTACATAGGAAAATGATGAAATTTGGCACAGTTGTAGAGATAGCCATGAATAGTAATTGGACCAAATTTGGTGTCTCTAGGACCAACTCTATAGCGCCACCACCAGTTCAAAAATTCAACATTGAAATGGTTATAACTTTTGAATCCTTTGATCTAGAGAAATAAAACTTAGTACACTTGATTCATCTCATCATGGTGATCAAAATCAATAGCTTACATTAAGACTCCGCCCATTACAGTAGTAGCCATTTTGTAAAGTACAGTATTCCGTTTTTTCGCTACTCCTCCTTCAAAATTTGTCCAATTTTGTCCAAAATTTGCTCAAATGATCTTTGGACTGAGCCGCATAGAAATGACTGAACAGATTTTTTTATTCATCTTTGTTCAAAAGTTATGATGTCGCAAACTTAATGAGGTTGACCCAAAATTGGTGTAGAGGCTGTATCTCGGCCAAAGTTTGATCAATCGAAACAAAAATTGGTACACTTGATTGGAAGCATGGTTTGAGGGACCTTGCCAAAGTTGGGAACAGCGCCACCTACAGGTCATGAGATATGGAAAATAGCTATTTTGGTCAATAACTTTTGAACAGTTTGTCAGAAAATCATAAATGTATTATCTATGGATTCCTTGGGTCATGCCGAATCCATGGATACCGATTTTGCCAGGATGGGATGTACCACGTGTCCGCCATTTTGAATTTTGTCATAATTTGCAATAACTTTTAAACTATTTGACATATCTTCACAAAATTTAGTATGGATCATCGACACAATGTCCTGAAGGTACATGAGAAGATTGAACGCAGCGCCACCTAGTGTTCCAGAGATATAGGGTCTTTTTCAAAAACGCTTATAACTTTTGAAAACATTGTTCAAATTTTGATTTCTTTACGTCATTATGTTTCTTGGCTTATGCCGAGTCCGTCGATATCTCATTTGTCATTTTCCAACAATGTGACTATCCGCCATATTGGAACAAATGAAAAACAGTTTTTTCGCTACTCCTCCTTCAAATCTTGCTCAATTTTGTCAAAAATTTGATCAGATGTTCTTTGGACCGAGCCGCACAGAAATGACTGAACAGATTTTTGATATTTGCTACCGTTCCCGAGATATTCATCTCCGAAGTTGACCTAGCCTGTGTTTGTTGCCTTATGCTAGTTACCTTAGCATAATAATTGGTTAGCATGCTAACCAGATGCCATTCTTTCTAATGTGGCTCTTCAGCTATCAGGATAACCATAAGCTACATTAGCATTAAGCTATCTTAGCATGCTAATCTCGTTAACATGTTTTTGTGTGCTTATTCTTACACTGAAGCCTCTCCTCTACAGCTTTGAAATTTGCGTCCTCTGAGTGGCGCAAGTTGTTAAACCATGTGTCATGAATCCAAAACCATTACGGTCGTGGGTTCGATTCCTGTGTGGCACATGTCCAGACTGAAGAAGTACTGTGGCCTTAAGTGGTGGAAAAGTTGTTTTAGATCCACACATGATGTGTATCTGAGAAAGGATCTCCATAAATATAACATGCAGCAAATTTATATAAAACATCTTCATATTGAGTTCATTTTCACTTGTACTACTAAAACAGCTGTTTTTTTTGTTTTTTTTTCAAATTTAGCACACTTGTAGTGATTGTAATGAATAGTAATTGGACCAATTTTAGAGTCTCTAGGACCACCTCTATAGCGCCACCACCAGTTCAAAAATTCAAGGAAGGGCAGGAGAGGGGCAGAGGGGGCAGGAGAGGGGCAGGGGTCAGGAGAGGGGCAGGGAGGGCAGGGGAGGGGAGGGATGGGGAGGGATGGGGAGGGATGGGGAGGGGAGGGGAGGGATGGGGAGGGGAGGGGAGGGATGGGGAGGGATGGGGAGAGTTGCTGCTGCTTCAGGGCTTGGCCCCTGTATTGCTGCTTGCAGCTATATTTTAGCATGCTTTTGTATGCTGTATTACATTCTTACCTTAGTTCATGGAGAAATGCTTTGTCTCGTAACAGTAAATGTCAAAAGTGTAAATGAAAGTGTCATTCGATATGTTTCTACATTGGGCCTATTAAGGAATATATGGACATATTACATATATAAATAAAAAGGTAAAATAAGAGAATTGGCTTTATACCTCAAAAACAATAATATTGCCTAAACTAAATAAAGTAAAAAAAAAAAAAAATAATTAATTTAAATTATTTTTATTCCCTGACTAAGGTGTGATGTGAATCATTTTAACAACAATCAAAATACAATTTTAATTCAGATTTAAAATCCAAAAATAAGTTCATTGCCTAATTAGAAAAGACACTTACAGTAGTCTTAACTGAATTGTATGTTTGTCTCATATCTCATTTACAAGACCAGCTGAATAAAGGAAAAGAAAGGTAAGACTTTTCTCTAATTATATTTGTTTAATTCTATGGTATTCTTCATTCATGTTTACATGAAAAAGACATTGTTATAAAACAAATTCCCTAAAACTAGACTTGCTTTTAAAATCTATTAAGATCGTTTTCATATTATTTTCAAAATAAATAATGTTCTAAAGTGCATATAATGCAATGACACATACTCAACATTCAAAACATAAAGTGAAAAAAACTATATATGAATATATTTTAGCTTTAACATAATCATTTTTCTGTTTTCTGTCAAATCACAGCTTGCATCCCTTTGCATTCCCACAGAACATGTAAATTTGTGGTAAAGAATTTGTGGTAATGTTGAGTCAATAATCTCTCATATTCCCTTATAATTCAGGTATATTTCAATTATTATATTAGGCATATTAAAAAATCAGCATACCACTGAGGAAGCTTGAAAACCATGATGTTCCAGAGATGGAGCTTGTTAAAGCATTATTGTGTTGTTGTTGTTTTTTTTTGGAAAGAGGAGGTAAAGTGTGCTGGTCATAGAATGTTTATGTAATCTGCTGAAATTCACAAGATATGAAAACCATAACTAAAAGCTGTGTGCTGTTGAACTTACATTTATAATAGTCAAAAGCTCTGCTGTCATTATATGCCCTTAATTAAACTTTATGATTTATATTGCTTTATGGTTCAAGTATGTGTTTTTGTGCATATTTCCTATACTGCTTATTTCCTACATATATTCATATTATATATATTTATATATTGGCCTTTGAACTTAACTTCCCAGTGCCTCAAAACAAATGAACGGCATATTCAAAAATCAGCATGTGAACCTGGAATCTGCCAAATCTAATTCCACCTTCTCTTCGTTTCAAATTCTGGGATAGGATCAATTGCATGTGACATATAGTTGTAGTTTGAGAATTTCCATCAACTAACAACATGTTAATGGGGAACATATAGTGAAATGGCAGTTTATGAAATACATCTGTATATAATGTAACGTCCAGTAGTCCTCACGGTTCCACAGCAGGCTTGGTCCCTCTAAAAGAGGAAACCGAAAAAAGTGGTCAAATATCATAATGTCGCTTCCGGGCACAAAAATAGCATATATTTAACAATATATTCTCTAGACTACGATATATTGACAATGGACTTACATTAACTCTCTGGTGGAGGCAGACAGGAGTTTCTGCGCGAACGGCACATATTTTTCTGTTAAGAAAACCAAGTTACTCTTAGAAGCCCAAAGAAATCCCTTAATTCAACAGAACAATGTGCCAATGAAACGCAGACTGTACCTTCTCATGCAGGCGGAAATGGACGGTTGCATCTGACAGCCATGGGTGCTTCAAGGCTTCTGTTGCTCCTATCCTCCAACTACACAAAGAAAAAAACATCCATTGACATAAAAGCAAGGGTTTAGGTTCCAATCCATG
Organism: Squalius cephalus; assembly: GCF_949319135.1. Taxonomy (NCBI): domain Eukaryota; kingdom Metazoa; phylum Chordata; class Actinopteri; order Cypriniformes; family Leuciscidae; genus Squalius; species Squalius cephalus. The sequence continues at coordinate 9,721,768 of NC_137128.1, read as the reverse complement.
AACTAATGCCATTATCTTATGAGACAGTGGCTCTAAACTAGCCAAATGCAATCCAAAATGGGTCACAGGTATGTTCTGACATGATCGGAGGGAATAACGATGCATATAATAACGAACATATAATCATGCATAGTTAAGATGAGGTCACATGTAGCGAAATTTCAGGGGGTTTGCATAAGGGCCAAAAAAAAACTTTTTTTTGCTCGTTTTCAAGTTGGTCATGCGAATTCGCCATGCTGACCAACAGAAGAATATTTCCCTAATGTGACTGCACCATTAGGATAGCAAAATAATGCAAAACCAGTTGACTGTCTCTTTAAAGGGGCTATATGTAGAATTCAGAAACCCTTTTTATTAGCGACACCAGTGGCTATTAAGTGAACTGCAGCCAGCAACTTATTGCTCTCGTGCTCACGCAACGTACAAGAGACTGAACGTGATTCAAGGCCCCGATAAACTCACGGCGAAGTTCTTTTTCATTATTTGCTTAGAAGTCAAAAATAAGTTGAAAATACCAGTGATATAGCCTACTGTTAATGAATATAGAGACGGCGTCCACACTGCTGAGAGCGACATTTAGATGAATATATAAATAAGTTTTGCGCTCTTTCCTCTCAATAACAAAGTAATCACAACATAAACGACAGCGGTGAGAAAACAGCAGTGAAGAAAGCATCTGATCATAGCGATGTGTATATGTTTGCACCAGCTCTGCAATTCTCCGGCATCATGTTGAGAGATGAGGTCATTGTAATCAAACTATCATAACAGTGTAATTTTAAAGTATTTATGAGACTATAGACTATATAGATCTTGCTTTGTGAGACAATAGTTTGAATGAATTAATCCTGTTTCTGTTTATGGCACATTGACATTACAGTACAGAATATATCTTTTGGCGTTATTCAGAACATTGTATAAGCATTCATTTCATATGTCATTGAACGGAAGAGAGTCTCTCAGGAGCGTAAACGTCACATCCTTTGGATTTTGCCCACGAAACAGAGTCCTTCACATAAATCAGTCTACAGGTTTTCATAGACGACCCAGAAAGTCGGGGGAAAGGTCTCGTTTTTTAAGCTTTGTTGCAAGCTGTTCACACATTGGCAATAAAGCGATTAATACATGAAAAATCGTACATATAGCACCTTTAATACACGTACAACACTCTTGTGTACCTTTTATCTACCACAAGGAGTTTGGAAATGAAATCCTTGGCTTCTGGCGAGACTTCTGAGAATTCTTCCTCCTCAAAGTTCCACTGGCAGGCCAAAATGTTATTTAGTGTCTCATTCTCATTGTCCCCAAGGAAGGGTGACAAACCACTGAGCCTATAAAACACAATTTATACAATGAAAAAAATGGTGTAGGATTTTCTTTGAAGCAATTTACAATTACACACAAAAAATACCCATAAATGGAAAATAACACATTGAATTAACCCTGAACTTTTATAGTATTTTATTGTAAAATGTACTCAAAAAATAAATAAAAAACTTTAAGTGAATCATTTAAAAATAAAATGAAGGGGAAGTTTTGCTAAAGTTATCATTTTAATTGAGCTAGAACATTTTCAGAGTATACCTGACAGCATATGCAACTTACAGCATGTACGTAATAACGCCCAGACTCCACATGTCCGTGTTGAACGACACAAAATCATAGTTGACCACCTCAGGCGAGAGAAACTCCGGAGTGCCGAAATTCACTCGTAACTTTTCCCTGGGCTGATACCTGAAGAGAATGAATGTTTCCCAATTCAAATGCACAGTCAATACTATCCATGATGTTGCACAGATTTTTGAATCAAAGACAACAGTGCCGTGACCATACTTACTTCCTCGCAAGTCCAAAGTCGATGATCTTGACTTTATTAGTTACTCTGCTGACACAAAGAATGTTTTCTGGCTGCCGGCCACAAGAAACAACATAGGTTATAAAGGTTACTGAGGTTATTTGTTTTAAAACTAAGAGGAATGTCAGCTGGTTCCCTCCTGCGAGGGCCATATTTTAAGATTTAATTGTTTTTAATGTTGCATTGCTTTGGATCTGTGGTTGCACCTTTAGGTCCAGATGGAGGATGTACATTTTGTGCATGTAGCGCAAGCCTTCACAGATCTGCCTGATGAACATCACTGTGTCGAGCTCCATCAACTTGTAGTTCTCGTCAATGATTCTGTCGAAGAGTTCTCCTCCATCAACACTGTTCAGGGGAAGGATCACCACAAAATTAGCTTTCCAATCCTTACTTTTTAAACAGCCACTGTGGCTAGCGGTTTTCCAAAGTTACTAGTCACTCAGCATTTTCACTGGCCATCGATACCATGGGGAAAAATGCCCATATAGATATTTTTAATATTATCTCAACAGGTATATTAGGCTGTTTATGGTTTACAATTATTTTTGTCATCACTTTAAAAAATCCCCTCCAATAAAACAAATAAAAAAATCCTGTATTATAGAACAGGTTTCATGTAAATTGTATTTTTTCCTTTTTTATTATTATTTTTTTCCCTGTTTCTCTGTATCCCCACATGTTCGTGTTCATTGTTCTGTATTATTTCCTTTTGTACTGTATTATAATTATGCAATAAAAAAAGAAAAGATATATTAGGCTGCTGTTACTTTAAGACCTGACACACAGATCCATTATACTGTTACCGTCCCCTTGGGGTCTGCCTTGGGGAATCCTGCAATGGGGAATGCCTTGTGCGTGACTGGTGTCTGAAGTGGAAATCTAAACACGACAATGACCTTGACATTGGCAGGTGGCAGGTGGCAGCCCATCACGTCACAACAGGTAAGACCGAGAGTATAAAAGGGCATGTGCAATACGTCATCCACTTGTTGTCTTCAGGAGACGTGTGCAGGAATGCTAGAAGCATGGCAAAGGGACACAGCGTCTTGTTCCCTACTCTCAAGGAACCATGGTTACATGTGTAAACTTGGACATTCCCTTTCGAAAGGGAACTCGCGCTGCGTCCGTGGGGACGGAATACCCACGCTGCCATGCTGAAGGGATGAGTGCCCTATTGGAGAATAGAGAGGCTAAAATTCAGAACCTCTATAGGCAGCCCTGAAGAGTGGAGGCCTCAACAAGATGCCTATGACACTAACTCCAGGGCAGTACAGAGAAAGCTCAGAAAGGAGCTAAACTCAGTCTGGCTGGTGCGTGAGTTGAGACCTTAATACGATGACTCTCATAATGAGGTAAGGTCTAGCAACACTCACTGAGGTCAGGAGTTATGGAGGCTCCCAGTGAGCCTAACGACCTAGCATACTATCTTACCGCCTAGCGGCGCTTTAGGAGCAGAAGCCTCAGTTTTGATTACTCTCAAAAATGAGAGGAGGCCTGCAACACCCAACGCTCAGGACATCTTGCAAGGCTCACAGAGGCCTACCACTCACAATGCTATCCTAGCGGAGCTCTGAAGAGCAGAGGCCCCAGGAAATAACTCTCTCAGTGAGAGGAGGCCTAACGATGCTCGCGGCAACCAAGGAGACTCACAGAAAGTCTTACAACTTGACATAGCTATCCGGGCGGAGCTCCGAGGAGCGGAGGCCTTTAAAAAAGCAACTTTCTAAGCGAGAGGAGGCCTGGCGATTCTCCTTAAAAGAGGCAGTAGCCAAGGAGGCTTAGAGGCAGCCTAACAACTCAGCGCTGCTGCCCGATCAAGCTATGAGGACGGAGGCCTCAGCATAATGACTCTCTGAAGTGAGAGGGGGCCTAATTACGTCCTGCTCACAGAGAGCCTAACTACTTGATATCACTATCCAGGCGGAGCTCTGAAGACGGAGGCCTCAGCATAATGACTCTCCCAAACGAGAGGAGGCCTAACTACGTCCCACACGCAGAACAGCTACCAAGGAAGGCTCACAGAGAGCCTTTCTACTTGATATCGCTATCCAGGCGTAACTCTGAGGAGCGGAGGCCTCTATAACTCGACTCCCTATAGCGAGAGGAAGCCTGAAAACACTCCATCTAAAAGTAGTAGCCAGGGAGGCTCAGAGAAAGCCTAGCAACTCTGTACTACTGCCTGGCTCTGAGGACAGAGGCCACAGCATAACGACTCTCTGAAGTGAGAGGAGGCCTAACTACGTCCTACACTCATGACAGCTTATAAGGAGGCTCACAGAGCCTACTACCTGATATCGCTATCCTGGTGTAGGTCTGAGAAGCGGAGGCCTCTATAAATCTATAGCGAGAAGAGACCTGGCAACACCTGTGAACGGTGGATGCGTGCAGAATATGGCTTTTTCCAAGATCTCCGCATCTCAGTTTGAAGATCTGGGAAAAAAGGAAGACTCGCACGAGCTGGTGGTTTATGCCCCGAGAAAAAAACAGTCATTGAGGGGGCCGCGCGTTTCTTGCGTTTCCATGGCAAATCTAACCTATCCGCGGTGCGCGAACATAACGTCCAACAACTGTCATATGTGGGGCAGGCGGGCTGAGAGCGCTCAGAAACATTGTCGTCCTCATCAGCCTCATCCTGCACAGCTTGGCCTGGGGGTGAAGAAGGCGCTCGCTGCTCAATCAGATGCCGTGAGAGAGATCGCGTCATCAAACCCCTCTCAAGCTCATCGACGAGCTCCATCTGGGAGCCCCACGGCTTCAGTTTCCAGCAGGTCCTGAACCGCGGAGCACAGATGGCTGTCGCAATGCACGCATAGAGCCCCCTCAAAGAGTGAGCGTGCATTCTCCTCAAACATACACATAACGCACATATCATGCGTGTCATCAGATGTCAGAAAATGCTGACACAGATGAACACACATTCTAAAATCCGCAGTGCTAGTGCAGGCCATATTATAAACTTGCCTGTTCAGATCGCACATTCAAACACACGGTCTCCTGAGAAAATAAGAGGTATTGCACAGGTGTCCTTTTATACTCTTGGTCTCACCTGTAGTGATAAATAATAATAATAATAATAATAATAATAATAATAATAATACATTTTATTTGTAACGCACTTTATATTTAAGCAAAATCCCAAAGTGCTACAATTTAAAAACAACCAACCAAAATTTTAAATCAACCAAAAGGCTGTCATGGGCTGCCGCCTGCCAATGTCAAGTTCATTGTCGTGTTTAGATTTCCACTTCAGACACCAGTCACGCCCAAGGCTTTCTACCTAGTGACCCCAAGGGGACGCAGCGCAAGTTCCCTTTTGGATGGGAACTCAATTTAGTACTGAGAGGCGGCTTTACGTGCTGCACTTTGGGTGTGAGCGCAAAATCTGCGGGAATGTGTAAAATTATGCGCAATATGAGCAATCTCATGCTGAAATTTAAGTCCTGTAACTCCAACAATATTCCTCCGGAGCAGATGAAACAAGTAAATGAGGGGAGGCAGTTTTGTGTGTCAATCGCTGTCGGAGAGATGAGAGAGCGAGAAAGAGCAGCTGGTATCGTGTATCTATTATGCGGAAAATAAGTATTGGAAGCGTTTCAGATATTTCCGTATCAATATGTATCATTAAATCGATATTTTTGACAACACTACATTGCACTTAGTTTATTATTTCAGATGCTTTTTTAAAAGACTACAATTGAAAAATGTATGTATTATATATAAAATTCAAGCCACTAAAGTGGCTAGTAGGAGTGACTGATGAAATCCACCCGTATTTGGTGAGTTGGTGGTTGTTAATGTCAAGCCCTGATTATGACAGTACATTACATTAAATAGTGATTCAAATTATAAATAACACAAATGAAAGCGGATGAAGGCGAAGCTTCAAGATAGTAGCATCTCTACTTTTAGTCAGTCATTATACAACACTGGAAAGACTATATATGTTTAATAACCCACAGCTCATCAAAATATTACAGCCTAGCAAAGGTCTGAAGTTGATCATATATTTTGATTGACATGCTGGATTTACGCCAGTGAAAATCCCACCAAACCCACTGCATTTTGTTTCAATTGCATGTAATAGTAACCAGCAATTAAGAATGTACAAAAACTACATACTATTCAAGTACAAGGATAACGTCGTTCCTGGACTCATAGGCTGCGTAAAGCTGGATCAGGTTGGCATGGTCGAGCTGGTTCATAACCTGAATCTCATTCTTCACCACATCCTATCGGATAAAACACATTAAGCTATTATTTTACAACTGAGCTCTATTTGGAAACATTTACATTTGAAAAAAAATGCTGGTTGGTTCTTTGTACCTTTTCTTTTTGACTCCTAGCTTTGATTATCTTGGCAGCCAAAGTAAGTCCAGAGGAATTTTCCATGCATCTATGCACCTGCCCGAATCGACCTCTGGAAGGAGATAAAAGCAGTAATCGATGATAATTAAGACAACTAGAAGAATCAAAATTTTGAGAATCACATTTATCCCCCCACTATAAAGAAATAGTGATATTGACATAAGTTCTGAGAAAAGAGATCTTGCAGCATGTGAGCGCAGATATAGACGTCTGCAATGACATTCCCACATGTGTAAGTGTGGCTTAAGTGTCCAAATACTTTTTTGAGCCACTGTATATGCAAAACAACATTTTAAAAGACTTAGAGGTGCATATCAGTAAAGACTTCAGGGACACTTTTGTAATGCAGAGGGTGTCATATTTTTCAGATTCTATTCCATTAACAACAAGAAGAAAATTCCCTTTGAAGAGAAGGATTAACACCTAGTGATTAGTTTCCAGCTGGCGTGGAGGTACAATTTCACATACCCTGAAATCGCTATGTAAAAATAACTGGCTTGACTCTGAAGTTATGAATCGGGTGAGTGGAGACTGACTGCAATGTAACGCAATTAGCCTTTGAGGGGATTAGCAGACTACACTGCCTGAATTTACACTGTCTCTAAAACATTCTGTTCTGAGAAATTGGTTCCAACTTAAAGAAAATACTTCTACAGACCCTCCGAGAACCTCCTGTCGGTTGATAGTGTAGAAGTTGTTAATCTGGTTGGGTTTGGCAGACACAACACGGTGTTTGAAGGGTGCTGGTGGAGGTGGGGTGCAATCTGCAGGACAGTAGAAGATGGAGAACAATGAATAGAAATGTCTGGAAAAGCATGGAGGTTAAACAGTTGACATGCCGACCAGACACATATGTTATGTTTTTGAAAGCTGCTCCCCAACATGAGATGTTTCAAGACTTTCTTGGTCAAGCAGCGATACCTGATACTTTGGCCATTATTTGCGATTATTGGCGATTGACAGAAATTTTGGGACCACTTTGTGACAGACTTAAATTGAATTATGTATATACATACAGTGAAAGATCTAGACATATTAATAACTAAAATATTTCACTGAGAAGTGTTCAAATGTTTGAAATTTGTTTAGTACACAAAAAAAAAATTCTTATTATAAAAATTTCTTTCTAAAAATAAAATTGACTTTATTTTTTTTACTTGTTTTTTAAACAGTGAGTTGTAGTGGATAGTAGGAAAAAGATCATCAAGCGTGTATTATTCATGTGAATTTCTTTCAAATATGCATCCCAGGATGTACATTGTGTAAAGAATATGGAAAATAGTCAGCATAAAGAATGAGTAGGTGTGTCAAACATTTTGAATGGCATCAATCATCTGACAAGCAACAGTTGTTAAGGACTATTATAAATCGTACAGTTTGCACCGGGTTTTAGATCATCAAGACATGTTATGACCGTGTGTTTACATTATCAACTCCATATTGTTAATTGCAGGGCAATTTTAGCGGTTTTTTTTTAACGGTTTTAGTTCATGATAATGAACCCTGGTAATTGTTGTAGCAAACTGGTTAATAGGAAATGAATGGTGGATTATGTGATTATAAGATATATATTCCATTATTTTTTATCAATTATGCAATAAACCACTGAGAACCTTACCGATGAAGAAGTGATCGTCATCTTCATCCTCATCCTCGTAGCGCTCCTTCTCTAGTTTGCTGAAATCCAACTTGATTTCCACACCATCAGCTTTGAAAACACCATGGAGATCCTCGATTTCCTGTGGCTCCTGTGGCTCTTGCTCACCCTGGTCTTGACCCTCATCAACCCTGCTCTTCTTGTGATCCTCCAAACCAATATCTTCTTCTGTTACGCGCCGTTTGCTGCTGGTCGTCACCTCATCCACCAGCTCAGACTCACTGCTGAAACAACAGAATCAGAAAAGAGGGTGAAGACATCCGATCTCATTCACTATAGCCATGCAGTTTGTGCCTGTATGAATGTTTTCACACAAAAATCAGGCTTAAACTTTTTCTCAATCAAAGACTCCTGGTAGTCTTAGAAACATGTTATGCGTTTACATATGTATGTATTAAGAAGTTATGTTTTTTTAGAAATACTAATATAAACTGAATAAGTGACCAACACTTTCAGAGTAAGGTTGTTCTGGGTTAGGCACTGCATACACATACAGTTCAGCCAATCACATGTACAGTAGTCTAGGCATACTATATAATAAAGGTGTTCTGAGAATAGCACTATTAAAAAACCTTGCTGCAGGTAAAACCTCACTCCCCTGGCCTCTAGACGCGCACTAGCGACTGACGCTAATTCATCTTTGAAAGGTGTTCAATAAAGGCTCAGGTCTGAGATTTGTGCAGGCCAGTCAAGTTCTGAGCAAATTTATATATGGACTTCGCCTCATGAACAGAGGCATAGTCATGCCAGAATAAAAAAGGGTTGCCACAAAATTGGAAGCACACAATTCTCTTGCACAGTGTTTCCCTACCCCTGTGCCAGGTTGTCAGGTGTGCCGTGGAAAATTATTAGATTCCAAAAAATGTATAATAATAAATGCTACAAATAAGAATATATTGTTGCTGTCAGGTGGAAACCGCATATCTCTAAATTGAAACACTATATTTAGTCATTTTTGTTTTATCTTTTTTTTTATTATTATTATATTGGTCATCCTTTAATTACATAATAAGGACTAGATGTTACAATCCCAACTGATTCTGTCCGATTCCTGTTTTGAGTGGGTTTTGAGGCATGCTCTTAGTTGGGGGGTTTCGTTAGTGACCACTTAGTGATGTTTCCTCCTAAACGACACATCTTCAGTTGTGCACCTTGGCCTCTTTGGGTGTTTCGGCCATTTAACACAAGACACTCTCCGCCAAGGCAGGTACGCCACAGGCTCATCAGACCTGGGTGTGTGTCGCAAGGGGACTGAGTGGTCATTTGATTCCCCATGCTGTCTCCTTTCTATATATAGTCACCCACATTTTACCAATGAAAAGCATTTAAAAGAGGTTGTGACTAAACCTCGTAACTCCATAGGTTACTCAAACTGTCAGTCAATTCTCTTAACTCCACCAGCCTCAAATGTGAGTAAAGTGCCGCACGCAGTTTGAATGGTCTCTGCTTGTTTGCAATGCAAGGGTAAATAAAGAACTCTGATGTAAGAGTAAGGACAGCATTTTCTTTATTTAAGAAACACTGTGTCTATAAAGGCTATTGTTTTTTGTATATTTAAAGGTGCATTGCGCAAGTCTCTGAGTTTTTGCAGAACTATGCCCCCTCTGGCGACAAGCGAAACTGCAACCAGAGGTGTGCACGCTCATGGACCACACGCATGTGTCTTTGTCTTACGTGGAGTTTGCTTTGGGGTTTGGAATGGACTACAAGCCGGTCTCTTTGAATCCATCTTCTACTTTTGTCGCTCGAGTTGTCTTCGCTGATACGGAGAATGGCGGCGAATACACAAACCTGCCAGACATAGCCAGGTGAGCGTGAACGCGCATGACGTCACTCCCAGTCTCAAATTCCGTCCCGAATCCCTCTTATTTATTTTACTGTACAGGATTATAGAGGCAATCGCAGTGATCAGAGAAGGGCTCATTCAGCCCATCAGGCAATAGTTTAAGCATGTATGGGTTAGAAAAACGGGTATTTTTAACATGAAATGTTGCGCAATGCACCTTTAAAGAGCGGAGAAGAGTCTTGAGCCCTTTTCGGACAGGATTAGTTTTTCAAGGATAGATGAAGTAATGTAATTTTTACCACAGGACATTTTTTTTTTAGAAATCTCAGAACTAGCAGAAGTGAGAGGGGTAACTCAATTTAAGCACTGCCGTTTATGTGTGCAAACACATCAATTATATAACCTATATATAATAGATGGGTCCAGTCGAACGATTTATTAATCAAAATAATTAAATTCTGATTGGATTCTGTTTGTAATGGGCACTTACCTGAAGCTAAAAGAAATTCTGTGCCTCTAACAAGTGCTTTCGACCTTTTGATCTGAATCTTATCCAGAAAGCCAAAGACTTGTCCCACCCCCTAGAAAGCAACTGAATGCTTTTTCTAGCGCCTCCCTCCATACTTGGAAAAAAAAACACGGGAAACTACTTTTAAACAGGAAACAACTGAATATTTACGTACATATTTACAGCGGGTCTTTAGTATTACCTGAGGGAATTTTTCCGGACCTTTTTACAGAAGGTAAAAGCCACCGTAATCTTTACTGACATTGGACTAAAATCACTGAGAAGCTCTGGTAATAATTACTTTACCCAACCTCTCCATGTTAAACTAACCCCATCCGAATAGGGCTTTAGTCTGGCATTTGCCGTCTTGTTGAAACAAATATACTGATCCCTGTCATTCGCTGGTAAAAATCCTTAACAAAAAAAAAAAAAAACCTTAACTACATGTAAGCTCGATTTTCATGTTTCATGTTATTATAATGACACATACAAGTGTCTGACCATATAAGCCACAATACAAACTTTGACGATACGTTGTTTAATTATATAAAAAATATGAGGTTTCAGCCTGACGATATGTAAATTAGTTGTTTTATCATCACCAACGTCATAGCTACTTATATGACCTTATTGTTTTCCTACCGGACTTAAGCTCAAGTTTCACCTTAATTGTGAGTACTATTAATATTATATCCAGTTTTAATATGCCATTTAAAGCAATGCATGTTTGTGCAATTTTGTTATAAAAAGGTTGGGAAACACTGCTCTAGAATGCAGTAGGATTGAGGTTTGTAATTATTTGAGTTACTGGAATAGCCAAACATGTTACTTAGAGGGGGGTTTCCACATACTTTTGGTCATGTGGTGTATGACATGGAAACCCCACCAGATTCACAGCTCACCTTTGCGCTGAGTTCTCAGTTGGTGTAGGCGGATCAGTTGGTGTAGGCGGAACAGTTGGTGTAGGCGGATCAGTTGGTGTAGGCGGAACAGTTGGTGTAGGCGGATCAGTTGGTGTAGGCGGCTCTGTGTCAGTAATGTCAGGTTCTGAAGGAACCTCACTAGACGTCTGGTCCTCCGTAGTCACTTCCTCCTGATCTTTGAGTATGTCAGTGGCCTTTACGGGCATCTCCTTAGTCTCTTCTTCTGCTAATTGTTGTGTTTCAACTTGGATCTCCTCTATCTTTGGCTCTGTGTCTTTTATCTCATCTTCTTTCAGCTCTGGAGTGACCTCCTTCTCTTCTTCTGAGTTATTCTCTTGTTCAGGTTCAAGCATCTTGGCTTCTTCCAGGATAAGTTCTTGCGGAATGGGAGTATTTGAGCCATCCTCAGATTTCTGCACGTAATTTTCCTCATGTTGGGATGCTTCAGAGCGATCTATATTCTCTTGATTTAGTTTCTGAACCTCTTCAAGCAACAGTGTCTGTTTCCTCAAAGAGATTGTATCAACTGCAATATGAACATAATAAAGAAAAAGTGAAAATTGTGTTAAATGTGTCACACTTTATTTGCATTTTGTTTTGTGCTGTATTTACCAGTTGAATCAGGTGGTTTCTTCTTCTTCTGTGCTTTGAGGCCTTTGAAGCTCAGATGAAACTTCCCATCTTTACCTTTGTGATCTTTTTGCTTTGGAGCAAAATGAAAATATTGCAAAGAAATAAGATAAGAAAATAAGTTTAAAGTTTGTCAACAAAACAGTAATGTGTACCGAATTTATGCAATTCATCAGGGTCGCTAATGATTTGTGTAAAATGCATGGTTCATGAACCTACAATGTTAGTACATTTGAAGCAAATATTTTGATCCAAGAAGCTTGAGGTTGTAAGTAGACTCAGAATGTTGGGGTCAGATTTCCGAGTCCCTTTAGAGCCTTTAGTAGAGGTCGTTTTCTGTCACAGACACAATATAAGTGGGATGGGTTGTTAGGAAACACAGTTAGTCTGGGATAGCCAAATATTACATGAAAATAACTCTTGGCTTCTCTTCATGCAATGATGCAGGAAGCAACTATACAACTATGAATACAATAAAATACAGTAGTAAATGAATAATAAAATTAATTTATGAAACAATCAATAAATATATTGTTCAAAATAATTACAAATGTGACGATTATGCACAACATATCTCTTATACAATAGTTATTCTAAAAGTGTTAGGGCATAAAAGTGCGGGTTTCATTTGACTGTCATATGAAATACCAATAAGGAAGGCATAAATACATGGTTCCCCTAATGTGGCACCATCAGTTGAAGCCTTTCCCTTACATAGCTTGGCTGATGATATGTGGGCTGTACAACAGCACAACACATGTTATGTTGAAGGCCAAACAGTGTGGGGTGGGGTTTCATCTAGTGGAAACTATAGCCCAACACACAAATCCAGCTGACTTTATCTATTTCCCTTTTCCAGGTAATATTCTCCTTTCCAATAATTCACATCATGAAGGCCAAATTAGTAATGTGCTTCAAAGTTAATCTAACTTCAGCTACTGGTGTAATGACCATGGGAGTGTCTCCATTTTAAAAACCTTTCAAAATGACACCATACCTTCTATGTCTACTTGAGAAAGCTTCTATTTAATGAAAGGAAATGTTTAAATCACGACATCGCTTATTTGACTATATTGATGATGATGACAACATTTTACTCATGAAATGCCACTATTTCACCTGTTTATACTGTTTATACTCAGACAATCGAGCATTGTCTAATCTTCCATAGTTGAGATTTAACTCACCTTGGTAAGGAGAGGCTCACTGTTATCTGACGCTTGGCATTTGGCGATCAGTTTGATTTTACTATCCTTGGACCTGAGGGCCGTTTTGCTTTTTCGAGAAGCCGGCCCTTTGAACATAATATCCATGATTTTGGAAGTTTTCACTGTTTCTCCAATAAAGCTGACAACCTGCTGAATGCTCGTCACCAGTCTCTCCATTCCCTCCAGCTTTTGGGTTTGCTGTTCTGAGCGTTGATTTACTGCCAACATGATGCTGTTCATTTCTTGGCACATTTCCTTCATCTCATTGGCTGGTCCTGTACGGATAACTGGAGGAAGATGGATCTCCTCCTTTTCCACTTTTAGAGTTTCTACATCTTTCTCAATTCCATCAATGTCCTGAGACATGCCATCGAGTCGGCTAAGCACTTTTTCCTGGATGCTTATGAGCCTGTCCATTTTGCTACTCAAGGACTCAATCCTGACCTGAAGCAGGTCAATACCTGTGCTAGAGTCAGCAGAACTCATGGTAGTATTAAAGATCTCAACTAAAACCAACCAGATTTCTGGAAAACCTAACAGAGATTCACCTGCAGAAGATGAAGCCAGCTCAATCTGGGTATTCAAAAAGACGTCAATAATCCAACAATGAGCCGAGCAGAAAACTCAGATAACATCAAAGCCAGACAAAAACAAGAAACTTTAAATCCCCCAATAACAAGTTGATCCGTCCATCTCTTCCTCTCCATTGAACACTCTATGTACCTCTACAAAGGGGAGGTCACATTAAGAATGGAATGAGCCGGTCTCAGTAAATGTAACTGGTATGGGGTTTTGCGTCAGCAGCTCCTGGGGAGGGGCTATGTTTGGCTCAGGAATTGCTGTATGATATCTTAGAAGCTTTGAGTGCTAAAGCCATGGCAGATGCCTCCCTGCCAGGTGTCAAAGGGGCCCCGGAGACACTCGGTTTCCAGAAAGGGCTGCTCAGAAAATGAATGGAAAGAAACTTGAGTACTGACTTCTCTTTCACCTTGAGAGGTTCGATCAGAGACGTCATGTTATTTAAGATTTCACGTTGATGGAACTTCCCAGAAATTCCAAGGGCTCGTATTCAGCAGGAATGAAGCCAGGAGTCGGGAAAGCCAAGAGCACATGAAGAGGTCAATCAAAAAATGATGGGAAAAAAAATGAACAAAAATAGGGAGCCCCCTAAAGGGGACATGGTGATGGAAAAAAAATATGAGATGGGAGGTAAAATGCTTTTGCATTCTCTCGCAAAAGTATTTCATTCTTCTGAGAAACTTTGTCCTCTCTCAAAAGTATGGCATTCCCCCAATTGGGTTTTCTTGTAAAACATCTGCATTCTCTCACAAAATGTTTGCGTTACGATGAGAAACGTTGTATATAAGTTATATGAGAAATATAGTTTTTTCCTCCTTCAGTTCAAAACCACTGAAATATATCATTTATTTACTTATTTATTTATTTACTATCAGTATGTCCCATTAGGGGCTACATACAAAAAGACCAGAGTTTCTTTTTATTGAATAAGATCATGTATCCTCTTATGTACAGACAAACTGGTAAATGGTATCACACTACTATTGAAAAAAAAATCTGTGAAAGACTTTTAACCCTCTCTCGACTGAAACTAGAGCTAGTGCCAGTGTTCTGACCTATTCACCATCTCCCAAGGCTGCCAGGTCTGTGCAACAAAACTAGGCCAAATGCCAATCAAAATTAGCCCAATGTGATTTTCTCTGTCAGTGGGTTGGTGGGAGCACCGGATTTGTACGTTCAGGGGGTTTGGAGCGGAAACCCACAGAAAAACAAACAAACAAACAAAAAAAAAAAAAACAGTAAAGCTTACTCATCCACAGTTAAGACAGTTATGGATCAATTTTAACTAAGAGGTTGAAATACGAAGCCCCCCCTCCACCGTCTCAAACTCTGCCCCATAATACAGTTCACTTGTCCTAGTTATAGTGTAGTAGTTCCGTGTGCATTTCAAATCAGTGTTCCTTTTTTATATTTCTTAATGCCATTCTTACCAGACTAAAATGTCTCTTCCCAGAATAGCATTAGAACCCTAATTCTAGAGGTGCCGTCCCAACACCATAGTCACCGTTTCAAAGTCACAGGCATCATTTGACCCAATAACTCGCAAAATTGTATGTTTAAATTAGTGCTGGGCGACAGACTTCTGTTGTCTATTTTCATATTTTAATGTACTGGCAGTGGACATCTGACACTGACAGTGCTGTGAACAACGGGATCAAAGTGAGACCAGGGTGTGCATCACCTGTCCTTGGACACTAACAAAGAAGAAATGTAGACGGCAGTCACTCCATGTTGTCTAAGACAAAATAGATACTGTGTGACAATGCAGCACAAATGTGTTCAAGGACAACTCAAGGAATCAAAATGCAATCAATCGACACCTGTTTTATAAAAATTATTAGTTTAATGCACCTTTGTATAGGGACCTGGAAACCTGGACAAACATGGCAAAGGAAAAATCACCCCCAGTTTTCAAAAATATTTATTGACATACATGATAATTGTTCATGGCATATATGATTTAGCAATTGTTACAGAAATCAAATCTAAATGTTGGTGCTGTCAGGGTACGCAATGTGCGTACAGGCAAGGACGCCACTGTTCCAGTGTGAGTTTGATTGACAGTAAATTTTGATATTTGCAGCCCATCAGCATATCCAAGTAAAACACATCAGCTATCTAAGCCAGAGTATAAATTTGGACAGTCGGAGTCAGAGTAACACAAAACGGCAGAGTACCATTGCCAGAACCATTTCAAGACAACAAAACCGTGAGACTGATGAGTAAACAGGAGCTAGCACAAGAACTGTCTTGAAGTTTATATTACTAGCAGTTTACAATGAAACTTGATAGATAGGAGGTAATACAGCCATACTGAGATTTAAGCCAAGTCTTACTGTGCGGTGTGACAAACACGGCTGCGCTGCTAGTTATGGCAGCGTGAAAAAAAAAAAAAAAAGCTGCACAGCTGCCCAAGATGACATACACTGCATTCAGGCCATTAATTTACTGATTTGAAAGCTAAATAACACATGTTGTGCAGTAATGAATATGCAGCTACAGAGATTGAGGCATACTGTGTCACCTCTTGGACAAGGTGAGACAAATGTTTTGAAGCTTGAACTAGGGCTGAAATCCCCAAACAGGTCCAAGCACGAATTGTTCTTTTGGCAAGATGAAAAGTTTATGTTGGGTAAACGGATACACACAAGAGGGCTATTGCTACAGGACGACGGAAGCACATGAAGACCCTGTGCTAGAATAAAAATCCAATGGAAAATTGGGTTTGAGTATCTGTTTCGAATGTCACCCATCAGGCAAAATCTTTAATGTCTTTAAAAGTTTAATGTCTTTGAACCGGATTAAGATGACCATTCCTATTAATGTTTTGACCGTTAACATTACTGTACAGTTTATGCACTAATTTGATACTAAACACAATAAAACACCAATTACAGTATATTTACAATGAAAGCTTTCAAGGTATACCAAGGCAGGTGTAGTCCTGAAATACAGATTAAAAAATATTGAACCAATATTTGATCTCAGCTTTTAACAGACAACTTAACAAATAAGCATTACATAAAATGTGTTTATTTTTGGACATTCCATTTACTGTGACAGCATTTTTGGTCATTTATTGTCACTGCGAGCAAAATTTTAAATGGCCCTCTGATAAATTTTGACGAAATTGTTACATCAGTGCATGTGCTCTATACCCAAAACCCATTGCTAAGTTTGACAGTAATTTGTGGTTGTCAATTAGCTTATTTTTGTACATCTTAGTTGTAGAGTGAGCATGTTTGGCTAGAAACTCTAGTGTTCCTACACTATATAATGATGTTCTTTCTTCTGTGAAATACAAAATACGTTCAGCTGCTTTGTCCAAACAAAAGAAAATCAATGGGGTCCAAATGTTTATAGCTTCAAAAGGTAGGCCTACATAAAAGTAGAGAAAAAGTAATGATAAAACTCCAGTGGTTTAATCGTAGTCTTCTGAGGTGATACGATCACTTTGTATGATGAAAACAGGTAAATCTAAGTGGTTATTCACTCTGAAATGGAATATTCACTCTTAAATCTCTGTATTAATCTAGCTAATACTTTAAACTTGGCATTGTGTACAATGGATATTGTTGGCTCTAATGACAACTTGCTTGTGAACTTCCTTTGTGTTCAACAGAAGAAAGAAATTCATACAGGTTTGGAACAACTTGGGGGTGAGTAAATGATGACAGAATTTTCATTTTTGGGTGAACTATCCCTTTAAATACTGTATCTTTTTTGTGTCCTACAGGAGAAAAAAAAAAGTTGATACTGTATGTATATGCAATGAGAGAAGAACAGTTTTCATGTTGTCTTAGATAATACTTGATTTATGAATTACAGAGAGTTCCAAAGAGAGCGAGAGATGGACACATATAAACACAGAGTGTGAGTTAGTTCAGTGTGACGTCGCAACACCCATTCACAGCAGGGGAGCCTTAAGCAGCCCCTCCATCCAGCCAGAACACTTTGTCCCAGGACATTTGGGGGTGGTTTGCAAACCCTTGGCCCTCAGTTCCAGTATCAGTTTGCCTGCCAACCACTCAACTTTCCATTGACGGAACCAAGACATGACACGTGCCCAAAGGATATAACATGAGCTGTGCTCAGGGCTAGTGTAGTAGTCTGAAGCTCATGTGGATACAGTACACATACAACCTCTGTATGTTTTTCTTGTAGAAAAATGGAATTTAATATCAAATAAGGGGAGAAGAACTGTCTTCACATGTCATTGCACAGTAGTTAAAAAGCTTGAGCTAATGACTTTTAGGGCCTCAACACATTTGTGCTGTTGTGATTTGGAGTGGACTTTTTCAGCAGAAAAAAAAACAAACAAAAAAAACATCTAACATTTGGATGAAAACCCCCAAGATTTGATAAGTAGCTAATGTAAAGACCACAAATGGCTTGTAACTGCATTGCACTACCAACAGAATAATGATTCTGAATATTATATTTTATTAGTCTGTTCAGTTATTGCTTCAACTGTCCAGTTTACAATAGTTTTATTTGAGCAAAAGCTTAACTAAAACAAAAAAATCTGAAATGGATGCTACCACAGATTAACCAAAAGTATTCATTCCATTAATGGCACAGCTACCACCACAAAGAGTAATACAAACAAAATCAAATAAAATGTTACTATTGTGTTTAATCTATATTAAAGGGGTCCTATTTTGCTTTTTTTACATGCTCAACTTTAGTGTGTAATGTTGCTGTTTGAGAATGAAAAAGGTCTGCAAAGTTACAAAGCACCTCCAGCGGAAGTTAATCTCTATATCAGTGTCAGTGTTTCTGAACTCCCCGAAACGCCTCCATTGTAGTCTTGAGTTTTCTTCTGGGAATGAACATGTCAAAATATTCCTCAATAAAATAAATTCACACCCAAAGTATAAGCAAAATAAAGGGGCGGGGCCTGGTTGAGTTAATTACTTTGTTGAAACTGGCGGTTATGGAAAGGGGCAGGACATTTCCCAAACACGCTCAAAGCGCTTGACCAATCGCAACACACTGCTCCAGCCGCCCAATAGAGCACATTTTCAGAAGGAGGGGCTTCATAGAGACAAGAACTAAACAGAGCGTTACTGACAGACAGAGAAGAGAGGTGCTGGAACAAAAGTCAAATATGAGGAAAAAAAAAAAAAAAATTACTTTCAAGCATGAAAGCTTACAAGTAGATCCCAAAAACAAAATAAAAAAAGGGCATAACAGGTCCCCTTTAAGGAAATAAGCCATTTAATTTTTATTGATTGTCTGAAACAAAACTCTTGAACTCTTTCAAAAGCCTGGAACACACCAAGCCGACGCCAGCGAACTAGCACTGATGAAAGCCGACTGTGTTGTCGCCTCGCGTCGGGGTAAAAAGCTGCACTTGAACACACCGAGAGAACTACAGCCGACTGTCAGCTAGAATGTGCGTTCTGCGTGTAAATGATACATTCGTCTATATTCGTCATTCGAAAAGGGAAACCGACGCTGCAGATACACAAACCGTGAACAAAGCAGAGTGTGCTTACCGTATTGAATATCTATCCTGCTAAACACTTTCTTTATTCCACTCCTCTCATGTTAATATTCGCCAAGGAACACTCAGGTAAGATGACGTAACATTAGAACAGCCTCTGTCTGTACCGTTTTGACTTCTTTGCTCGCTGTTTTGCTATTATTCTCGTGCACTGACTCGTTCACAAAGCTGAACAGCCAATCAGAGTTCTCTCTCTCACCGACGCCGATTCAACATGTCGAATCGGCCGAAGAAAAGCTGATGAGGACCAATTTCAGCCGATGGTGTGGAACACACTGAGAAAACTTAGTCGGCCGCCGCACAAAAACTGCCCGATGGCCGACCGTCGGCTTGGTGTGTTCCAGGCTAAAGATTCACAGCCCCCAACCGGACAAACTATAGACAATGCAGTGACTGGTTCATTCTGAGGAGAGCTAATTATAGCAGCCGAGTAATTGGTAACAAAACCTCCTAGTGGACTAATAAAACCCTGTGTGCTCTGAACTCTGTATGCAAACTGCATAAAGCCAACCATTCAGACTGAACCTGTTGATTTTTTGCCAGCTGTAACCATTTCACTACAATTATTATTTTAAAAAATATGCCTGAAAATGGCATAGAAAACATAAGGCAAATATGCTACAATGCGTTACTGTCAGGAAAACATACACTGAGCAGGATGGTAAGTGGATCCAGACAAAAACGTTATTTGACACACAGCAGGTGCAGGAAGAGCAGGTGGGTAATAAATAAATGAAATAGTTTGTGGGTGATGATGTGATGATAATGAAAGTCCTTTTTCTTACAGATGGCTGATGGAGAGCTGACAGAGCTGGCAGATGAAGCACACACCTCAGTCGACTGGCATTGGAGCATTGAGCAGGTAAGTACACACTTGGAAGCAGAGTTAGAAACAAGAGGGAATAAACACAAGGATTACATCTTGGAATCTTCACATGGCACTTGGATTCACATGGAGATCACTGAGTTGAGTCTGTGTCCTTATTCAAGGCCAGATAAAGACTGAACTGAGGTGTGTGCTTATAAGCGGTGACCGATGAGATGAGTAACTATTGACAGGTGCTGATGATTAGTACTCCGGTGACAGGGATATGATAGCGAGAGAACCTGGTGATCCCATGACAATTATATTGCACAATGTTTGGAAAAACATTTTGTAGCACATTCCATTGGCGGAATTATTGGTATAATGAATCCCACTAGAGTCTAGACAACTCTCAATGTAATTTTCATATTAAACCTATTTCTAAAAGATCTAAATTGACTTAACCCTTGTGTGGTGTTCGGGTCATTTTGACCCGGAGAGAATTTTCTTTTACCCAAAAATACTAGTTAATATTATCGCTTTGGACTGAAACTTAGTGACTTTATTCACAGATGGTATAACTACTTCTCAATGTTTTTTAACAATTTTCTTACTTTTTTAGTGGGGATTTTGTCACCTTGTTACACTTGTGGTCTTCCTGGTCAAAAATGACCGGCCTACAAAAAATTGCTAATAAATCACTTGTTATGCAATATTATCACCCAATATTGGATTCAATCTTTTTGTCAACTTGTTCTCTTTCAATTAGGACTGGTTTTATATTTCTATTTGCATCTGATTAATCGTAGGCCTCATTTATTTGACAGTAGGCATCTCAATTTTTGAGTAAAAAAAACATTATTTTTTAATAATTTTGGACATTTTAAATAAAATCTGAAGAAAATTGGCACTGTTGATCACACTAGTCTACTTTAATATTTCACCAGGAATTTTGTTTTGAAAAACTTTTATTTTGTACAAAATTACACATTGTCACACTTGTGGTCTTCCCGGTCAAAAATGACCGGCCTACAAAAAATTGCTTATAAATCACTCTTTATGCAATATTATAACCCAATATTGGATTCAATCTTTTTGTCCACTTGTTCTCTTTCAATTAGGACTGGTTTTATATTTCTATTTGCATTTGATTAATTGTAGGCCTCATTTATTTGACAGTAGGCATCTCAATTTTTGAGTAAAAAAAACAATATTTTTGAATAATTTTGGAAAAATAAAATAAAATCTGAAGAAAATTGGTACTGTACATTTTTCACCAGAAATTTTGTTTTGAAAAACTTTTATTTTGTACAATATGGCACAGAGTTACACTTGTGGTGTTCCACTGGGACATTAAGGGCCATTGTGGGCCATTGTTTCAATGGGCCATTGAAAGTGAATGGGAGAGACCAATGCAAACAATGAATGGAACAACACAAAATATGTATCATTTTAAAGCTTAGAATCTCAGCTTTTTAATGCATCTAATCACTTTGATCAACTCCTAACGAGAGCTGAGTTATTACTCTAAAACAGAGTGTTAACAGCCTGTGCCCCCCGCAGGCGCCACCTAGCTGCGAAATAAATAATCATAATTTTTTTTCAAAACTATTACCTTGATCAACTTAAAATAGGTGTCATTTGAAATCTTAGAGTCTGAAATTTACAATGAATGTAGCCAATTTGATAAACTCCTAAGTAGTGCTGAGTTATTTGCTGATAAATAGAAAAGAAAAAAAAAATCATAATTTATAAACTACTTTTTTGTACTACATTCAGCAATATGTCAAATACATCATACAGCTCAGATAGTCCTGTGTCATATGTCATTTGAAAGGTTTCAATGAGTAGAATACAGCAAGCATAATTGTTTCAGGCTTTTTACTAAACTTGAGTGAGGTTTTTATAAAAGAAGCCCTTCAAGAGACCCATTTTTAAACCATATATGGATGATGGAATTTTAGACACATTTCTGCTCGTAACGTCATGAAACATGCTCCGATTGTGGAAAATAACACGTCATTATTTACAGCAGATGCTTACAATTAAAATGAGTCCAAACTCAACATAATCCATCACTCAGAACTAAAGATATTCCTCATGGAGTTCGAACACAAAAAATACCACAGACACACAGACTCACTTAGTCAAGCAAGGTAGCTTAGACTTGGCCTTTTTACTTGTATCTTCATGAAACCTACATCGATCATGAAAAATGACACATCGTTATTTACAGCAGGAGCTCACGATTAAAAAGAGCCCAAACTCAATATATTCCATTAATAAGATCTAAAGATATTCCTCATGGCGTTCTAACACAAAAAATACCACAGACACACCTAGCCAAGTATATACTCATGAAGCTCTCATGTTTGGTTTTCGCTCATAACTTCACGAAGCATGCACAGATCGTAGAAAAATGTACATCATTATTTTCAGTAGACTATCACAATTAAAAAGAGCCCAAACTCAACACAATCCATCACTCAGATCTAAAGATATTCCTAATGGAGTTGTAACACACGAACCCCCACATGCGCTCACAGAGCCTTGACTATAGATGTAGCCTAGCACTTATGTCACGTTTTAACTCATAACTCAATGAAGCATGCATAAATTGTGGTAAATGGCACATCATTATTTACATGAGATTGTTAAGATTAAAAAGAGCCCAAACTCACCATAATCCATCACATGCACATATGTGTACATAAACAATGAACATGCCCCTGAAAACTTTTCAGTCTCTCCCATTCACTTTCAATGGCCCATTGAAACAATGGCCCTCAATGGCCCAGTGGAACACCACAAGTGTAACTCTGTGCCATTTTGTACAAAATAAAAGTTTTTCTAAACAAAATTCCTGGTGAAATATTAAAGTAGACTAGTGTGATCAACAGTGCCAATTTTCTTCAGATTTTATTTAATATTTCCAAAATTATTCAAAAATAATGTTTTTTTTACTCAAAAAATGAGATGCTTACTGTCAAATAAATGAGGCCTACGATTAATCAGATGCAAATAGAAATATAAAACCAGTCCTAATTGAAAGAAAACAAATTGACAAAAAGATTGAATCCAAAATTGGGTGATAATATTGTATAACGAGGGATTTATAAGCAATTTTTTGTAGGCCGGTCATTTTTGACCGGGAAGACCACAAGTGTGACAATGTGCCATTTTGTACAAAATAAACGTTTTTCAAAACAAATTTCCTGGTGAAAAATTAAAGTAGACTAGTGTGATAAACAGTGCCAATTTTCTTCAGATTTTATTTAATATTTCCAAAATTATTCAAAAATGTTTTTTTAACTCAAAAAATGAGATGCCTACTGTCAAATAAATGAGGCCTACGATTATTCAGATGCAAATAGAAATATGAAACCAGTTCTAATTGAAAGAAAACAAGTTGACAAAAATATTGAATCCAAAATTGGGTGATAATATTGCGTAACGAGTGATTTATAAGCAATTTTTTGTAGGCCGGTCATTTTTGCCCGGAGAAGATCCCGGGGGTTTTAGGGTTCTGAACACCACACAAGGGTTAAGATGTACTGTATAGCTTTGTTGCATTACTCATTTTGTAAGTTGCTTTGGATAAAAGCATCTGTTAGCTGAATAAATGCAAATGTAAAACCCCTTTTGTTTACTATAAAAACCATACAGTGGAATGTTGCATCTGTGACTCTGCAGGTATAAATAAATAAATTGGGTGATGGATGGTGCAACTGTTTGAACATCAGAATAGGTGACTATTTCAAATTCAGCCTCATGACAATATAGGGTGGCCATCCCATTTATCCTAGTTGCAGACAATGAGCATACCAACTGTCTGACAGCACTAAATCACCTGACACTACATAGCTCAGCCTCCTTTTGGTGGCCCTGGGAGAAAAAAATATAATGGCATTCGCCATCCAAGCTAAATACGTCAACTCAACAAAATTAGCTCAGAACAAACAGATAAATAAATATAAACTAATCAAACGCTAAACATATAGCCACAATAAATGGCAAATAAAACATTTGGAAAAGCACTGTTCTTCAAATTACATAACAGAAGTGTTTATGGCTTCATTCTTAGGGCAGAGGTTGTGTTTCCAGTTACAAAAAAAGAAAAAGAAAAAGAAAAGGGAAACTAACTACCATGAGTTGAACTGCAGGATAAATTGAGAAACACTCTTTTTAAGTTTCAAACAGAGATCACAATTCTGCCAACTCAACAAAATGTAACATGTAACTTACTAGCGTCACATTATTTTCAGAAGGTGATTTGCTCTATTTTGATCGATGCCGAAGGTTGCATTTACACTGCAAGTCTTAATGCACAGATCCGATCTTTTGATCAGATCCGATTTTTTGGCCCGACTGTTTACACTCACTTTAGACAGGATTGGTATCCGTTATCTGTGTTTACATTAATTCCCGCCCAATATGATTTTCAATTATCATTTCACTATCCACATGGTAGACCCTGGTTTTGAAATGGTCGTGCTATTACAATTATTTATATAATTCATGTTGGGTGGTCATGATTATTTTCCAGAGTGGACAAGGTAACAGCTGTCATCATGACTCATGAATATTTTGACGGAACAGATATATAGACCGGAAATAAGTTTTGTTTATCTACAGCTCAGATCTAGAAAGATCTGAAGTGAAATAAAGTAGCCCTGTAATATATATATATATATATATATATATATATATATATATATATATATATATATATATGAATTCGAACGAATTAACCAGAGAGAGAGAGCGCGCGCAAGTTATCACCTCATTGCTGAGAAATATAATGTTGCTTTCAGTAGCGAAGCTGTTTTATTTATAAAAGCCACGGGCAGAGGTTGAAAACCAGCTCCTGAATGTTTCTGTGTTCGTGCAATTTCTTTTCTTTACAAAGATAAATATAAAGTTCCCACCTCAATAAAATGCTGTGATACAGGCACATGCAGGCACGTCTGCCGCATAATACAACAGTAAAAAGCTATCTTTGTGAATAAACGTGTCATCATCTAGCTTTCCTGTAGCTCAAACGGTAGAGAGGGTTCGATTCCCAGGGAAAGCAAGAACTGATAAGACTGTAAATGTGTACCTTGAAATGCAATGTAAGTCGCTTTGGATAAAAGCATCTGCTAAATGCATAAATGTAAATGTAAATGTCATCGCCTTGTGGTGGCTTGGAATTCAAAGGGGAATCGGATATGCATGTTTAGATGTAGGTCGGATGTCCAGATATCGGACGCAGATTTTTGTGTTTACACGTGTGCAACAAATTCTGATCTGTGTCAGATGTGAGTAAAAGATCGGATTTTTTGTGTCAGTGTAAACGCAGCCGTAGATGTGTATATCCAAACTATGAACTTATATCCCAGTTTTTCTGTATCATTTGAATATTTGTAACATGGAAATAAGGATACTGTGTGATTGAAAAGACCGTTTTCATATATAGATAGAACTGCTTTCTCTGAGACAGCGGCAACGCCAACGCATATTTGAATGTTACGGTGTGATTTTGTCAAAGGTTTAATAGACACAGGTGAATCATGGTCATTTACGAATGAGATCACATGGGTGTTTGAATCGAGATCGTGATTTTTTTAACGGTTAATCGTGCAGAACTAACCATGAGTAACTGATGATGAGAAATTATACCAAACAACAGTTTGCAACTCCACTTTTAAGGTACATTCAAGAAATTAACTTGAGGCAAAGAAAGTCTTAATTTGTTCTGTAATTGTTTACAGATTGAGCCTGATGTTAACTGATGGATGTGCTTGAGATAAAGGCGCTAACAAATGGACTATCAGATACTCAGATCTCAAGGATCAATGGATTACACATGACTCCAGTTCATAGTCATATGAAACGAGAGATTTTGCGACCTCACCACATGGTATTTGTCAACATGTTGTAAAGTCTTAAAGCTACGTGACTCACAGCATCAGGTGCTGACAACTTCTTTACGTCACTGCTGCTCAACTTCTCTCTGGGAAACAGGTGAATGAGTTTCTGCGACTGTTACACATCTAGTCTGTGATGAATTGACATGGTGTGCACTGCCAAACGCTTACATTGTTTCCAGAGGCATGACTACACTTGATATGTTTAAATATAGCATTGTATAATTTAGAAAAGGGTCTTTTGCACTAACGTCTGTTAATAAATCAAATATTGTATCAATTAATTATTAACTAATTATTTAAAAATGATCAAGTCTGTACTTGAAAGATGAAAAGTCTTTGAATGGCATGCATCAAAAAATGTGAATGTCTGCACTCATTGTTTATGCTCACTCAAATATCACTGCATCACACTGAACAATCTGCCCAATGGCACAATGTTTATAGAGCAGAGTTATGAACTACTTGAAAGGAACATATCAGTTGCTATCTTGAGCAACCACTGAATCTGTAAAAATACAGTTGGCAGGTTGAGTTGCTGTCCACCTTACCCTGAAAATGATTTGCTTAAGCAGCTGCAAATGCATCAGATTGCAAATTGAAGCTATAAAATTACCAGAAAATACAGTTAAAGCAAAGAAAACAAACAAACATTTACCTGTTCATTGATGGAAGAGGAGGATCTGGCTTTTCGCCGGTATGAGAGTAAGTCCCAGATTTTATGCCAAAGATACGATGCCATAATACACACACTGCCAACAATCCAAGTTTCCCTGCCCTTGATGAAACAATACATTGTCACTGACTACTTGTTATTTCTTCTCATAGGACTGTTTTGTGGGCATCTAGATAAGCACAGAATGTGGATTTTGCAGTGTGAGGGCCTCCCTTAAATCGACGCCCCCTTTATTTCCCTACTACTGGAAGGACAAACCCATCTGTCTCTAGTGACACAAGAGTGACAGGTGAAGAGATAAGGCTATTTGAATTGGCTGCCCTCTTTTCTCTCCCACTTACCATCCTTGTGATATCTAAACAACTGTTATGCAATGAGCTCATGCTTGACGAGGCAGCCAGTTCCCCTCCACTTGAGACACCAATGCTACAGTTCAGTGCACATGAAATGATAAGCTTTAGGTGCATATGAAGCGTCATATCTCAGCTCCTTCAATAGAAACATATTTTATTATTCACAAGGTATGCTCTCAACATCATTCTGTGAACACTAAATATACACAGATTGCAGTTCTTTGTTTGGAAATTTAATGTCATATAAATACAAATACTACAGACACCCTTCAGGTTGAGCTATAACTGGTTGTTTGTGGGGAACCCCTGTTACATAAAACAGACAATTCTATCATATTCACCTTTTTCTCGGGACGCGAAACTACCCGTTATGCTTTGCACGTACACGTAGGCAGGATGCTCAAAACTTCCGGTTCACAGCTTGACGCTTGACTCTGAAACGAAGGTTGTAATCTGTTTTACTTCATTTTAATGTCTTTAATGGCAACAAGCAATGGCAACACTAGTTTGCGGTGGCAGCATGGGCAAGACTATTTAACGAAGACCGTAAACAATGTAACTTTGTCTGTCTCTCATCCTACGAAGTTGACAAGCGCCACCTCCTGGATTTATGATATGAAACAATGGCCAGCAGTCACATATGCTGACATATTCAATTATCTTGTTTTGTCTGAGGGTGTCGATGGCGAGGAGCTTAGAAATGATAAAAAGCACGGAAGCATGCAATTACTTAGACAGTAATACAATTTAACGAATTCTTTGCCATGATCATCAGCAGTTCATCTTATGATTGTGCATACTCACGAATCCCTCAAGATGTGCATTGCAGAATAAACCTACTGCGCACCAGAGTCGCCAGAGGACCACAGATTTCCTTCGCTGAAAACATTTGTATATTAGAGGAATACAATGCTGCCAAATCGACTAATGAACAAATGTAGTGATTACAACGCGAATAGCAAAAAAAAAAAAAGGTTTGGACCACAATAACTGAAAAAGTTAACAGCATCAACTGTTCATCAAAGATGTTCAGAAACGGTTTAAAAAATATGGTTCAAGAGGCAAAAAAGGAAATATTCAAGCGAAAACACCCAGCAACAGGGGGAGGACCAACTCCTAAATTGAAAAGGACAATGGAAATTATATCTACAATGTTTTGGGGAATCCCCGCGGAGAGGGAGAGCCAAGCCAGGACCAAACAACACAAAGGTAAGGTAATGCTATGCTTACAATCTCACAGCTAGTTAGTTGACCCTCTACTATTCCTGACAATAATGTTTTTAAGTTAAAAACAGATTAACAGTGTTTAAGTAAGCAATAAGGTACGAGCGGCTGTGCTGTATCGTGAATAAGTCACGGCTGAAGGCACGACGCGAAGCAAAAAAATTAGACGACTAACTTGTAAGACTAGTCTTAAATAGATTTATGCAACCGGGCCCAGGACTCAGATGAGGGGATCTTTTTTAAGGCGCAGGCAGATGGCAAAGGGTTTGAAGAAAGACAGTGACAGTACATAGATTGACATGTTGGTAAATCACAATTATTTATGAGACTGCATGGCCTTATCCTATAAGAAAGTGGCGCTTTCAACTATAGGTTGAAAATTGTGTTGCAAGTGAGTGTTTGTTGCTGTAGTGTGAAGGCTTATTAATACTGCACTGACAGACGCCGACCAATGCAGACAATCACAGTATGTCATTTGTCAGATATTACACAACCTGACAATTGCAGACTGGAGATGTTCAGTGGTGAAAACAAGTGCCGACGGGTAACACACTGATCACAATGAAAATATCAGTTGTCGTCGCAGTGTGAATTAGAAAGTCTTAAAGTCCCCCTGTAGTCAATAATTGTATCCCTTTAAACCAATCTTTGATCATATTTAAACGTTTTGTCCTTGAAAAAAATGTCTTCATGCCTTAAAATATTTTGAATGTAACTCTACACTCTTGCCTCATTTAGTATATGCGGTTCTATGAATATGCAAATGAGCCCCGCCTCCACTCACTCACTCAGCTCAGAGATCCACTCGTTGACGATCACACGTTGATCTGATTGGTTACAGGGACGTTTGTGACGTCAGAAACACCAGCGATTTCAAACCGCGTTTTTGAGACTGTCTTTGCTGAGTATTTTCTCCTTAAAACTGCAGTGAACCAATGGCGTTGATTTATGAATTTACACATGGTTAGTCTTAAAGCATATCAAAAACACCACATAGACATATAAACAACATTCAAAGATAATTTATGGGGGACTTTTAAAGAGGACCTATTATGCTAAATTCATTTTTATAAGGTGTTTGAACACAGACGAGTGTCTACAGTGTGTGTAAACAACTAGCCTATAATTATAAAAATCCATCCAATACTTTTTTTATAATCCTCATAATTAACAATCTCTCCAAACGCTCAGATCCATATTTCCCCCTACTCTTACGTAAGAAAGAAAGGGGCTGTTTACACCTGGCCACTTCATGCGTTTTCTGTGATCGGATAGCTATCCGATCTGGAAAAGACCAGGGGCCTGTACCATGAAGGTAGCTGAACAAACTCGGGGTTACAGGATTAGTTTTGAGTTGACAAAACCAAACCGATGCAATCAGGCTTTATTGGTACCATGATGCAGCTCATCAACTTTCTCTGTCAACTCAGGCTTTGATCCTTAAGCTATGATTACTCCACGCGCGCGTGCACATAAAAGAGTGACGTCGACACTGAACAACCAATCGCGGGTCGCGATTTTTCCGCGGAGGAGCAAGAGATAATCATTCATAATTACAATGAATTTAAATATGTATTTCAAGCTCGAAACAATACGTTCTCTGCGGCCAAAGCAAGAGAAGACTGTTGGAGAAAGATTACTGATTGTTAATGCGTAAGTTAAACAAATACGTTCTATATTTATGTAAAAGTATGTATGTATAGCCTATATGTATGTGTAGCCTATGTGTAATATAGCCTATAGCCTATTTTTGTAATATATAAAAAATGAGCATGTATGTAGGCTACTAAGAAAGATTAATATTCATTGATTTTTAGATGCAACCCAAACTCCAAATGTTCTTGGCAGCAGATAAAGACAAAATATAAAAATATAATTCAAAGTGGTGAGTATTTACCACAACCTTTTATTATTTTTGTGAACATTTTATCACAAACACTTGTTTGCAGCAAACAGAAATAAAGAGTTAAATTCAGAAAACCAGAATACACTGGTGGAGGAGTTGGCTCTGAGTAGGCAATAAGGGACGGCCGATTATGGATGGAATTACAGGTGCTGTACAATCTGACCCTGGTGCTGGCTCCTCTGAGCAAGTAACACTGGGTACGTGTGCAATACATGAATACTTTTTTAAGTTTTAAATATGGCTGACTCTTCTGCAGTAGAGGGAAATACAGTGTCCCTGTTGAAGCCAGCACACACACACACAGTCTCCCACACAGAGGTCAGTATGCAGCAGACAGAACACCAAACATAACCAGCTTTACAACAGTTATGCTTTACATTGGCCTATTTTTATTTATTAGGGTGGAGGAAATGAAGACACTCTGTCTGTGTCTTCTGAGACAGTTGCTGATGTGAATGCACTGGGCTTTTTATTATGGAAAACATTTCAATGTGTGGCATAAAAAAGCGACTGGCCCTTACACATATCTTTTATTGTAGGATTTTTCACAACCTGCCCCAGAAACTGAGGCCTCCACCTCAATGGGCTTCAGAAGAAATGTGAACAAGGTAAGGATTTCAAACCCTTGACATAAATTACAGTCAGTCCTGTGTTTGTAGGAAGTCAAGGAACTTTTTGTGATTTTGATGAGCCTCCAGAAAACTTGTAATGTTCATATTTGTGGTGGAATTATGTTTCAGGTGGAAACAGACTCAGTCAGGGCCCTGTACAAAAGGAGTCTTGAACTAGACTGCACACTAAAGGGGTCTTGAACTAGACTGCACACTAAAGGGGTCTTGAACTAGACTGCACACTAAAGGAGTCTTGAACTAGACTGCACACTAAAGGAGCTGACTGTGAGCTGAGGAGGCTCCAAACAAAATCAAACAGCTGGATAAAACTGATCTCAGTATGTATATAGTTATATAGTCTATCTATCTATCTATCTATCTATCTATCTAGTAACACTTTAGTATGAATATTTATTAATGCAACTTTCTCTTGCTCTCTTTCTCCCTCTCATCCCACAAAACCAATAAAACAGTTTGAGACCTATGTGCAGTTTCAATGTGCTTTTATTAAGTGTAATATTGTATGGTGATTGCATCTACATCTGCACCAGCTGGGTGGTCAAGTGTGATCGGGTCAGTTTCATCGGGGAGAAGCTGGTTTTGTGGTGTTTCTCGCTCCTTTCTACTGGTGGCTATATTGTGCAGAATGGCACATTGCGCCACTATCTGTGATGCCTGCTCTGGTGACTCTTAAGGGCCGAACACAGTTAATGTGCCTTTAGGAGGCCAAAGGTCATCTTTATCTTCACTCTTGTTTGAGGGCCACATTGAAGCGGTGTTGTGGCCCTATCTGAGGGTCATGATATGGGGTTATTGTGTAGGTTTTTCTATCTCAGTTCAAATTAACAGTGTTTTGTACTGAACCAAATTTAACTTGCTTTCCTCAAAGTGCTGACACAACACAGACTAACGGAAAATTTGAGTCAAGCACTGAGCCAGGCCATTTGGCATACAAACTTGATCATATGTTCATGACCACAAGTCGTCTGCAGATGAAATGTTTAGTAGATCATTATTATAACTGTTAATGTTACTATTAATTTAAAGATTCATCTCACAGAAAATAATCATCTAACATATCTCTACCTGAACATTATGGCTGTGATAGGACTTCCTATTAACATAATCTGCCTCATGTTCCCCTAGAGCAGTGGAGACTGGAGCAATAGACTGCATACATGTTGCAATGACTTGGGAATCCCATCATAAGATTAACAGAAGAATAATAAAAAAGATTTAAAATAATTCTTAACATGTATTATTGTATAGCCTAGTACATTTGTGAAATTTGCTTTTTGAAAAAAAAAAAAGTGTTCATGTGATGTCACCCTATCAATATATCTTACTGGCAATTTTATAAAAGCCCTCTTTTATGGACATGGTCGATAAATGTCCGGGGAACACTATTAATGAAACTTTTCATGTACTCCTGCAGGGCGAGGACCACCTTGCGAATGGTTTGACAAACATATGTTTTCCCCTAGCTTCTGTGCGTCACCCACCGTGCAAGTATGTACCACTTGCAAAAAAAAAAAAAACGCAACGCAATATTTGCGGTACAGTAAGTGCATGAATTCGACGTGTTAAATTCTTTATGTGCGGCTCAAGAAGTTCGCAAAGATAAGACATTCCTTCCGCGGAAAATCTGTATCTTTCATACAAGTAACTATCAGTTAAGGCAAGAGGATTTTGTCTGGCTAAAAACTCTTTCTCTATGAAGTGCTCGTCAAACAATTTAAGCTGAGATATCCACCGGATTTGGAAGAAAATGTGAAGTCATTGCAACAGACACTTGGAATAAGTTACGTCACCTATATGTTTCTTTGCTCTCAGCTGATTGGTCAAACTTCAGTCTGAGATCTTGAATCCAGAACATAACCTGCCCCGGAGCAGGTTAGCCGTGCAGCGTAAGATACCATGGCAACAAACACCGATTAAAGCCAAGCTACTTTCATAGTACCTAAAACCCAGGGTTGGCGGAAACTAAGCTGAAACATAGCTGGCTAGCCACCTAATCCGGCTTCATGGTACAGGCCCCTGGTGTAAATGCCCTCCGAAACGCATTTGAGACAGATTTGAATCCGATCGCTCAAACCACTTCAGGATGTGGTCTGGGCCGCATTCCAGACGAAACTAGACAAATGTAAATGCATCTGGTTGTTCAAACCACATACGTCAGCGCTTCTCTCCTCCCAAACGGAAGTACGTCACGCGCTTTAGCCGCGCCAGAAGCAGAAACAAACATGGATAATACTCAGGGATGGAGCAGCGGCGAAACTCGGACACTTATTTCTTTATGGAGTGACGAAAGCGTGCAGCAAAATTTATCAAGAACTTATAGGAACAAAGCAATATATGAAGACTTATCGCAAAAAATGAGAGAACACGGTCACAGCAGAACCTGGCAACAGTGCCAAAGGCATTTCTGTTTACCTTTGTACTCAATTGTGACCTCTTCAGTGGAGTTTAACCTTTGACACTAGAGCTTTTGGGTATTGTGTTACTCTTCTCTTCATGTACAGGTTGAGTTATAAGATGTTTCTTGTTAAACACAACAAATAATTTTGCCTTTGGGTGTTGCACTTTATTTTCAAATATTGCATTTGTAAATTATTAAAGTCTGGTTTATGCTGCTATTTACTTAACTTGATACAGCCAGGCACATATGCCTTTTTTTGTTAAAAAATAAATAAAAGTTTCAAATGTCCACCATCTTCAGTTTGGTTTTTAACACTCACAAACACAGAACTTGGTAGAAAACAGAAAAATAAATGTTTAGAAATAGATGAGCTGCATCTTGATTTCAGTGAACATGTTACAAATGCAAAGGTGATTGCTGCTACTGTTGTCCCTGCTCAGAGAAAAAACTGGTCAAAGCAATGCGAATTTTATGGGGTTGTGTTTCTTGGTGCCGTAGAACAGGTGCCATCTCCTGGGTCTCTTCTTGAGTGCCAGGCTCACTAACGCCCTGTAGCCACTCGTTGTCAAAATGTTCTCCATTCCGCTCGCACAGATTATGCAGAATGCAGCATGCTGTGATGACCACTGGCATTCTTTTCAGTTGAAGCTCAGACTGCTTGAGGAGGCACCTCCACCGGCCCTTCAGCCTCCCGAATGCACACTCTACCGTCATTCGTGCTCTGCTTAGGCGGTAGTTAAAATGTTGCTGTTCCACAGTCAACTGGCCATGGTCACTGTACGGCTTCATCAGCCAAGACATGAGCGGGTAGGCTGCATCCCCCAGGACTGTGATCGGCACCTCAATGCCTCCAATGTTGCGTGTAAGCTGTATAAAGAGAAATCAATTGTGATAAATTATTATTGTGGCATTGCTTGCATATTATACACTCACCTAAAGGATTATTAGGAACACCATACTAATACTGTGTTTGACCCCCTTTCGCCTTCAGAACTGCCTTAATTCTACGTGGCATTGATTCAACAAGGTGCTGAAAGCATTCTTTAGAAATGTTGGCCCATATATAGGATAGCATCTTGCAGTTGATGGAGATTTGTGGGATGCACATCCAGGGCACGAAGCTCCTGTTCCACCACATCCCAAAGATGCTCTATTGGGTTGAGATCTGGTGACTGTGGGGGCAATTTTAGTACAGTGAACTCATTGTCATGTTCAAGAAACCAATTTGAAATGATTCGAGCTTTGTGACATGGTGCATTATCCTGCTGGAAGTAGCCATCAGAGGATGGGTACATGGTGGTCATAAAGGGATGGACATGGTCAGAAACAATGCTCAGGTAGGCCGTGGCATTTAAACGATGCCCAATTGGCACTAAGGGGCCTAAAGTGTGCCAAGAAAACATCCCCACACCATTACACCACCACCACCACCAGCCTGCACAGTGGTAACAAGGCATGATGGATCCATGTTCTCATTCTGTTTACGCCAAATTCTGACTCTACCATCTGAATGTCTCAACAGAAATCGAGACTCATCAGACCAGGCAACATTTTTCCAGTCTTCAACTGTCTAATTTTGGTGAGCTCGTGCAAATTGTAGCCTCTTTTTCCTATTTGTAGTGGAGATGAGTGGTACCCGGTGGGGTCTTCTGCTGTTGTAGCCCATCCGCCTCAAGGTTGTGCGTGTTGTGGCTTCACAAATGCTTTGCTGCATACCTCGGTTGTAACGAGTGGTTATTTCAGTCAAAGTTGCTCTTCTATCAGCTTGAATCAGTCGGCCCATTCTCCTCTGACCTCTAGCATCAACAAGGCATTTTCGCCCACAGGACTGCCGCATACTGGATGTTTTTCCCTTTTCACGCCATTCTTTGTAAACCCTAGAAATGGTTGTGCGTGAAAATCCCAGTAACTGAGCAGATTGTGAAATACTCAGACCGGCCCGTCTGGCACCAACAACCATGCCACGCTCAAAATTGCTTAAATCACCTTTCCCATTCTGACATTCAGTTTGGAGTTCAGGAGATTGTCTTGACCAGGACCACACCCCTAAATGCATTGAAGCAACTGCCATGTGATTGGTTGATTAGATAATTGCATTAATGAGAAATTGAACAGGTGTTCCTAATAATCCTTTAGGAGAGTGTATATATTAATTGCTTATGTTTTTCTCATTTGCAAGTAATTTGTCCATAAAATGAAGTATGGTGATAACAGAAATGTATATCTTGGTGTAATAAACACATACTACCTATATTTTTTTATTACTAATAATGATACTAAAGGCTGCTTTTACAAATTCACACATTTTTCTCATCTTTACTGTAACATTTTTATAGACAACCTATTTTGATAGTGTCACGGAACACTAAACGAGACACGAGGATTCAAGTGCAGAGGAGATTTAATAAACAAACACAGACGAAGTACAAAAACTCAGAACTCAGGTATCCAACAGACAGGAACATAGTGGACAGGTAACTCGGACAACGAACCAGCACAGGACTACAAACA
Organism: Squalius cephalus; assembly: GCF_949319135.1. Classification (NCBI taxonomy): domain Eukaryota; kingdom Metazoa; phylum Chordata; class Actinopteri; order Cypriniformes; family Leuciscidae; genus Squalius; species Squalius cephalus. The sequence goes on along the minus strand of NC_137128.1, from coordinate 9,686,331 downwards.
CAGGGAGGCTAAATAGGGGAATTAACAAAGGAGGGAAACGAGAAAGACAGGTGGGACAAATTAACCAATAATTAGATAACAAGATGGGAGGGGCTAGACAATAGACAGGAGAGCACATGGCACAAAACAACAAACACCCATGTGCAGCACAAAACAGGACAGACATGTGACATTACCCCCTCCTTAAGGAGCGGCTACCAGACGCTCCACAAGACCCGGACGGGACGGGAGGGACAGACCAGGGCGGGACGGGAGGGACAGACCAGGGCGGGGCAAGGGGAATGGACAGTTCAGAAATCCAGGGAAGCCCACAAAGTTCAGGAGTCCAGGGCGGGACACAAAGTTCGGGAGTCCAGGGCGGACCACAGAGTTCGGGAGGCCATGGCGAAAATGTCAGTCCATCTGGCGGCCAGGGCGGAGATTCTCCCTCGGGCGGCCAGGGCGGAGACTTTCCCTCGGACGGCCAGGGCGGAGACTCTCCCTCGGGCGGCCAGGGCGGAGACTTTCCCTCGGGCGGCCAGGGCGGAGACTTTCCCTCGGGCGGCCAGGGCTGAGACTTTCCCTCGGGCGGCCAGGGCGGAGACTTTCCCTCGGGTGGCCAGGGCTCAGGAACTGGAACAGATACCACCGGCTCAGGCACTGGAACTGGCACCAACGGCTCAGGCACTGGAACTGGCACCAACACTGGCACCACCGACTCAGGCACTGGAACTGGCACCACCGGCTCAGGCACTGGAACTGGCACTGGAACTGGCACCACCGGCTCAGGCACTGGAACTGGCACCAACGGCTCAGGCACTGGAACTGGCACCAACGGCTCAGGCACTGGCACTGGAACTGGCACCACCGACTCAGGCACTGGAACTGGCACCAACGGCTCAGGCACTGGAACTGGCACCAACGGCTCAGGCACTGGAACTGGCACCACCGACTCAGGCACTGGAACTGGCACCAACGGCTCAGGCACTGGAACTGGCTCCAACGGCTCAGGCACTGGAACTGGCACTGGAACTGGCACCACCGACTCAGGCACTGGAACTGGCACCACCGGCTCAGGCACTGGAACTGGCACCAACGGCTCAGGCACTGGAACTGGCACCAACGGCTCAGGCACTGGAACTGGCACCAACGGCTCAGGCACTGGAACAGACACCACCGGCTCAGGAACAGACACAGGCACCGGCTCAGGAACAGACACAGGCACCGGCTCAGGAACAGACTCAGGAACAGACACAGGCACCGGCCCAGCGGTCATCTTGTCCGGAGACACAGGCTCGGCAGCGGCCATCTTGTCCGAAGACACAGACTCGACGACGGCCATCTTGTCCGGAGACACAGGCACCGGCCCAGCGGTCATCTTGTCCGGAGACACAGGCTCGGCAGCGGCCATCTTGTCCGAAGACACAGGCTCGACGACGGCCATCTTGTCCGGAGACACAGGCTCAGCGGCTACCATCTTGCCCTGAAACACAGGCTCGGCGGCGGCCATCCTGTCCGGAAACACAGACTCGGCGGTGGCCATCTTGTCCGAAGACACAGGCTCGGCAAACGTGACGTGATTAGTCTCTGGCTGGGCAGATGTGACGTGAACAGTCTCTGGCTGGGCAGACGTGACGTGAACAGTTTCTGGCTGGGCAGACGTGACGTGAACAGTCTCTGGCTGGGCAGACGTGACGTGAACAGTCTCTGGCTGGGCAGACGTGACGTGAACAGTTACAGAGGGAGCCTTTCTCCTCCTCCTGTGTTTTGGAGCTACCGGACTCTGGACCACCGGCACTGGGACCACCGGCACTGGGACCACCGGAACTGAGACCACCGGATTCGGGGCCACCGGACTCGGGACCACCGACACTGGGACCACCGGAACAATTACGGAGGGAACCTTTCTCCTCCTCCTGTGTTTCGGGACCACCGGAACTGGGACCACCGGACTCGGGACCACCGGAACTGGGACCACCGGAACTGGGACCACCGGAATAGTCACAGAGGAGGTCTTCCTTCTCCTCCTCCGTTTCCGGACCACCGGACCACCTTCTCCGATCTGATCACCATCTGACATGGTGCTCTCCTCCTCCAAAGTCCTTTGAGCGCATCTGGAGAAATACTCAAATAGGGAAATGGAATTTCCCTTATCCTCCTCTGGAGAAAAAATCTCGCTCCGCTGAATCCACATAGGGCTGGTTCGTTCTGTCACGGAACACTAAACGAGACACGAGGATTCAAGTGCAGAGGAGATTTAATAAACAAACACAGACGAAGTACAAAAACTCAGAACTCAGTTATCCAACAGACAGGAACATCGAGGACAGGTAACTCGGACAACGAACCAGCACAGGACTACAAACACAGGGAGGCTAAATAGGGGAATTAACAAAGGAGGGAAATGAGAAAGACAGGTGGGACAAATTAACCAATAATTAGATAACAAGATGGGAGGGGCTAGACAATAGACAGGAGAGCACATGGCACAAAACAACAAACACCCATGTGCAGCACAAAACAGGACAGACATGTGACAGATAGCTTTTCTGTTATTCTTAGGACAACAATGAATGATCATGTTTTTACCTCTGGAAAAAGAGCACCTCTCTCTGCCAGGTCAAAGATCTCTGAATTGCAGAGAACTCTGGCATCATGAACACTGCCTGCCCAACCGACATTGATATTGGTGAACCTAATGGAGATTGCTAATTAGACATAAACTATACAAATATATAATATACTTAATGTAAAAAAAAATCTTGTCCAAAGTGGTTTATGTCCATGTAAGGACTTTGTACATTAGCAAAATTTGTAATAAATAAATAAAAATGTTAATGGTTACTTACTGTGACTGATAATCTACAACAGCTTGCAGGATTATGGAACAATGTCCTTTTAAACGATTAAAATAGTCCTTGCCGTTGTTTTGTGGAGCCGTTATCGGGATGTGCGACCCGTCGATGGCACCTGCACATTGAGGGAAAACCCATCCCTAATGTCCAGGAGCCTCTGGCCTGTGGCAGTGTTGTAGTCGAGTCACCAACTGTCGAGTCCGAGTTGAGTCTCGAGTCCCAGTGTTCGAGTCCAAGTCCAAGTCCGAGTCACCAAAGAAGAGTCCGAGTCGAGTCCAAGTCGAGTCACCATTACCTGAGTTCGAGTCCGAGTCGAGTCTCGAGTCCCGTGTTCGAGTCCAAGTCGAGTCTCGAGCCCCCAGTGCCTACATGTCTCCACTCTGGCACCTTTAAAGAGCTGATCAAATTTATAAAAGAGGTTCTACATTAAACAAAAATGACACCACTGTCACGATTGCAAAGAGAGTTTATTTACTGATTTGACATATACACTTTGCAACACGCTTTACAACTTTACGATGCCATCAAAAGCATGTCTTTCATGTATCTCACATATTGAGAGACCCCTACCGTAGAAAATTTACAAATTGCATCTTTAATCATGCTGCATTTTCATGTTGCATTTTAAAAGCATCAGATTTGAAAGCATGGTACTACTCAACCTTGCACGGTGAGGCCTCATCAAAATGCCTCCATGGCTAAATACCCTTTCAATGGGTGCACTGGTGGCAGGAATACAGAATACCTGTGTGGCAAGCTGATAGAGTGCAGGGAACTTGGCTTTGTGTTGCTGCCAAAACCCAAAGCATGGGACTGAGTCCTGCTCGGCGATCAAGTCAATATATGCAGTCAACTGAGCATGGACAGATGGCTTGTTGTTAGTGGAGGAGGGAGTCTTCCGATAGTGTGAGAACATTTTCAGCTTCTTCTGAGGGGCCTTAGGAGGAGATGCTGGAGCATCACCTACCCCTGGCCCAGTTGCAGTGGCTGATGATGATGTTGACTGTTGTTTCTCGCCTTCTGCTTTGATATACTCTGAAACAAGAGGTGACAGGAGAGATATGTTATAAATATGTTATTAAATGGGCTTACATATTGAATGTGGACGTAAAACTCATAGAGGTAAACATGAAAAAACATTTCTCACCTTTTATTTGACTCTTTAGTTCCCCTTTAATGCTATTGTCCAGCTGCACATCATGTTCTAGCCACTGGAAACCAAATGCTGGGTCCAACACAGATGCTAAAAAGTAGGCAATGGTGAAAGGAAATTTGGTGGGACTTCTTCCTTCATCTGGCTCACATCCCGGCATCATCACTGCACTGAAGATCTCTGTGAACCTTGCTTTTATGGAGTTCTCCAGAGCTCTCACCAGAGGCCCACAGTATCTGACTCTTCCTCTTATTTCCTGCAGATGACTGTGCAGAGTGAGGACACAGGGCACAACAACACTGACAGTGACAGTTTTCTCTCCCTGAGTCAGGTTGGTTGCCTCTAAGAATGGATCGAGAACTTCAATCAGTTCTTTAAGCTGAGCATATTCTCACTGTGATAGGATTAGACTTTTGTGCCCCTCTAAGTCCAACACATATGCTAGCTTTTGTATGTCAAAATTCACATATGCCTTTATTTGCTTCAAAGTGGAATTCCATCGCGTAGCATTTGCTGTTGGAATTGTTGCATCACCGAAGTATGCTTCAAAGCAGTCTTTAAATGAGGTGCCACTGTGGAGGAGGTTGGCTGCACGGGACAGCTTGGCTAGGGTGCCTGACAGCCCACTGGCTTCTTTCAAACCATCTTTTATGACCAACTGCAGTGAATGTGTGAAGCACGACAGTCTCTGCATCTTACAGTTCTCATCCAAAGTGGCATTGACTGCCTCTTGATCTTCTGGAGTCAGGTCTTGCCAGATTTCATCCTCCGGCTCCATGAATGTCCTGGGATCATGAACTTCTGCAGCCTCATCCTCGTCTGACAGAAATCGGGCCTGGAATGCCTTCCTCATGTTGGACGCATTGTCAGTGATGACAAAGTTGATCTTATTCTTAATCAGATACTCTTCAGCACAGCATTCCAAACATCATTGCAATCTTTTCTCCGGGGTGTTTGCCATGAACTCTTTCGCAGGTAAGAAGATATGACTGAAGGCTGAGTACATGGTTTACCTCAGTCACTGTGTGTGCTGTCACTCCAAGGAATGACCGCATCTTGCGATCACTCCAAATGTCTGTAGTAACAGCAACACTTGATGCTTCTGCCAGCTGGCTCTTTATCCATTCCTTCTGAACTTTTACCATTCCAGGAATGGTAACAGAGGAGATAGTGGATCTTGCTATAGGCCTATACTGAGGGTCCAGGACATGAAGGAAGTGCCTGAAATCCTCATTGTCAACTATGGAGAGAGGCAAGCAACAGCTAATGATGAGATCTTTTACAAGGGCATCACTTATAGCCTTTTGACGTGGATGTTTGGTGTCGTAGATCCCTTGTGTCCAGCATGGAAAAATGATGTAATGGCACTCTGACCTGAAGCAGCTGGTGTCAAATGTGATGCAACAGAGGCACAGTATTGTTGGTACCTAGTGGGAGAAATTATATACATTTAAGCCAAATCAAGCAACATTTTTCAGGCACACTTTCTTGCAGCTAGAAATGTGTATAATATCACTAGAATTGTCTTTGACCTTAGTTCAAATCATTGTCAACTAGCTGTGGCACGATTATATTTATTTAATTGTTTAAATACATTTTTGGATGATCAGTCAACTGAGTTCCAGGGCTGAGCAATTTTTTTATAAGTAACATTAACACTGTATTACAGAAATAAACTCAGCAAAAAAAGAAACGTCTATTTTTCAGGACACTGTATTTTAAAGATATTTTTGTAAAAATTAAAATAACTTTAGAGATTTTCATTGTAAAGGGATTAAACAATGTTGCGGTGTCCAACTGAGTGTGGCTGTGAGGAAAAAGCGAGAGAAAAAGATTGACGATGTAAAGCAATTTAACAGTTAACAATAAAACGACAAGCTTCTTCTAGGGTTGGTTTCTTCCTGAATTCATCAATTTCTCCCGAAATACATGAAAGTAAGTGGTCGGTGAACTGGGAGAAGAATAGAGTAAACTTTACGATTACTTACACTGTGTATATCTGATATGAATTAAATATGTCGGCAAATATATTTGAAAGGATTGTTTATTGCTGCTTCCATAGACACCATTGTGTATTTTACAAACTATAAATGTATTGTTTTGCTATAAATTATATGTAGGCTATTTATTACATGGCTTGGCTGAATTCCAATGTAGAATGCCTTATTTCTTATTCTTGTTATTTCTTGATAACAGACCGCTGCGAAGTATAACACACCGTTGCCATGAAAAACAGAGCGTTGCTATGGACGCGGAACGGACTATTTTCTTTAGCGGAAGGAATACAATCGTCTTTGGCTCAGCACGCACAAAAGAAAGCACAGTTTGAATCTAGCAGTTATGTCACGTCACTGTACATTCGCTCCTTAGTGGTCAGCTCAGCTGCTGCAAAGCGTGCCAAAATCGAAATTGCTGATGATGTAGAGGAACTTATCTAATGTTAAATGTGTTACGTTATTCCACCCCCCCCCCCATCCCGATGTCATCGTCCATCACGATGTTTGCAAGTTAGACATCGTCGACGTCTGATGCCAAATAGGCAGACATCACCCAACCCTAGCTACCTCTGTTTATTATCATATATGCATTAGTCAATAATAGTTTTTGTGGAGAAAACCAATGGAAAGCATTTTACTTACTTTTCTGGGTGCATCCGTGACAGATGTCTGTTAAAGTTTGAAGTTGTCCCAGTCTTTTCCTCAATTGTGCGATTACACACACAACATTTAGCGCTGCTCTTTCCAGCATTAGATGCAAAATCCGTGTAGGCGAACTTCACGATCCGGGGCACATCTTTCTGCATTTTCCAAATGTCAACATTTAGCCCGCGAATAATGCACGAGAATGCAGCGTAAAGTGAGTGACGTCAGTGAGTGTGTTGTCAAGCAAGGAGAGCGAGCGGTAGCAGTGTCTGTGAGGGGAAAAATAGATCACGGCCGGTCTTGTCCGATTTTATATATCCTCGAGTCCGAGTCCAAGTACGAGTCATCAGTCCGCGAGTCCAAGTCGAGTCACGAGTCCAGTGAATGGAGTCTCGAGTCAGACTCGAGTCCAGAGAATAAGGACTCGAGTCGGACTCGAGTACTCCATCACTGGCCTGTGGGCAATTTAATGCATTTCTGCATGCAGGACACCAGCGCACAGCATACTTCCCACACGCAGATGCATACTGTAGACCGGCTCAGCCCAAAGAGGTGAGAGATGGTGTTATACCCGCTGCCTGTAGCGAGATACCACAGGGCCACGGCGACGCGGTATAGCCGCTTATCGACCGGTATAGCCTGACAGTGATGAGTGTGCCTCCTCATTAAATAACTTTGCAGGCAGACACAAAGGTAATCGAATGTAGTACTGCCGACAGCGAAAATACTGCACATAGTAAGTGCTGCCTTTTGTTGCATAAGCGTTGAAGCAAGTTTTTTTCGTTTTCGTTTTGTCTGCATTCGCAAACCCAAATAGTGCAAAATAACCGTGGATGCCATTTCAGCTCACCGGAAATGTTTATTTGCATTTTTCGCGGGAATTAGAAGATCGGATTCATATCCGTTTAGCTGAGACGCATTCATGTGGCCAAGTGTAAATGGAACCGTTTGCACAAATCCGATAGCTATCCGATCAAAGAAAACGCATGAAGTGGCCAGGTGTAAAGAGCCCCAAAGTGTTTATGGATAAGACTTTAATGCACACTTCTTGTACTGTGATTATCCAGCTCTTACGGTGATTTTCTGGAGTAAAACGGACGCTTCATGTTTTGTGTGATGTACAATAAACTTCATAAAACTCATCAGTAAAGTTTCGGCCATCATTCGGACGGGGTCTGCAACAGCAGGCTTGTAGTGGACAAAAGCAAGGTGACAACTGTCACTGTCCAACTGAGAAAGCTCAGAAGGGCACATCACACATACATTTATAAGGGAGGACTCTACTGAATATAATGGCTTTAACCAGGCTCAGAAACACTCAAACCAGAAGTCCAAACACAGAAGTAGTTGCAGAAATATTCCACACAAAACCATCAAAACAGAGTCAACATATGAAGATAGTTGCATGTATGTTTTCTTTGTTGTCATGTGAATAAAGTAGGGATGTCCCGATCCGATCACATGATCGGAAATCGGGCCCGATCACGTGTTTTCAGACTCGATCGGAATCGGACGTTACCTCCCGATCAGGACTCGGATATATATATTCTCATTATTTTTTAACACATCAATATTTATGCGGTGGCACAGAGTTACGCCGGTTTCACACTGCACGCGTTAGTAAGCAGCGCAGGAGCGGTGAGCAGGAGCAGGACACGTGCGTTTTGCTTTCACACTGGCGGCAGCGTTTGTCACGCGCGGCTGAACCGCGGGTTGTGTAGGCTACAGACAGAGTACTCCATAATGGATAAGTTGGCATTGCTTTTTTTCATTTTCAAATACATTTAAGAGAAAAGACTTGTCAAGAAGCTTATTTTATTAATAATTTCATTTATATAACTTTTGTTTCATCTTTGATTTTATTGTTATGGCAACAAGTTTGTTTTTGGACATTTGTTTTCTTTTTAAATTGCTGTTGGTCATTTGATTGACTGTTTAAAACACAATAGATATCATCAATGCACTTTTTGGATAAAACTGCGGTGTATTTTGGCCATGATCAATGTATTGTCACTTTAATTCAGCAAAAGCGGCGCAGCAAAAATAGACTCGGCGCCGAAACGATCGCGGCACTGCTGCTCTGCTCTACTACGCACTGCCGCGCCGCCTCTGCGCGCGGTGTGAATGCTCTAAAGCCTGGTTTAATCTGGTAACATGGGCGGCGAAAAAAAATACGCTCTGCTAACAGTGCAGTGTGAACCCGGCGTAAGAGTTAGGAGTGTAGTTCCTAAAAGCACATAACTGGCTTTGCAAACACTGTAGCACTTTTATTTTTTATTTGTTTACATGCCTGCCGGGTATTTTAAGTTGAGGTGCTATTTGTTTATATATTAGACTTTTTTATATTTACTGTTGCACTAAAGTCCAAAAGTGAAGAATTTATGTATTACTTGATTGTTCAAGCTACCTCACAGAAGTGCTCTGTTTGTTAACAGAGTTGTTGAATGTTAAAATAAGGTGAATTAAATAAAAAATAAGGAACATCCTGGATCTGTTTTTTCGCTCTTCTTTATTATTTTTTTATGTATTAAGTATCGGATCGGGACTCGGTATCGGCAGATACTCGGTATCGGCAGATACCCAGCAGAAACTGAGTTTATCTGGTCATTGTCCAAGAAATGGCTTTCCTTTAGAGGTCTTTGAGAATGGTGCAGGTGAAGATAGGGGTTTGTTAAACAAGAAAGCAGCAAACAGTCCAGTAGATCATTTCAAATTCTAGCTTCAATCAATTCAGGCTTCAGTTTAGGGTACGCTGCAATAACGGTGTCCTTGCAGCACTCAAACATCCCTGTTATCAGTTGATTCAATTTATCCAGTGATGATATTGGCATAACTCAGTAAAATCCCCACAAGAAACAATACAGCATAATGATGGTGGATGTCTCAACCCAGTAGAATAAGAAAGAAAAACATTGTGGATGAGGGATGTACTAGAAGTCTTGGATGAGCTTAAAACAACAGTTTCTCAACCTGGACTCTACACATAAGGTTGGCACAAGAGGAGGCCATGCTTCTCTCCAACCAAACATGCTCAGCTCTACTTCTCCCTGCCTTTTATCCAGAGGAGGAGTAGTCTGGAGAGCCCCCTGGAGCATGATAGTGGTACTACAGTTTGAAACCATAGTAACTGCTCTAAGGGCTGTTACACAACATAAGATATAACCATAATTAAACTAAACTATATCTGTTCTATCTCCATACAGCATATATGTTCTGGCTCTGGAGGCATTATTGTCCGACTCCGCTACTGAGAGCTTCTGATATTTTCAGTGCGTCTTGTCTGTGGAGCGTGAGCTCTTGAAGCTCCGCCCTCTTCTTAAAAGGGGGCCGGCAGCAGCAGCACATTTGCATTTAAAGGGATACACACTGATTCGGCACGTTTTTGTTCACCCCCAAAAAGTAGCAATTTTAACATGTTACAGATGTGGCCTTTAAAAATGCGCGTCTCAGAGAAAAGAATGCCACAAGCACTTCCGAAATTCTGCGGGATCGTGCAGAAGGGGGATTAGGTGTTGGACGCAGGAAATACTAAAACCTGTAGATGGCAGTAGTGTTTCATGTGGCCATACTGAGTTGACGAAGTATGACGAATACAATGTTTTCTTTTGCCAGTTACATAAACAGTCACATATTCTTCATAAAAATCCGACTCAAACGCGCATCATTTGTCTTATTTTTTTTTTCCTGTGTACTTACAGTAGAAGAGACGTGATGTAGGCTATGATAACTGAGTCTTATAACACAATAATTTGCGAAGACCTTTAAAGAGACCGAGATCATTTGCGCAATATCATTATCTAATTTTACATTTAGTTCATTTTTGCATCTTAACGTTTTAAATAGTTTTAACATGGTTGTAATGCGCTTTTCTGCATTACACACAGTACTTTTTATACTATCATGTTTCCCTTATAGGCGTCGATTTCGGTGGGGACGGTGGGTACGCACCCACCAGATTTCGTCATGAGTCATTTTGTACCCACCACTTTTAACTTCAGTCCATATTAATTTGACTTTTGGTTCGATTTTTTTTTTTACCGTTTTCAGTGGTTATGAGGAGCTTAATTAATTTAACCTGAGATGTGCGTTATATCGCTTTTTGATCATTCTTTGTGTTGTCGAATTTTGACACAGTTTCATTATTTGTTCATAATAATTTGATTCATAATTATGTCATTTTTTTCTAAAAGTAAAAAAAACAAAGTTTTTTCTAAAAGCAATATTCTAAAGAGATACAAAGACATTGTACGTGTACCCACCAGATTTCGTCATGAGTCATTTTGTACCCACCACTTTTAACTTCCGTTGACCGTTTTCAGTGGTTATGAGGAGCAATATGAGAGAAAAATTTTGTAATCATTGTCTGACACAACAAAAAAATATATAATATTCATTTTATTTTAATTTTCGTGTTCGCATTTATGAGGGAAAAAACAACGTGTCAGTTTACGGTTATGGACGTGAGCGCTCTAAAAGCGGCAATAAAAGTCTGCTTTAAAACTTTCACAGAGACCTCAAACAGAACAGCTGCCTTTCTTTAAATTGAATTTCGTTTTGTATTAATTATATCTTAATTTTAATCAATGTTTCGTGAACCAATTGCCTGGATTTAAGAAGTAAATATAGCAGACAATCACGACATTGGAGGCGCCGGGCGATATCTCATAAATGAACCGAAACTCAGCGTGTAATGCACATTCACATTTACAGTGTATTTAGACACATTTAGACGCATTCATAATCATTACTTTTACCGGTTCTTTGTGGCAAGCTTTATGCGTGCGGTCGTGCGCTTGAGTGCGGCTATATTACGTAAACGCTCATGATCCATAAGTAGGCTAATTAAATTAATATAAAGGGGCGATTTGTCCACGAATTACTTAAATGAACAACTAGCCTAGTATACTAGTCGACTACAAAAAAAAAAAAACTTTTAGTCGAAAGCAGCCCGTATTCCACATATTTTCGAACCAGGCAACAGGACATCTGTGTTGAGCGAGGCCGTGGACCCTGAGCGGAATGAACGAGCGGAGCGGAATATTCAGAAATGCGCTCTCCACTCACGAGCTCTGATCGGAACAAACCCGAACCTCACTGTCTGCTGAACTTGCAGAATCATCAAAATATAATATTTTCTAAAGAAGAATTTTAAAACTTTATTGGTGGTAGTTGAGAAGAATTCCTCTTTCCATATCTAAATCATTTCGAGTGCAATATAAATGTATCATATTGTTATTCTTATTATATAAGAATAATACGTATTTTTTACAACATTTTTAACATATAGAGAATACAAGTTTAGCGTGTTGTGTGTATTTCCTAATTATAAGCTTTTGGTGAAATTGCAACAAAACTAAAAGAGTAAAAGTGCATAAAAACATAAAAACATGGCGTCGTCTCAAGAAATATCTGCGTACACACTAAACCACTGAAACCGACTCAAAACGATGTAGCCTAGTATACATACCAGACCAGGCACTGCAATTCTGCCACAGACATACACTAAAAACGGAGAAGACTTAAAGCATGCGCATAAACCTTGCGCGCTATACAACAATAATATTAGGCACAGTAGCTTCTTTTTTTTCTTTTCTTTTTTTATCAAGAACTTTGTTGAACAATATGAACAACCATAAATGGTCTGGTACAAAATATGAGTCACGATATTCGATAGTTAACGGATGCATAAAGCTTGCCACAAAGAACTGACAAAAGTAATCATGTGTCAAATATAGCAAGGAGACATTTTAATTGTTTACTAATCAACTAGTGTTTTATGTGTCAGTCAAAGATGTTGACAATGCTGACTCGTCATCTTCGCAGATATTGTGAACGTGCCTATAGAGAGAAATGCACACTTACAAAAGAGAGTTGTCTGTTTCTTTTCGTTTTGAATTGTTTTGTTTAAAAGTGGACATTTCAAGCTTTCTAGATACATTTCTGAGTTTCGGTTCATTTATGAGACGAGCTCAGTTCACGAGCAATGCAAGTTATATCGCGCCGGTGCCTCCATTTCCTGATTAAATCGTCTTAAATGCGTCTCCGTGTGGACAGAAACCAATGTAATCTTCCTGATTTAATCACGTAAAACACAAGTCTAAACACAAGCACCACTCTTCTGAATGATGGTAACCACAAACCTCCAAGAGTTTGTAAACCAATTGTTTGTAAAACATATTTAATATTTACAAATTCAAAAAAAAAAAAAAAAAAAAATGTTTTACAGTGTATAAATAAAACGACATGAAGAAAGTTATTTCCAAAATGTAATTAATTGCACAGTCTTTGTTTTAGCTGCTTGTTTTAGCTGCTACCAATTGCACAGAGTCAAGAAATTACAACCACCCACCCCCCAGGTCTGCCGATTCAACCCCCAATGCTAATCGATCTCCTCTCAGGGAATCAAAAGAAAACCGGTTTTTCCAGTTTTCACCAGCGTGTGGGCGGGGTTTTAATCCCTTGCAGTTCCTTTGTTTAAATGCTATTTAAGCAAATATACTATACATACGCTTTAAGTTATTTCAAATTAATGTTTATAGCTTAATTTGTTGATATCGCGTAACTTAATTTGACATATGTTGATATAACCAACTGACATTGTAGATTCCATTGCATGCCAGGAAGAGGCTTATGCTTTGTTTTAAGTAATGAGCATTTACTATAATATAGCCGCACTCAAGCGCACGACCGCACGTATAAAGCTTGCCACAAAGAACCGGTAAAAGTAATGATTATGAATGCGTCTAAATGTGTCTAAATACACTGTAAATGTGAATGTGCATTACACGCTGAGTTTCGGTTCATTTATGAGATATCGCCGGCGCCGGTGTCGTGATTGTCTGCTATATTTACTTCTTAAATCCAGGCAATTGGTTCACGAAACATTGATTAAAATTAAGACATAATTAATACAAAACGAAATTCGATTTAAAGAAAGGCAGCTGTTCTGTTTAAGGTCTCTGTGAAAGTTTTAAAGCAGACTTTTATTGCCGCTTTTAGAGCGCTCACGTCCATAACCGTAAACTGACACGTTGTTTTTTCCCTCATAAATGCGAACACGAAAATTAAAATAAAATGAATATTATAATTTTTTTTTGTTGTGTCAGACAATGATTACAAAAATTTTCTCTCATATTGCTCCTCATAACCACTGAAAACGGTCAACGGAAGTTAAAAGTGGTGGGTACAAAATGACTCATGGCGAAATCTGGTGGGTACACGTACACTGTCTTTGTATCTCTTTAGAATATTGCTTTTAGAAAAACTTTTAGTTTTTTTACTTTTACTTTTAGAAAAAAACGACATAATTATGAATCAAATTATTATGAACAAGTAATGAAACTGTGTCAAAATTCGACAACACAAATAATGATCAAAAAGCGATATAACGCACATCTCAGATTAAATTAATTATATAAAAAACAGGGAACATTTTGTAAAAGCAAAACTGAACAAAATGCATACTTAAAATAATTGTATTAGGCTATGTGTTACCGAATATTTAATACCACTTCCCCATAATGTTGTAATTATTTTTTTAAAACAACATCTGTCAAACTGTCAATCAGATACCTCTTATCTGGTCATTTTTATTTTATTTTAGAAGTCATAACTGTTGATCACCCTTTGTATGGAATTTGTGAATATGAATATTTAGAAGATTTACAAACTGTCGGCAAGACCTCAAACCAACCCCGGACATTCTGAGACTAACGTGGAAAAATCTTTATGCTTAATGCATTAAGACAGTTCAATTAAAATATTTATTAATAATGTAATGGCAAATCAGATGCGCCCAAAATATAAATGCTACGCGTTGAGCTGCAACATTACCTCACAAGAAATATCTGCACAAGAACAATCACACAAGAAATATTTTCACGAATTAAGAATCTGGGTAAGTCGCATTATTTAATTGCATTATGTTAGGATGATTTTGTGTATATATATAAAAAATACTGCTGGGTTTTTACAGGCAGAGTCACGTGTTTTATGCTCACACTAAATTCTCTGTTGCACTTATATAAATGCGCATTGCATGCACAATCATCTTAATAGTTGTACAAAAAAGTTATGCGCTACTGGCAAGAACGTCACTTTGCTGTTTTAATAAAAGCAATGTTAAATATTCTGCATGCACTCATCTCCTGGAAACCACAGCAATGACAAAGCATATAAAAATTCGTAAACGTTGTCCAATACCCCTTCTTGTCTTAATGAACCTTTTGCATTTACAAATATTTTCAAATGTCTGTATAATACAGTAGCCTACTGTAAATATTTGTGTCTATTACTATTTATAATTTATATTTTATTGTGGATGTTTTCTCACAATCGTGACGTAATGAAGTAAAAGAAAAAATCTAACGTAAAGTTGTTTTTTATGCGCCACCTGGTGGATATTCTGTGAAGCGAAACACATTGAGGGAATTTGTAAGTAGCGCCCCCCGAAAGCACTTGCAGAATTCTGCGAGACTCTACGAGACGAATTGCCGAATGCCGCGGGAGAAAACGCGCGTTTTTAAAGGCCAGATCTGTATAAAAAATGATCTGTGGGGTATTTTGAGCTAAAACTTCACATACACACTCCGGGGGCATCAGAGACTTATTGTACATCTCTTAAAAAGGGGCATAATAGGTCCCCGTTACGATGTTGCATGGCTCATTCCCATGTAATAGTTGCATTTCAACAAGCATTTCTGCACTTCTACTTTGTTTATACCATATACGTACAAATCATTTTAGGTTACTTTCTTCATTTATTACTCATTAATCTATTAATTAATTTCTCATATATGTTATGCGTTTTTAAGGATTTATTATCAACTATTTATTCATAACAAGCCAGGAACAGCAGAAATACACAATTTCGCTGAATCAGGCCCTGCCTATAGATGCAGTCAACTGTTTCTTTCTGATACAATTTTTACAGATTAATACATTTAATTTGAGCAATGTTCTACGATGCATAAGTGCAATCTACAAAGTTAATCTAACAATTATTTAAGTTTATCTTATTACCATTACAACCTGTTTAATATCTGTGCTGTTATTTGTATTTGAATGCACTCTTACTCATTGAAAATAAAATAAAACAATGAAAAATTAGACCTAATACATTTATCAATAGTTGATTTCCATGTATTCACATTGAGCTTAATGTACTGTAAGTGTAGTCATTGAAGTTGCACATCCCACTCCACTAGATGGCAGCCGTGTGCCATGTTTTATCACTGTGGAACCAAGGTTTGAGAGAGAAAATCTCAAACTAGATGGTAACATTCATGTATTGGCAGATGCTTGTATCTGAAGCTAATTGCATTGAAGTTAAACATTTTATAAGATTCAAACCAGTGGCATTACTGTTAATGGTGCCATGCTATAGCAGTACAGCTAAAGGAAGACAGGGCATGGCTGTCATGGAATTCAAAAGCTTAAGTTAAATAAAAAAAAAATAAAAAAATGAGGTATTAGTCTTTGTGTGTGCACAGTATGCCTATACCTGTTCACCCTCGAGCTCAATATGCTTCAACTCCCAGAAGCAGCGCATGGTTTCAACCCTCTCCAGATAGTGGAAAAAGGCCAGTTTTCCCAAATGTATGCTGGCCTGTTTGAATTGAGCAGATTCATCTGGAGTCTCTGTGTTTTTGAGCAGGGTCACTTCAGTCACTGGCCTCTCGTGGCTTGGTTGCTTTTTAGGGCTAGATGCGTAAAAAGAAAGTTGCAATGAATTAGTCCATCAGTAAAATTCTGCAGCAGGAAGTGAATGCACTCAGTTCCAAATAAAGAAATTAAAAAGCATTATATGTTGTTGTTATTATTATATCTCGTTCTTACGCTAGTTGTTAGACATGAGCCATGATGAAAACTGTAATTGTACAATACTTTCTATTGTTTAATAAATTCATCAAAGCAGACAACAAGAAGACAGTCATGCAGGAGACCCCCGACACCAAACCAACATGCCAAATTTTCTATAGCCTAGTGTAATCATTATGTTCACAACTTGTAATAACTACTTTCATGAGCTCATTGTTCCTTCCTAAAATGAATACATGATGTTATCTAAATGCATGGTTTGTATTATCTTAGAACTGTGCATTTCTGGACATTACTTTGACACAGGTCACTCTGATAAAAGATTACTCTAAATTGTAATGTAGTAGACACATGCATTTTCTGTAAAGCTGCTTTGAAACAATATATTGTGACAAGCGCTATACAAATACATATGAATTAAACTGGTTTTAATCAGATATTATATATTAGCCTAGTTATAAAGCTTATGGTTATTAAAACTTGACTAGACTACACCCTGCATTTGTAGGGTTTAAACATTTGTAGGGATCTTTTTTTTTTTAATTCATCAAAAAATATTGCCTAAAATTGCAACATGATATTTAAGTGCAACTTGTCACATGGCTTATATAACGTTAATTGATATACGTGTTGTTTTACATAATGTTGACATAAGTAGGCTACGTTAATTTAAATTTCTTCCGGCAAGTCTACACCGTTTCCGGCTCACAAGAGCCATTTCATTAT
Source organism: Squalius cephalus (assembly GCF_949319135.1). Lineage (NCBI taxonomy): Eukaryota > Metazoa > Chordata > Actinopteri > Cypriniformes > Leuciscidae > Squalius > Squalius cephalus. The sequence goes on along the minus strand of NC_137128.1, from coordinate 9,669,157 downwards.
GAATCGAAGTAAAACACACACCCGTGCAGTGAGTTTGTTTCGCGAATGAAAAGCGACGTTCTAAATTCCAACTTCGAACTTCACGTGGAACTTCAGTGGAACTCAAGTTAACGTTGCTGTCAGTACAGAATCTCGCGAGACGAGATTTCATTCTCCCGCGTCACAATAACCTCTCGGAAGAGCGCTCTTTTTCTACATGTGGGTGAATGTCAACAAGAAAGCACGACTTTTTGGTGTGATTTACACACCATATTCGGGGAATACGCAGAGCAGTTCAGTGTGGGCATGGCGGAGAATGCGTCAGGTGATCGTGCCGTGAAGTGTCCGGTTTGCGCGTGTGACTTTGACCCGGGCAGAATTAATGCGCACTTGGATGAGTGTTTACAGGGCAATGATGCTCATCATCAAACATCTGGACCACCCTCCAAAAAACCCCGCACTGGCACTATTGACACCCGCCCTTCCGCAGTGTTCTCCGTGTTTCAACCCAGACCTAAAGCGACTGATCACCAGAAACAGAAGCCCGCGTCTTTGGGCACAGAGAGCAACGCTACAGAAGTGTCCATCAGTCCAGACGTGAAACCTGAGAGTCCAGACGCACCCGCTGCATCTTCACCCAGAGCATTGCGTCTGAATAATGACAAACCCCTGGCAGAAGTCCTGAGACCCAGCAGCCTGGAGGAGTATTTCGGGCAGAATAAACTGCTGGGAGAGCAGACCCTGCTGAGACCCCTGCTTCTGTCACAGGACATCCCATCTCTGATACTCTGGGGGCCCCCAGGCTGTGGAAAGGTCTCTGGTTTGTAGTTAATTCACCCATTTGCACTAGATATACCTTCAAGCTTTATGCTCTATTAAAGTCACCATGAAATCAAAATGGATAATTCTTATTTTTATTAAATATTGCAGTATTTATTATCAGTTATTTATCAGTGCACACATCATTATAATTGTGTAGTGTCTTTTTTTATTTTATTCATGTGCCGTCATAATCTTTATTAAAAATAACTTTGCCTTCCACTTTCAGCTTCATCCTGTCACTCGCATGAAATCACGGCAATAGCAACAACAATCACATACATTTCACTGACTTTAAAATGTTCTTCATAATACAAAAAAAAGGTTCTTCTAATGCATTGCTACCAAAAAAAATTTTTTTTTGAACCTTTATTTGTGAGGCCCTGTTTACAGCTGGTATAAAGATGTGTTTTGGTCGATCAGATCACAAGTGGACGACACTACAGGTGTAAACAGCGTCTAAAATGTTTTGAGCTTGTTTCCACCACTTTCCACCACATCCAGATGTACTGTTGTTGAAAACACATTCAACTGGATTGCTTACATATTGTAAATCGAATGTGTTCAAACGGCCACTAAACACTGTCTGCTCTCCGTCTACTGGCCTAATCAGTAACATTATGGGAAGAGATCGAGCCAGACGGGATGTAAACTTTGTCGGCTGGAGATCCAAGTTTGGTTTAAAGATGAAAAATGTCCCAAGCACAATGTTCTCTCACCATTCCTGATTTCTAACACACACTCACAGCGTTCAACTGGTCTTGTGTCTGTCAGAGCAGAAACTAAAGCTGATGCTCTCTGTGTGTTTTCCCGTCGTCTCCGGGTGCGTTCATATGTGAATTGCGTGAGCTTAAATCGTCCATTTGATTGATCAGAAAAAGTTCATACATTTACCTGACCATAGACCCTCCCCTGGAAGAAATCAGGACGGAAGTGGATGAAAGTGGACAAAAGAGACGGATTAAAACACCTTTTTTAAACGGGAATGTGTCTCTCTTCTACTTGTGATCCGATCAACCACAACACATCTTAATACCAGGTGTAAACAGAGCCTGAGAGTTTATAAAAACTCATGTATGTGTGTCAATGTTTTAGCCATAATAGAGCATTTAATGTCTTCTATACAGTAAAGATCTTTTGTAGAAGGTTAACGTGAGCTTATTTCAGTGCTATTATTACAATTAGAATAATTGATTTTGGTCAAAAGTAATGACATTTGAGATATGACAAAGTGAATGTCATTGGTTTCATTTGAGCTAGTTGACCCAATTGTATGCTATTCTGAAGTGACGTGTTAAGACGCGTGAAAAGGGTCACATTAGCTGTTGACAGGTGTATGTGCTAGAGTAATGTCCCTAGGGGTCATTCAGTGAACTTACTATTCTGAAGAGATAGTGGTGGGACAGGATGATTTTCATTACTGCATTATAGTAATGAGAACGTAATGTGCTTGAATGTTTATTTCTCTTTTGATTTTTGAGTGGCTCAGACATTTCTTTGTGACATTCTCCCTTTTACTATCTTGCCTTCAGTACTTGTATGGATGTCGAGATGTACTCTTTTCAGCGTAGACTAGAAGCTTATTTTCGATTGCTGTGATGGATAGTTCACTTTGTGATGTGTAATGGAAAACTGACTTGGGGGATTCAGAAACTATCTGGTTTCACTCATTTATTTTTGGTATTTTATAGATTGTCACATGGATCTACAGCAGAGCCAGTGTCACATGTTGGGGGTCTGTTCCCCTCTACTTGAGTTCGCTCATGTCAAATTTTGCCTTTCTCAACTATTTCAAATAGAAGTGATATGTTGCAAACAACAAACATGTATTGAAACTTGATCTTGAGTCAAAAGTGATCACATTTGATGCAATCATGAGAAGATTCTTGTAGATTTCACCACCCCATCCTGTTTGTTGTTCACAGACCACCCTGGCCCATATTATTGCCAGTTCTGTAAAGAAGAAAGGTACAGGACGCTTCGTGACACTCTCCGCCACCAGCGCGTCAACCAGTGATGTGCGTGAGGTCATCAAACAGGCCCAGAACGAGCTTCGTCTGTGCAAGAGAAAGACTGTTCTGTTCATCGACGAGATCCATCGCTTCAACAAATCCCAGCAGGTCAGTTACCTTACATTAGAGAGACAGTAATTGGATGCTAAAGCCAAAGAATTTATGAATGTCAGCACATTAGATAAAAACACTAGAACATCAAACATAATAGATCTGTTTTTGAAATTGAAGACAAGACATTTGTGCCATTTTGTGGTTGTAAAACATTAGTGGGACATGATGATAGTTCGTGTAATTCTCTAGGACACCTGAGGAGAACTGACTTCATACGGTACATCCATAAAAAACCCTAGAACGTCAGCTGATTCCTCATAGCATTTTAGATACAGACACTTGATTTGAAATTCACATGTTTTTGCATGCGGCTCTCCAAGTGCTTTTGGTGACCAATGCATGTCATTAAATGTAAGTTCATGTATGTTAGATGTCTTGTGTAGTACGGCTGGGACGATACACCTATCTCCCGATTCGATACTATCAAGATACTTGGGTGCCGATATGATATTTATTGCAATTTTTAAAAAAAAATGTAAGTATTGCGATTCGATATTGCAATATATTTACATTTTTTTTACACTTGACCATCGGGAAAAGTTAAATCATACACTTATACAGACTGTGCATGATGTATAAGATGAGTCATAAACAAAAACAAATCATCACATCTTGTCATACAATACTAGCCTACATTCTCGTGAATAAATGATTCAATAACAAATACATTTTTTAAGAGTCACTTGTAATCAATAAATGCGTTATTTTTACCAACAAGTTTCTATCAAAAGCTGATTTTGATCGCTATCGTAGACATCAGTTTTCATATTTGAACTTTAAACTATTGCATCACAGAAATAATGATATGAGGTTGAAAAGAGTGTTTGTGAAGCTGTTTCATGACGACTCTGTCCGGCTCAGCGGCAGCGCCAACACAGATTTGAATGTTGCGATATGATTTTGTCAAAGTTTAATAGACAAATTGAAAGATCGAGTGGGTGTTTGAATCGAGATCAGTCTTTTAAAGATGAATCGTGCAGCTCTATTGTCTTATCTCTCTCAGCATATGAGCGAGGGCTTTTCAGTGCGTTCAGTCTCACGTCTCTTCCACGCGTCAACTTGAAAGGAATATTACGTCACTCAACACTCAAAGATAATGACACATTTCACGGTTGGAACGAAAGTGGCTAACTTCGGTCAACCTCGTCTACAAGCAAGGACAAAAATAAAGCAGTTGAATTTGAATTAATATCGATTCTATTTTAGAATCTGAAAAAATAAAAAATAAAAATCGCGATAGCTAGGTGAATCGATTTTGTTTCTCCCAGCCCTATTGTGTACAGTAGGTACAGCTAGCACAGGATCACCCTGGAAACATGTTTATTTGTGTATGCCAGGCAGCTAGAACAGTTTATCCTTCACGACAGCGCCAGTGGCCTTATAAACCCATAATTATATTTCTAAATGCAGCAGACAATATGCCAGGCATGGGGATACCCTTCTCATTCCTTCTTATTTAGCTTGGATTCAAAGAACCTGAAACATATTCCCCCCCGACAAAAAAAGGAGCGACATATATTTATACTGGAATGTATTGCGCCTCTTTATTGTGTGCTGCCAGAATACCAAAGTGGCCTCATTGAGGCTCTCAAGCTGGAAACTAGCCTATTAAGACAGAAAATATGTGGTGAAAAATGAGGTCAACAGGAAGATAAAGATAATTGTCTACCTCATCTGTGTCACCGAGTGCAAACATGTCCAGTTAATCAGACAAATAGCTCCCTTCAATACAACCATCTTGAATACAATGCGAAGTCTGCATGGGGAAATCTTTTGCTCTGAAGTGAAATTCCAGAATGCACGGAAATGACTTGATTTCGACCATAACAATTTGCTGAAAAAGTCTATATATGAACGCACCTTGATGCAATGTTGAGTTCTGCATAATTCATTAAGGCCGTTTTCTCACCTGTTTGGAACATTTGTTTTTGGAACAATGCCACGTTTTCTCCCTTAGTTTGTGTCATTTAGGCATAAAAGAACAAGGCATAATAATCGGTCTGAACAAGGTGGTCTCGCCCCGATTGAATACGAGCTCTGGAGGGGTTCGCTTGTGGTGACAAAGCAATCAGACCCAACACACCAATTATTATAATTCATAATGGGAAATTTGTTCCATAAAAAGCAGTAGTGTCATATTCTCTGGGTTGAAAACCAATGAGCGCCTCTTCATCTTAAAATGTCATGTAATTGCACTCCTCCGAAACCAGTGTCCAGACAAAGCCTTGATTCCCACTCTATACCTCAGTTTGAGAGGGTATAAATGCTTCTGTATGTTTGTACAAGTGAGTGTAACGGCAGTTAAAGCCACAATAAACCCTTGTCAATCCATCATGACGGATGAGGAACATAAACAGGTGCACTCTGAGCAATGAAAGCGCAGTTTTACTCGCGTCACCTGCTTGAACACATTTTGGTGCTCTTTGAAATGTTGCCTTGTAAAAGCGAACCAAACCAAGAAGAAAATGCAACATGGCAAAAACCTAAGTACTTCGGAACAAAGTGAACAATCTAAATCTGCACAAGTAATCGTTAAAATATCACGTCAAAAAATTGTGATTCTCAATTTATCCAGAATCGTGCAAGCTCTAGAACAATCTACAGGTCTGAAACAGTGTTGTCAATCAGAAGCGTTTACGAATCTGCTCAACAGCGCTCAAAGCGTCACATTTTTTTAAATTTCAGTAGCAACTTGGTACCGAAGTTGGCACTTTTTTTCAGACTAGTGTTGTCAAGTTATAGAGCTTAAAAATTGAGCTTTTCTAAGACAAAGATATCAACACTGTCATCATTCCTTCTAGAACTGACTCACCTTTGATATTTAGCCATTTTTTTGGAATGCTTGGTATCTTCTCTTGCCCCGCAAAGTTCCCTTACTTCAATATTCCTCTTCCCGTTCTGGCATCAGGACACCTTTCTGCCTCACGTGGAGTGTGGGACGATCACTCTTATTGGGGCCACCACAGAGAACCCGTCCTTCCAGGTCAACAGCGCGTTGCTGAGTCGGTGCAGGGTTCTGGTGCTGGAAAGGTTGTCGGTGGAAGCGATGGGCTTGATCCTGCGTCGGGCTGTAGACTTCCTCGGACTGCAGGTGTTGAATGGGGATGCAGTGGAACGGGACTCTTCGGAGATCTGCTCAGAGTAAGTGTCAGTTGTGCTCTTGTTATCACAGCGTATCACCCGAAACAGAGATGGCTCTTCCACCCACCTTAATGCCTCATTTTGATGATTTATTGGCTTGTTAGTCATTGGGATTGGTAAGTAGGACAAACAGTTGTCTCTAACCCTGACCTCAAGTGTACCAGCTGTGAACCGCTCCGGATCAGGTTTTAGGGCCCTTAGGAGTCATGGAAGCGTCTGCCGTAAACACAAACGCTAGGAGCCGGTGTTGAGTTTCAATGAACCGAATGTTCTCATTGTTTTATGAGACTCAGTCTGAAGAGCAATCTGTGACTTGGATCTTATGGATGAGTATAAAACATTTGATGAGTAGGAGCACTAGTGTAGAAACGGAAAGATCTGAAGATGTTTTATGTCAGCTATGTAGTATTGTTTAATCGCTGTTGTATCCCATGAAACTCTCCAGATTCAGCTGGTTTCTGCTCCCCGTCAGGCCTAAGAACAACCCTTCATAATCTGCAGCATACTGAATTATTGACCTATTGCTTTATTAGTCAAGTTCAAAGCAGCTTTATAGAAAATCATGATGATATAGATATTATAAACATTAACATCATGATTTTCTATCCATGCTTTATAGTTTGGGCAGGTTATGATTCATAAATGATGTTCTGTCACTTTGCATGGCATCGCTGTTAGAGCCCTTTCTCTTAAAGGAGCCGCAAGCAATAGCAAAACAAGACGTAAGGAGGGTCGCACACTGTCTGAGAGAAACGACTACAGCAACTGTGACTGTTCAAAATCATACCGCACCACAGCGTCACTCACATTGTTTTCCATTAAGATACAACAATCTAGGACAAATATATGTACGCACTGACTTCACTTCACCATAGGAGATTGTGTATTATGCATTTTTCAGTAACAGGTTTGTTTTTGTGGCTTGAATAAATATGTTTCATTTAGAGAAATAATATGGATCACACTTTCTCTTTGCACAGTTTCTTCCCCCAAATACCTTAATTCAAACTCACTGACGCCACTTTATTCATTCTTGAAGTGAGCTTTTGCCTATATTGTGATTAGATTCACTGTTTTGGACTGCCGCCTTGAGCTTGAGAATGTGCCATAAGCCTGTGAGATGTCCTAGAAGACAATTGAGAGGCCACTTTTTCCAACCCGTCCAAGACTTTTGGGCAAAAACTCTTTATTGCTCCGTGCATGTGAACTCATGGCAACTATAAGAGAAGTCACAGAGAATTTTGTTTTTGTTTCCATTTTATTTAATTTAAATGGTATCCTCAAACATTAATTGAATGTCGTAAAGATGAAAGCAATACAATTAATCAGAATAAGATTTAATAATTAAATATATAGTAGCCCTGCATGCCAAGTCAGATTTTTATTTTTTGTTAACTTGCATGTATGGATGGACGCTGTCATAAATGCGGGTAAGATGAGATCTTAGTTGTGCTCCAGTTAAACATTAGGGCAAAGATCCAGACTCTCTCGTCTGGTCTGGTCTCGTAGGACGCTCTGTTCTGCACTCGGACAAGAAACCAGCGCAGCAGTTCAGTAATAATCTGCTGAAGGTCAGGGTATGATTTTGGTTGGATTTTGGGTGTTACAGTCTCTTCCTTCACCCATGCTGGTGTATGGTTTAAGGACAGACAGCTTCATCTTTGAGACACAGTTATTATGTGTTAAGTGGTAATAACGAAAACAAAGTAAAACTGTAAGTAAAATAGCAACGTCTCAGATCTTAAATTCCAACATGAAAATTAAATAGATTTTCACATTTTCTGACTCCACCATCACTGGAGTCAGGGCTTTGCTATGTTGTTTCACTGGTGATTTGGGTTGTCTGGTTTGTTTTTGCTTCCTGGCCTGCATTAAAAGTGGTTTGGGATTTGGAAAAGCCACTGATAAGTTAACAGAGTTTGACAACACAGTGAGTAAATGCAAATGTGTTTTCACTTGTTTGAATTTTAGCGATTCCTATTCTGCTCATCAATTTCAATTCTTATTGTTTCCCAGTTTCGATTCCAGTAAGGTAAAAACATTTATCAAACATGTATATCAAACATATTTATTCTGTGTCTTTTGGAAACATTTGTTGCAGCTGATTTTCCTGAACAAAAATCAGCAGCCTAAAGAACACTCTATGGTTTCTATGGTTTTAACATAAATATCACAACAAAAACAACTGGACTAACTAATATAAATGTCAGAGATTAAAGGTGGGGTAGGCAGATTTTTTCGAAAAAAAAATTTCCCAAATTTGTTTAAACTGTCTTTATATACCAATACATAATTAAAATGTAAGTACTCTGAAAAAGAGAGTATAAAAATCGAGTGTCTGTAGTCCTCTCAGGACTGCAATAAACACAGCTACTTATTTCCATTCGGAACGAATGAAATGATTGGCTGGGCGACTGTCACTCTCCCTCGCTACCATGGCTACCACCCCTGCTGCTACAGGAGCTGCCCACATGCGCGCACCCGTTTGACTCGAGGAGGGGAAGAGGCACGGAAGCTAGGAAGAATCGATAGTGAGTACTAACAGCCATGTTAGTTGTTTATATTCATAATGATAAAGTTATGTATTTTATTACATGTGATTCTAACATGATGTCACTACATGCACTGCGATCCTCTCCGCTCGGCGCGGAGAGATCGCACATAAGGGACGGGGAAACCTCATTCATGCGGAGATCTGTGGGCTGTTAGTGCGAGTGCGAGTGCGGGAAGCGCGAGGACGCGATCGCTGATTACATTGGACTTTGCTCTTTGCTGCTACAGCGCTGTGTGCGCGACTTTTTGTTGTAGTTTTTTTATTTTTTCCATTTATAAATAAACACGCCCACAGCTCCGCAAGCGACCCCGTCCTCTTCCTTCCTTGAATTTGAATTTTGTTACCGTGTCCTCCAGCTGAGTGGTCGGCAAACCTACCTACCCTGCCTTTAATAAAGACAAGTAAACAGTAATAATAAGAAGAAATAAACAAATTAGCAATAGCACAAATAAATACAACTGAACAAAGTTCAGGTACAGAAATTGAAATCAAACGTAAACTAAATCTTTATTAAAGTGACAAAAGTTATTCAGTCAAGATCAGTGAGTGAGATTATTTTTCTTTTGTTCTTTGATTAACATTAAAGGGATAGTTCACTTAAAAATGAAAATGTTGTCATCATTTACTCCCCCTCAAGTTGGTTAAAACCTGTATGAATTTCTTTCTTCTGCTGAACACAAAGGAAGATATTTTGAAGAATGTCTGTGACCAAACAGTTGATGGACACCATTGACTTCCATAGTATTTTTTTTTTCCTACTGTGGAAGTCAGTGGTGTCCATCAACTGAATGGGGTCCATCAAAATTCATACAGGTTTGAAACAACTTAACCCCTTAAACCCTGAGCCATTTTTGGAGTTTTTTTGTCTGAGTGACACACAAAAAAGTAAAGACTCATAACTTCAAAACTATAACAAGGAGAGTCAAAAGGTAGGTATCGTTTGATAGAACTCTTTTCAAATTTTTTGAAAATATAAATTACATTACATTTGGATATTCTCCTGCCGAGAAACTGCTGATAAATACAAAAAAAAAAACATAATTTTTATTATGATTTTGCATATCTCTCTTGTTTGACATGCAATAACTCGGGGAGGAAATATGGTAGCACAAATTTTCTTTTTTGGGGAAGTACCCCTAAATGTGAGCTGCATCTGAATCAAATTTTGTGGTGATCGCATAAAGTACTCAAAAGTTACAGCATTTGGAACAAAGGTAGCCTTTTTGTTTAGTCCTCACACATTTGGAAAGCAATAAAAAAAAAGTTTTCTGAGTGACATACACAAAACTAAAGACTCATAACTTCAAAACTATAGCAAGGAGAGTCAAAAGGTAGGTATCGTTTGAAAGAACACTTTTCACATTTTTTGAAAATATAAATTAAATTACATTTGGACATTCTTCTGCCGAGAAACTGCTGATAAAAGACAAAAAATAAATATAATTTTTATAATGATAATGCATATCTTTCTTATTTGACATGGAATAACTCAGGAAGGAAATAAGGTAGGAGGAAAATTCTTTTTTGGGGAAGTCCCTCTACATATGAGCTGCATCTGGATAAAAGTTTGTGGTGATTGGATAAAGTAATCAAACGTTACAGCCTTTGGAACCAAGATAGCATTTTTGTTGAGACCTTGACGCCCCCTCATGGGCATTTTTTATAGTGTTTCACCATGAAGAATATCTTGTCATAAAAGCAATAGATAAAGTTAATTTTGGGCTCATTTTAATTGTATGAATATGCTGTAAAAAATGAAGTGCCATTTTCAACGATTTTTGAATGTTTCGTGAGATGTATGATGTTTTTGACACATTGCAGTACATAGTACAAAAAAGTATTTTATAGATTATGAATTTTTTTTTATATCTTTATCAGCAAATAACTCAGCAATACTTTGGAGTTTTTCAAATAGGCTACATTCACTGTAAAGTTCAGACTCTAAGGTTTCAAATGACACCAATTTTGTTTGAATCAAGGCAATATTTTTGAAAAATATGATAATGAATATTTTCGCAGCTAGGGGGCGCCATGGGTGGCGCACGCGGGCGGTACACTCCGGTTTAGAGAGACTAGTCAGCATTCGTTCAGAGTTGATCGAAGTGGTTAGATTCTTTAAAAAGCTGAGATTCTAAGCTTTAAAATGATACATATTTTGTGTTATTCCACGTTTGAAAAAGAGCACGGACGGTTCCGGGAAAATTGGAAAACACTTTGCACCCAGGAAGGATGAGAGACTTGTTTTTTATCCAAGTATGCATTACTTCATGAGGAATATCTCGTGATCAAAGCAATGGATTCTGTTGTGTGTGGGCTCTTTGTAATCGTGAGAATCTGTTGTCAATAAAGATGTTCGATTTTTCACAATCTATGCATGTTTCATTGAGTTATGAGCTGAAACGTCACATCAAAACAACATAGCATCACTGCTATTGCTACTTCATAGGTGCGCCTCTGGTATTTTTTTGTGTCAGAACGCTATAAGGAATATCTTTAGACCTGAGTGATGGATTATGGTGTGTTTGGGCTCTTTTTAATCGTAACATTCTGCTGTAAATAATGATGTGCCATTTTCCACAATTGATGCATGCTTCATTGAGTTATGAGTTAGAACGCGACATAAGTGCTACATCTATAATAAAGATCTATGTGCGCATTTGTGTTACAACTCCACGAGGCATAACTTTAGATATGAGTGATGGATTATGCTGAGTTTGGGCTCTTTTTAATCGTGAGAGTCTGCTGAAAATAATGATGTGCATTTTTCTACGATATGTGCATGCTTCGTGAAGTTATAAGTAAAAACCAAACGCGAGTGCTTCATGAGTATATATTTGGCTAGGTGCGTCTTTGGTATTTTCTGTGTTAGAACGCCATGAAGAATATCTTTAGATCTGACTGATGAGTTTGGGCTCGTCTTAATCATGAGCTCCTGCTGTAAATAACGATGTGTCATTTTTCATGATCGATGTATGTTTCATGAAGATACGAGTAAAAAGGCCAAGTCTAAGCTACCTCGCTTGGCTACGTGCGTTTGTGTATTTTTTGTGAATTAGAACTCCATGAGGAATATCTTTAGTTCTGAGTGATGGATTACGTTGAGTTTGGACTCATTTTAATTGTAAGCATCTGCTGTAAATAATGATGTGTCATTTTCCACAATCGGAGCATGTTTCATGAAGTTACAAGCGGAAATGTGTCTAAAATTCAGCATCCATATATGGTTTACCCATGGGTCTCTTGAGGGGCTTATTTTACAAAAACCTTGCTCAAGTTTAGTAAAAGCCTGAAACAATTATGCTTGTTGTATTCTACTCATTGAGACCTTTCAAATGACATATGACACATGACTATCTGAGCAGTATGATGTTTTTGACACATTGCAGTACATAATAATTTCCTCTTCCTCATAAATTATGTATAAAAAAAAAATCATTTTATCAGCAAATAACTCAGCACTACTTTGGAGATAATCATAATGGCTACATTCATTGTAAAGTTTAGACTCTAAGCTTTCAAATGATGCCTATTTTGTGTTGATCAATGCAGTAGTTTTGAAAAATATGACAATTAATTTTTTCCATAGCTAGGGGGCGCCCTCCGGCGGTATAATCCGTTCTAAAGGAATAACTCAGCACCTTTTAGGAGTTGAATAAAATGTATAGGTGCATTGAAAAGCTGAGATTCTAAGCTTTAAAATGATACCTATTTTGTATCATATCATTCAGTGGTTGCTTAGTAATTTGATTATGAATTTTTTTCATGGGGTGCCGTCCCGCCGGCGGGACGCTTAGGGTTTAAGGGAACAACTATTAACTTAATGACATAGGTGCTGTCCCTTTAAGTGCCCATGCAGGATCCAATCTAGTGTTTTCTTTCTCAACTGTTTGCGTTCACTTAAGACATAACTGACTGTGTTTATAAAGATATTTTGACAATTTTGTGTGTATTTGTGCGTTCAAGAGCAAGAAGACGCGGACAAGAACTCAATTCAGTATCGTTTTCTATATGAGAAGCGGCTCACCACACAGCGCAAGTGCTGAACTGAGTTCTCTTTGTCGTCGTCTTGCACTTGAAAATGGTTTGAAATCACATTAAAATGTATTCGATTTCAGAATTGGAATCGATTTTCGATTCCCATCCCTAGTTTTCACCTTTTTCTTATTGATACTGTGAACCATTGTACCTTTGAGCAAACCACTTTACCTCCAGAAAGACTGGAGTGAGTGTAGGTTCTTAGAAGCACAGACTCAGTATTCCAAACAATTGATAATGCAATCTGCACACAGTTAATTGAGATGAATGACTGCGAAGAACATTAATATATTATTAGTAACTGAGCTTAGTTTTGTGTTCCTTAAGTGATTTCCAAGGTGTCTTTGGAAAGATTTCGTTTAGGGATAGTCTGTCCATTCATTTAAAAAATAAAATAAAAATATCTATCATTTCATCCTCATGTTGTTCCACACCTGTATGACTGTCTTCTGTGTAGGGAAGTGCCTCTTCAGAAGACGTAGATTAAACCGCTCGATTCATATGGATTACTTTTTGCAATGTCTTTTTAAAGCTTGAAAACTTTGAAATGAAAAGAGTTGGGAAACACTGGTTTGTTAAAGAGGCCTGAGCTCAGTGTGTTGTTTGTCTTCAGATCTCAGGTGTGTGTTGAGCAGAAAGCCCTGGACACTGTGGCGCACCTGTGTGATGGTGATGCCCGAGCCGCTCTCAACGGCCTTCAGCTGGCGGTGCAGGCGTGTGTTGTCCAGGCGCGCGCGGCTTCCTCCAAGCCCAACGGCGGCCCTCAGCAGATAATCGTGCGTGAGCAACACATTAAAGAGGGCCTTCAGAGATCCCACATTCTTTATGACAAAGCAGGTATGGCCGGTTTGCACTGAAGTCATTATCCAATAATCAGTCCATTTCATCTAATGAAAGTAGTGTGGCTAAACTAACCTGTAACAAAAGATGTCCAGTTGTTGCACTTCCAGGAATTAGCCTACCACAAATTTGCAACCGTTTCCCATTGTGGTGTTGCTTTTAGGGTCTTGAATTTGTGTCATATATATTTTTAAGCTTATTCAAGTATTTTGTCATTAGCTTATTAGTTTAGCAACATGCTAATGTAAACGTTTTATGTATAATAATTTTTTAAGATATATATTTATAAGATATTTTGCATGCAGCTCACTATGTTTTTGAACTGTCAAAAAATATATTTGAATATTTTTATTTAATCCCTCAGGATTGTGTAGTTGCAAGAATTAATGTAATCCCAGATTATCCCTACATTACGTGCAATAGTTTTCACAATTTTTCCGCACATTTTTATTAAAAATAATACATTCCAGGTAAGTGAGCGTTACTATGAAGGAATATATTCTAGGAATTTATAAACATGAAATGTATATCAATAGGACTGTTTCACGAGAGCGGTTGAGCGTTTTGTTCTCCCATGTTTTGTCTTAAGTAAATTTAATGCCAAAAACTTCTATAATAATGGTAATTGTCCTCAGTCAGTGTGAATCACGGTTCACTCAGTCAGACATCACTTATTTAAGATGGACTCTTTCTATCTTCTAGAAAAAACTTTGTTGCATTATTTTATTATCACTGTAAAGCTGCTTTGAAACAATCTGTATCGTAAAAAGCGCTATATAAATAAAGGTGACTTGACTTGAATAAGTCATTGTAACTTTGTGTTCACAGAGTGATCATGCTATAAAATCAGAGTTCATTTTTGTATGAACAGTCAGTCTTGAGCTTAAAGGAACACGTCAACTTTTTGGGACTTTAGCTTATTCACCGTATCCCCCAGAGTTAGATAAGTCCACACACACCCTTCTCATCTCCGTGCGTGCCGTAACTCTGTCTGACGCACCCACCGCTAGCCTAGCTTAGCACAAAGACTGGAGGTAAACGGCTCCAGCTAGCATTCTGATCCCAATAAGTGACAAAATAACGCCAACATTTTCCTATTTACATGTTGTGATTTGTATAGTCCCAGCGTGTACAAATAACAAGGTCACATGAGACACAGCCATCTTCTAACCGTATACATATTGGGAACTATATTCTCAGAAGGCGAAGCACTGCTACTTGGGCGGAGTGATTTGCTCGCGGCACCTGAGAAGCCCCGTGGTGAGGAGCAGAGAGTTCGTTCAGAGTTGGAGTAAATCACTCTGCAGAAATAGCAATGTCACTTTATTTTGTCTTTTATTGGGAGTAGTATGCTAGCTGGAGCCGTTTACCTCCAGTCTTTGTGCTAAGCTAGGCTAGCAGTGGGTGTGTCAGACAGAGTTATGGCACGCACAGAGATGAGAAGGGTATGTATGGACTTATCTAACTCTGGGGGATACGGTGAATAAGCTAAAGTCCCAAAAAGTCGGCGTGTTCCTTTAACGCTTATATGTTTACTGCATATTGTCATAATGCACAAAAATGTTTACAGGTACTCAAACTCTCACGACACACAATACATTGAGTCAGATCCACGGTTCACTAGACATGTAAACTCTGTGTCACACAGGTGAGGAGCACTATAACTGTATCTCAGCCCTGCACAAGTCAATGAGAGGATCAGAAACAAATGCTGCCCTCTATTGGCTGGGAAGGATGCTGGAGGGAGGTGAAGACCCCCTGTATGTGGCTCGCAGACTGGTCCGGTTTGCTAGTGAGGATATTGGTAAGTAGCTGGTCCTTTGTTTTCCAAAACCTGTGTTGTTTTACCATAATAGTAACTTCATAATTAGTGTGTGATCCAAAAGTTAACGTCTTGACAGACTGGATCTGTTGTGGACTCTTCTAAAGGTCTGGCGGACCCTGTGGCGCTCACTCAGGCTGTATCAGCTTTCCAGGCCTGTCACTTCATAGGCATGCCCGAATGTGAGGTACAACACACAAATACACTACAATTGCTGCTAATGGTGGGAATCTTTAGGCACATCACCATTCGATCCAATTTAGATTCTGGGAGCCACAATCAGATACTAAAACAATTCTTGTTCTACATTTAAGGGTGGTCCGATTGATCGGGCGCAGATCATTATCAGCCGATAATAGCTTTATATACAGCGGGGGAAATAAGTATTGAACACGTCATCATTTTTCTCAGTAAATATATTTCCAAAGGTGCTATTGACATGAAATTTTCACCAGATGTTGGTAACAACCCAAGTAAGCCATACATACAAAGAAACAAACAAAAATAAGTTCATAAATTAAGTTATGTGTAATAATGTGAAATGACACAGGGAAAAAGTATTGAACACATGAAGAAAGGGAGACACAAAAAGGCATGGAAAGCCAAGACAACTGCTGAAAACTTACAGTAATTAAAAAACAACCCAGCCCCCTGTCAGTGGAAATTAATAACAGCTGGTTCAGTCCCAACGGATGGCCTACAAAAAGGTCTCATTGCCAAGGTGTCACACAAGATACATCTCATGATGGGTAAAAGCAAAGAGCTGTCTAAGACCTTCACAACCTAATTGTTCCAACACATAATGATGGCATTGGTTATAGGCGCCATTCTAAGCTTCTGAATGGTCCAGTGAGCACTTTTGGGGCCATAATACGGAAGTGGAAAGTAATAATTGAAATTAACAATAATTTCACCATAAATTTGCCTCGACCAGTGCTCCTCGCAAGATTTCTGACAGAGGAGTGAAAAGAATAATCAGAAGAGTTGTCCAAGAGCCAAGGACCACTTGTGGAGAGCTTCAAAAAGACCTGCAGATAGCAGGTACTGTGTTCTCAAAGAAAACAGTAAGTAATGCACTCCACCTCCATGGCCTGTATGCACGCTCACCAGGGCCTGAAATTAACACCCGACCACGCACCAAATGCGGGTGAATTTTGCAATTGGCGGGTAGCCAATGAGAATTGAGTGATTCATTAGTTGTTTTTTTTGCGTCTGTTTTTTTTTTTTTAAGTCCGCCATTTCGTTTGTAATTTCGTTTCGTTAGTTTCGTTTCGTTTCGTTTGTTTCATTACTGATGTAAAGAGGCGGTCAAGGCACTGACGTCCATGAAAGCAGCGCAGTTTGAGAAGATGTGACTCCTGTTTCGGAACGTTCGCGCGATCGGAAAGAAGATGAGGCTCTACGTTTGGATGTGCGAGTAACGTTAAGTATTAAACTGTTGGTGAGATGGGATGAGAATAGATAAAGCAAATCTGACGTTGGTTATGGTACAATGACAGTTACACAGATGTTTGTGCGATTGTATGTTGGGAGTTGGGAACCAGTGAGAAAATGTCCGGTACCCGGTAACTTTATCAGTAATATTAATATTAATTTAGTTCTGCTTAACGGTTCCTGAAGGCTGTAATTAACAGTTGCCAGGAACTGTCTACTGACTATATCAGCCATCAACACAGTGTGTGATTTGTTTACATACGAGCTGCGGTAACTTAGGTATATATCTGTTGAGTTAGCACGGTGTGTGTGTGTACGTGCGTGCCAGATTAGCAGCAGTCAGTGTATATGACTATGACATATGACTATGTCTGTGACACAGCAAATTAATGAATAAAAAGATAAAAAAAAAATTATAGTCTAAGAGTTGTTATTACTTAAAATGATTTTGTTAATAACTTGACAGCACTTAAATGTGTATTCTTACAAGTTAAAGAACAATGTTTGTGTGATTTCTATTTTTCACCTTTATGAGGCAAAAAAACAACAAAAAAAACTGGCTGGTAAAAAGTTACTGTGGCAGGTGGATTTTTAAATCCACCTGCCACAGTGGCTGGTGGTCAAAAAAGTTAACTTCAGGCCCTGACACTCACCATGCAAGACTCCATTACTGAAAAAAAAGCATGTTGAAGCTGAATTTAAAGTTTGCTGCACAACATTTGGGAAAGCCAGTGAAATACTGGGAGAATATAGTGTGGTCACATGAGAGCAAAATTGAATTGTTTGGATGCCATAATAAAAATGAATGAAATGGCACTGCACATTACCCTAAAAACACCATACAACTTGGTGTTGGCTCTTGGACAACTCTTCTGATTATTCTTTTCACTCCTCTGTCAGAAATCTTGCGAGGAGCACCTGGTCGAGGCAAATTTATGGTGAAATGATTGTCTTTCCACATCCGTATTATGGCCCCAAAAGTGCTCACTGGACCATTCAGAAGCTTAGAATGGCGCCTATAACCAATGCCATCATTATGTGTTGGAACAATTAGGTTGCGAAGGTCTTGAGACAGCTCTTTGCTTTTACCCATCATGAGATGTGTCTTGTGTGACACCTTGGCAATGAGACCTTTTTGTAGGCCATCCGTTGGGACTGAACCAGCTGTTATTAATTTGCACGGACAGGGGGCTGGATTGCTCTTTAATTACTGTAAGTTTTCAGCAGTTGTCTTGGCTTTCCATGCCTTTTTGCACCTCCCTTTCTTCATGTGTTCAATACTTTTTCCCTGTGTCATTTCACATTATTACACATAACTTAATTTCTGAACTTATTTTTGTTTGTTTCTTTGTATGTATGGCTTACTTGGGTTGTTACCAACATCTGGTGAAAATGTCATGTCAATAGCACCTTTGGAAATATATTTACTGAGAAAAATGATGACGTGTTCAATACTTATTTCCCCCACTGTAGTTTGATCGGTGGTCTCTATAAAGGCCGATCAGATGACATAAAACTAGCAAGACAATTTCTCTATGCGCAGCTAAGATTGCTTCACTACTTTCAGCGGTCTGGCAGTTCTACCAGGTGAAAAGGACAATAAATTTGCAACATCTTTGCAGAGATCAGAGACATTGCAACGACAGCAACTCTACAGCAATGACAGCAAGAAACTAGGGATGTGCGATTTTAGTGCATTTCGGTGCACATTCGTTCCTCCCTAAAAGCCCAAACTTAACGTCCAAATCAGCTAGACCAGTGATTGTCGTAAAATAATCTGCTGTTGCTAAACTGCAGGGTGTGCGTGATTAATAATAAGAGTTATTGAAACTGTGAAAGTGAGACTGTTCTCCAAGTGGCTTTCTGTGCACGCATCTCCGAGACAGAGTGGAAACCAGACAAGCAAAGTGAACCTTGAGCTCCGGCACGCCTAAACTGTTAAATACACACAGAAATATGTCAAAAAATACACACATAGTTGAATAAACAAATAAGGATTTTGCAGTGTGGATAATACTAATAGTAATTATAACGATATAAATTTCACAAGAAGTAGTAGAGAAGTTTTGTGATGTCACTTTGCATTTGCAGGTGATTGCATGTTAGCGTCTTTGTTTCCATACCGACGGAGTCTAGAGAACATGCGCTATAAGCGGGCGTAATGCACGTTTTTTAAAACCATGTCGAGCTCACGTCCTCTCCAGATATGAAAAAAGGTATCAATGGGTCTGTCCAGTAACTAATGATGAACGTAAGGCGAACTGCAGAGTTTCATTTGCTCACGCGGTGCGGTGGACTTCTGACTTAAAGCAGAGACAGACAAATCCGTACTTTTAAAGGTTCAGGCCTATTGTTTGTTTGTTTTTTTGTTTCTGTTTTAAATTTGTATAATCTCTTAATATAATATTCCATACATTTTTAAAGCTTGGTAGACAGGTAACTATTATATTTGTAGATGATATTAGACAGATTATTTAAGTTATGGGGTCGTGTATGGGTTTCCCTTATTTTGCCTCACTGAAGGTGGCAACCCTACTTGCCAGAGATCCAAAGGACCATCACTATCAAAGTGGATAGCATGGGAGAAGATTACATTACACACATTATATTCATATATCTTAAAACTTCTGGTTACATGAGCCTAAGCTTTTTTCAATATAATCCAAGCAAAAGTTAATATCAGATCATTTTAGAATACAGTATAGGATGTACCGAATATTCTTCAGTTTTATGCAAAACAGAATTATGACAAATAGAATATCAGATCTCTGTCATATGGCCAAAAATAAATGCAAAATAAAAAGCCTTTTTGCATAGTTTTGTTTGACACATGAAACATTGTTAAAGTTATCTTGCACGGTACACGATGTAACCTTGCTCTCACTCGAAATGTGTCCCCACATTAAGTCCTTGAATTTGAGGGTATTGGACCAGGAAAGTCCTTGAAAAGTCCTTGAATTTGAAGTTAACCAAGGTATGGGAACCCTGTATATCTTGTATCTACGTTTACGTGCAATTGCAAGAAAAAAGTCAGAATTGCACATTTATATTTATCTTTTTTTCTCTCATAATTGCTACTTTCTCACAATTGTGAGTTTATATCTCACAATTTGGACTTTATAACTCGCAAATTTAAGTTTTTTAATCTTACAAATCTGAGGAAAAAAGTCAGAATTCTCTCACAATTGCAAGAAAAAGGGTGAGATTAAAAATTTGCAATTACAGTTACTTTAAAAACTTTTATTTCAGTGCAAGAAACAAGCTTCCATAAAGTTTATATATTGTTGAAGTAGTTTTTTGATATCCTGATCTTTCTTGCTAACTTTTCACCTTCAATCTCACCTACATCTCTTCTTGAATGATTTTAGGTCATTCTGGCCCAGTGTGTGGTTTATATGGCCAGAGCACCCAAGTCTGTGGAGGTGTACAAGGCCTATAATAACGTCAAAGCCTGTCTGAGAAACCATCAGGGCCCGCTACCGCCCGTGCCCCTCCACCTACGCAACGCCCCCACCAAACTAATGAAGAATCTGGGCTACGCTAAAGGATACAAATATAACCCAAACTTCAATGGGCCAGTGGACCAAGATTACCTTCCTGAGGAACTTCATGGCATCAACTTTTTTACCTGGACGCCCTCCAATCGATGACTGTTCCCCTTTTGGCTGCAAGAGAAATGGACTTCTAAGTTTGCAGTTTTTCTTTTGCCTTTGTCATTGTTGTCGTGTCTTCCACTTCTTACAACGAGATTTCACAGAATCTTCAATAAATCTGCATTTTCTTATGCTGCTAATAATGCTTTAATATAATTCAAAGTTTTAAATAAAAAGTAGTAAATTGATTTGCGGTGTGTAATTTGAACTTAAAGCTACACTGTGTAATTTTTTTAGTTGATTCTTAGCAAAAAACACTTAGTTCTTTCAAAAATAGATGTGCTAATTATGTATATTTACTTCTTTTAAGTAATAAAGTATTCTCATAAGTTTATAATCTGCCATTGAAAGTACATACGGGTGAGGGGTTCGAATGCCGGTCGCCATGTTGCCCCTCCATCTTGAAACTACATTAGCCAAAGAGGGACATGCCTGTAAATTCAAGCTTCGCCTTTCGCGCTTTACACTCAGTGACAGAGACGAATGCGAGGGGGAGATTACTCACGACTGCCGGCAGATTTGAAAGATTGCTGATGGAGGATCACGCCTATTTTCGAGGACATGTAGCAGAGTCGCCAAGGAAGCGAAAGAGAGAATTAAAACGTCAACGCGACAGGCAAATCAGCAAGACCAAAGTCAATACTGGAGTAACTTTTCCCAGATGGAAAGAGCTCATGAGGAGCAAATATTTTAAAACGGACGCCGAAGTTGCCTGCTTTCTTCTCGACAGGTAATTCAGCCTATTTGTGTAAATTCAAAGTTTTATAGTTGCTTGTCTAACCATAGCATGGTTGTGCATAACACCAGAACGGCCTCTAGTATAACTTGTGTTACTTTTCCTCGTGTCAATGGTGAAAAATTGTTTATATTGTAAATATTGTTTACCTTGTAACATAAATCTGTGCTGTGACGGATCACAGGTGATAGTTTTAAAGGCGCAATTGGACGAAGTCGAACTGGAAGCCATGTTAATCTTGGAATAATACGGCCACCGTAGGAGTTAAAACGCCCTCGAAATTGAAAGGAACAGAAACTAATATTCACTGGGTAGTCATATACAATTTCACCGCTAGATGGGGGATATCACACAGTGTAGCTTTAACACCTTTAACCTTATTATTTATTATTCTCAGGTTAGGTAAAGTAAGTTGAGTCTGGCATAAATTATAAGCATTTTAAAATCACTTATAATTTGGTCAGAAGACTTCTATGTGGTATGTTCTTATTAAAAGTCTTACAACACATAGAACACTTACATACATAGAAGCCTCAGGCAGTTTTTGTAATCAATTACATTTCTTTTAATTGGTTACTTTTCTTTATATAATAAACAAAAATGTAACGGCAAATAAAACTTCATTAAAGTATAAAATACAATAATCACATTTTGAATCAAAGTTGTAGTCAGCTCTGGGCTTCTTGTCTTCCGCTTGGGATTTCTTGTCCTCAGCTCTGGGCTTCTAGGCGTCGGAGGTACTGACATATCAGTATCCAAAGAGGCAACCAGCTCATCAGTCTTTTATACTCCTGTTGTTTACCACAGGCGTTAGGTTCTAACCTTTTTGATTGACATAAGTTGTGACTTTTCAAAGTTTCCCAGATCCTCCTCAAGGCCTCGCAGTTGCAAGCTGTCCACCTCTTCATGTCCGTGAACTCCAGTAAACTCAACCAAGATGGCTGATTTCCTTTTAAGGTTCTAGGAGTAGAACCACAGTTCTTTGTGTTCTTGAGCACACACACACATACATAACGAACAATTACTTTACATCTATGCCAATACAGTATAAGACAATTTTTACAAACAAAAATAAATAACATTGAATGCAATGCATTATATTCAATACTTTAGCTAAATATGTGTAACAAAAAGGCATCTACAATAAACAAGGAGGCAGGTAATTGCATTTTCCTGATATTATCCTATATTATAACACCCCCTTCATGCAATTATCCTGACCCATTATCCTTCGTTCTCTGACATAGTTGTGGCACAAACTTCATCAAACTTTACCATGGACATTTCTTCATCATTCTTAAATTCATTTTTTTGTTACACATTAATGTGTTGTTTTCTGTTTCCCATAACAAAAAATAATCAATTATATTTCCTATGTAATTATAGTTATTTATGTATCATCAAGGGGCAAACCTTTGTGTTCTTGCTTGATTATCATGTAGATTAGGCCAATTTGGATCTTAAAAAAAGAATCCAGTACTTCAAGCACCCTATAGGTGTTCCCCTTTGAGCCTTAGCTTCCTCCTCTTCTGAAGCCTGTGGGGCAGACAGAGCAGCGTGTGTTTGCTGGAAACTGATGCGTCCCAAAGCGCCACTGGCGGCGGGATACTGACACCAGTTTCATGAGGGCCCAAGGCGAGTTAGGACCTCTTTTCCGATGCCTTCCTGGCCTGAAGGACAGTCCTCAGATCCGTCTTCTCAGGAGGCTGTGGGCGAGAGCGCCGACCTAGAGACCCAGGCTCTCTGCGGGGGACCTCTAGAGGCGACACTCTCCTTCTGACCCTGCCGGTACGAGGAGCTCGATGACAGCTTAGACTGCCCCCTGGTGGCAGTCTTTTTAGACCTTGAACGGTGAGGGAAATATTGACTAAATGCTGCCGACTGCTTTTTCATCTCCTGGAACCTGTTGACGACCGTTAATGGTGTCGCCGAACAGGTCAGTGGGCGAGACGGGCATCAAGGAGGAAGGCCCTGTCTTTCTCCTTGATGCCCGACAGATTAAGCCACAGGTGTCTCTCCGATGGCACGGGGCGTCTCCTTGGTAAACCGGAGAGACAGATCTGTGGTTTTACGCAGCTCGGCAATATCTTCAACTGTAGGACCCTCGCCTTCATCAAGATCTTTTAACAGGTCGGCCTGGTAAGGCTGCAAGATGGCCATAGTATGCAGGCTCGCACCAGCCCAACCCGCCGCTATATAAGCTTTTCCCACCAAAGCAGATGTAGTTCGGCAGGGTTTGGTGGGCAGTGCTGGGGCCTTAAGGCATGATGCAATGGCAGAGGAGAAGTTGCTGGCCAAAGCCTCTTCCACCCGTGGCATCATCCCATAACCATTCTATCTAACCCCCACGATGTTGCCATAATCCAATACCGGGTGATTAGACAGGCGAGATGAAAAAGGCCTGTTCCATTGTGTAAGTCAGGAAACGGCAGACTCCGGCGTGAAGGCTGTGATCTGTCCTGCAGGAAGCGCAAGCTAGAAGTAAGCTTGATGAGCGCTTCCTGCCCTTAATGTAGCCAACTAATTTTTTATTTGGCCACCGCATGAGTCACAACCTCCACGAGCCCCTCGTACACAGATGCAGTCTGAAAAGGCAAGGCTTCATTTTCTAGATCCCCTGCCGCGATGCTGAGCACATCCACATCCGAATCGGATAGCTGCAGCACCGGGCCCTCAACCCGAGCGGAAGAAGCCGCAGGACGGGCTTCCGCACGAGAAGTGAAGGGATCAGAGCTAGCAGACGAGGACTGAGAAAGTGCCGAAGCAGTCTCAGTCCCATCTACCAGCTCCATCTGCTAGCCCCACGATCTGAGCCGCCACGAGCACGTAGCACTCGGATAGAGAGTGATTCACAGTGGCCACAAGCAGCCCCCTCGATGAGCAAAAGCTAACGCTGTTGTGTGCCGGCGTCCCTTATAGCTTCCGTGTATGCCGTCACACGCTACGTCATCACGCAACGCCAATAGGATTGGATTAGTTTCATTCATACTTCAGACACACTACGCCAGAGTCCTGCACGGGTCTGGTTTAATAAACCCGCACCCGCTGTAATTACCAGAACACCCGACCCGTTATCCGACAACAGCACTAATTTAATTCCATACCCAACCCGTTTGACAAACACCACAACCCGAACCGCACCTGCATTAACGTACTCGGTTACTAACGTAACCTCGGTTCTCTCTAGAAGAGGGAACGAGTACTGCGTTTTTGTAAAAACGCTACGGGAAAAACTCTTTTTTCACGAAATACTGAAGCAAAAAATTATCCTTAATTTTCCATATATGTAAAGCGCGTTGCAGCAGTACACAGCTATGGCGAGACAGCTTGCTCGCTCATTGGCTGTTCTGCGGCAACTGCATAAGCCTATCGAGCGAGGCCTGAAGTGACGTCAGGCCAATGAGGGCGCTTCGCGCCCTCCTTGCCACTTCCTGCCGAGACGGGTGTGGCTAACCTCTATAAAAGGAGCTCGAAAAGGCTGATTCACTTGATTTTCATCGGCGAAGCGAACCAGAGTGAACCGTACGCACGGCAGAGAACGCAGTACTCGTTCCCTCTTCTAGAGAGAACCGAGGTTACGTTAGTAAGCGAGTACGTTCTCTTACGAGAGTCCTCTCGTACTGCGTCTTTGTAAAAACGCTACGGGAACCCCTTGTAAAACGCTGTGCGTGCTGGGATAAAACACCGATCACTGGAAGCTAACCCAGGTATACAGTGCATAATCACCAGATAGACTCACAGAGAGTCTGGGAATAAAGGGGGGGGGGACCTTAATTCCCTATATTGTAGCGTCCGCAGACGCAAAACATGACCTCATAGAGAGAGTCTAGAGACAAAAGGGGATCCCTCCGTCCTTATATGGCCGCGTCTGCAGACGCGAATATGACATCACATAGACAGGGTGGGGAACCTGAACTAATGTGGGAAATGTGGGTCTTACACAATTCTGCCCATAAAACAGTCGGTAGCGTGCTGCGCATGCGATTTCAGTGTTCTAGTTAGACAGCTGATTCGACTACACCGATAGTAGCTTAGCCTGCAAGGCGGGAACCTCTAGGTTGTAAAACCTAATAAATGTAGACGGCGAGGCCCAGCCTGCCGCCATACATATGTCCTGTAAGGAAATCCCGCTAGACCAAGCCCACGAAGAGGCGACGCCTCTCGTGGAGTGCGCTCTAACGCCCAACGGGCACTGGAGGCCCTTGACAGTGTAAGCCAGCGCTATGGCGTCAACTAAGGGGCACCTTTCATGGCCGCCAAAACCGTAGAAAGGTCCCACATAGGGACTGAAGGAGGTCTGGGAGGATTCAGCCTCCTAGCTCCCCTGAGGAAGCGGATGACTAAATCGTTCCTTCCTAGTGACTGACCTAGCGTTGTTCCAGAGAACGCTGCAATAGCCGCCACATAAACTTTGAGCGTGGAAGGGGATCTGCCCTTATCCAACAGCTCCTGTAGGAAGGAGAGAACCTCCGTCACCTCACAATCGAGGGGTGATAGGCCCCGAGCTTTACACCAGCCGGAGAAAACCGACCACTTCGAGGCATAAAGCCGCCTAGTCGACGGTGCTCTAGCCTGAGTGATGGTATTCATCACTCCCTCTGCGAGATCAACGGCAATGGCACTGGCCATGGAGCGATGTCTGCTAACTGCATCAGTTAGGTGCTACGGTGCTACAAGCAGTACTGAGCATTTTGTTTCCCTGACCCGCTCTAACACCTGAGGCAGGAGGGAGACGGGGGGAAAAGCGTATAGCGGGCAGCGCGGCCACATCCGGGACAGCGCGCTGTCGTTCTTGGAAAAGAACACGGGGCAATGAGCGTTTTCGCGGCACGCGAATAGGTCCACCTCCGCTCTGCCGAATCTCTCCCACAACAGCCGGACTGTTTGTGGGTGTAGAGACCATTCGCCCAGGGGAATGTTGTTCCTGGACAGTCTGTCTGGGCTCAAAATCTGGAGCCCAGGCACATGCACTGCTCTCAGCGAGCGCAAATTGTGCTGAGCCCA
The DNA here is from genome assembly GCF_949319135.1 of Squalius cephalus. Taxonomy (NCBI): domain Eukaryota; kingdom Metazoa; phylum Chordata; class Actinopteri; order Cypriniformes; family Leuciscidae; genus Squalius; species Squalius cephalus. The sequence goes on along the minus strand of NC_137128.1, from coordinate 9,643,014 downwards.
TGTTAGGAGGTGTTTCGCCAACCTGTACAGGGATCTGGATCTGAGACCGCCCTGGCGATTTATGTAGGACACCACGGCCGTGTTGTCCGAACGGACTACGACGTGTTGGTCCTTGACTTGGGGACAAAAACGCGTCAGCGCGTTGTGCACTGCCAGCATTTCCAGGCAGTTGATATGTTGGAGCTTTTCTCGTTCTGACCACAGGCCGAAGAACGGTCTGCCCTCGAGCGGCGCTCCCCATCCCGAGGTGGATGCGTCTGTCGACACCATCCTCACTCCCGAGGAAGTCCCCAGGCTTACACCTGATGACGTAACCGGCCGGACACCCACGCTCCGCGCGGTACTCGCGCTCTCAACCAGAACTGCAGAGGGCGCATGCGGCGCAAGCCCAGCTGAAGAACTGGCGATGCTGAGGCCATGAGACCCAGCATCCTTTGAAACTTCCTGAGCGGGGTAGTCGCGCCGCAGCAGAAGGATCTCGCCGCGCGCTGAATGTGCAGCACGCGCTGTGGCGACAGCCGCGCTGTCATAGACTGTGAGTCCAGAATGGTACCCAGAAACGAAATCGCTTGACTGGGGTTCAGCGAACTCTTTGTCCAATTGACCGTGATACCAAGATTCTCGAGGTGATCGAGTAAAATGGTTCTGTGCTCCACGAGCTGTGATCGTGATTGAGCTAGGATCAGCCGGTCGTCCAAATAGTTCAGCACTCGCATGCCTCTGAGTCTGAGATGGGCGAGCGCTGCGTCCATGCACTTCGTAAATGTACGAGGTGCCAGGGACAAGCCGAACGGCAGGACTGTATACTGGTATGTCTGACCCTCGAAGGCGAATCTCAAGTATCGCCTGTGATGTGACGCTATCTGTATTTGAAAATACGCGTCCTTCAGATCTATCGACATAAACCAGTCTCCTCGGCGAATATGCGCGAGGATTTTCCTGGTCGTGAGCATTTTGAAACTGCGTTTCACTAATGCTCTGTTCAGCCGTCTTAGATCCAGTATGGGTCTGATACCACCGTCCTTTTTGGTAAAGTCATGCGAGTAAGCACAACATGCAATACTAACATTTTCAGACGCCTGAAAAATGCCAGAATGTGAGAAGAGTGGATATTGCCCAGTTTCAGCGGGGCTGAAAACACTCCATTCTCCTTTCGCCAGTGACGCACGGGAACCGTAGAAACGGTGTTCGGTTGCAGGCAAGCGGGTACTACGCGCTCGCTGGCTGCAAAATGCATCTCTGCAGTCGCCTTCAGGGGACTGACAGAGCGAAGCATTGGCGGCATAAATATATATGCCGCTAGATCGGGATTCGAACTCCGGTCTCCCATGCGGAAAACCTATAATTCCACCACTGAGCCACAGGGGGATACAGGCTTTGAAAGTGGCGTCAACATGTATTCTTCGGCGTTTGGAGTGAAAAAAGAGTTTTTCCCGTAGCGTTTTTACAAAAACGCAGTACGAGAGGACTCTCGTAAGAGAACCATCACACTACATTGGCTTAGACAAAATTAATTTATTTTCTCATGTGACACAAGATAACAAACTAACATTAGGCAATCGAGTTGCATTTAAGAAAAATTAATAGACAAGCAGCACAACATGTTTACAGAAAAAAAGACGCGAACGTGCATCTGTCGTTAACTTGCAGTCAATGGTCATTAAACAATACTTCCACGTCTGATAAAGTATCTGCCAATACTCCTCGAACCCTTTTTTCAGGTGGCAGGGAGTGGACGCGCTGCTCAGGACTTCCACGCTTATCCTTCAGTTCTAGACAAAATTATAGCGATTATTCAGAAAATTATTCAGTCCACCGTGAGAAATAGGCTATTAAATATTTCAGCAGATCAACTGTTACGCAAATACTGGCTGTTGGGCTTATGAATACTAATCACGTTTTCTGCATTCAACCAAACTGATTAGCTGAAAGCAAAACACGGACAGTGACAGGTGAACACTAGCAAATGGGACTACCTAAGCAACCAGCTGGCCATACAATTTGTTCCCTCGCAAAAGAAAATAAACTTAAAATGCAATTATTATTGATTAACATAGTCACTCACCTTTCACAAGATGGTGCACCTGCATGTGCACATTTGTCAACTCACAGCTGTCTTCAAGTAGCTTCAGACTTTTCAGTTTGGGATGTAGAAACATGGCCAGTTTGTGTAGGGGATGAATTTTGAATTTTGCTTGCAAAATGTTGAGGCATTTTTCCTTCAGCGAAGAAACTGTCATGCTAGCAGTGGAAGAGTCTTGTAAGTGGCGTTTGATAAGCTCAAACCACACAATAGTCAAGTGGAGAGTTGCAGTTTAGATGCCTCCAAGGATTTGGTGGCTTCCCTGGATCGTTCCAGAAATGTGACGATTTCAGTCACTGCTTCCTCATTCAAGGTTGTCAGGCGGGCTACTTCCCCTCATTCTTCCAGAAGCCAGTGTATGTCCTCATACTGACCGCTAAGAGACTCCAGCATCGCGTGCACAGAATTCCAGCACATCTCCACAGATGCTTTGAGTGTTATTTTGAATCGATTCTTGAGGTTTGTCTGCTTGAAATAGGTGAACAGCGACTTGGCCGAGTAAATGAGAGCGGTCACTTCCTCACCAAACATGTCGTCCTCTGACATTTTTAATAGCGTTTTGGACAAGACAGTGTTGAAAACGTGTGCAGTGCAACGCAACCGTGTAACCTTGTATTATTATTATTATTATTATTGTTAATATCATAGGCGCTGTACTCATCCATTTTTTGCTGATTTTATGAAATTATTGTAAAAAAAAACCCTGCTTAACAGGGTGGACAAATTAATAGCAGAGTGCATAATAAACTGAGGGACAAGCTAAAAACTTCAATTGTAATTGTTAAAATAAATGTAATAATTTATATATCTCATTAAGTTGGGGAACATAGGAAAAATGGTAATATGTGGTGGTTCTAAATGCTGTAAAAAATGTCTCATTCTTTTTAATCACCTTCAACATGTTTAGAGTTCAGATGATGCTATTTGTGACTAAACCGGTTTAAATTGTATATTGTTTAAGGCAGTAAGATCATGATCTTTACTGGTGACACAAAAGGTACCAAATCCCAGGAATGACCCGACAATGAAATGTTGCAGTGTGGGTAATTTCCAAAATAGTCATTTTTTTTCCCCCTAGATGATGAATTGTTCTACAAACGTCACAAAGGCACTCCTAGAGAAATAAAAACAAAAGTTGTTTGTGGGGCAGAACAGGCAGATGACATCTTTAAAGACTTCCATGCCAGCTGCCATGGAGCTCATACTGGCCAAATGAAGACCAGAGATGCCATCAGCAGAAAGTTTTTTTTGGCCTGGTATGTCACAAGATTGAGGCATGGGTAACGTACCTACTGACTTTGCCATCCTTTGAATGGTATTTTATTGTACACTGTATGTTAAATTAGATTACTTCGCATTACTGCAATATTGTATATGTACCATGATTACAATGTTGATGATTTCCAGGACTCTTTTCTTCATGTATTTACTGATTTTCGGTTTCACTTTATTTTGATGGTCCCTTTAACACATATTGTTGACTATAAGAAACGTTGCATCTACATGTGTCCTAACTCTCATTAGATTCTTACTAGAGTAGTAGACTGGTAGGATAAGCGTTAGAATAAGTTTACATGTACTGTAGCTGCAAAGTTACTTAGTCAAAAGAATGTTAAAAATGATCATTAACATAAATTATTACCTGATTTTCAGTTGAAGTGGATTCATATTTGGTGGATTATTTGTAATATAAAAGTAAAGATAGCAACAAGTGAAAATTTTGCAAGACACAAACTGTATAAACGTTGCTAATACTCAAAATATTACTAGGAAAGTTTGATATTACTGTGGATTAATGTTGGTTTCTTGTGTAATTTGTACTAGGTTACACAACCCTTCGAGTTGATCGGGATGGACCTGATAGGCAAACTCGCAGTTACGGCTAATGGCAACCAGTACATCTGTGTTAATGTGGACTACCTGACAAAGTGGCCCCAGGCATACCCACTAAAAACCAAAAGGGCTCAAGAAGTAACGGAGTGTTTACTGAAATTTGTCTATCAGTTTGAAGCCCCTCAAAGGGCACTCACTGACCAAGGCGTTGTCAAAGAGGTTAGTTTACATGCACACATTTACATAAATACATTAGTTGGTTAAAACTGTTGTTCATTGATCTCATGAAGTGTTGTCCTAGACATCTTTCTTTTTTATAATTGCAGCTCAACGCAACTGTCTGCAAGGTGCTCAACATTAAAAGGTCCCTTTTGCCCCGTACCACCCGCAGACCAATGCACTCATTAAAGAATAGAATAGAATAGAATGAGGCATTTATATAGCGCTTTCATATGTACTACTGTACACCCAAAGCGCTTTACAATCATATCAGGGGTCTCTCCTCAACCACCACCAGTGTGCAGCATCCACTTGGATGATGCGACGGCAGCCACAGAACAACGCCGCCAGTGCGCTCACCACACACCAGCTATAGGTGGAGAGAGGAGAGAGAGTGATAGAGCCAATTCAATGTAAGGGGATTATTAGGAGGCCATGATTGGTAAGGGCCAATGTGTGGAATGTGGCCAGGACACCGGGGTTACACCCCTACTCTTTACGAGAAGTGCCATGGGATTTTTAATGACCACAGAGAGTCAGGACCTCGGTTTTACGTCTCATCCGAAGGACGGTGCTCTTTGACAGTATAGTGTCCCCATCACTACACTGGGGCGTTAGGACCCACACAGACCACAGGGTGAGCACCCCCTACTGGCCTCACTAACACCTCTTCCAGCAGCAACCTGGTTTTTCTCAGGAGGTCTCCCATCCAGGTACTAACCAGGCTCAGCCCTGCTTAGCTTCAGTGGGCAACCAGTCTTGGGCTACAGGGTGATATGGCTGCAAGTTAAAAGAATAATTAAAAGAATGAATGCAATGATCCAGAGGTGGTTTTTAAATATTTTATACTGATTCTAATTAAAAGTTGCCAATGGGGTTGTTGCACTTGTTTGGCTGCTGCATAAGTCAGTTGTATACATTTCTGTAGTTTAACAGATGAAGAATCATATTAAAGGGATAGTTCACCCAAAAATGAAAATTAATCCATGATTTACTCATCCTCAAGTCATCCTAGGTGTATGTGACATTCTTCTTTCAGACGAATACAATCAGAGTTATATAAAAAAAAAATGTCCTGGCTCTTCCAAGCTTTTATAATGGCAGTGATCGGCTGTATATTTTTTTGAAGTCCATCAAAGTGTATCCATCCATGATAAAAAAGCTCCATACGGCTCTGGCGGGTTAATAAAGGCCTTCTGAAGTGACGGCCTACGCAAGTCGACTTATGCCAAAAGAGTAACACTTGACGATGTATGACGTAGCATGTGGGAGTAGCGTAAGCTTTGACGCCTCTCACGGTTCAAACAAACAGGGCTGGGCAGCAAACTCAAGCTCCTCCGACATTTCGCTTTAAAAATTCTCGTTTTAGACTTCTAATTCGTGACTGGTGTTTTGCTCTATTCTCTGCACTTCCGCCTTCGTCATTACGTTGTACGTCAAGTTCAAGGGTTACTCTTTCGCCGTAAATCGATCCGTACGACCATTTGCCGGAAGCTAGTTATTTTAGTCGATAAAGTTTTAAATATGGATATTTTTTCAGAAGGCCTTTATTAACCCCCGCAGAGCCGCGTGGAGCACTTTTATCATGGATGGATGCACTTTGATGGACTTATGGAAATATACAACTGATCACTCCCATAATAAAGCTTGGAAGAGTCAGGACATTTTTTTTAATATAACTCCGATTGTATTAATCTGAAAGAAGAATGTCACATACACCTAGGATGGCTTGAGGGTGAGTAAATCATGGGCTAATTTTCATTTTTGGGTGAACTATCCCTTTAAGGTCATGGGTTGGATTCACAAGAAGTATACTGGAGGTCAACTTAAGCTGTGTCCCAATGTGAAGGCTGCATCCTCCGAAGGCCGTATTTGAAGACCGATTGGCCGTATTTGAAGGCCGATTGCTTCACAGCGGTGCGACGAAGGACGTCCCAATTCAAAGGTTGCACCCTTGGAAGGTCGCATTTGAAGGCCGATTGCGTCACCGCGGCGCGATGAAGGCTGTCCCAATTCAATTCTGCATCCTTGGAAGGCCGTATTCGAAGGCCGGTTGCGTCATCGCGCCGCGACGAAGGCTTCTGATTCAAAAGCGACGGCAAATGCGCCCTTTGTTTCCCCGTGAAAGAATGGATACATAAATGGATCCTTAGCGGCCTATCCTGCCCTATCCTACCCCATAAGTCATTGCTCGCCGGTGACGACAGCATTTTTTAATTATTTTTTAAAGGCGGCCGAGACTAGAGTTCGGTGGTGGACAGCAAATTCACATTTAAATGTAAGTATTATGTTTTCATTTACTCAAATAGCTGGCAAAACCAGTTAAAGTTTCTTATAAACTTCATCTTAACTCCTTCGTCACCATTGCGCGGCTTCATTTGTCAGGTAGTTTTAGGCAAAACTTATTAGTTAGTGGTAATAACGTTATTAGTTTAAAGGAGTCATAACCTCGTATTACCTTGGATACCCAACGCTCTATTATAGTCTTTCAGGCCCTTCTAAAAAAGAAAAGTGGAAAAAAAATAAACACAGAGCTCCTCTGACCCTTATTTCTGAAGGCATTATTGTCTCGCGAGATCTGATGCGATATTTTGGCTGTCGTGGACAGTCATTTTAATAATGCAAATGAGGGGCGCGTTGATTGGTGGCAGGAAGGAGGGGGGTTGACACCACAGGTAACGCTTTAGCATATCATTCCAAAATGACATCATGGCACAAGTTATGAATGAACCCGACCTGGCCGCGGCCGGCTTCCCGGCCAGTGTATAAGTATGAGGCGCCGTTTAGGGCTTAAATCAAACTTCATTCACGCACACATATATGAAACACGCTTGCATACATACTAAGTAGTCACACATACATGTATATGAACTCTCCACGCACATACTCATATGAGACGCGAGCACACACACACAAACTCGCGCACATACTCATATAAGACGCGAGCACACACACACACAAACTAGACAGCGCCTCATATATAAGCGTTAGGCAATCAATATACAATAGCCGAATTCATGATGATCATTTGTTGTTTGCAAAGTAACGTTAGCAGCCATTCCCCATGTTTACCTCGAAGCTAATACTCCCGCTAGCATACAATAACCGCATTAGCAGTTAGCTGCTGTTTGTTACACACAGTAGAGAAATACAAACACAGTCTTACCGTTTCAATTGCAGGCAAGTGTCTGATTGTTGAAAATGGCCCCTTTTTCCCGAGCTTCGATGCCAACTTCGCCTGATATTGCCTCAAATTTGTGAAGGATTCCGGCGTAAAATGTTTAGTTAGCACAGACACATAACGTTAAGCCAGTGGGAAGGGTTGTAGGAACCGCGTCATTAAAAATGAATTTAATCCACTGGTCCCTGACAGCTTGGTCCGTTCTTGGTAGAGAAAACACATTTACATGTTGATTCTGGCAGTCAACAACGGAGCAACTCAGGTGTGCACCCGGTTTCTCCATCTTTCTCGACTGAACTGAATATGAGGGGGAGAGGGGCGGGCTTCCCGCGGCATAGGTCTGCGGTGTCCATATATGGTATATCCTGCCCCGTCTTGACGTCAAGACGGGGATGAAATCAAAATCTCGTATTTGAGTGCGCGTGCACGCGCGCTGGTTTATTTACCCTGAGGTAAACAAACGCTTCACTTTTAAATATCGGCTTCCCGGCCAGTGTATAATCGTTAAGCAATCATAACATACATTGATTCTCGTGGAAAAGTGAAAATTGCAGGTTATGACTCCTTTAACAACCTATTTGTAATATTTGCACTAGTCTATCTCACTTGTGTATTATAAGAAATATCACTCACCCAATAAAGTGGAAATTGTGAGGTCACAATTATCACTCACATGTGAGGGTGTGAGTGGGAAACCCACTGCTGCAACTTGGCCCTGGTTTGTCCTCATGGATGATGTGTTGGGACAGAGGCATTGCACCAACCCCCCGTCCTCATTGCCTCAATCCCTGAGGACACACCAGGGCCGAGTTCAGTAGTGGGTGCCCACAGTGAGAAAGAGCCAGAGGCACCAGCACCAGCACCAGCAGCACCAGCACCAGCACCAGCATCAGCAGCACCAGCATCAGCAGCACCAGCACCAGCACCAGTACCAGCAGCATCAGCAGCACCAGCACCAGCAGCAGCACCAGCAGCACCAGCACCAGTACCAGCAGCAGCAGCAGCAGCAGCAGCATCACCAGCACCAGCAGCACCAGCAGCATCAGCAGCACCAGCATCAGCAGCACCAGCACCAGCAGCATCAGCAGCACCAGCATCAGCAGCACCAGCATCAGCAGCACCAGCACCAGCAGCATCAGCAGCACCAGCACCAGCACCAGCAGCACCAGCACCAGTACCAGCACCAGCACCAGCAGCACCAGTACCAGCAGCAGCAGCAGCACCAGCACCAGCAGCACCAGTACCAGCAGCAGCATCAGCAGCACCAGCACCAGCAGCAGCAGCATCAGCAGCACCAGCAGCACCAGTACCAGCAGCACCACCAGCACCAGCATCAGCAGCATCAGCAGCAGCACCAGCACCAGCAGCACCAGTACCAGCACCAGCAGCAGCATCAGCAGCACCAGCACCAGCAGCAGCAGCACCAGCAGGAGCAGCAGCACTAGCACCAGCAGCAGCAGGAACACCATCACCAGCACAAGCACGAAGGCGGCAAGACAGGACGAGTTTTTGGACTTGATCAGAGAAGACATGCAACTAGAGAGGGAGGCAGAGGCAAGGAGAGCACAGGAGAGTAGGGAGAGGATGGACAGGCTGTTTTCTCTTCTTGAGAGAATGATTGAAAAAAATATATATATTCTACATATTTTTGTCTTTTTTTTCACTTTTATTTTTTAAAAGAAAAATTCTGTACATTAATTTTATGCAACTTTAAATGTGCAAATAAAAGAGAATGAATTGTTCTGGACATTGTTTATTTTTGTAATGACAGTCATAATTTCTACATGAAACATTCTTCTATACCTTTTTTTTTTTTTTCAAATAAAATTGGTAAATGAAAATCATTTGTTCTATAGGCTACATTAAAGTACTTTTTCCAACTATTTACAACATACGTTAAACATATCAAAATCAACATAAACATTTAAATTTACAGTACATACAGTAAAATAAGACAAAAAAAATGATGTAGACTCATATTGAGCTGAGCAGGGAGACCCTGGTGGAGCCGCTGGACCGGGATGGGCTGCCCCTGGTAACGCCTCCTGCTGGTGGGACATCATCTGGGATGGTCTCCAGAGTGTTTAAGTGCATATTTCCACTCTCCACTAAGTTGTCTACCAACAGGTTTGCAGGGCTGATTCAATCGACGGCTTTCTGAAAAAAGTACTTTTAATAACTACTGCATTGGGGAAAAACTACTAAAACCTTAGTCAAGCAAAATTAGCTTGCATACTCTAATGTACTTAAAGTATCAAGAGTAAAACTAAAGGTATGTATTCTGCAGGGGGGAAAAACTCCTTGTCAGGGTTTTTATGATGGTTTTGCATTTATATTAGGCTACTACTGCATTACAGTGTAGGCTATATTGCATTTTACTTCTGCATATTTTCAAGGTTGTTACATTATATACTTTTGTGTAGTTTCATGTAAAATCATATTGTGATGTGAGTGAGGGAAAAAAGTACTTCAGTAGGTTACTTCACATTTGTACGTGAATACTTAACGAAGTATGCAGTTCCGAAAATTAAAGTATATCAAATGAATTATCAGGATGGCAGCAGTCCTCTCGCCAGGAGCAGTAATCGGGAACACCTGGTTGCACAATTAGGAAATCCTACGAAGGCTACATGGTGTGTCCTTCGAAGGATGCAGCCTTCACATTGGGACACAGCTTTACTTCTAACATGGAATGGCGTGCCTAAGACTCATTCTCAGTCAATTAATGTATTTATAATGTTTAAGATGTATGTATTTATAATGGAATGCATTCATAATTTATAAAATCAAAGAACATGGCGCAATAGTTAAATGTTTCAAGATTTAAAGGTTGTCATATTCAATAATACACTGAATTGAACTACATCTTCAGAGCCCTCTGCAAACTGGTGAACGATCAGCCGAAAGACTGGGAAAGGCACCTGGACGCAGTCATGTTTGGATTACGAACGAAAGTTCAAATGACCACGAAGTCATCTCCATTTTTTTTTATGTTTGGGAGAGAGGCCTGTTATCCCTCTCAAATTTCCGAGCACTACAGGGTAACTGCAGATTCTTTCAGTTTTCAAACAGGGATGTTAACTATCACCTAAACATCTGTCTAAATACTAAGCAAAATAATACATTTCTTTTCAGATTGACAAGACTGTGGAGGACACAGTATTCATTGAGGAGGTGACAGAGTCAGCTCTGAGTCTTAATAAAAGTTTAACGGATGTTAAGGGGAACATCAGAAAAAGCCAAGAAAATGTACAAAAAAGACTGAAGTCACCTCTCACAACTTTAAAAAGTTGGGGACAAGGTGTGGTGGAGAAACATCAGAGCTGATCAACGAAAAGGGGGAAAACTTGAAGCAAACTACCTTGGGCCATTTACAATTACTTGCTTGGAAGGCAAGAGTGCAGATCTTGAGGATGCGAGGGGTGTGACTATGCCCAAAATTAATATTGATCACCATGTTGATGACCTACCCAGAGTTCCTTTAAAGTTAAAGTCCATCTGCAGTTCCTGTCACCACAGACTCTCCATTCAGCTCCACCCTGGCAGGACCCTCCACACCAGCCCCAGCATCCTCAGACTCCACAATCAACTCAGACTAATGTATGTATATAGTGAAACAAGAGATCAGCTTCATTTTTGTTGAAAGTACATGCTGAAGTCATTATGGCACTGTTTCACATTAAGTGACAAACTAAATGATGTTACACCAACATTTGTTTTTTATCGCCTTCCATATTTAATATCACAAATACAAAATATACAGAGGAAGACAGTGCTTCCCTTTATTTTTCATTTTACAGGTGTGAGAGAAGCCTGGGAAGAGGAAAGGATATTTATGTCCTCGTCTCAAAACTAATTTAAACTTTTCTTTGCTGACATTTATTGAACTCAATAAACAACAAAAGTTAGGTTAGTCTTAGCACGTTCATGATTGCTGCGTCTGGTATTAATATTTGTACTTAGTGCAAAGTCCTTGTTGCATTGCTACAAACCATTTCATGTAAAACTTATCTACTATTTATTTACTGTCTATTACTATGTGTTATCATATTTTACCTGAAAAGGATAACCTGCCTGTAAGGTCATGGATGCCTATATGTACTATCCAACAGAAAGGTCTAAAGTAATGGATTCATTTGAAATGAGCATGGTTGGTGGATGTTTTTTTTTATTTTATTTTTTAATGACACTGAAATATACATATAGCACCTTTACATATTTGAGAACTGCATGTAAGATTACAACTGTTGAAAATTTAGATGGATCCAATGCTGTACAAATATATCTTTGGGATCATCGATGCTCATCACTGGACTCTGTCTGTAATATTTTATACTTATAAAATCCATGTGGGTCGTTTTAGTAACTTTATATTATATATATATATATATATATATATATACAGTTTAAATAATACTTTTGCTTATAATAGACACACAATATGTTTAATATGTGACGTGTGTGAGTAGGTGGGACTTTTTTTTTTTTTCCAGTTATTAAGGTTATGATCCCAAAGGAACAGCAGGCTCTGTATTTGGATCCCCTAGGGGAGAGGCAACCTGACCTTAAAAGATGCCAAGAAGTGACAAGGTAATCCAACCTTTTAAATCCAAGTCCTATGATGGGGCAAATGATCAATGGCCGTTGGATGGAAAAAATTGTGCCGTTCTGAGCCTTTTCTATTGATTACAGTTAATTTATGAGTGAAAAAGTGTCCAGATGGACATGTGACACACTGCCACACCCACAAAAATGACAGCACTTCCTGTGAGTAAGTATTAGGTATTAGTATTAAAAGTATTAGGGAATTGGCCAAGAGTACATTTACATAAACACTTAAAAAGTATTCTATGTCACTTCTATATGCCCAATAAAGCTGTTTTTAATGAACAGATTCAAATCTAATCGTAAATGTGCAGACCAAGGCTGCGTTTACACTTGGCATTAACATGCGATCACAGTGATCCGATCAAGCAGGTCGGATCATAAATCAATCAGAACATGGTGCGTTTACACCTGTCCACATCAAGTGGCTTCTGTACCTGGACCTGTACCAGAATTCAACATTTCAACATTTACCTTGTGTAGCATTTCACAGAAACAGCTATTTTCTTATATACCTCAACATCACATAAACTGAAACTTTTTTTTACAAGAAGTGAACATCTAAAAAGTAAATCTAAGGAGTGACGGTGGAATTGAAACAAACCAAAGACGAATAAACTTGTGTTGCAGTGAACACTTGGAGCAATGATTTTTATATATATTTATACGTCAGCAGAGTAAGTGACTGTGCAAAACTCTCTCCACATGGAGGAGAGGTGTATCTCCAGTATGCACTTTCTCATGTTGTTTCAGCTTTCCAGACTCAGTAAAACCCTTTCCACAATGTGTACATGTATATGGTTTTTCTCCAGTATGGATTCTTTTGTGTATTTTCAAGCCTCCAGCTCTAGTAAAAGCTTTACCACACACAGTGCACAAATGAGCTTTCACACCAGTATGCATTTTCTGATGATGAGTAAAATTACTAAGCCATAAAAATGTCTTGCCACAAAAAGAACACAAGTAGGGCCTCTCTTTTGTATGAATTTTAAGGTGGGTTTTCAAATGTCTTGGCAGAATAAACTTTTGACTGCACTGATCACAGTTAAACGGCTTTTCTCCCGAGTGAGAACGCAGATGATTTCTGAGATACGCTGCCCGGGTAAAACCCTTCCCACACTGACGGCATGTAAAGGGTTTCTCTCCAGTGTGACTCCGTGTGTGAGCATTAAGGTGTCCTTTCTGTGTGAAGCTCTTTCCACACTGAGAGCATGTGAAAGGGCTCGCGCCGGAGTGAACTCTCATGTGATCTTTAAAATATCCTTTACGTGTGAAACTCTTTCCACATTGAAGACATGCAAAAGGCTTCTTTCCAAAGTTAACTTTCATGTGATCTTTAACGTATCCCTCATGAGTAAAGGTCTTTCCATCCTGAGGGCACGTGAAAGCCATTTCTCCAGCATGAATTCTCATGTGATACTTAAGGTTTCCTTTACGTGAGAACCTCTTTCCACACTGATGGCACGAGTAGGGCTTCTCTCCTGTGTGAATTCTCATGTGGTCTTTGAGATTTTCCTTACACGTGAAGCTCTTTCCACACTGGGGGCATGCAAAACGACTCTCTCCGGTGTGAACTCTCATGTGATCCTTACAGTATCCTTCACGTGTGAAGCTCTTTCCACATTGAGGGCATGTGAAAGGCTTCTCTCCAGAGTGAACTTGTATGTGACCTTTGAGATTTCCTTTACGCCTGAAACTTTTACCACATTGAGGGCATATGAAAGGTTTCTCTCCAGCATGAATTTTCATGTGATCCTTAAGGTTTCCTATACGTGAGAACCTCTTTCCACACTGATGGCACACGTAAGGCTTCTCTCCTGTGTGAATCCGTAAGTGGTCTTTAAGATGGTCTTTACACGTGAAGCTCTTTCCACACTGAGGGCATGCAAAACGACTCTCTCCGGTGTGAACTCTCATGTGATCCTTACAGTATCTCTCACGTGTGAAACTCTTTCCACATTGAGGGCATGTGAAAGGCTTCTCTCCAGAGTGAACTCGCATGTGATCCTTAAGATTTCCTTTCCGCGTGAAACTCTTGCCACACTGAAGGCATGTGAAAGGCTTCTCACCGGTGTGAATTCTTAAATGAATCTTGAGGCTTCCTTTTTGTGTGAACGTACTTCCACACTGATGGCACGTGAAAGACGTTGTGGCTTCTATTCTTTTTTGTGAGAGACTGTTGGCAAACACTGAGCAACTAGAGTTTTCTCCGGTTATAAAATTAAGTGTTTTTTGAAACTGATGATCCTCCTCCGCTTCATTCTGATATTTCCTTTCCTCTTTCACTCCCATCAGATCTAAAATGAACATATTAAACTGTTATATATTCAGTTAAAGAGGGACAACCGTGAAATCAAGTTAAAAAAAAAATTCAGAAAGCAACAGTAGTCAAGTTTCTAATCATGTGTGATTTTTTAAGTCAGGACTCTTCAGCCTTCAGTTTAATTAATCAAACAGACCAGAACTCAAGGTCATCAAGATCTGAAAATTACAGGTCAGTTGTGTAAGATCAGGGTAAGAACTTAAAACCTTGGCCCTCTACACCAAGAGTTTGGTTGCAGACTACAGTTAGGCTCAGTCGTTTGCAACATTTAAAAAAAAGTTACAATACATGAAAATTTGACCAAGATGTAATTTGTTTGTTCAGACCAGGGGCCTCATGTAAACCTTTGAGTAGATTTTATCAAATAAAAAAAAGTGTATATGCAACAAAAGAATAGTTTGCGTATGCACAAATGTTTTCAGATTTGTAAAATTGTACAATAAAAACACCAGGTTGAGAGCCAGTAGCTGGGCTTCCATTACAGATTTGCGCAAAACTTTTGCGAGATTTTCTAAACGTCAATAAAAAAAAACTATAGCGAAATGACTGCGTTTCCATTAACCGATGTTATGCGACTACTGCTGGGATGATACACCTATCTCCCGATTCGATACTATCACTATACTTGGGTGCCGATACAATATGTATTGATTTTTTTAAGAATTGCGATTCTACAAGTATTGTGATTCAATATTGCAATATATTGCAATTTTTTTAATCATACACTTATACAGACTGTACATGATGTATAAGATGAGTCATATTTACAAAAACAATTCATCACATCATTCTGACTTTTATTTCAGAAGCATCATACAATACAACATTCTCTTGAATAAATGATTCAATAACAAATACATTTTTTAACAGTCACTTGTCGCCACTTAGTGGCGAAACAATGTAATAGATAAATGCGTTATTTTAAGCACCAAGTTTCTATCAAAAGCTGATTTTGATCACTATCGTAGACATCAGTGTTCATATTTGACCTTTCAACTATTGTATCACAGAAATAATGATACTATGAGGTTGAAAAGACTTTGTGAAGCTGTTTCATGACGACTCTCTCCGGGTCAGCGGCAGCGCCAACACAGCTTTGAATGTTGCGATATCATTTTGTCAGTTTAATAGACAGACGAATTGAAAGATCGAGTGAGTGTTTGAATCGAGATCAGTCTTTAAAAGATGAATTGTGCAGCTCTATTGTCTTATCTCTCTCAGTATATGAGCAGCGCGAGGGCTTTTCAGTGCGTTCAGTCTCACGTCTCTTCCACGCGTCCACTTGGGATATTACGTCACTCAACACTCATAGATAACGACATATTTCATCCTCTGTTGAAACGAAAGTGGTCAACTTCTGTCAACAAGCAAGGACAAAAATAAAATTCTGTAATAAAACAAATCGATTTTAGAATCGTAAAAAAAAAACGATAGCTAGGTGAATCGATTTTTTTCTCCCAGCCCTATATGCGACTAAAACGTTATTTATTCCTCTCGCGATAAGTCATTCCAAAAATCATGGCAACTGATGTTGGTAGGTTCACATATATCCCAGCAACTAGCCATTATTATTAATGGAAGGAGACATAGGCGTGTATCCAAGCATTAATGGCAAGGAAAACCCCTTATACTGGGAGCGGCACATATGAGGAGTTTCTGGGAGTTTCTCCCTCATATCTGCTTCAAGATCTCTATGATAAATGTGGCATTTCTTTGTTGTTTAGAGTCCAGTATTCCAGTAATACTTTTAGCTTTTATGAATTTAATAAAGAACTCTGTCTCGTCTTCTGTCCAAACATACTGTGCCTTCTTTAAAGAATGATAAACTATTACGTACGCCAGGTGACCTGTAAATGTGAAAAAACAGTTTTGCAGTTTTACTGTCTCCTTTTTCGAACCGCCTGAAAAACCACCTCATACGAACTTAAAAACGTTTTTGCGATATATGGGAGAAATTGATTTGTTTTCATTGGCCGTATTTTCAATTCGCAATTTCAATTTGAAGGGTAATAGAAACGAGGCTACTGACATATAGTAGTTTGAAGGGCAGCACTGGGGAAGATGTGGACTATTCAATTAATGGATTAAATAATAATAATCAATGATTGATTAAAAAATGTTCCACCATAAGATAGCATAGTGTACAATTAACTTTCATCTCAAAAGATGAAAGACAATTGGATTCTCCATGATATGACAACTTTAAAGAAGAATCAAGAATGGATACCAACCTCTTTGTTCCTCAATATTTTCATTTTCCACTCTGGATGGTTCTTGATCACTCATGTCCTCAATTTCCACTTTAATAAACTCCATGATTACAACAGCATGTCATGTAGATTCCTATAGTTACATCTGAGGTAATTCCTACCGCTTCTTTATATGCATTTTACTTGTAGAATGACGGAATACTTCCAAGCATTTATCAGTGAACTGCTGTGAAGAAAAGAAAAAACTATTCATACATTCTTATTTAAACATTGTGCACACTGATAAAGAAAAGGTTTCAAAAATCCCAGGTACCAAATTCATCTCTTAAAGCCTCTTGTATCACAACAGTTAACATTTTCACAGATTTTAGTTAAAAATACAGTGGAGAAAATAATTATTAGATCCCCTGATGATTCGTTGATATTCTGTCTCTATCCGTTAAAATAAACCTACCATAAAAATTATTGACCCTTTATTTCTTTGTAAGAGGGCAAATGTACAAGATCAGCAGGGGATCAAATCATTATTTTCTCCACTGTACATAATAACACACTGATGAGCCAGAACATTATGACCAGTCACAGATGAAGCGAATATCATTGATTATTTCCTAACAAGGCCACATATTAACTAGGGATGCACAGGTATCGGCCCAATACTGAGCTCATGTACTCGTACTTGTAAAAATGCTCCGATACCAACAACCGATACCAGGCAGCGTTTGTACACTTGTGTCCAGACAAAGAAACACTGACAACAGAGAGTATAATGAGGATTAAAAAAAGAAGGCTGTCTATGAAGTAAATGGATCTTATTAGTGGCAGGAGAGGTGAGCTGGTCGAGTGCATCCCTTTAAACAGACATCAGTGGAAAGTTTGTAGTTCAGTCGGATGTCAATGGCAAAGAAAGTAAAACGAGGCATGATGTAGTTTATTATTTACGTTAACTGACTAGAGAGAGAGAGAGAGCACTTCTGTTGAATGCTCTTGATTGCTGATCGTTCACTCAGAACGTGTTATTTGGATTAAAACTTAAATCGTATATGTAAGTAAAACATGAACTGTTACCTGATTTATGTATAATGAGTGGTTCCCTACATTATTACAGGACGCCTGCAAGTTAAGAAGTTCGATGAACGCAAACATCCAAAGCGCGCCCCGAAAACCAGTGTCTCAGCGCACGAATACTGAATTGAATTGTCTTCACGTCTCTTGCTTGTACTGACGAATTCAAGTGAACTTAGTCAGTATATTTAAATGGGGCCCGTGCGTTCGGTCTTAAAGGGGCAGCAGTCTTATAAACCTGCGTAATAGCGTACCTCCAGCACGAAAAATAAATCAAATAAAATGTTTAGTACGTGAGGATGCCAAGGATTAATTCTGAGAGTAAAAGTAGCTACGTCAACTAATTATTTCAATAAGTTAGGCTCCATTGTGTAACAAGCTAATTAAAATAATACACATTTATTATTCACAATATGGAAAGAGGAAATAAGAGCATGACTCAAACATGCCATTAATGGGCTTATTCAAGTCCTCTTTTATTTTTTTGAGTTATTTTTATCCATTCCATTTTATCCATTTTTATCCATTTATCCTGTTTGAGGTCGTTAGCTGCATTATAAAGACACCTGTCCACCCCATACAATCAGTAAGAATCCAACTACTAACATGGCCAAGACCAAAGAGCTGTCCAAAGACACTAGAGACAAAATTGTACACCTCTACAAGGCTGGAAAGGGCTACGGGGAAATTGCCAAGCAGCTTGGTGAAAAAAAGGTCCACTGTTGGAGCAATCATTAGAAAATGGAAGAAGCTAAACATGACTGTCAATCTCCCTCGGACTGGGGCTCCATGCAAGATCTCACCTCGTGGGGTCTCAATGATCCTAAGAAAGGTGAGAAATCAGCCCAGAACTACACGGGAGGAGCTGGTCAATGACCTGAAAAGAGCTGGGACCACCGTTTCCAAGGTTACTGTTGGTAATACACTAAGACGTCATGGTTTGAAATCATGCATGGCACGGAAGGTTCCCCTGCTTAAACCAGCACATGTCAAGGCCCGTCTTAAGTTTGCCAATGACCATTTGGATGATCCAGAGGAGTCATGGGAGAAAGTCATGTGGTCAGATGAGACCAAAATATAACTTTTTGGTCATAATTCCACTAAACGTGTTTGGAGGAAGAAGAATGATGAGTACCATCCCAAGAACACCATCCCTACTGTGAAGCATGGGGGTGGTAGCATCATGCTTTGTAGGTGTTTTTCTGCACATGGGACAGGGCGACTGCACTGTATTAAGGAGAGGATGACCGGGGCCATGTATTGCGAGATTTTGGGGAACAACCTCCTTCCCTCAGTTAGAGCATTGAAGATGGGTCGAGGCTGGGTCTTCCAACATGACAATGACCCGAAGCACACAGCCAGGATAACCAAGGAGTGGCTCTGTAAGAAGCATATCAAGGTTCTGGCGTGGCCTAGCCAGTCTCCAGACCTAAACCCAATAGAGAATCTTTGGAGGGAGCTCAAACTCCGTGTTTCTCAGCGACAGCCCAGAAACCTGACTGATCTAGAGAAGATCTGTGTGGAGGAGTGGGCCAAAATCCCTCCTGCAGTGTGTGCAAACCTGGTGAAAAACTACAGGAAACGTTTGACCTCTGTAATTGCAAACAAAGGCTACTGTTCCAAATATTAACATTGATTTTCTCAGGTGTTCAAATACTTATTTGCAGCTGTATCATACAAATAAATAGTTAAAAAATCAATATATTGTGATTTCTGGATTTTTATGTCTCTCACAGTGGACATGCACCTACGATGACAATTTCAGACCCCTCCATGATTTCTAAGTGGGAGAACTTGCAAAATAGCAGGGTGTTCAAATACTTATTTTCCTCACTGTATGTGTGTTTTAGCAAGGCGGTCTGTGTTGCAAGTTGGTGAATGAAGATACTTGCCAGGTTACGTGTCACTACTGCATTTACCGCCACACACATGTGGCTTTTTGTTAATGACTGTCCTACTACAGGATTTAACACAGAGTAACAGCTGACTACCAGTTACAAAAGTAATTTCTTAAATTATCCTTTGACTATGTTCTGTCCCGCTATCTAGTGTCGAAATTTTTTTTGGCCCAATGCCAAACGTACTTGCCGACCCCTGCTCTAAAGCTAAACACGAACCAGCAGTTCGTTTTGGCAGTTTGTTAAAGGCTTATTAAATAACTGTTAAGCACCTCAGCATTTCAACTTACTTAAAGAAAGGCCTCTCAGAGCTGATATGAGATGTAACTACAGCGAAGAATGAGATTTAAAAAGTCTGGCTCAACTAAACAGTGGTGGGCAGAGTTGCTGTAAATTGCCTTAGCCAACAAGATGGGCTGTTTGCACTCTGAATTAAAAACTCAACATAATCAAGGAGAAGTATCTGAAGTAGGGCTATACATTTGTTTATTTACAGATTTTATCATGTCATTTTTATTTTATTTTTTTCAAAATTGATAAATTTGCATGAATTATTTTAGTAAATATAATGTATAGTTTTTTTAATAAAATGATGTGATATCGACACTGGTCATTAAAAACAGAACAAAACATCTGTATGGCTACTTATTAAAAAACTCAAAACAGCACAAATATCCTCACAAACACTTCAACCAATCTCTTAGACAAAGCTATGTTTCCATCCCCCTATTTTTATGCGCATTTTGGAATATTGCATTAAAAAAAAGCTGGATGAATACGCCAAGATGTGCATACATTATAAAATTGTGCATAAAAAACAAAATGTTTTAACCGATAAGAAAACATGCACATAAACTACGATGGAAACACATTTACCGAATAAATTCCTCGATGCGCATCAAAAAAGACATGCGACTTTGCAATGGGAAGGCAAAACTGGACCAACTAGCGGGCCGATCTCATTGCACAGCATCTGAAATGCCTCGTCAAAGTAGTTCGGTATAAGATCCCTCCTAGAACTGTCTTACACGACTGCGTTCCCAATAGAGCTGCAACGACGCGTCGACGTCATCGATTACGCCGACACGCATGAAATGCGTCGACGCGTCACATTAATTACGAGATATTTTGAGTAATGGCGGCTTCTGCTCCCGCTCATGGTGAAAACGACAATCTGGCTTTATCACATAAATCAAGACCACGATCATCCAAAGTATGGGAATACTTCAAACTACGCCCAAACAGAAAGGTGCTTTGTTCACTATGTAAAGCTGAAATGGCATACCATGGCAGCACAACTGCTATGAACGAGCATCTTAAAAGGAAACATCCTGTGACTCTGCGAACTCAAAATGACGAGCCAGCTGGGTAAGTAGTAGGCCTAATTATTACAGTTAGTTTTTGGAGTTGTTGTTGCGGTCACGGATCGACGTTAGAGCTGAAGCTGTCAAGGGTGCGGCGCGGGAATAAAGTTCTGAGGGCCGAGTGTGGGCGCGGGCGCGGGCGGTAATGCACTCGTGTGTGTGGTGGTTGCGGGAGAATAAAACGATTCGCGGGACTCCCGCAAAATGTAAATATCTACTAATTGAACATCTAAGAACGAATAAATTGTCATTCATCTGTTGCACAAAAGCAACAAGAACAACTAAAACAAAATAGAAACACTTTACAGGCCAGAGTCTCTATCTATTTATAACATTTTTGCAGCGTTGAACAATTTAGCCAATCACAGACATTTGTGTTGATTTCTTGAACGCAATGGCCAATCAGATGCATTTAAGATAGAATCCCCTCACCGCTCAAAATGGACGTTTTGTTCAGTGCTGAATTCTGCATACTGGCAAATCATCTGATTATAGCAAACAAAGTGTAGATATTATGAAAGATTCATTGTGCAGCCAGTTTCATTGATAATAACAGATTTGTGAGCTCGTGATGAACTGAGATGTCAGCTTTTTAGGAATTATTAAGGGAGAAATCCGTCCCGCGCAGGTCTCTAATGTAGACTTTAAAAACAAACGACTAACGTTATATTTACATATAGTAGTCTAGTAGCCTAGGCTGCAATCTATTGTATGTGAACCTTTTTGCAGATAAACACAAGTGCATTTTCGGACAAGTTACTGGACAAGTTAATTGAGTAAATCATACTCCCACTACGGTAATAACAGACTATAGTAAACATCACATTTCCTAAATAGGCCTGTTACTGTATACATCTTACATTTTATGAAATAGTACCATTAGTTCAAAATAAAGTTTAAAATGCTTCCTGTTTGCATATTTCATAATAAAATGACATAATTACCCTTTCTGAAATACAATTTTTTTTGTCATCATTCATAGATTTTATGTTAAAATAATATACAGATACAATACCCTCTTCAAAATACAGCTGATATATTGTTAGCATTCATAGACTTCATGTTTAAAAATGTTAATGATGTTATTGTTGTGCTTGTTTTATTTCTCAGGAAGAGGCAAAGTTGCGTGCAAGATTTCTTCCATAAAAAGGACGTAACTGTTTGCACGCCCCACATGGCCGCCGGACTTACTGATAGCATTCTGAACATCATTGTAAAGGATATGAGACCTTTTTCTATTGTAGAGGGTCAGGGCTTTCGTGAGATGATAAATGCGTTCCACCCAGGATACACACTTCCCTCCAGGTTCCACTTCACTAAGTTGATGGAGAAGAAATATGAGGAGAATTTTGAGAGAGTGAAAGCTTCACTCAAAGAAGTAAAAACCAAAATCACTCTCACCACAGATGCATGGACCAGTATTGCCACAGAGGCATACTTGGGTGTCACCTGCCACTTCATTAATGAAGACTGGGAGCTTACTTCATTCAACTTGACCACCATGCCACTTGAAGATCGGCATACAGCTGAAAATATTGCTACCTGGGTGGAAAAAGCAGCTGAGAAGTTTGAGATATCCATGACCAATGTAATCGTGGTTGTACATGATAATGCTGCGAATGTGGTTGCTGCTTTACGCATTTTGGAAGAAAAGCATGGGATTGCTTCTCTCAGGTGTGCTGGTCATACATTACAGTTGGTTGTCAACCATGCTCTAAAGGATCCCCAGATCAGCAGGGCACTGAGGGCTGTGAAGAGCCTTGTGGAACATTTAAAAAAAAAGTGAGCTGGCCAGCACAAGGCTGAAAGCAAAGCAGCAACAAATGGGTACCCCTGAGCATACGTTAATACAAGATGTATTCGTAAGATGGAACAGTACAGCACATGATCAGCCGCCTGCTTGAACAGGGGTGGCCTGTGACGGCAACGCTTTCAGATCCTGATGTCACACCACAAGGGAAGCGCTTCCTGGATTTAAAAAGTGATCAGTGGAGCCTACTTGAGGAAGTAGAACAAGTCCTGAGGCCTTTTGAGTGTGCCACTGTCTTCCTGAGTGGAGAGTCCTACAGTATGTGACTGTTTCCGCTCTACCTCCGCTGGTGAAGGGCCTACAGAAGTCCATAAAGAGCACCTTATTTGAGAACGCAGCTGTCAAAGCTTTCCAAGGCGTTGCTGCACAGGAGATGACATCAAGATGGGAGTGGGAAACTAAATTCAGAGATGATGGAGAAAATGTATGTATTATTGCAGCAGCCCTTGACCCCAGATTCCGCAAACTAAAATTCCTGCAAGCAGAGGACATTGTAAAAGTTCACCTCAAAGTTCAAGGTCTTGCACTGGAAGAGAAAAGAAGAGAGAGGGAGCAAACACCTGAACATCAAGGTGGGGAACAGGATGACTCAGTCAGTGCAGAGAGGAGGCCAGTTTCTCTGCTGGATACTTTGCTTTGTTCGGATTCAGATGAGCACAGTAACGGTGAAGAAGACACTGGTCACGTGACTCACGTCCAAGATCAAGATTCTCACAGCGAAGCAGTGAGGAATGAGATACTTGTGAGGAATGAGACACTTGTGTACTTTGGTGAGCAGGCCATCCCAAAAGATGAAAATCCATTAAAATGGTGGAAAGAAAATGAAGCAAGATTTCCCACCTTGGCCATGCTGGCAAAGTGTTACTTGTCTATGCCTGCAACTTCAACCCCATCTGAACGCCTTTTCTCAGTTGCTGGCAACATTGTGACTAAAAAAAGAGCAAGCCTGACTTCAGAACATGCTAACATTCCTCCATTGCAATGCTATTTGAGATCTTGCTGATGTATATTGATATGCAGAATTTTTGTTAGATTATCTGCCTTTTTTTTTTTTACGGAGCCCGGGAAGTCACCTGTGGGAGAAAAAAAAAACAATCCGTGGCGACGGTTTTGCAATTTGTCTGCTCCGTTTATAAACCGTACTCACAAATTCTCAAACTGTTCCCTTGGTTTAACAGATCGTGCCCACAAGTTTCTAATCCGCGCCCTCAGATTTGTAAACCATGCCTTCAGTTTTTGCAATCTGTCCCCACAAATTCATAAACCATGCCCACACTTTCGCAATCCGTTCACAGATTTGTGGCTCGCCCTCATTTTAGAAGAACACCAGGAGCTACGTTGTTAACTAATCTTATTGTATATTGTTTTATTGTGTATTAAGTGGAATACATCAAATTGTCTTAACTGCATCTGCATGCTTAAAGTGTGGCGGGTATGGGGTGGAATATACAATTTTTGATGCACGTCATTCATATTAAATCATATATTCCACCCCATACCCGCTATAATTGAGAATCACTTTCAGCATGCAGATGCAGTTAAGACAATTTGTATTCCACTTAATACACAATAAAACAATTAGATTCGTTAACAACGTAGCTCCTGGTGTTCTTCTAAAATGAGGGCGAGCCACAAACCCGTGGGAACGGATTGCGAAAGTGTAGGCACGGTTTATGAATTTGTGGGTACAAATTGCAAAAACTGAAGGCATGGTTTACAAATCTGAGAGTGCGGATTAGAAACTCATGGACACGATCTGTTAACAAGGGAACAGTTTGATAATTCGTGAGTATGGTTTATAAACTGAGTGGACGGATTGCAAAACCATCACCATGGATTGTTTTTTTTTCTCCCACAGGTGACTTCCCAGGCTCCATATTTTTTTGATCTGTTCTGTTACTTGAACTGAGTGAAGTGAAGTTATTCAAATTAGTAACACAGTCCCCCAACTTTTTTTGTGCAGTGTTTATGTTGGACTTTGCCCCTTTAAACTAAAGGAAACATTTCAGGTGTTCTTTGCACTGTATTAGGCAGTGTTTATGTTGGACTTTGCTCCTTTAAACTACTCATTGCCTTCATATTAATGTATTTTTTGCACAGTGTTTGGCAGAATTTATGTGGCATTGTTACATGATGCACTAAAGTGTTGGTTGCATTTTAATTCTGGCACTTTATTTTTTATACTGGGAAATTTCAAAGTATTTTTCAGAAAATGAATTAATAAAAGTTTGAAATACTTATGGTAGAAGTTGTGCGTATTATTTTTTGTGAAGTTTGCCAATGGATAAATCAGCTAATCCAAAAATAATCAGTAGATTAATCGGAAAAATAATCGTTAGATTAGTCGACTAATCAAAGAAATAATCAATAGATTAATCGACAACAAAAATAATCGTTAGATGCATCCCTAGTTCCCAATCAGCCATCCGCCTCAGAGAGCAAGTTAGCATGACCGTGTTTATTGCATTTCGTCTGGGCGCTCTGAGGAGTAATATATTAAATATGAAAAGTATTATATAGGCTACAGTGGCTTCTCCTACTGCATCAACTTTTTCTTAGTGATATTTATCGACAGTTTATCAGGAAGTGATGATTTTGTTCTCTTCGCAAAATGTCTTATGCAATATTACAATTTTGCGCACAAGTAACATTTGCAACTAAGGATGTACGTATGTCTAGAGAGATACATGCGCAACTTTGGAAACATGGCACGAGAAGAAATAAGGAGAAAATACTCATACTCACAATACACCATATCTCCAGATATCGCAGTGGAACTCCTCGATATCATGGTGGAAACTGATGCGAATAAACACAGATATTTTGTTATACTTATTTGATAAAGTAAGGGAGCAGAATGTAGTTTCAAACCAAGCATAGTCACTACACAGAGCAATAGAGTGTGAAACTCTGTATCAAGTGTCCAAAATGCCAAATTAGAGTAGAATTGACATACATGTTTTAGCACACCAGGGTGACTAGGAACATTTGTTTCAAAGGAGTATAAATATGAGGAAACACAAAGGCCAAATTCCCTTAATCATCCATCACAATGAGTAAAACCACATAATATAGCCTATTCATTTTCCAGCAGGATTTGCACCTGCCCACACTGCCAAAAGAACCAAAACCTGGTTCAATGACCATGGTATCACTGTGTAATTACTGTGTGATTTCATGTAATATTCTAATTTTCTGAGATTTTGATTTTGTGGGTTTCATAAGCTGTAAGCCATAATCATCAAAATTATAACAAATAAAGGCTTGAAATATCTCACTTTGCATGTAATGAGTCTATATAATATATTAGTTTCACCTGTTAAGTTGAATTCTTGAAATAAATCAACTTTTTGATGATATTCTAATTATATGACCAGCATCTGTATATATAAAGGACAATCCATCCGAAACTGTTTGTTTCATGGGGAAAATCAACCCCAAATAGAAATAACTATTAATATAATAAAACTTTACTAAAGCTTAAATTAAATAGATTTAAATTAAATACTTTTGAATTATGAACTGAAACGAGATCATACATTAACGTTGGACTTGATGACAAGCAGCTTATCATTCAGTGATCATATTACAGATTTCATGTCTTTTTCCACCCAAGATTTTGACGTAATGTGATGACAGAGATGCACCAATTCATCATATCAACCTTCATGTAAAAACAGGAATGCATCAATATGATCAGCAATAAAGAAAGGAACGTACAATTCATAAATGTGCAATTTCTGAGCAGGCAGCTCTTCGAAAGAAGCATTGCTGTATTACAGCCAATGAAAATAATGTCCATTCATGTCATCATTCAACGCTAAATGTTTTCAATGACAGTATTAAGTCAGTAATATGATATCATTTAAACGACTTCTAACGGTTTATGAACGCGTTATATTTGTCAATAGACATTTAAATGAAATAAATACAAACCTTATCGCAGCCGAGGCGCAGCCACGTGACCGTGACGTCACGCCATGACCTAAACGCGTACAGAGGCGAAATAAAAGTCCGTGTCCTCAAACATTTGATATAAACATATATAAACTATCAGTGACTCAAATCAAAACATTAAAACAAAACATCTATAAAAATAAATATATAATATAAAAATCAATTACAATCTGTTTTGGTGAAATGCAAAATGATTGTTATCTGAATTTCACCCACACTCTGTCAGATTTACTAAACAATGCAATGAAGTTACAATGGAATGAGCTCAGAGAGAAGGGAAGGAAAATACACAGATATCCTGTGTTATTTCTTATTTATGTGTTTCATTAATTTCTCTATTATTATTTGTATATTGTTAATTGTGACTGGGCTTTTGAATAGCTTGATTAGCTAGAGACAATAATGCAAGTAATCAAATAAAAAAAAAATCATTTTTACAAATGACAAGCAATATAACAATAACAATTCAGTAGTCCTGCCAGATGTGTGATTGCTCATTTCATTTTGTAAAAAAAGAAAACAAAAATCAAAGTGAAAACCTTACGCCAAAACATTTGATGCAAGCTCTGAATCTCTAAATGTCATTTTAAAGCCTATAACTCTAAGAAAATTAAGATTTGCATTTTAGCATTAAGGTATGCCGTTTTCCCCTGATTATTCTCATTAATACAGTAGTTTTGAATGTAGTATCATAAAAAAAATAAAAAAAAAAAAAATAAAAAAAATTTAAACCATCATCTCCATGAATAAAAAAAGTACATGAAACATCTTGGTGTGCCCTTAAAAACAAGAAAAAAAGAAGTTCATTTACCATGGACTGGACTCTCTACAAGTCCAGGAGATTCATTTATGAAGGTGTGTATATTAATGACTGCAAAAGTGTAAAAGGAAAGAAATCCCAGCAATCAGTTCTGGCTAACTTTGACATTGTCCACAAAGCCTGGCCAAACCACTGGACTGTTTTTCATAAACACATCCAACTGGATCAGCTTGTTTATTCCCAGAGGGTTTCAAGCGATTATCCTAATGAATATTGATTGAAAACATTTATATTAGTATATCAATAGGTTGGGTCCAGTTAACATTGCAAATCACACTCTTAGATTTCACTCAGATTGATAATTATATTGTTAAAGTCACGATGAAACAGGGCTATGCCTGTGATAAAGAGACAGCCACTCTTGCATTGCATGTTCGTCAGGGACGTGCAGAGAGATCCTCAAGGCCAGGGGCTCAGATGTAAAAAAGGGGCATATAAGTTCAAAAGTTAGGAAACATTACTATTTTTAATGTTTTTGAAAGTATGCTCATCAAGGCTGCATTTTTTTTTATAAAAAATACAGAAGAAAACAGTAATATTGTGAAATATTACTACAATCTAAAATAATGGTTTTCTATTTTAATATACTTATAATCTTTGATACTTTTTTCAGGATTCTGAGTTTAAAAAGTTACAAAAAGAACAGCATTTATTTCAAATAGAAATGTTTTGTACCAATATCCACTACTGTTCAAAAGTTTGGGGTCAGTAATTTTCTTTCTTTATTTATTTATTTAAAAAAAAAAAAGAAAGTAATACTTTTATTCAGCAAGGATGTGTAAAATTGATAAAAAGTGATAGTAAAGTCTTTAAAAAGAATTTCTATTTTAATTAAATGCTGTTCTTTTTAACTTTGTATTCATCAATGAATCCTGAACAAGTATCACAACAACATTAAACAGCAGAACTGTTTCTTGATAATAAATCAGCATATTAGACTGATTTCTGAAGGATCATGTGACACTGAAGACTGGAGTAATGATGCTGAAAATTCAGCTTTGCATCACAGAAATAAATATAAATATATAATAATTGTTTTCTGTATTTTTCTGCATAATTATCAAAAATGTTAATATAATAAGGTCCCTTCACATAACCATTTCGCGTGCTGTTGTCAGCCTACACTTCACATAATAGGCCTGTAGGTGGCGCTGGGCTTCATTTAACCAACTATGATAGTTTTCAAATGGTAAACGGTGGATCAATATATATAACATAGGCTAAATACAAGTGACTTGAATACTACTTACGATTAAAGCGACTTTTGGTGCAGGTTTTGTGCAGTGCTTTGTAGTCAATTAACATCCATTGTTTCAACGACGCAGATTCAGATCGCTTCATAAATGTAAATTCGTCTGTAATTTTCAAACGATTTCTGAATGACTGGAAAATTGAATGATCCAATGAAATTTGAACTTTGTTGTGCCAGATGACAATTGGTCGGTGTATTATGCAAAATGCCCGTGCAAAATCAGTTTTTGTGTGTGTTTTTAGTAATTGTTGGTTTGGTGTGTTTGAGTGCTCATTGTTACAATTACACAGCAAAAGTTCAGTGACATTTTTATTTGTGCACGCTATGCTTGAGCAAACAGTTTGTGAATAGGCTACTACAAATGATGGCCGTGAAAGAGACTGTGAACGCATTGAATAGGATATGTTTAGTTGGTGAATAGCATAGGCTACTATTACACAGTAGCGATAACGTTAAGCGCACCAGAATGAAATATAATATTCAGAAGTAAACAGCATAGCTGACTTACAGATTCAGTTAACATCCACAAATGAATAAGCGTTTCGCAGCGCGTTTGAGCTTCAGCAAGAACCAATGAGGTTCATTCTCGTGTTACGCAGCACGTTTGAGCTTCAGCAAGAACCAATGAGGTTCATTCTCGTGTTACGCAGCACGTTTGAGCTTTAGCAAGAACCAATGAGGTTCATTCTCGTGTTACGCAGCACGTTTGAGCTTCCACAAGAACCAATGAGGTTCATTCTCGTGTTACGCAGCACGTTTGAGCTTCAGCAAGAACCAATGAGGTTCATTCTCGTGTTACGCAGCACGTTTGAGCTTCAGCAAGAACCAATGAGGTTCATTCTCGTGTTACGCAGCACGTTTGAGCTTTAGCAAGAACCAATGAGATTCATTCTCGAGTTACGCAGCACGTTTGAGCTTCAGCAAGAACCATTGAGGTTCATTCTCGTGTTACGCAGCACGTTTGAGCTTTAGCAAGAACCAATGAGGTTCATTCTCGTGTTACGCAGCACGTTTGAGCTTCCGCAAGAACCAATGAGGTTCATTCTCGTGTTACGCAGCACGTTTGAGCTTCAGCAAGAAGCAAACCTGTTGGTAGACAACACAGTGGAAATATGCACTCATCCCAGATGTCACACTGGCACCCTGAGCCCATCCATGTCCAGCAGCACCACCAGATTCTCCCTGCTCAGCTTTATAAAAGTGTACAGATACTGTATGTTGTTTTCTTCCGTACTGTTCATTTAAAATTTATTTAGTTTTTATGACCTTAAACGCAAGCTACATTGTAAATAGTTGTAAAACCGTTGTATAGAACAATTTGTAATTTACAAATTGTAACTTGCATAACAAAATTGTTATTTCTCAACCATTCTCTCAAGAAGAGAAAACAGTCTGTCCATTCTCTCCCTGTGCTCCTGTGATCTCCTCTCCTCTGTCTCTCTCTGAAACTTCATGTCCTCCCTGATTAGCTCGATCAGCTCATCCTCTCGGTCTCTTCTCCTCTTGGCTGGTGTTGGTGCTGGCTCTGGCTCCTCCTCATATTGGTCATCCATTACTGAACTTGGCCCTGATGTGGCCTCAGGGATAGAGGCAATGAGGACAGGGGGGTTTTTGGGATTCCTCTGTCCCAAAACCTCATCCATGAGGACAAACCATGGCCACGTTTCAGCAGTGGGTTTCCCACTCACTCCCTCAACTGTCCCAGGACACTTGCAATCCTAAGGTAGAGCAAATAAACCACACCTGTTAACAACTACAGCACAACAAATTTCAGCAGAGATGTGTCTATTAATTTGCATACTTTGTATTTTCTTTTTAGGTTCTCCCATTTCTTTTTGGCCTGAAAGAAAGTGACCTTCCCCAGCAGGCCCATTTTCTCCAGTATTGTCCTAAAATAAGAGAAAAAGGAAACACTTGTGAAAAATATTAAGACAGGGGTGTAATCTTAAACAGATGAACATAACGGCAGGACATAATCATATTTCTGGATCCTCAAGTTTGGTTAAAACATTTGTAGACATGTATTGCATGACAGTACAAAAAAACAACAAAGTGAAAGACTATTGCCTTATCTACTGGTTGTCTTATTGTTGTGAGCTTTGAATAGGGTGAGGGCTTCTTGTTATAATACACAAGAGAGCCTAGTGGAAACAGGCCTTACCTCCAAGCCACGCTGGCTGAGTTTTTGGCCCCGGTAAATAAATCATCATTTTCGGCCCTCATTTTAATAAATTGAGCTGTCTGCTCCTTGCTCCCTAAAACAAAACGAAATATTAGAACAAGTTTAGCCTCAGACCAGCTCACAAGTTAAGTCACGCAGTGGTAACATTTTTAATTTAAGTTCATGTTTTTAAGAAAGAAAGACCACAGGCTTGTAACACTTGTTTCACTAGCTATTTGAGTTAATTAAAACACAATACTTACATTTATAAGTGTATTCTTCGGCTGCCAGAGAACTTTCACCCGCCATTTGCTTTGAAAAGAATCCTGTAATAATGAATTATATCCTTTGCGGCCCGGGGAAAGAAGGACGCATTTGAAGGTGACTTCGAATTGGGACAGCCTTTATTGTGCTGGTGTGACGCAATCGGCCTTCAAATGCAGCCTTAGAGGGATGCGGCCTTCAAATTGGGATACAGATAAGGACGCATTTATAGGTCGCATTCGAAAGAGCCTTCGAATTGGGAAAGCCTTCATCACGCCACGGTGATGCAATCGGCCTTCGAATGCAGCCTCTGACTTGGGACGCAGCTAATGTATCCTTCAAAAGCTGAACGAAGGACGCGAAATGAAAGCTGCTTTCCAAGAATCCTTCAAATTGAGATGGCCTTTGGTGGCGCCTGATGATGCAGCTTTACAAGGACACAGCCTTCCATTTGAGTGTTTGATTAGTGTTGGAGCAAAACTCTGGAGGAAAGCAAACCTTGAGGGCCAGAGGTGAGAAACTCTGTCCAACAACATCTGTTAAAGAAGTGGTTCACCAAACTGGTGGATGAATGGGCAAGAATTTATCCTGGTCAAAGGGACTGGAAAAATTTAAGAAATGGTCCCCCATTGGGACACTACCACATTGTTGCCTCTCATGTTTTTTAATGAAATTCTACAGCAATTTGCTTAGAAAGTGAAGTGTAGGTTGAACAGGAACACTGAAATATTAAAAGTCAGAAAAAGATTAAAAAGTGTGATGTACACTATTTCATTCATATAGGGACAAACTAAACTATTCTGGCAGTAGGACTGAGCTGGGAGTTCGTACAGTCAAAAATCCTTAGAACATAATGACATGAGTGTAACTGATAGCTTGTTGCATAGTTTATGGAGATTCAGGTAGCCGCTCCCAAGGGGCACACACACACACACACAAAGAGATACAATATAAAACAGAATGATTAAGCTCAGGAAAAACAGTGGCTAGTGACCGACGTAGACAATCCTCCTGTAAAATCACAAGCATAAGTGGTTTATGATGCTATGACAATTTAAAACAATAACCAATCTCTAATTGGAAGATTAAAACAGGAAAAGGATCAAATCAACGCCGTATGCCCCGTAGCAATACAATTAAGTGGTGTGGATGACTATAACTGTGCACACTCTCATCAGTGTTGTTTCTATTCATAGGTGAAATTAACAAGAGAATAATCAGCGCTAAACCTTATACATTATATCTAAAAGAAACAGAGTCAGTGAACTTACATTACTGCAACTCTTATAGGATCACTACTCACTATTATGAAAGCAAGTTTCTATAGGCTCGTCACTGCTGGTACCATTGACTGGACACCATAAACGCAGACGCCCAACCGAGCTACAAACAAACAAAGAGCCGTGATGAGCGGTTCAATATTAAAGGTCCCGTTCTTCGTGATCCCATGTTTCAAACTTTAGTTAGTGTGTAATGTTGCTGTTAGAGCATAAATAATATCTGTAAAATTATAAAGCTCAAAGTTCAATGCCAAGCGAGATATTTTATTTAACAGAAGTTGACTACAGTGAACGGCTCGTTTGGACTACACCCCTCTACTTCCTTCTTTAATGACGTCAGTAGAACCGTTTTTTTACTAACCTCCGCCCACAGGAATGCTCCCTCAACTCTACTGGCTACTTGCGCACTTCTTATAACATACTGTTTACTCAGCTCTTACGGTGATTTTCTGAAGTAAAACTGACGCTTCATCTTTTGTGTGATGTACAATAAACTTTATTAAACTCATCAGTATATGTTTGATCATCATTCAGACAGCAGACTTGTAGGCTATTAATAAATAATGGATACATACAAGCAGATGACAAATACGTTATAATAACCGTAATTAAACTACTAAACTATACCTGTTTCATCTCTATACAGCACTCTGACTCTGTAGGCATTATTGTCCGACTCGAAATGAACGCCGTTACTGAGAGTTTCTGATATTATCATCATTCGGTGAGATGAAATTGTCCTGAGAGACTGAGCGCGAGCTCATGAAGCTCCGCCCCCTGGGTCGTCCAGCAGCAGCTTATTTGCATTTAAAGGGCACACACTGAAACAGCGCGTTTTTCTGAGCCCCAAAAAATGTCAATTTAAACATGCTGTAAAAAATGATCTGTTGGGTATTTTGAGCTGAAACTTCACATACACACTCTGGGGACATCAGAGACTTATTTTACATCTTGTGAAAAGGGGCATAATACGGGACCTTTAAAAACAAATAGGCATGGACTTCCAAAAAGACTTGCGTTACTTACGTTGCTGCAAGACCTATGTAAGATCACTACTCGCTATTATGAAAACAAGTTTCTGTAGGCTCGTCACTGCCGGTACCATTTACTGGACACCAGAAACGCAGACGCCAGACCGAGCTACAAACAAACACACAATGAGCCGTGTTAAGCGGTTCAATGAATTTACTATCAACAACAACTAGGCATGAACCTCCAAAAAGACCTGCGTTACTTACGTTGCCGCAAAACCTGTATTGGATCACTACTCACTATTATGAAAGCAAGTTTCTATAGGCTCGTCACTGCTGGTACCATTTACTGTACACCATAAACGCAGACGCCCAACCGAGCTACAAACAAACAAAGAGCCGTGATGAGCGGTTCAATGTTAACAACAAATAGACATAACCCAAAAAGACTCACATTCTCCCCTTCGCACAGTCGATACACCAAGAGACTCACTCTTCACTCACGCCACACCATTTTCCTGTTCCTCTCAACACCTTTAAAGGGATGCGTCACTTACGCCACCTGATCCAAATAATCAGCCGGCCTTAAAGGTACACTTCCCAACTCAACCACCTGACCCGCTACAGTAGGAAAAATATATACTATGGAAGTCAATGGGACCAGAAACTGTCTGGTTACTGACATTCTTCTAAATATCTTCCTTTCTGTTCAGCAGAAGAAAGAAATTCATAAAGGATTGAAACAACATGAGGGCGAGTATATGGTGACAGAATTTTCATTATAAAGTGGAGTATCCCTTTAACAATCAATTGTTTACTTATCCATTAAAATCAGCTGAAATGTAACAGAGTTATTAGTTAGTAGTTGCATAGAACCCATATTTGTGGATGAGAGCTCTTTTAAGATCATCTATTATATACTATTATTGAAGTTATGTCAGGCTAGTGGCTGCATAATCTAAGATGGTGTGTACAGTGGCTACTGTATCACTCTGCTGTTTTATAAACCTCTTAAAATTGTCATGTGTCAGTTCCCTTAACACATTCACACTTTGTATTAAATTGAAACATGCAGGACAAACGTTATAAAATAAGTTGTATATGAGTGTACATTATGTAATTTAGGTTGGCTTTTATAAACGTGTTGAAAGATGTTTTTGTAAAATAAGCCAGCCAAACTTTTGACTATGCTGTTGTCCTTTATAAAAAGATATTAAATGTATGTAGAATTACACACTGGCAAATCTTACTAATAATTCAATTACATTTTATTTATAGTATCAAATCATAAGAAATTAAAAGAAAAACATTACAAATGGAGTAGGTCTAGACCACAATATAATTTACATAGACCCAACAATTCTAGTAATTCACTTCATGAGTCTGTGGACTGTGTTTTGTCTGACAGCAGTCTATCTGGGCATGTATACGTCTTGGCCAATAACTCAGATAAAATGGCTGACCTATAGAAGGCCTCAACATTCTGCACTGCTTCTGTAAAAAAGTCAGCATCAGGCAAAATTCTCAGTATAAAAAAATTGGATGTAGACCACACCATGAAGTCACAAAACTTCCGCTTCGTCACAAACAACTGGGCTTGCACCTGGTAGTGGTATTGATGATCTCTGTTAAGTGCATGTGTACCATCTATGTTCTCAATGCAGAAATGTTTCTTTTCAGTGGCACTGAGGACTCCGGTGTCTTTGGCACAGTGTGGGCACTTGATTTCCAAAATACCATCGCCACAGCAGGAGCAGGACAGCAAGGCATCTGGGGATGCTCCAAGGTAGGGACGGGAGGTATCAATGTGGAGACCGGCATCACAAACACTTAGGTCCTGATGATGTTGTGCAGCGTAAGCCTCATATGTCTCTCTGGCTTTTTGTTCATGTTCACATCCCCATCTGAAAATTAGAAAAATAATGTTATTAAGTCATCGTAGCTCTTTGAGTGCCCTTTTCATTGGATTTGTTCTCTCATTTCCCAAGAACTATAAGTACTATAGATGTCAGTACCCAAAATTGGCCTAATCTTAATAGCACATAATTTTCTCTTGTATCATATTCTATCACAGATATCACAGAGTAGTTTAAAAAGGTGTAAATGAAAACAGGAACCATTTAAAAGGAACATTAGGAATAAATAGGCAAATGACCTACACCATACACCTGGGATTAAAAATAGATAAGGGCACTCAAAGAGATTGAGGGATGTAATCTGTCTTCATGTTTGTAATTTAATGTTGATAATTTGTAATACTGACTGTAATAAATATTCCACTGATAAATGTTACGTTCTTTTGTTTGTTTGACGACATTGTGTTTGTTGTTTTCATTGAATATCAGCGTTTAGGCTTCGTGGATTTGCACTTAAGCCTAAACAGACAGTGAATGAGAGAGATCGACTGAGCGCGTGCGATTACCTGCGTCTGTCTTTGAGGTCAAGTCATATCCGCGAAAAGGTTGCCGTGTCCAAGGAAAGTTAAATATTTGTCCTGTCATCCTTTTAACGTTTAAAATAAAGGCATCAGCGACAGCGCTGGTCGGCATTCACAGCGCGAGGAACTCGCGGTCGCGGGAAACAAAACTCAGTGAGTCACGCATTGAATCAATGCCATTTGTCTCTATTAAGTGAAGCTTCAGCGTTACCTATGCAACGCATTGCTGGTCAGCTGAGCCTTGAAAAGTGGAGCTCAAAGTTAAAAATAATTAACCTTGTTTCATTACTATCTTTTAATGAATCGTTTTTGAACGTGTTGTTGAATGAATGGTTTAATGACTCACTCAAAGACAGTCCGTTGCCGTAACAACTGCGCGCTGAGTGACAGGCTTTCAATGCGCAGATACGCTGTTTAGTTTCGGTTTATTGGTTACTGAAAATGTACTCGTTTTTGTGCATGCTGACCACATCGTAACACTTATTTATATAGCAACAAATAAATCAAAATAAATTAATAAATGCGGTAAAACCGCATATCGCGCTATTGAGCCACTCATAATTACCGCAAGGGAAAATCCTTCACCGCGACAGCCCTACCAGTAACCCCCCAATTTTGGCAAGTGATGCATACATGACATACCCAAAATAAAAAGGTTGCTGCTCATTCAAATCATTCTGAATAGACACATAACACACATATATTTAGAAAGCCAACCCTTGAGAGTTTATAGTTCAAGACTCAAAATTAACCAGACTGTTATTAATATTGAGATATATAAGCTCAAACATAAAAACAAAAACAACAAATATTAAGAATATATTTATTAAATGTATAAAAATATTATTTGAATTTAGGTTAGCAACTTATAACCACAACTAAAGTGTAGCCACAACTGTGGTCATGCTACATTTCAATTCTGAGGATGATATCTCGGAAAATTATGCATTTTATGATGCCTATTGTGTGACTATGTCAGGGGAGGATTTCAGAGAAGTTTTTTAGAAGGCTACAAGATTCTCATCAAATAGTTAATTGGCCTCTAAACACCAATTTACATTCTCTGACTAGCCTAATGTCTGGCGAGTAGAATTGCCCCATTCCTGTTCTATTCATTTAAATCGACTAACCTTTCACACCTTCATTATTCTTTTATCCTTATTCTTTTGTTTGAATTCAGCCATTACAGCCTTTCTTCTGGCATAATGCTTTGCCATCGACAGCTATGTAAATCCCACTACACATGAATAATCCACTTATTATCTTAAGTCTTATAAGAAAACAAACAATAAGAAACTATTATTGAAACTTTAAATGCGAATTATTTAAAAAAAATGATTGTATGGAATATTAGAAAGCTCCTGCAGCAGGTGCATTGGCACAGGTGCATTAGCACAACAGGTAGCCTCAAGCTACATGACACAATTTAATTTATTAAAGGTCCCGTTCTATGTGATCCCATGTTTCAAACTTTAGTTAGTGTGTAATGTTGTTGTTAGAGTATAAATAATATCTGTAAAATTATAAAGCTCAAAGTTCAATGCCAAGCGAGATATTTTATTTAACAGAAGTTGACTACAAAAAACGGCTCGTTTGGACTACATCCCTCTACTTCCTTCTTTAATGATGTCACTAGAACCGTGTTTTGACTAACCTCCGCCCACAGGAACACAGGCGTATTGATGGTGAAATGTCAACAGACGTGGTTGATGTTTATCTATAATCGGATACCGCAAAAGTTTAATTCGAAGTTGTTAGTTTGCTCTGTCCATTTCACCACGGACTGTTTTTCTAACCTGGGATAATATCAAGCAGACTTCTCTCAGCGTTTCATACTGACGAAGGGGACTATTTCAACTATATTCCAGCAAGCGGTAAGTAGTGATTTAATATGGAAGTAGCGATCACTCTTCACATCGTTCGTTTCTCTTAGTAGGATGAAAATAATCTTACTTAAACTGTGATTAATATACAGAAAGCGATCAAAGAACAATCCCTTTCCAATCGCCCAAGCTGTCAATCACACAGCGCGAGTTTATCTGGACACTTGCCAAAACTCGTTATGAAATCAATGAAGCTGTTACACTGCACAACGAAGCTCTTACTGTATTTATATGCCTCATGTTTGCATTGGTGAAATCATTAGTGAGAGTGCAGAAACTGCGTTGCAATGATAAGATCTTTCACGCGATCAACAGACTGTCATCTGCTCAATGCTCATCACTGCAACCTTTTATGTGATTGAAATAGATCTAAATACTTAAAAAACTTCTCAAGATTCGTTAATCCAGATAGCTGTAATAGTAAAAACGTATAATAGCTGTAATAGTAAAAGTTTTCCAGATAGTTCCACATGTAATGCCAGATATTTCATATGCAAGCATGTCAGCCAATCACAGCAGAGGGCGTTTACACTGAAGTCTCACAGCAGACACGCCCCTTCAAACAGAGTGTTCAAACCAGGGAATGAAATCAGGCTAGGAAATATGCCTTTTATTTCTAAATTATAACAATTTTTGATCTAAAAAACATACTAACATTATAAGGGCACCCCTGGAAACATTATAAAATAATAAAAATAATCCATGGAAAGGGACCTTTAATATTACACTTTTACTAAGAGCTCACTTTAAAACACCATCGAGTATTTGTATCATATTCCGGTCGCGGTTTATTATGGTTTCAATTAAAAAAACGATTTTGAAATATGTTATATTTCGCATTTTATGTGAAGCTATGGGCTATGTTTACCTATACCTTTATTCTTTATTCATATAAAAACACCCCAAATCACACGAAAATCAGACTAAAAACACACATACTTAAATCTTGCGTTTATTAGCTTCTAGTTTCAGGTGAAGAGATGTCACTTTCGCTTTGTTATCACGGATGTCCAGAATGAGGAAGTGTGGAGTCTGTGGACATGACGCGTCATACAGAAGAGGTCACGATGAACCACGTTAGATGATTGACAGCTGGTACAGCGTATAATAAATGTCTGAGGTCAAATCTGACGCGATTCAGGAAGAAGAGACACACATCTCGCTGTGTTCGCTGTTTGAGCTTTTCAGATCGCATAATTCAGTGGAAAATGAAAAGAAATGTTTTTTCTGTATGGCAAAATAATTTACTAACATGTGATAATTCATATTTATTTCTCAAAATATGCACTATTGGACTAATAGACCTGTCGTATGCTGTATAGTATATGTATTTGAACACAAATAAACCGGAGAAGACGAGAATGAATGTTGTGTGAGTGATTATTTCTATTAAAAATAACGATCGTTACAGATGAATTATTTTGCACTCCTGGCATAAATTAAGAAATTAATGTCGCTGCAAACCACTTAAATCATAAACAGTGGTCAAATATCGAAGCTGGAGTCGTAAATCTTTCTTATAATGCTGAGTTTGTCCAGATCAAGTAAGAGTGTGATGTTTTAAAGAGTAATGCATTTTGAACAACGTTAAGTTGTTCTTAGGTTAGACCTCCCTAAGATCTGTGACATTTATAACAACCGTCTACTCAAAACTGGCCTGAAAATACTCAAGGATTCATCACACCCTGCTAATTCCCTTTTCATCCCTCTACCATCAGGCAGAAGGTTAGGAAGCATAAGATCCAGAACCACCTGTTTTTCTAATAGCACTTACCCGCAGGCTGTGAGGGCTCTCAACTCACAACAACAATCTCTATCTACTTTACTTATGCAGACACAGCTATGCCCTCCTTCTTCTTAGGGTCACTAAATGCACTAGCACTTTGTCTGATTAGTTTTAATATTATTTATTAGCAGTAATCTAAGTATTTGTTTTCTGTTTAGATTTCATGTTTTTATTGTATATGTTATGTTGTACTGTCTTGTGTGAGCCAATTCACCAAAATGAATTCCAGGCGATGTGGGTCGTTCTGGCAAAATAAAGACTTGAACTTGAACTTGAACTTGAAGTTGGGATCACCAGTGGCCCTATGACGGGCAAGGGGTTAATGCAGATTTTGAACATTGTATCACCAACTCTACTCGATCGCTGCTTGCCCGCCCTGGACAGCCGTTAATGTGTACGTTTTGAACATTTATATCAGCAACTCTACTTGATCACTGCCTGCCCGTTCTGCCTTCACGGCCACTGGACAATCACAGCCATACGTTTGAATGTGCGAGCCTCTAGTTTGACGTGGGCCAGTATTTTAACTGTTTGAATGCAGTTGAAGGGGTTGGCTCTTTACAGTTATAATTTGGGTTAAGTGTTTATATGTCCTTTCTATTATTTTGTTTTCAATTTAGTTAATTTGTACTTCCAGTTTGTTTCTTTATCAGTGATTCTAGTTTATCTCGTTAGATAAACTAATCCAGTTAATAGATTTATTTATATTTTGTCTTATTCCGTCTTATTACTGAATTCGTTTTCCTTGGCCAAGGTTTCATTGTACTTTAATCCATGTTTATTTTGTTTTTCTTTGTTTATTGAGAAGTGTCTTAGAATTGATATCTTATTTTTTTTTTCTAGTGTACTGCCTTCTGGAACCATTGCTGGTTCTGGCAGTTTGGTTATTTTGTGATTAAGATTATTTCAATTTGTTTTTGTTTTTTTCATTTAAATATTACATTGATTTTTCTTTCTGTTGAGTGAATCCCCTTTGATCGTGTGTGTGTTTGTCTGTTTCAGTTGCTGAGAGCCGAAGGTGGTGGTGTTGGTGTCCGGGTGGTGGTATCCCCTTCCTGCGTGCTGTGTTGTCTACCCTGTTTTCTTTGCTGTGTTCACTGTGTTTTTCAGTGTTTGTGTGTGTTCACGTGGTGACCTTTCCTGGGATTCCTTTGTGCCTTGTGACTCCCTTCTCCTCCACTGGTAAGCCTCAGCAGCAAGTATGAATGTGTTCTGAATTGTTTTAAATTATTGAATAAAA
The DNA here is from genome assembly GCF_949319135.1 of Squalius cephalus. Lineage (NCBI taxonomy): Eukaryota > Metazoa > Chordata > Actinopteri > Cypriniformes > Leuciscidae > Squalius > Squalius cephalus. The sequence goes on along the minus strand of NC_137128.1, from coordinate 9,602,372 downwards.
TTTGTTATCTCTTTTAAAAATTGAACCTCGTCTCTGGCTGAATTGTTTACTTACCTGTGTGTCCTTAAGTGAATCAATAGTATTGCAATTAGGAAATAAAGAAAATCATTCTCTGGGTGAAATTCCCAGGGTGGCGTAGTCGGTGTTTTTGGGGCAGGTTCCACCTAGACTATAACCTCCTCAGTACTGTTTGGCTCTCTGCCTCGCCACACAATGATAAATGCATTTTTGTCTTGTGTTTGTTTCTTTGATGTTTTTTTTTAAGCAGGGGCCCTCTACATTAGAACACAACATGTATTGCATACATTTCCATAGTTGAAACATAACAGTTCAAAGAACATCTAATTTCTTTACTCACTTACACTATGGTGAAATTAAAAACAGTAACTGTATGTTTGTGTCATGTCACACATGCCTGGTTGCAACTGTTGAAAATCTGCATAAGTCAGGGTAACAGATCTGCCTAATTAGGGATTTGGAAGGATTTGTAGGGTCTGTCCTTGCAGCTGACTTGAACCTAGATGCTGTCACCCTACCAGCCCTCATGTCAAACCATAGCCTTGACTTTCCCTGTTGTCGTGTCTCTTCCTCAACTTTTACTGCCTACAACATTGTAAATTATAGAAGATGAAATTAATGACGTGACACCTTCAAGCACATTTTAGTCATATGAGATTAAAAGGGATGACTATACCTGCTCTGGTGTGACTTCCATATCATTGAATACCGCATCACATTTTTTCTCAAGGTCCGAGGCAGACAGCTTCCGGTTCTGAGCACTGTATAACTCAGTCAGGGGCTGTGGTAGACCCAGAGACACCACCTTTGGTTGAAACTGTTTACAGTAGTGTGGCAATATGTGTAGGATACCACTCTTCTCTGAAGGGTTTGGAGTTGCATTATCCAGAGCCTTGTAGAATTGTTCTATAGCTGCTGCAGACACACCCACTTTTTTCACAGATGGACAACCTGAATGGCTTTGGTTGTTTACACCACAACGCTTTTTGGCAGGATTTGAGAAATGAATTCCTGATCCCTCTTCGTACAAAGCCTTGCCTGCTTTCAAAGGAGGAAGTCCCCACTGTCTGGGCCCATCAGAGTCTATTGCGTATAGCAGAGCTGTCACGTGGGAGCACACCTCTCCCAGGCCCGCTTTACATGTACAGTGGCCGCACAAGACTGTCCCATCCTTCTTCAAAGATACCCATGGTTGTAGTTGGGTTTCAGACAGTGACTGACTGTGATGCACCTACAATTACAGAAAGTGGCATAAATACATTATTCTTACATGAATGTTATTGTGATATTATTATTTACTGCTGCAGTGACACCATAAATGCCCCTTGTGAATACATCTTAATCACTATGATAGTCAAATCTTAACATAGGCTGCAGCGAATATAATCACAGATAAGAAGTCTAGATGTTACAATTATATGTGGTGACTACGGATCACAGACACACCGTGATTTACTGTCTGCATGGATTAACGTGTGGCCGATAATTAATGACTGCACTTCCCAGAGCTGGGATGCATCCAGGCATCCATTAAAAAGCCACAGCCGACCATGTCCTCTAAAATCATAGGCTACGTGTTATATAAATATTTATCAAGAAATAACAGACCGCATTCTACATTAGAATTCAACCAAGCCATGTAATAATACAAAATAAACCATAGATCGATGTCTTACCTTTGCCATTATGAGGTACCTCCCCCCGCCGTTAGCGTAGCATCGCATTCCTGTAACCCAGCCAGCTACAAAGAACTGGTAAGCATCCAGACTTTTAAAAGCTTTGAGATCAGCACCAGTGTATGGGGATACCCCGTTTACCACATAGTGGTACAAATCGTGTGGGCCGAAGTCAGGCAGACTCGCCGATTTAATGAGGTCCGTGAAAACTGAGGGAGGAAGAAGGTAAGGGTCGGTATCCAAACCTGCTATCTCCAACTTCTCCAAATATCGCTCTTTGTGAGCACCTACCAGATGCCCTACCTCGGCCAATAACGGCACTACAACTTCTTCAATAGAAGAAGCCATGAAGTTTAGTGGTAACGTTATCTATTTTAATCTGTTTAAAACGAATCAAATTTCCCGCTCGTCTACTACTGCTCAGCCTGCGTGTCCAGTGATTTTGCCGTCCAGTATGGCGTCGTCACGTGGTCGTGGTCACGTGTTTGCAAAGGGTCTATATCGGGACACTGGCGCCTTCAGTTCTCATCAATGGAAGAGAGCAAAGAGGCGTCATCCATCTTTTTTTACAGTCTATGCTCCGCACGCTGAGCTGAGGACATCTGCTGGTTAAAGTCGTGTAACAGCAAAAAAAGGTTCAAAGATTCAAGGCAGAATTAATTCCTCATACGATTGAAACAAAACTATATATTTCAATTATAGACATAAAGTAATTTTATTTACAAGTTTCATGTTTGTAATTTTTAATCGTCTATTTAGATCAAGCCATTCAAACATGTGTTGTACTTAACTGTAGGTGTTGAGTTCTGTTTTATTTTAATCTTAAACAAATCTAAATACATCTTTTTTAAATGTAAATCTAAATGAAACAATGACTGGTCATAATATTTAACACTGACGGAAAACACTGACTAATCTAAATTTAGACTGCAGTTTCAGGTTTTTCGTTTGCAAAGCAAAATTAATTAAACATTTTAACTTTAAATATTGCGAAATGAAAGACAAAATCAACGCATAATCAAGACAAATATTTGATGAAATTACAAAAATATTGATGAATGATGTTTGACCGTGTAGCGTTTATACGCCCGTATAAATATCATTAATTATTATTCATAACGAATTATGATCAATAATTAATAACTTAATTATTTTCAGAATTGACTGTAGCAGAATCAATAGTATGACTATTTTATCAGTTCATCCAATGAACAGAAAGCATAAACAATCATTAACTCTAGGAAATATAATATCTTCCTGGCCAAGAAAGAATAATCCCCAGCTAACAATAAATTAAGAAATAATCAAGGGTAAAAGCATAGGTAACTTAGATCGAAGTTCAAGACAATAAAATTATAAGCAGATAACACAAGTAATCTCTTTAAAATACAAACAATACTTTATTGATTATATACTAACACATAAAGCTAAGATCTAACACAAACACACGCGCACGCATACACACACATTCATACAGGTTGCTGAAGAAAGAGAGTGAGAAAGAAAGAGTTTGAAAAAAATGAGTGAGATGATGAGATCTCAAGATTCTATGCAGTTAGAAGACATAACCTGAACGAACCATCAAGCATTAATTCAACCCTTCTTTTAGGCAGGTTATTAAATTTATATCAATGCACCAGTTCAGTTTTAGTCTGGAGGTACTTGCGTCTTTGCTTTTGGGTTTCCCGTTCGTTGGCTGTGGTCTCGTGCCTGGATAGATGTCTGTGGCGTGGATGGCGGATGGTTGAAAAGTCTTTGAAGTTGAAAGCGGTGCGTTGCAGCCGTGAATCGTGGACCGAAACTTTGCAGCAAAACTTAACTTAAAACCGAGACTTTCAATCGGAAAAGAAGAATAACACTAAGAAAGAAAGAAAATGAGATACGGAAAGGAGCTAGATGACTGGAAATGAATCTAACCCATCTGATCTTAATTTGGGTTGATCTGCTCGTCTGTTACATGGTTAGGCTATAACCATCGTCTGCTCTTCTTCATCTTGGTTCTGCTCAAGTTCTGCTCACTTCTCTGCCCAACTTCTGCCCAACTTCTGCCGCTCTGAGCTGGGTTTTTAAAGGGTTTTCTTTTTAAAACAAAAAAGGTTTTGTTACTCCTACAAATATGGAGTCCTGACTGCTGCTTTGTTTGCAAAGTCGTAAATCATGTCTTCCCTGGGGTTCTCTAGCTCTAATTGTAAGTGGAGACCAGATGCAACAGTTTAGGCATGATTTCTTATTATCAGAATATGAAACATTTTACACCGATTTAATTCCAGCCATCTTGCTAGTTGTGTTCGTAAGATAGCATTGATATGAAACAGTACACACTTTCATTCACACACCTAATAGTTATACAATTACATGAATTATATGGGATTAAAGCATATTAAATGGACACATATATCGTAGAAACACATAGAAAGATGTCTGATGTTTATAAGTCCGTTGAAAATTGTTCTTGAATGAGTTTTATGGATTTTGATAGGTAAAGTCTTTTTGGTGTGTAAAGTTTAGACATTCCAATCTGAAGTCATGGATAGTTCCTGCTGAAGAGAGGTTTTGTTCATCTCTCATGGGACCAAGATGGGGTCTGTTAGCCGCAGGGGTCAGCAGTACCATTTTCTGAACTGATCCGTCTTGCAAAACTATCAAACGTTGACCAGTTCTTCCTTCAGTTAACCAATAAAAGTCTTTGGTTAGCAGACTTTCTGGAGACTGTGAATGATTCATGGCTCTGGTTTGGGTAATTTGAATCTGGAATGTGAGGACTCTTGTGTGAGACCTTGGTCTCTGTCTTTCTCTTAACCAATCAGTATTTTGGCAACAAAGCTAGCATTGACTAGTTATGTTTTAGTGCTGGGGGCTCTTGTAATTAGTCAGACCGGTGATGATCATGAGATGTTCTGAACGAATCTTTTCTCCTCATTAATCGAGAAGCAGCGAGTTTGAATTAATATTCTGGAAGAAGATTAGTTTGTGGTTGGTTCCTTCTCATTGTCGCTACAACCGGTAAAACCTCTTACTATAGTACACATGTTGCTGTCAGCCATTAAACCAGTCTGTCAATTGCAAACTTTGGCTGATCTTAAATCAGTGCAAAACACAGAGACAACTGAAATCCAGGCACCCAAATGTGGATTTGCAGTTGCCATTTTGTCATTCCATCCCCTAACACTCTGGTAAAAAAATTGACAAAAATGCGCCCCATTTACGATACCATTGCAAAAATAAAATATGTGATAAAAATATAATATAAAATAAGTGTGTAGTAAAACACCCCCTTTAACCCCCTGACAGCTGTTCGACCCCATACAGAAGAACACATTTTCGAAAATATTTGTTTTAAACAACACATGTAATATTACTAATTTTTGGTTAAGTAGTTTTGGAGGGATGTTCTTTTTTATTAATTTGCCTCAACGTTATTCAGATTTTTATTTATTTAATATTTTTTATATAAAATGGTAACATTATATATAAAATTCTGCATTAGGCCTACAGGTATATGTGAAGATCTGCATTATTCAAATGTATTTTTTCATATTTATAACACATTACAACTATAGCTACTAGCTTGTATGTTGGCAAAATACAATGCAGACCAATGTGAAAAATGTCATGTTCTCTTCTGTATAGAACTGAACCAGTGTAACATTTAGTTAAGACTGAAAGAATAAAATAATACTTACTACATAAAGTATACTTAAAAATATACTTGAACATTACTCAAGTATACTTCATGAAAATGAACTTGAAGTATACTTTTTTTTCGTAAGGGTACTCTTAATCTGGTGTCGTGCTGCAGACCTAATTTAAATATTATGCAGGATACAGATACAGATGCTACTTAATGTGAACAAATGTAAATGCACCATGTCCTGATTGGTTCACGCGCGTGAACTCGACAATCGATTACTATGGCCTTCGACCGAAAACAGGATGTAAATACAGGTATGTGCGCTCCCTTACGAAAAAAAAGTATACTTCAAGTTCATTTTCATGAAGTATACTTGAGTAATGTTCAAGTATATTTTTAAGTATACTTTATGTAGTAAGTATACTAATGTCAATATGTACTAGTAGTAAACTTGTAAGTGTACTATTTTAATACCGCTTGGGACTAAATTGGCCCACTTGAAGTATATAAAAGTATATGTTTAAGTGTACTATAAGTGTAACAGTAGTAAACTTTAAGTGCACAACTAGTTCATAATTATGTTTCTCATTTGTACTGCAAGTGAACTTATGGGTATACTAGTAGTTCACTATTGTAATACTTGTAGCAACTTTGAAGTATACTCTCAGTAAACTACTAGTTTAGTAGGTTTATACTACAAGTTTACTTAGAGTACACTAAAAGAAAACTTTCTAGTATACTTGCGGTATAAAACTACTAAACTAGTAGTTTACTGAGAGTACACTAAAAGAGCAAAAATAATATATAAATGGTAAACTATTAGTATGATGTTAAGTTCACTTAAAGAAAACTTGTAGTATAAAACTACTAAACTAGTAGTTTTCTTTTAATGTACTCTCAGTAAACTACTAGTAGTTTTATACTACAAGTTTTCTTTAAGTGAACTTAAAGGGGGGGTGAAATGCTATTTCATGCATACTGAGTTTTTTACACTGTTAAAGAGTTGGATTCCCATGCTAAACATGGACAAAGTTTCAAAAATTAAATTGTACGTTTGAAGGAGTATTTCTGTGCCAAAAATTGTCCTTCCGGTTTGTCACAAGTTTCGGAAAGTTTTTTTCGAGTATGGGCCTGTGTGACGTCAGATGTAACGGAATTTCCTTATACGGGTCCTAAGGGCACTTCTCCGGTAAGATCGCGGGCGCGCGCGCACTCGTACACCAGAGCAAGAGAGCGAAAGCAGTACCTCATCTAAGCGCTCTGCTCGGCTTTAGGGAAGTCAGTGTCACCAAAGAAGTGGGTTTTTGGTTGCCAGGGCAAGACAAACCTGTACAGATTCCCAAAGAACCCAGCGTTAAGGGAATAGTGGATGCAGTTTGTTTTTCCGGGGCAAAAACGAGTTGAGCAAGACTGTTTCCCTGCATTTCGACGATGATTGTTTTATAAACAAAGCCCAGATCACGGATTTGCAGATCGTCTAATGCTTAAGGATCGAGCAGTCACAATGATAAAGGTCCGCAGTCGTGCGTTGGAACCGCAGGCGGTGAGTAAAACTGTTGAACAAATGTCTCTGTGTGTTGTTAACGTTACTAGCTCGGCGCGTTAGCACAGCTTTAGCACATCGCCCACACGGCCCGCCCCCAGCCGCTCGTTTTTTTCCGGAAAGACTCGGTACAGTCTATCTTTATTATAATAAAACTAAAGACTTTTTGGAGATATGAACGATGCAATACTACTCTATAGGTACTCAAGATTAACAGGAGATTGAGTGAAAATGAGCATTTCACCCCCCCTTTAACATCATACTTATAGTTTACCATTTATATATTATTTTTGCTTCAGTAAACTACTAGTTTAGTAGTTTTATACTACAAGTTTTCTTTAAATGAACTTAACATTATACTTATAGTTTACTATTTATATACAATTTTTGCAGTTGCAGTAGGCCTATACTACTATGTTCAAATGTTATTTTTTATACTTGAAAAATACCTTTAACTCTACTTTAATTTTAAAAACATTTTATTAGCTTGCATCCTTTTTATCAACAATTGAATGTCGGTAAGTTTCATAAAGAAAGGCAACATTTTAAACAAAATAGTTGAGAAAATCACATTTTTGTCAAAGACTACGCCTTGATCAGATTCAGAAACGTGATCAAAACACAGATGGAGTAGATCGAGTCCGACACCCCCACAGCTTCAGTCGTTTTCTCTTCATGGGTTAGGCCTACGCTTCATTTCATTTGGAAACATTAAGCAGTTTTGATTTACAAGCTGTTTAATGTTTGATGATCACATTATTTTACATTTGAGTGAGCAATCTTCTATCACTTGTTTCAGCTTCTTCTTCTCCTGTGTTTTGATCCAGAGATTCTGTACTAGAAGATGTGTCATAGCGCCCCCTAACGTATACCAGTGAAAACATGGGTAGCTGGAAAATTCAGTCAATGGTGGGGAAAAGTTGAATTAAAGTAATATGTACACCAGTGGACTAAAATCCAGATACGCAGAATTAGAAACATATCTGTTTTATATCAATATTTTCAAACAAAGTTTCATAAGACTGTATATGAAAAACAATGTAAAAAAAGTATATTTAATAGGCTACTCGATCAAAAGAGTTAACACAACTACAAGCCAAGTATACTTTGAATAATTAAACTTTTAAGTATATCTCGATCAAAAGATTGAGTACAAGTATAGGCCAAATTTGGACTTTTCTCTCAGTATAAGTCAAGTACACTTAAAGTAAGTGTAATCAAGTATATTTTTGAGAAGTATATAAAATGTAGACTGAAAGTATGCTTTCTTCTTTTTAGTTGAAAAGTATACTAATAGAACAATTGAATAAACTTATTTTCCATGCTTATTTTATTTGCTCTATAAGCTCTTCCACCCGAAAGTTTGTTACTATATAAAGCTGAACATGTTAGGCTAGTTTATAAGACGGTATGTAATATTATGTTTTTAAAAAAGTATTTAATAAGCTACTCAATCAAAATAGTAAACACAAGCACAAGCCAAGAATACTTAGAATACTTAATTATACTTTTAAGTATATCTCGATCAACAAGTATAGGCCAAATATACTTAGACTTTTCTGTCAGTATAAGTCAAGTATACTTAAGTGGAATTTGAAGTATATTTCTGAGAAGTACATAAAAAGTAGACTGAAAGTATACTTTCTTATTTTTAGTTTAAAATAAGTATACTAATAGCACCCTTGAATAAACTTCTTTTTCGTAAGGGCTGGCTGAAATATTATCATTTTTATTCATATCTTTCACATCTACTGCAGTCAGATTCACTCGTGTTCACTCAGAAGGAATCACTCACATTGGCTGTGCACTTGTAATGACACATCAAGGATGTTAAGAGGCTAAAAGCAGGTTTAAAACTTGCCCCATTGAAGTCAAAAGGGTGCACATTTTAAAAAGAGGATAACACGGTGTAGGCAACACCGATTTTTGTCGTTGTTCTCTGTATTGACAGCACTCCAAATTTACAAAAAAATGAGCTCAATGTTAAAATTGACTGGAGTTCTGTAATGGAAATTTTACATTTAGATGTGTTTTTTACTTTCAGATGTGTGCAACTTGTGTTAACGTTGAACATTTATTTTTACTCATAAGCATTTAAAGAAATATAATCATATAAGCTTGCAGGAACAAAATGTTCTGGGTAGCAAAGAGACTATGAGTACTCAAAGTGACCTATTGTGTACTTCAAGTGTGAAAAGTATGTGCGCAGCTTTGATGAAAATAGAGATAAGCAAAATGTGTGAATAAGAGCAGCAGCTAATAACAGGAAACTTTTGCAGACATGGTATTGTCACAGGTCGGGATGGGCCAAGCCAGACTGCGCCCACCCCTGAACCAGGACCACCCTGAGGAACGTGTCAGAGACGAGACGGAAGCCGAATTAAAGGGAATAACGGTTCTTTTTATTAAAGTTAAAAGTAATTTGAATAACCTAAGCTAAAATCTTCCTTTCCTCTTCTTCCCCGGAATCGAGGCAATGCAGCAGTCTCCGGGGCCCACTCCCACGCCGGTACAAGGTTCGCAATGGCCTGTGATGGATCGATGGATTTCCACAGATGAGTATGCGGTCGGGGCTGTTCCTCTTCCCACACTGATGCAGGGTCCACAGGGACCTACGACGGACAGGTGAGTTTCCACAGGTGAGTAGACAGTCGGGGCTGTTCCTCTCCCCACACCGATGCAGGGTTCACAGGGACCGACAACAGACAGGTGAGTTTCCACAGGTGAGTAGACGGTCGGGGCCCTTCCTCTTCCCACGCCGCTGTAGGGTTCACAATGGGATGCGGTAGGCAGGTGAGTTTCCACCCGTGAGTAGATGGTCAGGACTCTTCCTCTTCTCGCACCGATGCAGAGTTCACAGGGACCAACGACGGACAGGTGAGTTTCCACAGGTGAGTAGACAGTTGGGACTCTGGGGCTGCAGCAAACTCGAGTCAACAGGCTGAACGGAGCTTCTCTAGGACAGACAGTTAGGACAGACAGAGTCAGCTTCAAAAGCAGTATATAGGCCTCACGTGTGTTGCCGGGGACAGGTGACTTCACCCCATGCAGATGGGCCGGGGGCTATAGCAGACTCAAAGGCGCAGGCCGAGCGGAGCTTCTCCTGGACAGACAGAATCAACTTCAACAGCAATATACAACTCACGTGTGTTGCAGGGGACAGCTAACTTCACACCATGCAGATGGGCTTGGGGTTGTAGCAGACTCAAAGTCGCAGCTGAGCAGAGCTGCTCTAAGACAGACAAAATCCACTTCACCACAGTATACAGTTCTTACATGTGTTGCAGGGGACAGATAACTTCGCACCATGCAGATGGGCCTGGGGCTATAGCAGATTCAAGTCGCAGGCTGAGTGGAGCTTCTCTAGAACAGACAGAATCAACTTCAACAGCAGTATACAGTTCTCACGTGTGTTGCCGTGAACAGATAACTTCACACCATACAGATGGGCCGGGGGCTATAGCAGACTCAAAGTCGCAGGCTGAGCGGAGCTTCTCTAGAACAGACAGAATCAACTTCGACAGCGGTATACAGCTCTCACGTGTGTTGCAGGGGACAGATAACTTCACACCATGCAGATGGACTTGGGGCCGTAGCAGACTCAAAGTCGCAGGCTGAGCGGCGCTTCTCTAGAACAGACAGAATCAACTTCAACAGCAGTAAACAATTCTCACGTGTGTTGCAGGGAGCAGATAACTTCACACCGTGCAGGTGGGCTTAGTGCTGCAGCAGACTCAAAATCAACAGGCTGAGTGGAACTTCTACGAAGACAAACAGAATCAACTTCAACAGCAGTATACAATTCTCACGGGTGTTGCAGGGGGCAGATAACTTCACACCGTACAGGTGGGCTTAGGGCTGCAGCAGACTCCAAGTCAACAGGCTGAGCGGGGCTTCTTCTAAGACAGTCAGAACCACTACTTCGAAACAGAAAGTTAGTTTGACTTACAGATGCTGTTCCTTCTAGTCCTCAACAGATGGAACCAATCGACATTATTAAGCTCCAGTTACTGACAGTAGACCAGCATGGCACGAGGAGAGTGCACGGCAAGAGAAAATAAATCTTCCACACACACACGGCAATTTCACTCCAAACATGCAACGTGAGGGAGGGAAACGTCAATTTAGGCACTGCAATCCACTTCAAATAAGTGCAGATAAGGCCAGCACTCACCCAGGGGTCTCCGTGCCACAAGCAACGAGCTTCAATGCTGGGAAAAAGAGGTTTCGGGGTTTTCCTCCACAGACATAGACAGGATTCACATCACCGTTCCAACACGGGGGAAGAGGGTAAGAGATCGAACATGAATCAGTATAATTCACTCAGTGACGTTTAGATAGCACAATCAAAGCACTCCAATCCATCTCAAATTCAGTGTTGAAACATGCAGGTACGAGATACGATGGTCGATTACTTATCTCTCTCCCTTCCAGGCAAACGGTGTGTTTTCACAACTCTTCCACACTCCTCGAGTCCCCTCCAGCAGCACTTCCCTTTGCACACCACAATTCTTCTCTGCAACACTCAAATAGAACGACTTCTCACGGGAGAGAACCACACAACAGTCTCTCTTCACTGGCTTTTTATATCCTTCTCAATGCCCACATGGCTTTGTCATGGCTCCAAATTAATTGCTCACACCTGGTGTCAATTTCCTCATCCCGGTTGGCAGGGCAACAGATATACACTTACACGGGGGGGTAGTGTTTCCTTATTATTGTACCGGAGGGGACACAATTGCGGCGAACTTTAGTTCCGCCCTCATGTCACACCGTGACAGTATTGTTCTGTCTAGATAGAATTTATGTTAGACAAGAGATCTCGAACAAAGATGTGTTGCCTTTTAAGGTAAACCAAGGCGATCTTTTGAGACAGACCAGGATGTGTTAAGGGTATATAGCTGGGCAAAAGGGAACTAACCTTTGCCTTCTCATATCAGACTCTGACTGATGTGTGAACAGCCTTTCTTGCAAGAAATAAAGATCTTTATAACTTTTTAAATTTCCAGCTGTCTTCCAATTATTATTTAAAATTGAGAAAGAATTTCCACGACAGTTCTCCTTTAATGCCAAGTGTAAAAGCCAAACACTCGCAGGATCTCATGACAAGATCAAACTGTTGCTTTAACCCTTGTATGGTGTTCGGGTCTGTTGGACCCGTTTTCATTTTTTATCAAAAGAAAAATTATACAATTAATTATTTTTTCAAACTGAGACTCATTGGCCTTGGCTCATTTTCTGTGAGGAATATATATCAGAACACATTTTCAATGAAAACACACTGTACACCCCCCCTACACATTTATATTACACACAGGATGTTCGGGTCCACTGGACCCGGGGCTAATAAAAGTGTGGAAATTGTAGGTCCTGTGTACCTTTACTCTGTCCTCCTCCTGTCAGGGCCTGCTGTTAGTGTGTGTATGTTCTTGTATATGGTTTATGAGGACACAAATGTGTATAATGACATGGGTATTACAACGTAAACATGGTTTATGACGACATCTGTGTCCTCATACTAAAACATACTAAATGGTGTTTTTTGAAATTCAAAAAATGCCAAAAGTTGTCTGTGATTGGTAGGTTTAGGAGTAGGGTTAGTGTAGGGGGATATATTATACAGTTTGTACATTACAAAAACCATTATGCCTATGGAGAGTGACCGTACACCACATATCCAAGTGAGTGTGTGTGTGTGTGTGTGTGCGTGTGTATGTGTGTGCGTGTGTATGTGTGTGTGTGTGTGTGTGTGTGTGTGTGTGTGACTGTGTGTGTATTGTGGGCGTGTGTGTTGTGGGTGTGTGTATGTGTGTGCATGAGTGTGTGTGTGCGTGGGTGTGAGAGAGAGATTGTGTGTAAGTGTGAAAGAGTGCAAGAGTGAGTTTTGTGCTTCTACTCCTGCCATTCCCACACGAGGTTGCAATTCTTAAATGTGATCTAACAAAGGTAAAGAGAAAATATTAACCATATATGCTGTTTATATTGCTTGTAATTGGGATGAAGTAAACATCTGTTGAGTATTTTAGCATAACATTTTTGATTGTGTTGAATTAAAAACCCAAAAATGCAGCGGGTCCACCAGACCCACGAACACTGGCTGAGTAACAAAAATATGAACACCACACAAGGGTTAAGACACTTTTAAAACGTTATGGGTCAGTTTATTTCTATTGAAAATCACACCATTGACTTACAGGAATTGGAGGCCTACTGGAGCTCAAAGTGTCAAACTTACAATGTTCAGAGTGTGACTTAATCATCCAAAGTAGAGTTAGATGGCCACATGCATTAACACTGAATAAATAGGCAGTTATTTTAACTGATTGTAGAGTTTCCCTTCTCTTTACTACAGAGCAGCTTCACATCGGCGCATCTGTCATTTTATTACTGAACCAGTTTTGAAGACTTTGTCTTTTCATATTTGTGGACTGAAATCGTTGAAGATGTTTCTCCCTGTTTTGCTCTGCTTGTGTTTCTGGCGTCTGGATGGTGAGTTTTAATGTGTTTTTATGGCTTCAGTTGCTTCTGTTCTGGTACCATGTAATAAATGACTGGTTAATTTAGTCAGAGAGGATCAACATTCACTGTTACAGGCCAGTATTGATAAAGGGGAAATCAAATTATTAGGGTGGGCAAATGCAAACTGACAGAAAAATCCAAACTCAGCAGGTGACAAACTTATTTACATATGCTGTTTATGCATGAAAATCCTGCAAAATGTAATCCTTGAAACAACTGTTTTTAGTGTAGTTTTGTTCAGAAAACACTCATCAGTCCACTCATCAGCATAAGTTTGCTGTTACAGTCTCCAAACCGTGCAGCCATTTCTTCGCTCACAGCATCAGCCGCACTGAGATAAAGACAACAAAGTTCAGTCCCGTCACTGTGTTCATTTTTGTTTGCTGGTTCAAGAAGTTTCAGTATCTTATGTACCATAACTGCAATGAAGATGGAGATAGTTTCTGTCACTGATCTCACCAGTCCAGTAGCCTCAACACGAATGTCTGTGCTATGAGCTTGATCATTACCTACGTCCACCAACAACGAACGTATATCTCCCAGGGACTTCAGAGCAGAGGTGTAAAGTCCAGGTTCAGAAATTAAAAGTTCTTGTCACAGGTCGGGATGGGCCAAGCCGGACTGCGCCCACCCCTGAACCAGGACCACCCTGAGGAACGTGTCAGAGACGAGACGGAAACAGAATTAAAGGGAATAACAGTTCTTTTTATTAAAGTTAAAAGTAATTTGAATAACCTAAGCTAAAATCTTCCTTTCCTCTTCTTCCCCGGAATCGAGGCAATGCAGCAGTCTCCGGGGCCCACTCCCACGCCGGTACAAGGTTCGCAATGGCCTGTGGTGGATCGATGGATTTCCACAGATGAGTATGCGGTCGGGGCTGTCCCTCTTCCCACACTGATGCAGGGTCCGCAGGGACCTACGACGGACAGGTGAGTTTCCACAGGTGAGTAGACAGTCGGGGCTGTTCCTCTTCCCACACTGATGCAGGGTCCACAGGGGCCGACGACAGACAGGTGAGTTTCCACAGGTGAGTAGACAGTCGGGGGTGTTCCTCTTCCCACACTGATGCAGGGTCCACAGGGGCCGACGACAGACAGGTGAGTTTCCACAGGTGAGTAGACAGTCGGGGCCCTTCCTCTTCCCACGCTGCTGTAGGGTTCACAATGGGATGCGGTAGGCAGGTGAGTTTCCACCAGTGAGTAAATGGTCAGGGCTCTTCCTCTTCTCACACCGAGGCAGAGTTCACAGGGACCAACGACGGACAGGTGAGTTTCCACAGGTGAGTATACAGTCAGGGCTGGTCCTCTTCTCACACTGATGCAGGGTTCACAATGGGATGCGATGGGCAGGTGAGTTTCCACCAGTGAGTAAATGGTCAGGGCTCTTCCTCTTCTCACACCGATGCAGAGTCCACAGGGACCAACGACGGACAGGTGAGTTTCCACAGGTGGGTATACAGTCGGGGCTGGTCCCCTTCCCACACTGATACAAGGTTCGCAGAGGCCTACGACGGACAGGTGAGTTTCCACAGGTGAGTAGACAGTTGGGACTCTGGGGCTGCAGCAGACTCGAGTCGACAGGCTAAACGGAGCTTCTCCTGGACAGACAGAATCAACTTCAACAGCAATATACAACTCACGTGTGTTGCAGGGGACAGCTAACTTCACACCATGCAGATGGACTTGGGGTTGTAGCAGACTCAAAGTCGCAGCTGAGCAGAGCTTCTCTAGAACAGACAGAATCAACTTCGACAACAGTATACAGTTCTCACGTGTGTTGCAGGGGACAGATAACTTCACACCATGCAGATGGGCTTGGGGCCGTAACAGACTCAAAGTCGCAGGCTGAGCGGAGCTTCTCTAGAACAGACAGAATCAACTTCAACAGCAGTATACAGTTCTCATATGTGTTGCAGGAGACAGATAACTTCACACCGTGCAGGTGGGCTTAGGGCTGCAGCAGACTCAAAATCAACAGGCTGAGTGGAGCTTCTACGAAGACAAACAGAATCAACTTCAACAGCAGTATACAATTCTCACGTGTGTTGCAGGGGGCAGATAACTTCACACCGTACAGGTG
Source organism: Squalius cephalus (assembly GCF_949319135.1). NCBI lineage: Eukaryota > Metazoa > Chordata > Actinopteri > Cypriniformes > Leuciscidae > Squalius > Squalius cephalus. The sequence goes on along the minus strand of NC_137128.1, from coordinate 9,586,906 downwards.
GGCTTAGGGCTGCAGCAGACTCCCAGTCAACAGGCGGAGCGGAGCTTCTTCTAAGACAGTCAGAAACACTACTTCAAAACGGAGGGGTTAGTTTGACTTACAGCTGCTGTTCCTTCTAGTCCTCAACAGATGGAACCGATCAACATTATTAAGCTCCAGTTACTGACAGTAGACCAGCATGGCACGAGGAGAGTGCACGGCAAGAGAAAATAAATCTTCCACACACACACGGCAATTTCACTCCAAACATACAACGTGAGGGAGGGAAACGTCAATTTAGGCACTGCAATCCACTTCAAATAAGTGCAGATAAGGCCAGCACTCACCCAGGGGTCTCCATGCCACAAGCAACGAGCTTCAATGCTGGGAAAAAGAGGTTTCGGGGTTTTCCTCCATAGACATAGACAGGATTCACATCATCGTTCCAACACGGGGGAAGAGGGTAAGAGATCGAACATGAATCAGTATAATTCACTCAGTGACGTTTAGATAGCACAATCAAAGCACTCCAATCCACCTCAAATTCAGTGTTGAAACATGCAGGTACGAGATACGATGGTCGATTACTTATCTCTCTCCCTTCCAGGCAAACGGTGTGTTTTCACAATTCTTCCACACTCCTCGAGTCCCCTCCAGCAGCACTTCCCTTTGCACACCTCAATTCTTCTCTGCAACACTCAAATAGAACGACTTCTCACGGGAGAGAACCACCCAACAGTCTCTCTTCACTGGCTTTTTATATCCTTCTCAATGCCCACATGGCTTTGTCATGGCTCCAAATTAATTGCTCACACCTGGTGTCAATTTCCTCATCCCGGTTGGCAGGGCAACAGATATACACTTACACGGGGGGGGGGTAGTGTTTCCTTATTATTGTACCGGAGGGGACACAATTGCGGCGAACTTTAGTTCCGCCCTCATTTGTCACACCGTGACATTCTCCTCAGTATTTTGTTCCAATCACCTGGATTTGCTAATTAGCACAGTTTTTCAGCTTGAAGATAGAACTAATTTGTGAAATCAGCTGGCTGAGTTCATGGGTAAAATAAACATACGGCAGGACTTTTACTTTCCGACCCCTGGACTATACACCTCTGAAAGGAGTAACACAGACTGTGTCTAGATCCACCACTGATCCAAGAGACGCTTTAGCTTCTGATCCACGAAATGTTTTAGCTTCTGACCCTTGTAATGCACCGCTGTTGTGGGCTTTCTGATGAACTTGTAAATTAGATCACAAACAAAAGTGAAAAAGAATTTCACTCTCAGTCGATAACACATGAACAACCACTAGAGTAGATGTAGTTTATGATTAAAATAGTGCATCGTATAAATGACCGATGTAACCTTCTATCCGCATTCATGAATTCCACATTACAAAAAACACTCTCCAGCGTTATTTGGCCGTTCCCAAGCGCTCCACAACTGGCAACAGTAAATTCACCCTAGAGTTTGTTACATTAAAATAAAATTGTCTTTGGAAACACACAAGGGTAACCAAGGGAACTAACAAGACACACCTGGGAAGACTTATCAACATGAAAAACTACAAATCACCGGACAGGAAATAACAAAAGTCCACACAAAAGACGGGTGGGATCATGACAGTACTATCACATTTATCACATTTGTCTTCATCAAACCAACATCAAGTGATTTTAAAGCTTTAATCTATGAAAAACTATGTTCCTCAGGTGGGTTTTATCATGTAGATGAATCAAAGTATGTGATTGAGGGAGATTCAGTCACTCTAAACTCTGATCTTACTGAAATGAAGAATGATGTGATTCAGTGGAAGTTTGGATATGAAAACATTTTAATAGCTGAAATCAATAAACGGGCCGACAGCATCACTGTATATGATGATGTTCTTGATGGGAGATTCAGAGACAGACTGAAGCTGGACAAACAAACTGGATCTCTGACCATCACAAACATCAGAACTGAAGAGATGGGACTTTATACACTACAAATCAACAGTGAGAGAAAGAGACAGATCCGTCTCCTTTTCTATGGTGAGGTTAAAAAAATGTTTCACCTGTTTTTTAATTACAAAAATTGAAATGAATTCATAAACCATTTTCTTTCTTTTGTTTTATGATAGTTTATTTCAAACTGATATTTTAAACTATTTAATTTAGTAAAACACTATAAAGTAATTTTACAGTATTAATCTGTGACCCTGTTTGTGTTTGTTCTATGTGTGTGTTTTTGGTGTTAAAGGAGTGAAGTCAGTATCAGTGATGGAGGGAGATTCAGTCACTCTAAACTCTGATCGTGCTGAAATAAAGGATGATGATCTGATTCAGTGGAGGTTATCGGATGGTGATGATGAGTGGTCGTCTGTAAAAACTGTACTAGCTGAAATCAATAAACAGGCCGGCAGCATCACTGTATATGATGATGTTCTTGATGGGAGATTCAGAGACAGACTGAAGCTGGACAAACAAACTGGATCTCTGACCATCACAAACATCAGAACTGAACATGCTGGACGTTACGAACGAAAGATCAACATTATGAACACTGAGTTCTTCCTCTCTGTCTTTGGTGAGTTAAATATTTGTTTCACCATTTTATGTTTTAATCACCAGATACAATTATTTATCTAAACACCATTTTGCTTCTTTTCTGTCTGTTTTTGTTTTACGTTATTATTTCACGAGCAAGGGCCATGCCACAACCATGAATGTTGTAAATTATTTTTGAAGAGAGTTGGAGATGAATAGGGAAAGGATGAAGTGGAAGGGGGAATGGGATGGTAGTCAGGTTGATCTGGGTGTCTGGTGTTGGTGGCCCGGAGACTCAGAGTGGGGGCGTCATCTCAGTTAAATGTAGGCCAAGTGATTAGGACCCCCAAAGATTGGAAAGAGCTGAGGTAAGCTTGGCTTGACGGAGGTCGTTGAGATTGTTATGAATGTAAGAGCTTCTGAAGATCAACAGCCAATGAGTCAGATCGTCTCGTTTGAGAGACCTCGACTGGCCACTGAGGTCACTGCTCCGATGTGGAAGGAATGTATTGAGTAGTGTTCTGGAGATACGGTGATACGGTGGAATGATAAAAGTACTTGCTGAACCAGAGTATTGTGGCCAATTTTCGGTTTCGGTTTCTGGCAATATGCCTGGAGTGAACGTATTCATAATTAGGTTTGAATGGGCTGAGGAAGGAGTTTAAACAGAAGATGTAAATAGGGTTTAAAGCTCCAAATTGGTCTGTATTGCTTCTCCAAAAAGTGAATATGACTGGAAGCCAAAAAGGCAACCAGGAACATGGACTCTATGCTCAGGCGATGGCGGGGTTCAAATAGTCTGAGCATAGAGAGAGGATGCAGAGGCTAAGTAGGTCGGATGATGAATACGACGGGACCAGTGTTGGATAAATGTCTGATTCTGGAGCCAAGAGTCTGAATTTCAATTTCTAGACCATTTATGACCCCCTAAAGGATGGTGGCTATGATTATGGAGTATATTTTGCAAAGTGCTGAGGAGAACACGCTGACTGCGAGTTGAGAGAACTGAACTTTGGGGGCCATTTGGGGGCAAATCGGTGCCCACACTGTAAAAAAAAATCCCGTAAAAAAACGGTAAATCTCTGGCAGCAAAGTTTCCAGACGGATTCCGTTAAATTACAGCAAATAACCATTTCACAAAATTACAGGCAAAAACCGTAAAAATACAGAATTGACTTTACGGTCAAAATTATTTAAATTACAGTACTTTACTGTTGATAATGGCTTATTAAACCGTGGAAAAACGGATAAATTATGTCAAATTACATAAAAAGAACATTTAACTTTAAGGTTAAACTGTAAATTTAGGGTTTTATAAAGTTATTTTATAATAATGCTCTGTCTATCTACAGTAATTATCTTTTAATATATAGTTTTTCTGTGTAAAATAACTATGAAGTTATGTATAAAAATGCAATAAGTTCATAAATTCAAATACAAAGTTTGTATATTTACAGTTTTATTTTTTGCAGATCCAGTTTCACAACTTTGACCAATCTCTAATTAAGTACTTAATAATAGCAAATGTACAGTCAATTTCTGTTAAATTAACTAAACGTACAAGTACGGAATACCTGCACATTTACAGTATTACTCATTAAACAAACACTGAACATCAAGATACGTGAATGATAGGAAATACAAGCTTAGTATATAATTTAGAACATGTAAAAATATCCACATTAAAAGACAATTGCTGTATACCTTTATACTCTAATATAACTTATTTTAAACATTTACAATTACATTTTATCCAAAGTGACTTAAAATTAAGAGAACAATAGAAGCAACAAGTGCAGTGACAACAAGTCCCAGTTAGTGTAGCACAGTGCACAATTTTTTTTTTTTTTTATTAAAACAAAAATGTAGTATTATTGGGTCAAGTGTTTATGAAAATATGGATCTTTAGCAGTTTCTTGAAAATGTGTTGAGTTGGGCAGGTCATTCCACCAGCAGGGAACAGTCCAGGGTAAGGTCAGTGAAAGTGATTTTGTGTCTCTTTGGGATGATGGCACCACAAGGCGCCGTTCACTTGCAGAACACAAGCTTCTGGAGACACATAGATCTGAAGCAGTGAGTTTAGGTCTTGCTGCAGCATCTGGATCAGTTGCAGAGGTTTGACTGATGCTGGAAGAGCTGCCAGGAGAGCATTACAATAGTCCAGTCTGGATAGAACAAGAGCTTAGACAAGGAGTTGTGTCACTCCGATAGGAAGGGCCGGATCTTTCTGATGTTGTATAAGGCAAATCAGCAGGATCACACAGCAAGGATGGTTTGGCTGAAACCATAAGCAGTTATGCCTTGGCAAGGTTGAGTTAAAGGTGAAGGTCCTTCATCCAGCAAAAATTTTCCATCAGGTAGGCTGAGATGCGAGCAGCAACCGTCAGATCCTTTAGCTGGAATGAAAGGTAGAGATATGTGTCATTAAGTGATAGGAAAAGTCATGTTTCTAAATGAGAGAGCCTAGTTACACTAAAAAAAATAAAAAATAAAAAAATAGATGGGTGGAATCTAACACAATCGTGGTCTTACTGTAGTAAAACCAAACCTTGTGCAGCTCCAGTGGCCTCACAAGGATCAAATGAATATTCACATGGGAAAATACAGTATAAAACAAATACAATTTTCTGCCACTTTTAGTGCAATCATATGGAATCAGAAGACTCGGCCATTATGATATTTTAAATTACTTCTTCCCATACCTTGTTTGCCATGATCATTCTGCTTTCCACTTGACCTGAAATCACAAAAAAATATTTTTTAACAACTCAGTATTACATTTACACATGTAAGAATATGTTCCACTGAGACAATGCAAAACCTCAACTGACTATGATCTGGAAGCTGAGCAGGAAAGGCTAACAGTGAAGTTTTGAGCGGAGACACCTAACGTTAACGTTAGGGGTGTAACTGTCTGTTCATCTGGATCAATGCAATTTTCATAACCAATGATCAAAAGTATCCTATGAAAAAGGCTACTATGATGACCCCAGGTCATCCAAAATGTAGATAAGTTAATTTCTTCATCAGAACACAAACATTCTATCAACTTTCATTTTATAAGCCTAATATATGCACATATTCTATAGCTAACGTTATGTGTTAACAAGCAGATGCAGCCAGAATATGCAATTTATCATGCTGTGTTCATATTCTAGTCTCGTTTTCTTAACAGTCTTGATTGCCACGTTAACCCTTACGAAAATTAACTATGGTTTAACCACAAAGAAAAAAACAAAAACAAAAAAACAAACATGGTAGGCCTATTTCAAAATGTCCCGCCATTTAAGAGATTGATTTAACGTTACTGACAGATAGCCTACTATCGCGTATTAAGGAAGATTTTATACACAATTAAACAGAATTTGATATGTATAACAAGTCTACGAGATGTTTTTTGAGATGTGGGTTCAGCTGATCTTTCTTAAAACAGATGGAAAATGTAAAGACGCATGCTACATTTTCAGTATTTTGCCCTCCAGCTCTTGCCAGTTATGACTGAACATAATTTAAGAATGCTAACGTTAGCTTGAAAACTGTACACGTAACACAAATGTAATATAAAATATCGTTCACATGTTACTTAGTATAATGAGACTCTTACCTCAGCCGGTGATCGGTTGGCATGATGTCCGCCGTGACGAACAAGGCTCACTGAAAAGGACGTTATTTCCGAAGAATCCAAACGGACTGACTGACAACAGCTCCTGCTCACGGCTGCTCGCCTCTTGACGAATACGATTGCTTTGAACCACTGTTGATCTCACAATCCACTTCACGAGAGTAGACTGAATTCAAATCTCCCGCTTGCCCAAAATCGACTGATCTCAGCTAACGTTAACCGTTGTGGGCGGGAGTAAACAACAGCGGAAAAGTAATAGCGGCGAATTTGAATCTGCGTCATCGCGCGCGCGCACTCACACACACAAAGCCCTGAATGTGCAGCAACGGAGATTTGGAAAAATATTCATAAAATATACAGGAAATTATGGGAGAATAAGACAATGAAATAATGATCAAAATGAGTATAAAATAAAATGTGAAATAAAAAATAATTCAATACAGGCCTACTGTAGCCTATGTAGGGTACTGTATGTACAAATACTATTATTTAACCTTTAAAAAGCTCTCTTTAACCCCCACATGCTTAATCTGTAAGGAAAACATATTGAATAGATGCAGATTTCCGCAGTTATACCTTCTTTTCTTTGTTTTCTAATTTCACAGAAAAAATCTGTAAAATATTACTTATAATTTCTGTAAAATTACACATAACTCTGTAAAAATACAGACAAGTTCCTTTAAAAAAAAGTAAAATTGATGTAAAACCAAAATACAAGCAATTACCTGTAAATTTAATAGTGGACCTTTAAATTACAGCAAATGCCTTTTATTTTACAGATATTTGCTGTATAATGACAAAACGGTAAAATTCTGTAAAAAAATACAGACAATTACCTGTAAAATTACACTTTTTTTTTTTACAGTGCAGTGTAAGAACCGCTGAAACCTCTGGAGGGTGCTGTGTCAGTGTATAATTTAGAATCACCGGGATGAGTGATATAGTCATTGTTGAAAATTACAATGCAACTGAAGGTGAGGTGTACGGGAAAGTAAAAGGTGCTCTTCCAGAGGACTTCAAAGAAGCACCAGAAATCTGGGTGGATAGGCATGTTTAAGATATCAGAGTAACCAGGAGCCGTATTGCTGTAAACCTGTCCGTCCTTCGGATGAGACGTTAAACCGAGGTCCTGACTCTCTGTGGTCACTAAAAATCCCAGGATGTCCTTCGAAAAAGAGTAGGGGTTTAACCCTGACATCCTGGCCAAATTTGCCCCTTGGCCTCTGTCCATCATGGCCTTCTAATCATCCCCATATACACTGATTGGCTTCATCACTCTGTCTCCTCTCCACCAGTAAGCTGGTGTGTGGTGGGCGTTCTGGCGCAATATGGCTGCCGTCGCATCATCCAAGTGGAGCTGCACATTGGCGGTGGTTGAGGAGATTCCCCCTTCCATGTAAAGTGCTTTTAGTACCCATAAAAAGCATTATTTAAATGTATCAAAATTATTATTATTATTATTATTATTATTATTATTATTATTAAACGGCGGATAAATTTGTGAGTGTAGCTGCTGAAAAGAAGGGCGATGGACCGCTGAAGCTTGCCGGGTAGGTGGCTCTGCTGTGGCTGAAGTATGGGGTGTTGCTGGATGGTAGGATGTAAGGGTGATGGGGGAGGGAGGGGTAAGTTTGGACTGATTGAAAATAGAAATAGAGGTTTAAGGGGACCAGATTGGCACGTATGAGGTAGAATTGCTTGGGCACTGGAAGGTATCTGGACTGAAGAGTTAGCTGTTTGAGAAATACGAAAGTAAACAGGAGCAGTATTGCTGTGAACGGCGGCTTAATTTGAGCGTAGCTTACGAAAAGAAAGAAGGGCGATGGACTGCTGAAGCTGACTGGATAGGTGGCTCTGCTGTGAAGTATGGGATGTTGCTGGATGGTAGGATGTAAGGGTGTTGGGGGAGGGAGGGGGAAAAGATTGAACATAGAAATGGAGGTTGAAGGAGTCCAGATTGGCCCAGACAAGGTATACTTTCTTGGGCACTGGAGAGTATCTGGAATGAAGAGTAAGCTGAAATATCAGAGTAAACAGGAGCCATATTGCTGTCAATGGCTGAAGGAAGGGTAGAGGAATGGAGGTTGGGATGAAAGGATGTGTGTGATTGGGGTTTTGAGCAAATTGTGAGCATGGAGAAGAATGATGAAATTATTCAAGAAAGATCAGATGTCTGGATGAGCTGGGCTAGATCTATAAATTACCGGCTAAAATTTGCTAGCGTAGCTGCTGAGACTGGAGAATGTGATGGGTAGATGCTAGATGCTAGATGACAGAATGTAGGATATTGTGGGTGGGAGGGAGGGAGGGAGGGGTTGGGGTGAAGAAGGGAGTGAGGGGGAAAGGGATTGACCGGTTAAATAGAAACGGAGGTTGAAAGGGATCCATATTGGCCCCCGTGAAGTAGAATTCCTTGGGGCCCTGGATGAGGTATCTGGACTGAAGAGTTAAGCAGCGGTCACACTACACTTCTCTTTCCATTGATTTCCTGAATGGAAGGAGGGACGGATGGATGGATTTTGGGATGAAATGATGTATGTGATAGGTGTTTCTGAGCAAACTGTGAGCACAGAGAAGAAAAGAATGATGAATTATTAGAGAAAGATGAGATGGAGAAGAGGGAGCCTGGGAACGAGTCAGAGTTGGAGAGTTTTTTTGAGGTGGTTTTGGACGAAAAAGCTTGGGGAGAGAATTTCAGATAACCCTTGAAGAGGTGGAATTGAAATCCAATGATTGTCATCTGAATCGGGTGACTTAATCTGTATCTCTGAATCTGTAGTGAGTGAACTTCAAGAGAATGAGACAAACAGCACTGTAAGGGGCGGCCCGATGTAAGAAGGTTTTGAGTCGGGAGACTGGTTGAGGCATGGTCCCGCTCCCAAACCTTAGTTAACTAGTCAAGTCCATTTATTTTAAATTTAAATATAAAATTATTTACTTTTATAAACAATCAAAAAGTTATTTAAAAGTCTCTCTCTGCTGCAAACCCTTTTTCTGTTTGTTCTCCATGTGTGTTTGGTGATCCAGATGAAATGTCAGTGATGGAGGGAGATTCAGTCACTCTAAACTCTGATCTTACTGAAATGAAGAATGATGTGATTCGGTGGAGGTTTGGGAATGAAAACATTTTAATAGCTGAAATCACTAAACAGGCCGACAGAATCACTGTATATGATGATGTTCTTGATGGGAGATTCAGAGACAGACTGAAGCTGGACAAACAAACTGGATCTCTGACCATCACAAACATCAGAACTGAACATGCTGGACATTATAAACTACAGGTGTTTTCAAACAGATTTTCATCAAAATCATTCAGCGTTTCTGTCTCTGGTGAGTTGAGATCATTTGTCCCGTCCATCAAATATTCGTATTTTTACCAACTATTTACATACTTATTAATTGTTGAATAATTTTATAGTTTGAGATGATACAACACACTGATTGAACCAAAAATAAAATGGTTTATTAGATTTGCTCATATTTATCTTTCATGTTTTTCAGCTTGTCTGCCTGTTCCTGTCATCAGCACAGCCTGGCCTTCATCATCATCATCATCAACTCATCCCAATCCTATCAGCAACCAGACTCAACATCTGGACATCATGTTAATAGGTATATTATATATATTATTTTATTATACTATAGGTGATATTAGGTATTATATATAGTTGATGTCAGCGCTGATATTAGCGTTTATTGATTGATTTGATCTCAGTTTGATGTTTTTATTCCTCAGACTCTGTCCACTGTTGTGGTCCTACTGAAGCTGTGATCCGATTGGTCCTCTCTGCTCTGGTGGGCGTGGCTACTGTCATTATTGTGGTTTATGACATCAGATCCAGAAGAGCTGAACAAGATCAAGCACATATTCACACATCAGGTACATGATTGATGATGTCATTTCTCACAAACTGATTTCATTTATAATTATCTGTGAGATTTATTAATGTATGGCTTTTTATGTTTTTCTTTTTCAGGAAGTATCGAAATCTAAAGCAGAACGCTGAACTTTAAAGGTTCTTCAAGTGTGTTTTTTTGTTCTAGTTTTTTTTTTCATAATAAATACTGAATATTTGAGCTTGATTATTTTGAGATTTTTGAAAAATCTTATACGTGAGGCTTTATTGTTTATATTTCTCTCAGATACAACAAAAATGAATAAAGATCTCACACAGATCTCACTTTACTACTGCTGTATATTTGCTGTATGTATTTTCTTGCCTTTATCAATAAAGTTTCTCACTCTGAGGTAAGAGTCTCTCCATGTTTTATATTTATTATGTCGAGCGACTCCTGGAGGAATACAGACTTTATATATAGTTTAAAGGTTTCAGAAGTGTGGAACATATAAAGCTTTACATTATTAAAATATTATTTAACTATACTGATACTATTTGTCTATCTACAATAATAAACAAACAACTTCCCCCATCTTGTCGTTTTACCTGAGAAATCACTGATTTGGGACACATTATAATTTACTTTGAGATCACAGTGAAATACATAAACACAACATATCAATGCTCCATTTCCTCCAACAGGGAACGATATAGTCTTTAAATCTCTGTGATTTGTCTCTGTGGTCTCGTCTGAGGAGCAACACCTCCATCTAGTGGCTCACCCTGAACTGACATGTTATCAAGAGTTATTACCAGGGGGGCAGGGATTTGTATTATTTTGAAGGTACCCCCGGGCGCCGCCATTGGCTAGCGGAACCCCACCTGCTGTTAGCATCCCATTGACTCCCATTCATTTTGGCGTCACTTTGACAGCGAATAACTTTACATCTGAGGCGTTTAAAGACTCCATTTGTCCATTATTTATTTCTAAAGAAACACGAAAATGTATAAAACGCTCCATTACCTTGTAGCTTACGTTATGGCCCTGTAGAAGCAGTTTTTGTAAAAGTAGGCTAACGATTGCGTCACAGCCACTCGACTCTCTGTCTCACAGTAGAGAATTACCGTATGGACAGGAGGAGAAGCTCGCGGGCAATCGGGGGGACGTCGAGGCAAAATGACAAAATAATTAATCAGAACACCTACAAAAAGTTTCTCCTGCTCCAAGATCATGGACAGCTCCTACTCACGCTCTCTGTCTCTGCGAGTTTCGGAAGGTAATGATTCAGATTGATCTTGGCACAGCTACTAGAAGACAGACGGTTTGCTCACGTCACATCTACGTCGTCGAGCTCAGTTTGAGTCTGCGCAGTACGCTGGACCCCCAGGAAGTAAGGTTTTCTAATTGGCTTCACTTTGTCTCCGTTGAATCCAATGGGGTCGCTGTGTCCATTTCTTTTACTGTCTATGGTTATTACCTCAGTCTCTGTAATGAGATCCAGTGACTGTGTGTGTTACTCAAGAAAGTCACTAGATAGCGCTGTGTTCAGTATTATGTGACGAATAGCCTACTATGGAATGAGTAACGAAGAATAAAACCACATGTTGAAGGCAGTGTTGCCAGATTGGGTGGGTTCCCGCCCAATTGGGCGGTTTTGAATTTGATTGTGCGGGTAAAAAAGGGTTTGGGCGGGTGGACAAAATTTGGGCTGGTTTGGGGTCAGTTCGGCGGTTTTCAAACATCTACATTTTAAAGTCTAATAGGCCTTATGCCCAGCTCCACTACTTCCTGAACTTCAGCCAGCTCCTTTGTTTCCTGTCTGCCATTATTGGACAAACTGATTAATCCAGGTGTGTCTGATTATTGTTACTGAGGTCAGGCACACCTGGATTAATCAGTTTGTCCAATAATGGCAGACAGGAAACAAAGGAGCTGGCTGAAGTTCAGGAAGTAGTGGAGCTGGGCATAAAGCCTATTGGTTAAAAAACTAAACTAAAGTGTGCATGTAGTCCATAAAATCAGTCATCATGACATTACTGTACACACACGCCCATGCAGAGTCAGCTGGCATTGGTGTTGACATCACCGACGAGCACGCACTTTTAGCCAATCAGCGATCAGCAGGCAGATGCGATTGAGCGCGATAAGTTGTAGCTGTATACTCAAGTGATCGCTAATGCCAAAGTGATATAGTCTACTAAACAGTAAGTTGTATCTACGCAGTAAAGTAAAGAGTGAGATACAGTAGTGAGCAACTCTAAAAACGTACACCTGGTGGGAGATATCGATGGTGACTATACTATAACTCTGAGAGGAGGAGAGCACAGTTGAATGACTTGAAATGAAATCAAATATGGGACGTGAAATATGTCCATGGTCATGTGCACACTAGCCTAACCTTACCAGATATCGGCAACTTTTACACCGTCCAGACTGCACTATACTAGACCGTGACAGCTGCTGAAAAAGGTTTGAATCAATGATGAATCCGTTTTGACTACTATTCTGCGTTATGTTCTGCAATGTGTACTTCCGAGGGTTAAAGTCATCGGTTCATTTCTTGATTGCCGTTTTGACTGTCCACCTGGACATTTTAGTCATATTGGCTAATTCTTCTTAATTATTGCCCTGTTTTGATCTGTTTTCCTGGAATTTTTTTATTTTTTTATTTTATCATTGTTATTTTGTTTTAAGGAGATACAAGTTGTGCTTATCAACCTTGAATGACGGTAATGATATGAAATTATATCATATTATTTTGGCAGTAAAATTTTGGGCGGTTTTTTCTTGTAGTGGGCGGGTTTTGGTGAGCTTTTGGGCTGGAAATCACCGTCCCAATCTGGCAACACTGGTTGAAGGGTTCAGAGAAAATAAACAGACATGTTGAGACTGCACTGAGAAGATGTTTGTGTGTGAAAATCCCAGTAAATCAGCAGTTTCTGAAATACTCAGACCAGTCCGTCTGCACCAACAATCATGACACGTTCAAAGTCACTTAAATCACCATTCTTCCCCGTTCTGATCTCGGTTGAACTTCAGCAGATCGTCTTGACCATGGCTGTGTCCGAAATCGCCCTTATCCACCTTATTCCTGACAAGTTTACTACGTTTTGAATTATGGGTGGCACTTCCGATTTGGGAATCTTCCATTCAAAAAGACTGAAAATAATCATTTCAAATCATAAGGTTGCCCTACAAATAAAGCTGATCCGTCAGTTTGACTGAATGAGCTGTCAATGTTCCTTCATGTTTTATTTTCAGACATCACGAGAATAATGTAACACTTGGTATTTTAACGTGACATGTTATAACAAGAATATCTATGCAAGAGCTATTTTCAGTCGCTGTATTCTTTTCCTTGTGATTTTCTTTTTTCTTTTGCATTCCGCTGTAACAGTATGAAAAATGACAACATATACTGCACATTTGAGGTCTATTCTCCCAATTTAATTTATTATATATTCCATTAAAATTCACTGGACTGCACGAAGAATCTCTCGTTTTCTCCTCAGATCCTCACGTTTCTTTCCAGGTTTGTTTACACAGGTAAATACATATATATTAATCAGTGGCGTGCACAGACCCCCAAGACCAAGAAGGGCACAAAAAAAAAGAAAATAATTATTGCTTCAAATAACAATCAAATGTATTTTTTACATAATTTAAATGCAATTATTTATTAAATAAATCACCTGTATTTAAAGCAGTACCCGTCTGTTGTGTTTTTAAATATTATAATGACTTCCTCACAATTAATTGGAATATCTCGCTCGATGGAGAGCAGCAGTAGGTCAGAGAGCCTCTCTTCATTACAAAGACTTTGAAGACTGGATTTCACAAGCTTTAACTTTGAAAATGACCGTTCAACTGTAGATGTGGAGACAGATAATGTTGCATATATTTTAAGGAGTTGAGAAAGAGAGGGGAAAACAGACTCAATCTCATTGTCTTTTAGGCACTTTAGCATTTCCTGCACATTGCTTTTGGGGAAGGAGTAGGATGCATGAAACCTGTGAAGGTCTTTTCTTCCTCAATCCCATATAACTTGCTAACTGTTCTGACAAGTTCAACATCACCGGTTCCACTCCTTTTGAGCACTTGGATGCTACTGTCAGACTGTGTAAGCCTTTGAGGATAATATTTGTCATATAGACCCCTTTTGCGCCGACGTCACAGTTACGTCACGATGCAAGCTGGAGGCAAAACAAATGGGTACACTGGATACAAACCAGCACAGATTCGGCTACATAATAAGGAGCTTAAATTATTATTTTTATTATTAAATGTCATCTTGTTGTGTTGTTGGGTGCAAGAATCGATGAAAAATGAGTAGGCCTATGCTGTATCTGGAATTTATATTTCTAGAAAATTATAAATCATATCATTAAAATTTCATTAAAGTTTCACACATACTCCGTTTGCAGTGCGTATGCGGTGCGTATTTTTTTCCGTACCCATGTTAACAGGTTAGAGCTTTCACACTGCACGCGGTTGCAGTCCGTCGATCCGGTCCAGTTGCGGTGCGTATACAGCAGTGCAGAGATCGTTTCCGCACCGAGTCTATTTTTGCTGTGCTGCAAACGCTGAATTAAAGTGACAGCGCATGTTTCGTGGTCAAAATGAATACAGATTGACCAGATTGACATGAAAATGTAGTAATTTCATCATAAATGCATTTAATTAAATAAAATGTAGTAATCTCACCATAAATGCGTTTAATTAAATACTAGCCTACTATTTTTCACAGTCATCTTTTTACTTCAAGACCGGGGTAAATCAAGGAAAAATACAATTTACTTCAACAAGGGACATAATGAACAACACTCGTCTCATTCGTGGAGGTGGAAAAGTTCTTTGTGACATGCAAGATTTATTGTATAAAGATTTAAATTATGCAAAAGAAAGGGTATGAGTCTGCTGTTTTTGTCAATTTTAAGTTTTAATTTAAAATGTATGCGATTTTAATATAAGTGCATGGTTAAATATTTTACCACTTGCTTGAGCAACTTAATATATAATTATATAGAAGTAATGCATTGATTAATAGTTTGTTTAAATTGTGTTTAAACTTGAATACGTCTATTAAAGAGTATGTGTACAAAGAGAATCGCAATGCTGACATTTTATTTTTTTAAATAAAATTTGCTGATAACTTCTGTATTTGAAATAGGCCTACAATTTGTTTGTTGTACAGCCGGATCAGTTACGCACTGCAAACGCAGCTTATGTGAAAACAATTTTAGCACATGCTGCTCCTGCACCGCATACACACTGCAACACGCACTGCACACGGAGTATGTGTGAAACGGGCGTCACTCTTTACATTGTCGTCTTCTTGGCGCTGGCTAGGCAAAACTGCGGATCGTACCACACAAGTCTTTACATGACCATTCAGCACATAGTTATAGGCATCTAAATATATATGCCCTCAGTTTCTCTTTACCCTCGGTTTCTCTATCGGGTAGGTGTAGAAGTCAGGCCACTCAACCGGAGGTAGCGAACTAGCGTTAGTGAAGCGGCCAGAGGGATCTTTCTGCCTCCAGCTAAGCCCCGCCCACACAAATACGTCACCATGTTTACCAACTGTAAAAGGGTCTATAATATCAGTTGAACTATTATCCTTTCCTTTGAATCGTCTGACCATCTCTTGAGTAGTGGTATCCAAAAAGGTGTAGTATACCCTTGTTCGGTAGAACTCCTCCAAATTCTCAGGGTGATGGTCTTCTCCTGTTGACTTGGAACTGTACTTATACCTTGCAGGTATTTTTCTGGGTCTTGTCTCACCAGGTATTTTGTCAGCAAACTCAATTCCAGCAACCTCAGCCCTCTCCTTTGCTTTTTCAAACACAATTTTGAATTCACTTTTTGACCTCAGTTCCTGATGCCTTTTTAACAGTCCTTCCACCACTGTGTATGACACTGCCAGATCCACATCTTTAAACTGAAGATCAGCTGATGCAACAGCAGTCTCCTGAAACACTGGGGTGGCCACCTCCAAACAAAGCATAAACTCAAAATCTATGCTGCGAAACAACATTAGAGCATCACCTGCAGCTGGATCTGGTGGATTGCTGTCTGACAGCTGCATAGTGCTTTTAAAGCATTTTCTCGACAGGCCTGTCAGCCATTTTAATTCAAAGGTTAACAATTTTTGCATTTCTATGAATGCAGCATGGCGCTTGCTAGAAGAAGACAGGAAAGTGTAGACCCTCTCTACCAAATTAAAAAAACGCACAAAATGCGGGCTTGATTTAGTGGTCACTAAGGCCGTGTGTCCACCAAAGCGTTTTTTCACGCGGCTGGCGTGTTTTTTCAATTGTTTTCAATGGGAGCGCCGCGTTTTTAAAACACCATGAGCGTAACGAGGTGCTGAGCGTCTTTTTCACGCTGAAGCGCTGAGCGTTCGGCGTTTTTTACAGGTCGCCGAGAGTTGAAGAATGTTCAACTTTTGGTAAAACGCAGCGCTCATCACTGTCACTTTTTACCCAACCGTCCAATCACAGTGGAGGAGGGGCGGGACTAATACCACACCGACCAACCGCGTCCGCCACATTCTGCTTGTACAACGTACGTCAACAGATGACAACAACAAGCATAGTAAAGCATTTATTTGCATGTCATGGACAAACCGGACCACAAAGGATACTTGCTCTGAGTGTGACATATAGGTAGTTTCATCCAAAAGAACTGAAAATATCGTGGCCTCATTCATCTCTTTCAGAATTATATACTGCCGTGCAAAGGCAAAAGACCGTAACTTCGTTTTTGGTCGAAAATGAGTTATTTATATTTTTGGCACATTCAAGACCTTCTTTATCATGTGGATAAGTATCTTGAATCAATTCCGTTTTTTTTTCGAGAAAATAATGATTTGTCTTAACAGTAACTTCCAAAAGCCCATGAGAAACCAAGGCAGAACACCGTAACATCAGTTACCGCTCTTTGGCTTTGTTTTGGAACGCTCAAATTACGAGTTACGGTGCTCTGCCTTTGTTTAGCCGCGCGTCAATATGAAGTTACTGTGCCGGTGTTCAATCAAATAATGCTACCTACCAGATTGTACGGTTATCTGCCTTTGTTTTAATGTCCATTAAAATTAAAATTACGGTGTAGCCTGTGTACTTTGTACAGCTGCCATCAGTCGCTCTAACTTCTGATGTTTTCAGAGCGGTCAGAACATTTAGTATGGTCTGCTCCATCGACAAACGTGCGATATCGATCGCGAAGGATTATGCAGAGTTGACAGAAAAACGTTACACATTGCCGTATCAGATGAATACAACCAAGAATTAAAGCTTGGCAAACTAGCTGGCAGAGTGCCAAAACTTCGCCTTCAGCCCCGCCCTAAACGCGGTCGAGTCAACGCTGGACTAATAGGTATTTTGTCATGTCAAATGTATTAATAATGCCATCAGAATGCAACCAAAGCACAGGATAGCAATAAGTAGATGGCTATAAATAATTGTAAATCATACAAAATAAATGCCATGATCACTAGATTTTATACAGGTGTTACTATAATGATTTTGTTAATGGTGATCAGCAACTAAATATTGATAATGTGGAAGTTACTGCCTTTTGCCTTGGCATGACTTCTCACTTTTTGCTGACAATACAAAGGCAGAGTACAGTAACTTTAAAATAGTGGTCAAAAGTCAAGTTTGAGCTCAAGATTTTTTTATGTATATAATTTCCATTACTAAAACATCTATTTGCCAGATTTCCAGTGTCCTACCTATAATTAATTTGGCGGGACAACTAAAAATCTTTAAAGTCATTTTTCTCAGTTCCACACTCTAGCGACTTAAGGTCTTTTGCCTTTGTAGGGCAGTATACCTCACTTGTGTTCCAAGAGATCTTATTAGGTCATTTTGGGTCCTGTTGGATAAAAGTGTCACCTGTGGCTTCTTCTTGTGTGACTGAATCATCTGGATACACTCAAGATGCATTCTGAGGACACTGTCATATTCAGCTAGGAGGTGCACAAGCTCAAGGAAGTTTCCTCTGTTTGAACTGGTGCTATGTTGATCATGGCCTCTAAATGCAAGTCCTTGCCAAATATACTGTGATGTCTATCAACCAAAACAGGATTTCTCTGTTTTTCTGTCTTTCCTTTTCATTTTGTAACTCACATTCTGCAGCCTGAGCTTTAAAAGCTTCAACTAAAGGTCCCTTTCTATAGTTGGCCCACCTCCCCATACTGATCATATGGGCTTCAGTGGCTGCATGCTCATGAATCTTTTCAACAGCCTTCCTCCAGTTAACAACTCCAGCTGTTCTCCATGCTGTTCTGCCTTTAAACTTTTCTTCTGTCAAGGAGAAACGACAACTAAAGCAGTTGTTACCAGCATACCACTGGCTCTGAAAAGACCGTCCTTGAGGATTTTTTGGAAAGCCAGATACTGGTTAACATGGCCCAAGAGAGCAGCAGAACTGTATCTAGTTGCTATCAACTTTAATTTGATGCTGATCAACATGAGATGGGTCTGTTGGAAACTGTTAGGCCATCAAGGATGGGTAAACTTCTGGTGCCTCAGAACCTGGTATTCAGTACATGCTTCTGCAGATGTTATCTCTCCTCCTTCCTCCTCACTTGGCCTAATGTCTCCTTGCATTTCCTGACTCATCTCACTTTCTTCCTCATTGGCTTTAACCTCTCCTTCATCTTTCTCTCTTGTCTCAACTGCTTTCCCTTGAATCTCTTCAATACTCTCCTTATCTGAACTGCAACTCTCTATACAAAAAAAGTATATTTTACAGGGATAGTTCGCCCCAAAATGAAAATTGTTTCTTGTGTGGAGAATAAAATTAGATTATATAATTATTGTGTCCATATAATGAACAGGAATGTTGACTCCATTTGTTCCCCACTGGCTTTCAATATATGGATAAAACCATTTTAAAAAATATTCAGACAGAAAAAAAAAAGTCAGACAGGTTTGGAACTGCAAATGGGTAAGTAAATTATTAATTTGGGAAAATGATTGCTTTAATAATCACTTGTTATTGTCCTCAAATGTAAACTATTATTACGATTGTAATAAAAGTTTAATTCAACAGTACTGTAAGCTCATGCTCGATCAGCCCAAAGCCGGCATCCGACCGGCGTGGAAGGTCTTTACGTGTTACTGTCCTTTAAATGCCATACATTTGAATATGTATTTTCTCGTTATTTCATCTGACTCCATAAATGAAAAGGTTTTAATGATATCTGTGCATCATTAAATGTGAGCAAATGTTTGACTATTCTTTTTAACTCTTTAATAAAAAATAATGTCAAAGACCAGAATAATCAAATGTAACAATTTATGTCAGGTAAATGTATCATGCCAATTTCATAATCAATTCAAAGATACTCGATACAAAACATCAAATGCTCTGGAATAAAGAGAAGAGATGCAAACCCGACATTAGGAAATACATGATGCTGAATTCTTTGAGGTCCTTCAACATCATGGGCTCATCTGGGTAACAGAAGGCCCCAAATCCCCTGCTGCATTTCATTATATAGCCAGAACCTTTCACATGGAAACATCTGAATTTTCATCATCTGAGTTCGCCACTTATTTGGTTCCCCTGGAATAATTTCCGTTGTGGTCTGTGTTATTTGCAGCGCGTTTCTGTACTTGGTTGTGTTGTGAACTTTTGCAGCGCGTTTCTGTATTTGGTTGTGTTGTGAGTATTTGGAGCACACGCGTGTTGTCAAACTGATGAAGAAGTTTTCTTAATTTGTGGGTGTTTTTTTCTATTTGCATGTTTTTTTTTTTTCTATTTGCATGTGTTTTTTTTCTATTTGCATGTGCTTTCTTCAGTTGCAGCGCGTTGAGCTCTCTAGAATCTAAAAGGATATTAAGATATCTTTAATATGAGTTGCGGGCAGGGAACCTGAAGGAGGGAACGGGAGACGTAACGTTGTCGTGACGACGTAATTGGGATCACTTCAGGGAGCCCTATCAACTTCGAGTGTCTACAGAACGAGCCAATGAACGTTGGCGTGCGTGAATCGCGCCACGCGCCCCCGCCCTGCAGCGTGGGTATAAACAGGAAGCGGGCGCACGCACACATTGTTTTTCGCTGAGGAGCCGAGATTTGTGACGGCCATGCAGCGATGGTCAGCAACGGTGGCGACGGGACGTTACGTCTCCCGTTCCCTCCTTCAGGGAACGAGGGTTACATTAGTAACCGAGACGTTCCCTTTCAGTCGCTCACGTTCGACGTGACGACGTAATTGGGATCCCATGGAAAACGCCACGGTTGCTGCCACATCCAGCACCCTACGCAAGACTCTCAGACCCCCAACTGCTGGGGCGGAAGACCTGCGTAGAGGGAGTTCAACTGCTGTTCCATTATACCCCACACAGTGGAACTCTTGGATAACACTAGGAAAGCGTACCTTTCCAGGGGAAAGGACGCTGCGGAGCCACATCCTGCCCGAAGGGAGGTAACGTGGAGAATACACATATGGACTGACCGAAGGGGCAGTGCAACATATGGAATGTCACTGGGGTGGCTCCACCCAAAGGGGGAGACTACACCAACAGTGACGGCAGAGCAGACTCTGCCGAGGGAAAGACACGGGCTCACCGCAGGGAGCTGGTCGTGGAAGAATACACATATGGGATCGCCGCAGGGATCAGCACATATGGAACCCAGCCTAGCACAAGTTACAAGCATACGAGCACTAGGCCTGGCGTCGGACGCTCCGCAACGTCCGACTGCCGAAGGGGTGCGGATGAACTCACAGGGTTCGCCAATTGGGGAACTCGACTGGAGCAAAAAGCGCACGTATCCATTCCTAGGAAGGGAGTGGCGCAGCAAGCCGACACTAGAGCGGGAACTTCGGAATTACCGGCTAGTTGAAGCGAGCACACATGAAGAAACCGGCTCAACACGTAGGCTATAAAACCTAGCGAACGTGTTAGGTGTCGCCCAGCCCGCAGCTCTACAGATGTCTGTCAGCGAGGCGCCGTGTGCCAACGCCCAGGAAGCAGCGACACCCCTAGTGGAGTGGGCTTTCAACCCGGGCGGGCAGGGCACGCCTTGGGCTTCGTAAGCCAAGGCGATGGCATCCACTATCCAGTGGGCCATCCTCTGCTTGGAGACAGCCTTTCCCTTCTGCTGGCCTCCGTAACAGACGAAGAGCTGATCTGAGGTCCTGAGGCTTTGCGTTCTGTCCACGTACAGACGCAGAGCGCGAACGGGACAGAGAAAAGCCAGGGCTGGGTCTGCCTCCTCCGAAGGCAGCGCTTGCAGGTTCACTGCCTGGTCCCGGAAGGGAGTGGTAGGAACCTTGGGCACGTATCCGGGCCGGGGTCTCAGGATCACGTGAGAGTAGTCCGGGCCGAATTCTAGGCACGATTCGTCGACCGAAAATGCATACAGGTCCCCTACCCTCTTGATAGAGAGTCTTACAGGAAAGGATTTTTAACTCAGCTGATTGCAGAGGCTCAAAGGGTGGTCTCTGAAGTGCCGAAAGGACCAGAGACAAATCCCAAGAGGGTATAGAGAGTGGGCGAGGAGGATTCAGTCTCCTCGCTCCCCTCAGGAACCTGACGATCAGGTCATGCCTTCCCAAAGACTTACCATCAACAGCATCGTGATGTGCGGCAATAGCGGCAACATACACTTTAAGGGTGGAGGGAGACAGCCTTCGCTCCAGCCCTTCTTGCAGGAAGGAAAGCACGGCTCTGATCGAGCAAGATCGGGGATTCTCCTCGTGAGAGGAGCACCAGTCAATGAACAGGTTCCACTTCAACGCATAGAGGCGCCTCGTAGAGGGGGCTCTAGCGGAAGTGATGGTGTCAACTACCGCAGGGGGTAGGTCACCTAGAACCTCTGCGTCCCGTCCAGGGACCAGACATGGAGTTTCCAGAGATCTGGATGCGGGTGCCAAAGGGTGCCCCGTCTCTGAGAGAGCAGGTCCTCTCTCAGAGGAATGGGCCAGGGAGGGGCTGTCGCGAGGAGCACTAGTTCCGGGAACCAGGTCCGGTTGGGCCAATACGGCGCAACTAGCAAGACCTGCTCCTCGTCCTCCCTGACTTTGCACAAGGTCTGTGCAAGAAGGCTCACTGGGGCAAACGCATACTTGCGTAGGGTCGAGGGTCCCCTCGGTCAGGGAATAGAACAACTGGCAGTGAGACGTGTCCGGGGCGGCAAACAGATCTACCTGTGCGGTCCCGAAGCGCCTGAAAATCAGCTGGACCACCTGGGGATGGAGTTGCCATTCTCCCGGTAGCACCTGCTGCCGTGAGAGCTCGTTGGCTGCACAGTTCAGCAGGCACGGAATGTAAACGGCACGAAGCGACCTCAGATGCTTCTGACTCCAGAGGAGGAGATGGCAGGCGAGTTGTGACATGCGGCGGGAGCGTAGACCACCTTGGCGGTTGATGTACACAACGGTCACAGTGCTGTCCGTACGGACCAGTACATGCTTGCCTAGTAGCAGCGACTTGAAGCGGCTCAGCGCAAGACGTACTGCTAACAACTCAAGGCAGTTGATGTGCCAATGCAGTTGAGGCCCCGTCCACAGACCTGAAGCTGCATGCCCATTGTACGTGGCCCCCAGCCGGTGGCAGAGGCATCCGTGGAGACCACAGAGTGCCTGGACACTTGTTCCAGGGGAACACCTGCCCGCAGGAACGAAGGGTCCAACCACAAGCTGAGAGTTTGGCGACAGTGCAGAGTCACTTGGACCCGGCATGAGCCGCTCTGCCACGCCCATCTCGGGACTCGATCGTGGAGCCAGTGTTGGAGCGGCCTCATATGAAGCAATCCGACCAGCGTAACCGCGGCTGCAGATGCCATATGCCCCAGGAGCCTCTGAAAAAGTTTCAGTGGTGCCGCTGTTCTGCGTCTGAGCGTGCTCACGCAGTTCAACACTGACTGGACACGATCAACATGACAGGGTGCGTCACCAAGGCCCGAGTCCAACTCCATACCGAGAAAAGAGATCCTCTGCCCGGGGGTGAGTTTGCTCTTTTCCCAGTTGACCCGAAGCCCTAGGTGGCTGAGGTGACTGAGCACCATGTCCCTGTGTTCGCACAACTGATCTCTCGACTGGGCCAGAATAAGCCAGTCGTCGAGGTAGTTGAGGATGCGAACACCACGCTCGCACATGGGAGCAATGGCCGCCTCCGCGACTTTCGTGAAGACGCGGGGCGACAGGGCCAGCCCGAAGGGTAAGACCTTGTACTGATATGCCCGCCCCTCGAACGCAAAGCAAAGAAACGGTCTGTGTCGAGGGAGAATCGAGACATGAAAGTACGCGTCCTTCAGGTCGATCGCTGCAAACCAATCTTGGGGATGGATGCATTTGAAAATGCGTTTCTGCGTAAGCATCTTGAACGGTAGCCTGTGAAGGGACCGGTTCAGGACGCGCAGGTCCAAGATTGGTCGTAACCCACCACCTTTCTTGGGTACAATGAAGTACGGGCTGTAGAAGCCGGTCTTCATATCGGCTGGAGGGACCGGCTCGATCGCGTCCTTCGCCAGTAGGACTGCGATCTCTGCCCTGAGCACAGGGGCATTGTCCGCCAGAACACGGGTGAACAGAATGCCCTTGAAAGCAGGGGGACGCCGGGCGAACTGAATCGCATAGCCGAGTCTGATGGTATGGATGAGCCAGCGAGACGGGCTGGGAAGCGTTAACCAGGCTACCAGAGACCGAGCAAGCGGGACCAACGGCACCACAGACGTACCCGGGGTGGGGCAGCGCGGCGGAATGCAGGGACCTGACTCGGATGGCACAGCGGCCCCGAAGTGGGGTCTGAGTGTGTGGTGCAGCACATACCTGCTTCCGTCGAAGGGCAGAGTGAGTGTGCGGAGGCGTCAGAGCGTCCGGAACACAGCCACTGCTGCTCGCTGGCGATGAAAGAGGGGCTCTGGAGTGACAAGGCATGGCGGCGTCGACTGCCAAGCGCGCCCTCTTGGGGCCCAGAGGTTTCAGACGTCGCCGAACAACCCAACCTGGGAAAGAGGGGCATCCAGGAACCGATATTTATCGGTGTCCCTCATATTCGCCAGGTTGAGCCAAAGGTGGCGCTCCTGGACCACCAAGGTGGACATCGCCTGACCGACTGAACGCGCGGTTTCCTTCGTCGCTCGGAGGGCAAGGTCAGTTGCCACACGGAGCTCCCGGAGGAGCTCTGGGTCAGAACCACCCTCGTTCATGTCCATGAGCGCCTGGGCCTGGTGGACCTGCAAGAGCGCCATGGTATGGAGGGCGGAAGCAGCCTGTCCACAGGCCTTGTAAGCCTTCGCCGTTAGACCGGACGAAAACTTACAGGCCTTGGACGGGAGGCGTGGATTACCCCGCCAAGAGGAAGCGGACGCCGGACACAGTTGCATCGCGACGGCCCGCTCCACTGGGGGGATATCCACATACCCCTTAGCTGCCCCGCCGTCGAGGGTGGCGAGGGGGGAGGAGCCACTAGAACGGCTTCGGGCACTATACGGTGCCTTCCACGTCCTAGAAAGCTCCTCATGCACCTCCGGAAAGAAAGGTAACTGGGCGGCGCACTGAGAACCAGCACGGCCCACCCCGAGAAACCAATCGTCCAACCGAGAAGGTTCGGGACGTGGTGGAGGGTTCGCTACACGCCCCGAAGGGGGCAACGCAGCCGAGTCGTCATCTCCAGAGGACTGAAGCTCCCCCTCCGATGCTGCGATCAACATCTGATCGTCAGCTGGAGCCCCAAAGGAAACGGTTGGTCCTTCCGGAGATGGACCAAGACGTTCACTAAGGGGCCCCAATGGCAACAGCGCTTGTGAGGCGTGAGGGGCCCGCGGAGGTTGACTCGACGGGGAAGCCCTCACGGTAATCCTCAGATCACCCTGGTCATGCACCGAAGTAGACCTATTCTGCGGGGCAGAATAAACGCTAGATCGGGGCATAGGCAAGGGGACTGCACCTCCCTTGAGGTAAGCGAGTCTCAATCTAAGTGCTGAGATAGTCATATTCCCGCAATGGGAACATGAACTATCCACAAAAGCTGCCTCAGCGTGTTGAATGCCCAAACACGAGATGCAACTATTGTGGCCATCTGCTGGCGCCAGGGTACGACGGCATCCAGAAACGCACAAGCGGAATGACATCTTGAAAAAGACGCAGGGTCACGCTTGTGTTGCTCTTTTAGTAAAAAATAAAAAAGATTGGAAAAACACTCTCTTAGTGCTGAGGCACCCAGGGGTAGCCGCAGTGTGAATGAACACACACAAGGGAAACGCCCACCAAACCGACACACACACACAGACACAAACAATAGTGCTGTGAAAACAGCAGTTGTGAGCTGCAATGCTCGCGGCCACTGCTGATCGCGCCGTCACACCAACACTGCGAGCAGAGAGAGATTTTCCTTTGAAGTCTTCAAAAGCGCTGATTCTCATAGACAGAAGTCTCATAGAAGCTCGGCTCCGAAGTGAAAGACAATGTGTGCGTGCGCCCGCTTCCTGTTTATACCCGCGCTGCGGGGCGGG
This sequence comes from Squalius cephalus, assembly GCF_949319135.1. NCBI lineage: Eukaryota > Metazoa > Chordata > Actinopteri > Cypriniformes > Leuciscidae > Squalius > Squalius cephalus. The sequence goes on along the minus strand of NC_137128.1, from coordinate 9,561,457 downwards.
GGCGCGTGACGCGATTCACGCACGCCAACGTTCATTGGCTCGTTCTGTAGACACTCGAAGTTGATAGGGCTCCCTGAAGTGATCCCAATTACGTCGTCACGTCGACGTTACGTCGAACGTGAGCGACTGAAAGGGAAACAAAACGTCTCAGGTTACGACTGTAACCATAGTTCCCTGAGAAAGGGAACGAGACGATGCGTCGATAACGCTTTGGGAACGCCCCCGGCGTGAATGCGTCTGAAGCATCTATGTCAACTAGTCCAATGGAATGAATGAAATGCGTGTCACGGGCGGGTGACGTCATGACCAGGAAGCTATAAAAGCGCATCCGGTGAAACCGGCTTTAGCTTCGAAATTTGCCGAAGCAAGTCGATTACAGGAATGCAGGAAGTATGGCAGGGCGACGCATCGTCTCGTTCCCTTTCTCAGGGAACTATGGTTACAGTCGTAACCTGAGACGTTCCCTTTCGAGGGAACTCGCGATGCGTCGATAACGCTTTGGGAACGAGAATACCCAAGCCGCCAGAATTCCAAATGCCTGCGTGTAAGCCTGTTGTCAAAAAACCCACACTAAGCACTGAGCACCTGAGACCCTGGGGCAGCATCCAGGTCCAGGCTATAGAATCTGACAAATGTGAGCGGAGAAGACCAACCCGCCGCATCACAAACGTCTTGGAGGGACACTCCAGATATTAAGGCTTTAGAGGCCGCCATACTTCTAGTGGAATGAGCTCTGACTGCCAAAGGACAGGGCTGGCCAGAGGACTCATAGGTAAGAGAAATAGCCTCGACTATCCACTTACTAACTGTCTGCTTAGAAGCCGGACAACCTCTCTTGGATGATCCAAAACAGACAAACAATTGATCGGACTTCCTCCATGGAGAAGACCGATGAACATAAGTATCCAATGCTCGCACTGGACACAACAAGTTCAGCTTTTCCTGGCCCGGAGAAGTAAAAGGTGGAGGACAGAAAGCCTGAAGCACAATAGGCCTCGGAATAATGGTTGGCACCTTAGGGACATAACCCTGTTTAGGATACAAGAATGCCTTGACCATTCCCGGTGCGAATTCAAGGCAGGTGGGAGAAACCGAAAGGGCCTGAAGATCTCCGACTCTCTTGAGGGACGAAATGGCTAGAAGAAAAATAGTCTTGAAAGTCAGAAATTTCTCTGAGACCGACTCTAAGGGCTCAAACGGAGCCCCAGATAGGCCCTCCAGTACCAACGCCAAGTCCCAAGCCGGCATCCTAGTGCGTGTTACAGGCCTTAGCCTCAGGGTGCCACGAAGGAAACGAGTAATCAGGGGGTCTCGACCCAACGATACACCACCCACCGGGACGTGGAAGGCCGCAATGGCTGCCACGTATACTTTTAAGGTGGATGGACATAAACCTGACGCAAAGCGATCCTGCAGAAACTCCAGTACTGTGTTTACTGAACAGTTAACCGGGTCCCACTGACGCTGGTGACACCAAGTAGTGAAGACTCTCCATTTCAAAGAGTACAATTTCCTCGTAGCGGGAGCTCTGGAGCTTAGAATGGTCTCAACAACCTCGGTTGAAAGACCACTCTCTATGAGTTGGGCCCCCTCAGAGGCCAAACCCAAAGTTTCCAAATCTCTGGTCGGGGGTGGAATATTGTGCCCCCGGCCTGAGACAGAAGGTCTCTCCTGATCGGTAACTCCAAGGGAGGACCGTCTAGTAGATGAATCAGGTCCGCAAACCAGATTCGACTTGGCCAACGTGGTGCTACTAGCAATAGGCTTATTCCGTGCTGACGAACTCTCTCCAGAACTCCTGGGAGCAGAGCAACAGGGGGAAAGGCGTACAGACGTAGCCTCGGCCACGTCTGCACCATAGCATCCAGCCCCAGGGGGGCTGGGTGGGTAAGGGAGAACCAGAGTGGACAGTGCGTCGTATGCTGAGACGCGAACAGATCCACTTCGGCCTTGCCGTAAAACTCCCAAATCTTCTCCACCACCTCGGGGTGAAGTCTCCAGTCCCCTGGCCTCAGCTCCTGCCTCGACAGGACGTCTGCTCCGATATTCTGGCCCCCTGGAATATACACTGCCCTCAGAGAGAGTATCTTCCCCAGGGACCATAGGAGGATCTGGTGTGCCAACTTGCATAGTGGACGCGACCGCAGACCCCCCTGACGATTTATATAAGAGACCACCGATGTGTTGTCTGTCCGGACAAGCACATGGTGATCCCTCAGGTCTGGGAGAAAATGTCTCAACGCGTTGAAAACAGCCAACATCTCCAGGCAATTTATGTGCCAAGAGAGATGATGACTCCTCCACAGACCCTGAGCTGAGCGGCCTTCCATTACCGCTCCCCAGCCGGTGAGGGAAGCATCTGTCGAGATAGCAACTCGATGGCAAAGAGCTCCCAACACCGGACCCTGGGACAGGAACCAAAGTTTCTTCCATATAACCAAAGCGCGGAGACACCGCCGCGTGACCTTGATCATACGAAGCGGGTTTCCCCTCGGGGAAAACCCTCTGGTCCTGAGCCACCACTGCAAAGGTCTCATGTACAGCAGGCCAAAAGGTATCACGTTGGACGCCGCTGCCATGAGCCCTAACAGTCTCTCGAACTGCTTCACAGTGCGTGACTGACCTAGCTTTAGCTCTTTTATGGCTGTTAGGATAGCAGCTACACGAACGGGCGATAGATTGGCTCGCATCGTGACTGAATCCCATACCACACCCAGAAAAGTGGTCCTCTGTAATGGAGATAGCACACTCTTCTTGGCGTTGAGCCTCAACCCCAATTTCCGCATATGTGCGAGGACGACATCTCGATGCCGAACCGCTAACTGTTCTGATTCCGCTAGAACCAGCCAGTCGTCTATGTAATTCAGAATACGTATGCCCTGCAGCCTGAGCGGGGCCAGAGCTGCATCTACGCACTTCGTGAATGTGCGGGGTGATAAAGCTAGACCGAATGGAAGAACCCGATACTGGTATTCTTTGCCCCCGAAAGAAAACCTCAGGAACTTCCTGTGCTGAGGGAGGATGGAGACATGGAAGTAAGCGTCTTTCATATCTATTGTGACAAACCAGTCCTCGGATCTGATTTGAGTCACGATCTGTTTGAGTGTCAGCATCTTGAACTTGAGTTTTTGAACTGTACGATTCAACAGACGAAGATCTAAAATGGGACGCAACCCCCCATCCTTTTTTGGAACGATGAAATAGCGGCTGTAAAAACCCGATTCTCTGTCGGGTGAAAACACCTGCTCTATAGCTTCTTTCGCCAGAAGAGCTTTCACCTCCTGTTCCATCACCAGAGCCTGCTCGGGGTGTACCAGCGTGGGCACCACCCCGTTGTAGGGAGGAGGACGCAAACCGAACTGGATTCTGTATCCTTTCTCTACTATATGCAGGACCCATTGAGAAATATTTGGCAGATTCTTCCACTCTGTCAGAAAATCTACTAAGGGAACCAGCCTCTCGAGGCTGGCCTCTGGTGTAATTGAGACACTCGGCCCGGGGGCCCGAAACATATCGGCAGGAACCACCCGAACTGAATGTTTTTGAACCCCCCTCAGAAGGTTCATATCTGACGCAATGTCGAGTTGACATTGCACCAGACGATCGCTGGGAACCACTGCGCCCCGAGACCAAGGGTGCGGGGTTGGCAGAATGGCTCCCTGAGGACACCGAGGTGGAGCGGACACCGTATGCTGAGGTGTGATCCGCTCCACCCCGGGTGGGGCTGCCCTCATGGGTCTGACTCCATAGGAGTCAGGACCTTTTCTTTTGAGCCGAAGCCTTCTTAGCCTGAAGGACGGTCCTCAGATCCGGCTTCTGCTTTGAAGGCTTCGGCTGAGAGTGCTGCGTCTGTTTCCAGTGTTTTTGTGGCGGAGCACGAGACGCAACACTCTCTTTCTGTTGTGCTCTGTATGAGGAGCTTGACGGCTGGGACTGCTCACGCCCAGCAGCCCCAGGGGGTTGGACACGGCGAGGGAGAAATTTTTTAAATGCCTCTGACTGTTTCTTAGCCTCCTGGAATCTTTCCACAACCGAATTAACAGCCTCACCAAAGAGACCAGAGGGATCAATAGGTGCATCTAACAGAAAAGCACGATCTTTTTCTTTTATTTCTGCCAGATTTAACCAAAGATGCCTCTCAGTGGCTACAAGGGCTGCCATAGACCGCCCAATTGCTCTGGCGGTCTCCTTAGTAGCCCTGAGAGACAAATCAGTGGCCCGACGAAGTTCTCGAACCTCATCGGGCCCCACCCCCTCGTTTCTGTCCAAATCCCCCAGCAGATCAGCCTGATAAGCCTGGAGCACTGCCATAGTGTGTAGACATGCTCCAGCCTGACCTGCTGCCGTATATGCTTTGCCCACGAGAGATGATGTAGTTTTCAGAGGCTTTGTGGGCAAAGCTGAGGCCTTCAGGGACGATGCTGAACCAGGCGACAGATAGCTCGCGAGCGTCTGTTCAGCCTGTGGCATCGACCCATAACCATATTCTCTCAGCCCCCTAATATCTGAATAAACGTGAACATGGGGACTATAGAGACGAGAGGAATATGGTTTATTCCAAGATCTGGACAGCTCACTGTGCAGATCTGGAAAAAATGGAAGGCCTCGTGGTGGAAGTGATTTAATAGATGGAAGGAAACGCTCATCTAGTTTGCTTTTAGGACGAGCGTCCCTTTTCTCGGCTGGCCATTCAATATTCAACTTTTCAACAGCACGAGTAATCACATCCACCAACTCCTCATACGCTGGAGAAGAGGACTGTGAATCCTCTTCCCTTATTGTGCTTTTACTTTTTTCACTGTCAATGCTCAGCACATCCAACTCCTCAGAGCTGGAGCACTGAAGCATTGGGCTCTCTTCCCGGGCGGAAGAAGCCGCAGCGCGGGCTTCCGACACCGGGGAGAGAGCGCTGGATCCCCCAGGACAGGAAGGAGATAAGGTCCTCGGACCCGTCTCCAACCCTTCTGAGAGATCCTTTTGCGATCCCCAGGAATGCATTCTCCGCGCTGCCTCGGCAGACGCGGGTCCCGCACCCTGAGGATCGCGAGGCCGACCACTTTCCTCAAAAAGTGACAGCCGGGAGCGGAGCGTGCGGAGAGGAAGCCGCTCGCAATGCTGGCAGTCAGCCCCCTCGAAGGCTGACACCGCATGCTCCACTCCCAAACAAATGACACAAAGCTTGTGTGTATCCCCACCCGTTAAATAACGCGGGCAAGGAGGAACACAGAGCTTGAACATTTGCTTTTCCATTTCAATAGACAGACAACAGTAAATAAGACAGACAGAGTTACACAGATCGCTTGCTGAGGCAACAGAAGCTAAAGCCGGTTTCACCGGATGCGCTTTTATAGCTTCCTGGTCATGACGTCACCCGCCCGTGACGCGCATTTCATTCATTCCATTGGACTAGTTGACATAGATGCTTCAGACGCATTCACGCCGGGGGCGTTCCCAAAGCGTTATCGACGCATCGCGAGTTCCCTCGAAAGGGAAGTAGTGCTTTTTCCCATTTTGAAATGTCACTGTTGGCATATAATGAACCAAAGATGGCTAAAGTCAGCCGATTTAAAGACTAACAATCTCTGTGTAAAAGTAAAATAATGATGCTCTTCTAAAGTTATTTTAACCCCCTTGTAATCTGACTCCAAATCTCAGGTGGAAATTGTAATTTTGACCCATTTTACAAAACAGTAAATTTCTCAGTAAATATAGGCCTACATCCATCACATGTAATATTTTGGCTTTCTTCTTCATGTTTGTCTTTCTCCAGGATTCTTTCAAAATCAAAAATTTGAGCCGAGAAAGTTTCTTAAATTTGGTTGATTTTTAACATGAAAGGACCCAAATGTGTTTGTCTGATAACCTTTTATACATCTTTTGTACACATATTTTCAGTGTCCCTTATTCTGTCCCTTATTTTCCTATAAAGAACCACGTTTGTCCCATATTTTCCTTTCCAGAAGTTGGCTACCCTAATCATGAAAGACTCTTAATCATAAAAGAGCTCCGTTAAACCTTTATAACAAAGGAACACAAAGACTAAGGTTTTTTATTATTTATTTTTTTATGCAGATAAAATCACACGCATTTTGGCCACATAACAGGTACATACTTCTCCAGAAATGTTTGTACAAGGTTGTCTAAAGTTTTCTGTGATGCAGTCATCTATGTCATTATTTCATCATAGCGCCTCTGGGTTGCTTCCTCAAATTCCTTGAGAAAATTGAGGAGTTCATGCTGATCAACAATCTTTTCTTCTTGTGGCAACTGATGGCTGAAGCATCAGAAGATTTGCAGGAGGTTTCACATTCAGGAGATGGTGGCCGGCTACTGGAGGAGGAATGTTGTGGAGACACATCACTTGGCCAGGGAGAAGAGGGCCTTGAAGAATCCTTTCTGAGAAACTCTGGTTTCTTTATTTGGACATTCATAGCATCGCCTATTACTGGGAAGTCGATGTCATGTTTACTTCCAATCAGTTCTTCCATCTCAGAGTAGAAGTTTAATTTGATGACACCTTGTACTGTTGATTTGTTATTGTCTTTAATTTTCTTAAATGCATCTTTCAGAGCTGCCCATTTTCTTGCCACGTTTGCCTGATTAAACTGCAAATAAAACTGCTTGGTCAGTTACTTGGCTTTTGTCCACGGCCACCTGTACCCTAGCCCCCAGCTCAGCTAGAGATTTTGGTAGCTCAACTTCATTGCTGGTAAGTCAATGGGGTACAGAGTTGGCTCTCTAGTGAAAACATGGATAGGTAGACAAAGAAGGTACAGAAGTAGTAGGAGGCGTGGCAGAAGAAGTTGGGGAGCCAGAGGGTTCAGGGTTGGAGTAAGTAGTGTTAGATGGCTAAGAGTGTTAGAGGTAAAAGGAGAGACACTGCTGGAATCTGTGTGGAAACAACAGAAAAACAAGAATTATATTATGTATAAAGTATATGTACTGCCATTTTTCCAAATGATAACTTGCACAATGCAACTAATTGTTTAAAACATTACTTTATACAGACAGAAATTTCAATTCACAAAAAAAAAAAAAAAAAAGGCAATTTTGTATGTTGATTCAGAGTTGGCGTCATCTTAAGTCCTTGCAGAGGTTGGCATCATCTCTTCACATGTGTTGGGTCATCTGAAATCTTCATAAGAGGCTGGATTCAAACTGGAGCTGGCATAATCTCTAGAAATCTCCAGAGGTAGAAACAGAAAAGCAAATGGAAAATAATTAGCGTAGCTAATCTACACCCCTCATGTCTCTTCACAGACTAGAGTCAAGCTCAACGGTCTTCTTTCCCAGCAGATTCTGCCAAGCCGTTCCCTTGGCTGTGGTTTCGCTAGATAGCATGTAGGGACAGATGGCAGGTAATCCAAAGCCCTCATGTCTCTTCACAGTGCCAGACTACAGTCAAGCTCAGCAGGATCTTCTTTTCCCGCTGATTCTGCCAAGTTTGTTTTCTTGGCCTTGGTTTCACCAGATAGCAGGTAGGGACAGTTGGAATCTCGTTCGTCCATTCTCGCTTAATCTCTAGAAACCTCTCTAGCTAGAAACAGAAAAGCAAATGGAAGAAAATAAGTTAATCTACACCCCTAATGTCACTTCACAGACCAGAGTCAAGCTCTACTCATCACTAATTAGATGATGAGGCATTTGGCTATTAACTTCTTATTATCAAGCCGCCTTGGGTTAGATATTATAACCAGTGACTTGAGGCTGGACACTTTTGGCGCAACTATCGAAGGTATCACCACCTAGGCAGTTCATAGAGACATGGATTTAGTCCAAGTTGACGAAGTCTTCTTACTACTTAGTTCCACGTGTATAGAGATCATAACATTTCAGGAGAACAGCGATGGTCAGCAGGCATATGTAGCAAATTAGCTCAAGGGATATCGTCTGAGCTTACACATTTACCTATGGTTCCCTGAGAAGGGGAACAAGACACTGCATCCAAAGACACTTTTGGGAATGCCTCTGGCATGAAGATGTCTGAAGTATGTGTATCAAACTCGACAGTGACATTGGCCTGCGACAGCCCGTTGTAGGATTTGAGAATGAACCAGACCCAAATGAATCTTTCAGACTTATCAAGAAGCAGAATTTCATAGAAACTCCTGATCAACATGCAGGAACCTAAATCAGACAACTCCATTCAGTCTGAGCTAACTAACCCCTAGCTAAGTACTTTTATGACCATGCAAGACTGTAAAGATGAGCCTAGCTAAATTAAGAATGTGTCAACATTAGGCAGTTAACCCAATACTAATGGTCAAAAGTATGAGACATCATGACCAGCACAAGGAAAACCACAACAATAACATCAGAGGTTGGTAGAAAACAAACCTTCCTCTTCTTTGGGTGTTTTCACACTTGGTCCTTTTCAGGGGTCTGAGCGTAGTTTGCGTGATTTTTGGACCATATGTGAACACACCAAACGATCTCAGACCCCTTTAAAGTGAACCAAACAGACCATTTCGGGAGGCAGTCTGAGTACTGTTGTGGAAAATATGCAATTTGGATGTGTTGTGGACGACACACAGAATGCAACAAATAAGAAAAAGTCAGAAGAAGGAGGATGAAGAGGCCAAAGGCTTTAGACAGGTCCGAAAGGGATGTCCAGAACTTATCGGTTCAGTTCAAGACTTCGGATTGGATAAAGATAATGAATTATGAGGGGATTTCCAAAGATGACGACCTCAAGAATTCAGATGGTCTATAAAAGGCTGAAAGGAGAAGATGAAGGCAGACGCTGATTCTTAGAAACTGCCTCTCCGGTGTTAGATGCCATGCCATTGAAGCCTCTGACAGACAACGCTTGTAAACGGTTTATTTTTTATGTTGTTTTGTCTTGTTTTTTATATATTAGTACTTTTTTATGTAAACTAGGTAACCTGTAAATAATAAAACTATATTTAATTGAAACTAAGAAGCTTGCCTGCCAAAAGTATTTACCAAATGTATTTAAAATAGCTTACGTTTATTTCATAAGTATCCAAATCCATTTATTTTACTGACATATCGTTTGAGACTTACTGAGATCAAATTATAATTTATCTTTATTTGGAGTATATATATATATATATATATATATATATATATATATATATATATATATATATATATATATATAATGTATATATGTGTGTGTAAGCAATAAGGTACGAGAGGCTGTGCTAAGTCACAGGTAAAGGGCATTGTTGTTAGGCACGAAGCGATAATGCACTAGCCTCAAGTACCTTATTGCTTTTAATAAAACAGTTACCACACAATACAAATAGTAAAGCCTAAAAATAGTCCCTGATCGTGAACAGCAACAGAAGTTATAAATATTATTTTACCATAAGATGGCGGCAAATACTGTCTTTATGAGTGAGTCAGTCAGAAGACTTTTATATTGAAAAGACTGAAACTTGTGGACATGGAGAAGCAAGACGCAACTGACAAGTGACTAGTTTTTCAGGGCACTGGAAAACCCCTGAACTGTTAAAAGGACAAGATATCACAGCTGACATTCAAACAGAATTTTTTAGTACTAATATATGACTAACCTGAAGGAAGTTGCTATATCTAGTGTAAATGCAGGTACACTCACTTACTCGATATCTCACAATACTCTATAAGCTTCAATGAACAATTGGTTGCTAGGGGTGTTGAGTAGTGATACATAGAACTGTTGTGTAAAGCGGTCATAGCATTGTTTTATCATGAATAAAACACAGCTAATGACCAATCAGAATCAAGGACTGGAACTAACTGTTTTATAATATATATATATATATATATATATATAACATTATGTGAAGGTTATTTTTCAATGTCATATGTTCTGAAACAAATAGTAACATTTCAAAAAAAAAAAAAAAAACATTAGATGAACATTCAACTATTTCAGAAATAAAATGTTGCACAATGTTTTAATAACGCTTATATGTTCGTTTCCTGAACATTAGCCAACTTTCTGAGAATGTTTATTTTTAGGTGGGAAGGCAGGCATTGCTGTTCACAGAAGCGGAACATGAATGCCATTTTTATAGCAAAAGAGTGCAAGGTAAACTGCAAGTTGCCAAAATTATTCATTTTTGACAACTATGTTAAACGACCATCAGTAATACTATTCAGTAATGCAAACTACTCAACTATTTTTGTCAACTTTCACAATTTTGAATTGAAAGTACAGGCTGTAATTTCTGTGATTCATGTAATTAAAACTGAATGTGAGACAAAAAACAGAACCCTTTTCAACATATTAAGCATATGATTAAGAGTGATTGCGCGCATAAAATAAAAAGCATTCGTTAGCCTCATAGCATAATTGCCTGTTATATTTTTTAAAAAAATGACTTAGGCAATTATGCTATGAGGCTAACAATTTGTCAAAATTGTGAAGAAATATTTTACAAAAAAATTCCAGTGCAAGATCAATACAAGTTATCAGCATGATATACTCTGAATCACTAACATTACCTACATTAATGTCACCTTGGTGGGAAACTTACTCATTCATTAAAATGTTGAGACAAAAGAAGAAATATTGTTTTGAATAATACGCAAATAATAGTACACAATTAAATTTTTTGAATTTATTTTTATTCATATCAGCAGCACAACCCCCCCCCCCCCCCCCCCCCCCCCCCCCCCACACACACACAACTACAGTTTCCAATATCAGAAGATTTTAATTGTATTCTTTTTTAAATTTGTTTTTGTATCAATTATGCCACCATGATATTAAGCACTACAACAGATATGCAATTAAAATGTCTTTAATTATGAAAATAACAACAGCGCAGTAGACAGTTAAGGTAGCTTGACTGTGCTGACAAAATAACAGCGCTGGTTCCAAATATCTCCCTGTAAAATGTTTGTGTCAGCTACTCTTCATCTCTGGATACAAAAAAAAAAACACAAAACAGAACACTGAGTTTGCTGTTAAGACAAAACACAATGTTGAAATGCTATTTTAATGGTGATAAAAAATAAACCAACCTACTAACAGCTGCGCCATGGTTCGGAGCCGCTACATATTTTGTGTGGCACTGCATGTGTTCAACAGCACGTCTCCGGTGGAAGAGTAAGTACTCAGGTCCTCTGCTCTATAAAGAGATTCAGGTCTGCAAACACACACACACAAACAAACATGTAAGAGCTGACACATTACACATTTTTACTGCTATAAACCCAGAGATAATGTAATGTTTATGCAAGTGAATTTAGAAAGAAATTGAGGCAAGTGGGGAAACTTGAAATAATAGGTTGAATAAATGTTAGAAATAGTGACCTCCTAAGATAAAGGTTGGAGATGCAGCCCTCAAAGGTGTCCTTGCCCAGGAGAACGCTAGAGGAATACTGGCCAGATGAAGGGTCCCTCTCTTTCTGTCCAACATCATTTTCATCAATACGAAGTTCAGTTCTAAAACAAAGGTGAAAAATAAGGCTTATTTACAATTTAAGAGACTCAGTATCTATAGCTACACAGGAATCATTCATTTGGCTATCGTCACACTTCTCATAGCAGAGGTGTCAGAATATAATTTATAGAACGCAAACCCTCCTTACAAAAGTTACAATAGCTAGGTTTCCATACCTATTTTGGTATATCCCAAAAATTGACGTCAAAATCAAATGAATCTTACCGCTGACCCTGTCCGACAACAGTGAGATAATGCCATTTGCCATCCTGGTACTGTTTAGTAGATTTCCACATGTTGCCTTGGAATTTCAGGACCACATATCCTTTCTCCATGGAAAGTTCAATGTTTTTATTCTACCACAGAAAAATCACAGAGCCAATGTTAAAAACACGATGAGAGGTTTGTAAATTGCTAATGAAATGTAAGGAAAAGTAAGCCTGATTGGCCAATTAGTCAGACTAGTTCTTTAGACACATAAGGCCAAAGTTTTGTTCGTGTCAGATGTATTTGACCATATAGTGTGTGTAATTGTGGAAGGGATGTACATTATTGCTGTTCTGCAGCAGGACACCGTCTTTTGTACTCTTGAAGCCCAGTGAAAGGTTCACGTCGTCTAAGCTGAAGTCTTCAGGGAGTTTCTCCAATGCACTGCCTAGGCTGAATTCAGCGTTCCTGAACATCTGGAAAAGAGGTGAAAATAGATTATGGTTAATAAATTATACCTTTCTGTGTTTCATTTGCCGAAATCAAGCATTATTCTTTTAAATGCACAATGCAAATAATAAAATATTAACTTGATTACCAGTGAGTCATTAGAGCAGCCTTTGCCAATCCCCACTTTTTCCAGAACGACTGGCGTTATACCACCAGCAGTGCCGATTTTCACACACCCTTTCAGAGCAGGGATAGTGATGTTGTATCTAGGGTACAATCATTCAGAATTAGTAAACCATCATATGATTGCTTAGAAAAGGTCTGAATCACTTGGTTAATCAAAACAGGTTAAAGGGAAGACATGAAGACACAGACCTCTCACGCAAAGCATTAGGTATGCCACCGATGTACGAGTTCTTGAACTTTGGTGGAATGACGTCTGTCCTTTTGACCTCGGTGTTCCCTATTCGGACCCTAAACTCCTTCCCTGCAATAATGTAGACTTTCACATCTATATCCTGTAATATGGAAGAAAAAAGTGCATGTTATGTTTTTACTGCCATGATTATGTCCAGTACCTTAGAGAAAAAGTCAGCCTCATTCTTCCTTACCGTAAAGAGGCTTGGTTTATCTTCACTTATGACGGGCTCCAAAATATTATCTTTGTCCCGGCCACGTAGAACAATGTAACCTCTCTCAAGAGAGACAGTGTAGTAAAAGTCCTGATAGGGTATGAAGAAAATAAATAAATAAAATATAAAAGACACAACAGAAAAAGGTTCAGTAGGTATGAACAAATTCTTACATCATTCTCATCTCCAAAATACCACAAAAGAGCATCCTTAGCTCGGGTTCGCACTCTCTGGTTGATCACTTGATTGTTGAGGAATTTTTCAATCAGGACTTTGGCATAACCAGTGCCTTGATAGTATTCTGAATCTGACAGCGTGTTTTGTCTGCGCAAACAAAAAGAGAAGCAGATTTTTTTCTTTCATTTTTATAAAGTGCTGCCTGCTGTACATGCAAATGTGGTGATGTGATGAACATGATTGGTGTTATTGTTAATATATTATTAATTATTAGTACATAAGCATCAAACCATTCACACGTTGAGAGCTTACCTCTTGCAAGGGGTTTCTGTGTTGATATTAACCGCATTCTTAAAGTTGTACAGACTGATAAATTTGTCATTAAAGGTGGAGAACTCAATGCAGCCAATGTATTTGCCATAGTTGAGTGAGTCTGGTGGCTAAAAAAGGCAAAGACTTAATAAATAAACATGTATTCAAATTGAACCAAGAATTAAAGAGATCATCACACAAAATCCATTGACACTAGGAGAAAAAATGGCATTTACTGTGAAGTCATCTGGATAACCTCCTACATAGAAGACCATGTTATCTGGACTGAGATCCAGCAGGTTACGCGTCACCTCTCCCAGGTTTCCCTTCATCTGCACAGGATTGAACTGCTGTGTGTGAACGACTTGTGCATCTTGATAAATTCTAGGTGGGGAACAAATAAAAAAAACAGGTGCATATAGTAGATAAAAAATATCTGTACAATAAGGTTCCACTTGTTAACATTAGTAAACTACTTTAGTAAAAAAAAAACATAGTATTACAATAGTATTTTACTGTAATGGTATTTTTAGTTGTAACTTGTATAAACACATGGCATATGAACATATGAAAGGACAAATCAACATATTTTATTCCTTTAAATAGACACAAAACTAGAACATACTTAATGGCAGCTATTTGTGACTCAACATCAAACTCATAATGTTTGATTATTATGCATTCAGCACATTGCTTTGATTGTATTTGATTATTTTTGGAGATGCATAAGCAAAACCTGATAGACACTGTAGGACATAATAACAGATTCGTTTAAGGGCCTTTTGCACTGGGTCCCCCAAGAACTACATTTTCCCCTATGGCTATTTTCCTGGTTGCATTCGCACCGCTAGTAGGAAGTCTGAAGTGGCGTAAGCTTGCCGACAACGACGTCATTTAAACGTTGAGTTCAACACCTGGAGGATGTAGGACGCCATGATCGGAGTTGTGTTATTGATGTGTAGTGGGTTTAATGATAAACGGGAATGGGATGCGATTGAAAGAGCAAAAAGGAGGGCTAAGAGACGAAATCTCCACATATCATGGAGGCTGAGAAACGAACACAACGCTGCAGACAAAGGGGAATGCAGTTAACATTAGCTTTCTGTATGTTTCTGTGCCGATAACTCTCTGTATGTTAGTTTGTGGAGTAAGCATATGTAAACTGGTGTGTGTGTTTTACTGGCGTTTTTTTGTACGACATGCTTTCGGCCAACTAATGTACACTTACATCCCTGGTAGTTCCTATTGTGCTGCATGGTTTAGACCCTTCTCTGAAGTAGGAGCTAATTTAGTTCCCCCAACTAAAATCCCTCCCAGTTCCTGCGGTGCGAACACGCCAATAAGTGGGTACTTCCTCCAATAGATATAGGAACTATGAAAGCGTTCCTATTTGTAATAATTGTTTCTGCCTAAAAGAAACAAACAGAATAAATACCATTGGTTCTTTTTTAATTGATACCGCATGTTACTATACCTGTAAAGGTCGATTTTGTCAAAGGAAGCCAGGTTAGATGAGGACTCAGTGATGTTGGTTGTCTCAACGTCATTCTCCACTCCATTGAGCTTATAAATGACATGCAGGATATTACCTCGAAGAGCCATGCCGATGAAGTCTCCAGATGCCTGTGAGAACATTCAGTTAATGCATTAATGAGAGTAACAATTAGTAGGCTCGAGCTAAAATGAGCTTGTATCCTCACACAATTGACAGGACAGGTAATCACACTCACGTCTTTTTTTCCGAGGTAAAGCACAAACAGATCGTCTTCGACCTTCTGGGTCTGACGGCGACGACGCCTGGTCCCGTCCCCTCGAATGGGGGGTTTCTCGGGTCTCTGGAGGGAGAGGGTGAGAGAGGTGTACGCCCGCAGGTCATCCAAGTCTCTCGGGGGACGCATCTCCACATAACCATTACCAGAGAATTTCATAGGGACGACAATCTGCAACAGATTTAAGACATGAAGAGGACCATGCAACATTATGCTAAAGCTTTCTATTGAAAAAATCAATCAGTCATGAGTTAGGGGTCATGAAAACTAGACAGGTCTTATAACCTTTAGACAGTACAATCTTTCGAAGGTTCATTCTTGTCAAGTATATGTCGTCTATCCTGACAATAGTGAAACACTCCATGAGTTTAAACTCTTGTCCTGTATTACTTTCTGAACCATCGAAGAAATAACTGCATTTATAGCGCAAATCAAGGTTCAATTTTAAAAGGAATGTATATAAGCTAAGGAGAAAAAAAATACGACAGCATCTTCGTTTTAATCTATTTATCTTGTCGTTTGGTAACACTTTATTTTGATGCTTCCCAACATACATTCTACTGACAACAAGTAACTTTGTAACTACATGTCAACTCTCAGTTAGGGATGCACGATATATCGGCCACCATATCGGTACAGTTGATATGTGTTCTTTTTTAATATTATCGGCCCAATGAGAAAATGTGGCCAATATATTAAAGCCAATAAATCTGCACACTGTTGGTCATGATGGTTTTGAATTGCTTGAAATATGATTTGGAAAACATAATATTTTGTAATCAGGCTCTAAAAAATTATATACAAATCCATATTTAGATTTATCGGGCAATATTGGTTCAGCGGTTATTGGCTTTTTCAAATATAAAGAATTATTGGTTATTGGTATCGGCCAAAATTTTCATATCGGTGCATCCCTACTATCAGTCGTTAGAGTATTAGTAGACTGTCTGCTTAAAGTCTAAAGAATTTCTCAACTAATTAAATTCAAATGTGGTTGGAAAATACTGCATCCTATTTTATGTCAATTTAATTGTAGCAGCAATGCTCAATGTGTAGGATATAAAAAGAAATAGTCTTACTCTGTTAGCAGCCTCACGTGCTTGCTCAATCAGTTCCTTTATCTTATTAATATTTTCAGACACATTGTTCCCGGAGCCAATCTGAGAATTCAACTCTTCTATTTTATCCAGCAGGGACGGGACGGAGCCGCTCAGGTTTTTGACTGTCAGATGGAAAGCGCAGAGAAAGTGAGTGAACAATACAAAAGAGGAAGCTCCTGAAGAAAAATGATTAAAATCAACACCTACAGCCCGTTAAAAGTTAACATTACCAGCACTTACCAGTCTTTTCCACATCATTGAGAACACTGTCAATATTTGAAACTGAAGGACTAACAGAGATGTTGGCCACTTCTGCTTTGATGTCATTAAGCTCGTCCATTGTGTCACTTGTGCTGCGATTGGCTGCTGCCGCCGCTTTCTTAGCCACGTCGATGATCTTACCAATGTCATCTGTGATCAGACAGAATGAAAACATATTTTCAAGCACATTCATGACCCTAAAAGTCTATAGTTGACAGCTAAGCTGTGTCCATTGATCAGACTAATCTGGTTTGGGCTAGTTGTCCGTTTTTTTTCCCAGCAAAGAAAACTATATAAGATACAGTGAATGAAAATCAAACATGCCAGCACCTGTCCTTTCATAAAGCCTCTGTAAACAAACTTCTCAATGAACTCTGCTACCAAAAGCATCAGGTTATATGAAGCTGTCTTGTGTAAGCATTGGGCTTAGTTGTTTCAAACAATGCTCTTTTCTTACCTCGCTGAATTCCTCTCAAACCATCCTGAACTGCTCGCAGCTCCTTTTCTAGTGCTTTCTTTTTCTGCTCAGCGTCTTGCAAACGATCCCTCTGATTATTGAGGTCTTTGGTTGCTCCTGGTAAAGACGCAATAACAGTTTTTAAGCAACCAATGATTGATCAAATGAAATCAAGTTCGATATGTAGGTTGATCTTTGTAGAGTTTTTTATTTTAAATTCACACGTGTGTCACCTTTAAGATCTTTAGCTGCGTTTTTGGCATCTTTAAGTAGGTTATTGCCATTGTTTTTCAGATTTTTTGCCCTGTTGATTAAGTCCCCTTGACTGACATCCTGAAAAGAAAAATCAGCAAAAGTCACACTTAAAATGTATTACTGACAAAATATCAAAATTAATTCAGTTCCATACAGTTCCCGTAGATGTAATTAACAAGATTAACTATGGACATGTTCAGCTATCATTTCACAACTATACTTTTAGTCATTTTACAGCACTATATCTTTTTGTTTTAAGCATTTTTAACTTAGGGTACATTTACACGACAACAATGTACTTATTACAAAAAGTTTTTCGTGTACAGACAACAACGTTGTCAAAACGATCCCGTTCACACAAATTCGCAAAAACTAAAAACGCTGTATTCTGCTGCCCGGCCAGTAGTTGGCGATGTCACTTTGTAAAGAAACGCTACGCACCGAAAGACTGAACACATAATACATATGTGCATGATATCACCGTTTTCACAAATTCATGTTTTTGTAGTTTACATGGACACTATAATGGTATCGTTTTCCAAAACTTGCGTTTTGAAACCCGATTTTAATAGTTTGTGTTTGCAGGCCCCCAAAAAGCTATTGTCGTGTAAATGAACAGCAAAAACATAAAATGCATAAAAAGTTTTCAGTTTTTAGTTGATGAAGGTGTTGTTTAAACGGCCCCTTAAAGTCCCCCATGTGGTGAAAATCCAGCTTTTAATGTTGTTTATATGTCTATGTGGTGTTTTTAATATGTTTTAAGACAAACCATGTGTAAATTCATAAGTCAACTCCATTGCTGAGTATTTTCTCCTTAAAACTGCAGTGAACCAAAGACAGTCTCAAAAACACGCTTTGAAATCGCTGATGTTTCTGACGTCACAAACTACCTTGTAACCAATCAGATCAACGTGTGATCGTCAACCAGTGGATCTCTGAGCTGAGTGAGTGAGTGGAGGCGGGGCTCATTTGCATATTCATATAACTGCGTATACTAAATGAGGCAAGGGTGTCGGGTTACGTTCAAGATATTTTAAGGCATGAAGAAATGTTGTTTTCAAGATCAAAGGTGAGTTTTAATGTATAAAATGATTGACTACAGGGGGACTTTAGACTTCTTTCTGTGAAATGCTTGGCTTGAAAAGTGCACTTCCTTTCATGTTTTATATAATTCATTGGCATTCTGAAGTTTGACATAAGTGTCCAAATACTTTTTGGGGCAATGTATGTATCCTAACTTTGAGATTTATGCTAATTAGATAAGGTCTCCTACATTAAGCGCTTTGTCTGCCGCCTCTTTGGCCTCCTTCGCAGCCTCCTCTGCAGCATTGACAGCGTCTGTGATGTTTTTGTACGCCTCTATCCCGGAGAGAGCGGTCTGCACACCAGAGCGCCCACTCACATTCTGCACAGCCCTGTCCGAGAGAAAATATCACTGCTAGTCATATCAACAAGGAGAAAAATCATGTGGAAGATATGTACATATGAGGAAAACATGGAACTGCCATTAAAACAAAACTTAATGAGAAGGTGAAAAGGGCGTGAAAGTTTGGCATGATTTATCTGATTGAGTGACACGGGAAGATTTGTGGTCACATGAGAGGCACTCATGAGCTTACTCAGGTGTCAGTAAACTAATAAAACCTCTTACTCTTGGAGGTCTTTGGCCAGTTTGTACATGTTCTCTGCATGTTCTTCTGCCTGTTTCACAATTTTCTCTTTGGCTGCTGCTTGTGAGATAACTTGGACTTTATCCTCGAGTTCAGTCTTTGCACCGCTAAGTTGCGCAGCAAGCTGTTCATACTCCTGTGGGAATACAAGAGGATTTGTCACCAGTGAAATCACTAAAACTGTAACTGATAAATAACTCATCTGTAACTTGTACTACTTAACCATTTAGAAAAGGCCAATTAATGAATTTCTATTTTCATTATTAAATGTAGAAATAAAACGAAGACAAGGACAATCCATATTTTCTTAGCATTGTGTTATTATGGGGGAAATGCTCAATGCAAAAAAAGCATAGTTGTCCAAAAAAAAAGGGCTTTACATACTGTATGCAAGTGATAGTTTCTTAAAATGATTTTTAATCTGTCATGTCTCATAATTCATCCAAACCCAAAGGTGTATGAGTGTGATTATAAATTAAGCTCCAAATCTCCTGTAGTTTCTTATACTAAGCACATTTTTCTGAAAAGTTTACCGTTTTACTGTCATTGAACATGTTCAGGAGGTCCTTGGTGTCTTTCAGCTGGTTCACTGCAAGAGCAATCTGAGTCCCAACAGTGTTTCTCTCGCGCTCCAAATCTTTCACTCGTTTCTAAAAAAGAAAGAAAAAACCTTAATGGACATCATTCCCTCTTGATAGAACGTGTTTTGAGGATTTTAAAGCTCTTGATGCTTACCAGAATGTCTCGAAGGCCTTCACTATTAATGTCATTCTGATTGCTGGCTTTCTTCACCAGATTATCAGCCTGTTTGAGTAAATCCTCTAACTCTTTCAACTTGGCCTCATAGTTGCTCAGCAGGCTATCAACACGCTTGGATGCCACTTCATTCTCATCGCATTGCTTTATGATGTTTTTAACATCCTCTAAAACTGTAATGAAAACATATAACCACACATTAATGTAGCCAATGGCATTAATTATTAGCCTACATGTTAGCACAAGCAGCTTAGACGTTCACAGACTAAATCGGTAATTTGATTAGGGGATAAATACATTTGTTTGCTTCAGCTTGCTCTTTCTTGGCTGCATCTTTCTGTGTCGTGAAGCTTCGCCTCTCCATTTCCTTCACCATGTTCTCGGACTGTTCCAGAAGTTTGGCTAAATCCGCGGAGGGAAGAGCTGATCCACTGCTGTTGGAGTCCATGAGCTGTTTCAGGAGCTCTGAACAACACATCGAGTATTTATATTTCAAATACATCACAGATATGATTACTTAAAGTCCACTTGTGGTGAAAATCCAGCTTTTAGTGTTGTTTATATGTCTATGTGGTGTTTTTAATACACTTTAAGACAAACCATGTGTAAATTCATAATCATTGCTGAGTATTTTCTCCTAAAACTGCAGTGAACCAAAGACAGTCTCAAAAACACGGTTAGAAATCGCTGGTGTTTCTGACCTCACAAACTACCTTGTAACCAATCAGATCAACATGTGATCGTCAATGAGTGGATCTCTGAGCTGAGTGAGTGAGTGAGTGAGTGGAGGCGGCGCTCATTTGCATATTCATAGAACCGCGTATACTAAATGAGGCAAGGGTGTAGAGTTACATTCAAGCTATTTTTAGGCATTAATAATTATTTTTCAAGGAAAAAACATTTAAATATGTAATTTTGGTGATCAAAGATGAGTTTTAAGGGATACAATTATTGACTACAGGGGGACTTTAAACACTATTGTGCACTTAGAAGATTTTTTAAAAATTTTATATAAATTCTAAACTTTCTTCAAAACAATCGTTGAATTTGAATCTAAAAAAAAGACAACTACCGATGTACCGTGGGTGTTTAAAATAAAGGAGCTGTGGCTGGGAACATTCATAGGGTCAGTGCATTATGGGATTGTTTACAGGATCTGTTAGGACAGGCCTGCTACATGAGACGCATCGATTTGGCATAAAAACTGCACACCTGGGGGGATTTTTCAACTCAGGACACAAATGGAGCGCTGCTAATGCAGTTTGCCAAGTTAACTCCATGTAAACTGAGGTTTATTAACTGAACCGCTGTCCTCATTATCACACAGAATTACAGGTCAATTCTTATTAGCAAAAAACAGTTTGTGTTTTTACCTTTTATTTTTGCGAGGAGGTTCTGTGCCTCAGTGTTCAGATCTTTTGCCCTTTGGTGGCTGTTTTCAGCATTAGCAAGAGCTTTCTGAGAGTCGTCTGATCGCTTCCTGACCTGGACATACAAAGGCTTGGTGAATTATTTGATTTCCACATGAAAATAGACAGATTTAGACACACTAAATCAATTCTAACTTGCTTAAACACAGTATTCTACATGAAATCTGCATCTGTTTATCAGAGAAAAGTCTTACCTGCTCTTTTAGATTGTCCATATCATCGCCCAGATTGATCACATCTTGTTCCAGTTGGTTAACTTTAGGCATCTGATTGTTGACTGTGAAGCTGAATGTGTTCACCAGATTCTGAAAAAAAAAAGCATGAATATAAAGAGTTTGTGTTTATTAGCCTGTTAATGTAATTATTCATTTATGTTCTTTGAAACATATTGCTATATATTGTTCAGTTGATGCTTAGTGAGTTTGGGAAAGGTTTTAAAACATTAAAGTGTAGTCATTCACTCCATTGTCTTAAAGGCAGTTCAAAAGGGACTTTACTGTTTAAATAAGAAGAAATCTTTACTATTAAAAATACAAGAGATGACTGAAATTTGTCAATTGGGGCAGATTTATAAAATGCAAATATGTAAGACACTTTTTTATTTCATTGCATCAGCTTTTGGAATTTTCTGACTCTCTGCTTGTTTGATTTCAAAATCAAAAGTCATAAAAAAAAAAGAAAAAAAAAAAGGTACATTGCTTTGCTTTTGCATTAATGGTTGAAATACATTTCCAAATACTGTGACTGTTCAATCATGTCTGAAAATTTAGCTGACTCATCAAATTACCCACAGAACGTTCCAGACTACATGTTCTTCATGATCATTAAGTTGTGGATGTGGATTCTGAGGTAAATGATAATCACTATGATACTTTGAGCCACCCACTTATTTTAATGCAATAAACTTTCAGAAAAGAATAGCAGTGTGTGTGTGTGTGTGTGTGTGTGTGTGTGTGTGTGTGTGTGTGTGTGTGTGTGTGTTAGACTATTAACATGATCACACTTGTTCTATGTGCAGTTTGCCCTTACTAGGAAAAAAACAACAACTTTGTTGAGTCACAGGACAGAACACTGAGGGATAAAAAAAAAGGATAAACCAGGGAAATACCGTTGTGGCAGCAATGGCTTCTTCAAGCTTTCTCAGATGTTCTTTAGATGAAGGTCTGAGAGAGTCTGAATCCATTTGATTTTTGATTCTTCTCAGCTCAACATCAAGCTTTTCCAGATCACTCAGCAATGTCTGAGCACAGTTATCACACTCTGAAAAATGACATACGGCGTTACAAAAGAACATAGTACACAAAAGGAAATATTGAAAATAATGTAACCATGTGATGCCAGTAATATCCTTTACCTTCACACTGTTCTTCTGTGTTTGTGTCCTGAAGCTCTAGAGAATTCCTGCACACTGTGAAAGAACAAGACATGTTGTGAATGAAGATTTTTACATTTAATATTTATTTAGTGTTCACAGAACAGAGTATTTCAACCCATAATTTCAATATTAATATAAACAACTATTGCGTTACTACATTGAATCTACTGCAGACAAGCATATATGTTTTGTAGTACGGTAATGAGAAAATGAGTGTGTTGGAGGGTGGGAGGGGATAGCATATGGTGCTATTTTTGTATTATTTTAAGTTGAAATGTGACATTCACCCTTGAAGAGCTAAATGCATATACTAAACAAATAAATCCACACCTCCAGTCTTAGAGTCACACAAGTTTCCGGGACAGTTGCACAGACGACAGCGCCCACCGTAGACCAGAGGATCACCGTAATATCCCGGGGCACATCTGAGGAAACATGGTCAGAAACGCTTCATTACAGCTTCTTCTCTTATACAGCAGCAGACCGATGTCATGAGGTGATCGTTCGTATGCGCTGGATTCACAATGTGTTGACTTCTCTGAACCTCCAGCTTCAGTAGAAAAACCGTGCTGGATGCCCAGGTTTATACCAGTGTCTAATAAAGCAGCCTGGAAAAGCTAGTCTTTTCAGCAGTGATGATGAGTAGTCATAGATGACATGAGTGAGTTTGAGTTTTTACAGAAACACTGCATAGAGTATGTGAAGCACACAGGGATATCAATTTTAGGAAATTCAAGTTGTAGCATTTCATCCCGCACCACTCACCGCTCGCATCTTTCGCCCGTGTGACCCTCTTTACACAGACACTGGAATCTGCCACGTGTTTCAGTGCAGCTCAGTGCAAAACTGCAGAAAGATATGCCACATCATAAATGCATCATATAAAAGAAGGCACATCAATAGGTAAACTTTAAATAAAAAGATTTACAATATGGCACAATATCCACTTAAAACTGACAAAAAAAAGAGGACCTATTATGCCATTACAAAGTCTTGATGTTTTTGTGCTCTAATAGAACAGGTTTTCATGATTGAATGTTCATAAATCACATTATTTCCCCCATATTCTCCATTGTTGCAGCTCCTCTCTTCCCAGTCTGTCAGTAACGCTCTGTTTAGTTCCTGTCTCTATGAAGCCCCTCCTTCTGAAAAACACACTGTGCTCTGATTGGTCGGCTGGATCAGTGCGTTGTGATTGGCCAAGCACTTCGAGCGTTTGCGAAATGTCCCGCCCCTTACCATAACCGCCAGTTTCAACACACTACTAACTAACTCAACCAGGCCCCGTCCCTTTATTCTGCGTATGAATTATTTAAATGAGGAATATTGTGACGTGTTCGTTCCCGGAAGAAACTCAAGACTACAATGGAGGCGTTTCAGGGAGTTCAGGAACACTGACACTGATATAGAGAAGAACTTTGCAGAGCTTTTTCATGCTCAAACAAAATTACACACTAAAAAGCAGAATAGGTCCTCTTTAATGTACAACAATTTGTTGAACCTCATTATAAAAATCTATTTGCACATGCCTTTGTTACTCATAAAACACTAAAAATGATTTCTATGAGTACCATTTTGTCAAGAAAAAAGGTCAATATGTTGATAAATTGTCAGTACATATGAAATTTTTGAGAGACCATAAGTTGACTTCATAAACTGACGTTGATTCCCTAAAATGGTTTTGTTTTTGAAGTTTAAAGGGGTTCACTTTGCTACACTCATGGTATTCCTGGTAAAAAAAAAAAAAAAATGACATGCCTCTACAAAAAACATGCTTAAATGCTCTAAGATGGCTGAACTAATTTCACGTTGTCAAACTGAGTTACGAATACCCGCAATTTCTGGTTACCAATACAAACACACAACACACAAAGTACTCTACTTCAAATGTTAAGGCAGGTTTTTTAAGTAAACTCAACTTGCATTGTACTTTTTCCATCACACATGCGAGACTTACTTGTTGGCTTCATTGCTGAGCGGACATTGGCACACCCTGCATTTTCTCTGAACGGCATTCAAGTAATATCCCTCTCTGCAGTGCTCACAGTGCTCTCCCGCAGTGTCATCCTGGCAGTTCTGTTCAACACAGAGCATTTGGGTTAAAAGTACATGAGCACAGGCAAACAGAGCGCGTTATTGGAGGTCAGCGCAGCACTTACTAGACATCGGCCGGTGAACTGCTCACACTCATTCGAGTGGCCGTTGCAGGAGCAGGGAACACAGCGAGGTAACTGACCTCTTCTGTCTAGATATTGACCAGCAGCACATCCCTGATAGGAGAGAAACACACATGTACTGTAGAACAAGGGGTGTCGAAAAAAGAAATAAAATGCACTTTATTTTAAGGTGTTATTGTTACAATGTAACGTGTAACAAGGACACTGTAAAATAAATTGTTACCAATAAAAATTATCCCTTTTTAAAGCTTTTAATTACGGGTAAAACAATACACAAAAGAAAAAAAGTGGGAAATTAGGCAAATGAGAAACAGTATCTTAAATTATGTACAGTGACCCCAAAAGGATTATAGACTCAAACCAGAAATGTGTTCCTTTTAACTCACATTTTACCGATGTCATTCAGCATTATCGTTCCTGTTTTTTAAAGTGGCCATTGTTACAGTGCTCCACAAAATTAATAGATAGAGTTGGTGCAAAAGTCTAACAAAGTTACCTTTACTGACACATGGATCTTTTTTCAATTCACAAGTTTTTGCTTTACAGGTTAAACAAAGCAAAAACGAAATCATTTCAATTACCCACGGGAAACACGCACCCCTGCTTGCGAATCACTGCATTATAAAACATTAACACAAGTGTAATCTGCAAACAAATGCTCTTCAGAATTGTGAGATACAAACTCGTAGTGAGAAAAAGTCAGAATTGCAAGAAAAAAGGCGCTAGTTACAATTTAGAAAGTCTAACTATTACAAGTTAGAAAGTCAGAACTGCGCGATATAAACTATTTTGAGAAATTCAGTCAGTCTTTTTTCCCTTCAGAATTGGGCTTTATAAGTTACAATTTTGAGTTTATATCTCACAATTCAGAGAAAAGAAGTCAGAATGGTGAGATATAAACTTGTAATTGCGAGAAAAACGTTAGAATTGCGAGAAATAAGTCAGAATTGCGAGATATAAATTTGCAGTTACGATAAAAAAGCTAGAATTGAAACTGTGCTTTTTATCTCACAGTTCTGACTTTTTTCTCGCAATTGCATGATATAAACTCGCAATTGCTAAGTTTCAAAGTCAGAATTGCCAGGTATAAACTATTTTGAGAAATTCTGTCTTTTTCCCCTTTACTTTTCCCTGAGCTTTATAACAAGTTCAGAGAAAAGAAGTCAGAATTGTAATTGAGTTGAGATAAAAGCTAGAATTGCGAGAAAAAAGTCAGAATGGTGAGATAAAAAGCCGCAATTATCTTTTAAATACATTCAGCAACGTCTACAACTACAACATGTTGCTTTAGTAACCAAATAAAATTTACTCTGAAATAAATGTCACGGGCTATAAACGTTCAGAGCATAATTTGATTTAAAACTCTTTAAATAAAAAAATAGGATATATTTTATGTCATAACTTTGGTTCTCTGGAATTCTAAATGGAAGAGTTGCAAGTACCGCACATGTAATAAGTACTTCACACCCCTGGATACACTACAGAAATTAAACAAATCTGTTCTGGAAATTATGAAAGCTATTTGGACAAAAACACCAATCATCCATAATCAAATTTCAATTACCTGTTTTCGTCCGCACACATACATAAAAAGCAATACTTGTAAACAATATTATTCCTCTTTACCTGTGCATCATCCACTGAAGGAAACTGGACCTGCTGTGTGTCGTGGATGGAAGGGTACTGAACGCGCTGAGCATCATTTAATGCTGGATACTGAACTCTTTGAGTCCACTCTGCCTGTTCTCTCCGATGATGTTCGGGTCGGGGCCCTCCAGACCCCAGCGCTAGCAGGGCCGCGAACACAATGGCCCTCAGTGCTGCATTCCTCCATGCCATCGACTCTGACATTCCTGACTGGTTGATGCGTGTGAAATAAGTTGTGTCGCTCTCAGGTACGGTCTTCTTAAAGAGGGAGTAAACGCCCCAGACAAACTCTCATACATGAATCAGTCGTGGACACGCTGCCGCAAATGAACCAGGAAATTGAGTCACACTTAGGTATGTGAGTGAGGAGAGATGTGTACTGGACTCAACACCTGGAGAAATAACTCAGCTACACACATTCACTCAAAGACAATGAACTAAAAGACCCAGAAAAAATGCCCCAGCACTTTATCAGTACATGGGATAGTTGCTTTGGTATTCATTTATTATTAATATCTTCTCTCAATAACCTCTTTTGTTTGCTATTATGTTGCTATTTCACTATTTCTTCACTGTCAGTGTTTAATCATTGTTTGTAACTATGACAAACCGTGAGTGTTTAAGACACAGCTCCATATTTATCAGAATGACTCACAGCAACAGTTTGTTTTGTCAGCTCTTCCACACCCAGTCTAGAGAAGTCAGCACACGCCCCGTACGTAGAAGAAAACATGCCCTCCGGTTACAGACTTCACAGGTCTTCCCTTGCCTTTATCGGCATGTCCCAAAAACAAAATGTATTTAGGGTGTGGTGGGAAGGATAT
Organism: Squalius cephalus; assembly: GCF_949319135.1. Taxonomy (NCBI): domain Eukaryota; kingdom Metazoa; phylum Chordata; class Actinopteri; order Cypriniformes; family Leuciscidae; genus Squalius; species Squalius cephalus. Next base: position 9,534,556 of record NC_137128.1, on the reverse strand, counting down.
GGCTACAGAAAGGATTCTGGAAATGCAATGGAAAACTGCTTTAATTCTTTATCAATCCAACAAAAGAAATACACATTCTGCTGTGTTGTGAAGTCAATTTAAAGCATATCGAAATGGGATTGTTCCACTCATTTTGAAAATGAAATTAAATATTTGTTTGTGAAAATAAAATATATTGTGTGATATATGATATATATATTTTAACTTCAAAATTACATGAATAAATCATGTTAAACAACTTTGGGGAAGCAATGGGGTTGTAATGATTGAGTTTATTAAAGGAAAGTGGATTATTTCATAAAATCCAGATTTCTTTTATTGTAAGTATACACAATTTGAGGCCCGGACTTCATTTCGTATGTTACTACTTTCTTCTAACTTGACTGTACATCCATTTGTGTGCAATTCAGGTAAAGGATGTACTCGATATCTTAAAAATGATGAAGTGATATTAGTGCTCTTGGGTGTGATAGGGCAAGTCAGTACAGCAGACCATAATTACTATACCTTACCTTGCAATTTCATACAAAAAAATTCAATGTGTTTTGATCTCTTATCACCCCATTTACCATTTCCATCACATACAAAAAATATTCAGACATATCTTTCAGGTAATAAGTATTAGCTGGTTTGTAGATAATATAAAATAGCGTAACCACAGGCCCTTAAAATATCTTATATATCTTCAATAGCAATACAAATGTATACATTTCAGTTGTGGAAGTCTTAAACTTGGGGGAAGAATGTAACAAGATGCTTGTAATAGAAATATTTGACTTATGGGTTACCACAGAAATTTGAGTGCTAACTCGCCTTATGGACACCACAGATCCAGCAAACTGATCCTCTGCAGTGTGTTAGAAATCTGCACCTGAAAGCTTAAAAAAGCTGCCTCCGCAGGGTACATTGGGTAGATGCAGAAATGTAGCATTATATTTAGATGTACTCCCATGGCATACAAAGGTTGCAGTGATGAGCATTGTAGCCAATGACAGATATGTCTGTTGAGCACGTGAATGTAGTGATCTCATCATTGCAACTCAATTTCTGCACTCTCACGAATGCTTTCATCATAACTAACAGTTCAAACATGATGTAAATAAGAGTGTAGACAGCATCATTGATTATAACGGTGAATATATTGAATATATAATCATTGAGCTCCAGCGATTGTAAAAGGAGCGCCCTTTGATCGCTTTCTGTATATAATTTCATCACAGTTTAAATCATAGATGATTTTCATGCTACTAAGGGAAACAATGTGAAGCGGATCGTTTAGTCACTGGCTTGATTTCCTGACGCATAAACAGCAATTTTTATGCATTGAGACATGTTTTGAGACATTGTATGACTGTATATGAATCATATCAGAAATCACCGTTGTGATCATAGATTAGGCAACAGATTAAGTCACTTAAATTTTGTGGCATAACTGTCGGGTCCATATCTTACAGTTAAAGTCTGTTTGCAAAGCTTACGCTAAAATGCAACTGATTTAACAAAGATTTGACAGCGAAATGCACAGAATAATTAAAAACAAATAATACTGAGACATTCCCATACTTAAAAATAAATAACCACTATCCTGGCTTTAGGATCCTTTGGAAGGTAATGTCCAGTGGTCCTGTATCTTTCTTTTCTCCATCTCACAAACGTGTCAGTGGGCGGGGCCAAAGATGTGATGATGTAAAAGAGGAAGAGGAGACGCCAGATCCAGATGCAGCATAGTTTATTCAAAAGACACAAACAAAGAAAATCTAAACAGTGATCAACACAAAGTGCTCTTACAAACTCACACCAGCGTTGACTCCAGTTTCTCCCTTTCCCCACCAGCAGGGGTGGAAAGAGTACTGAAAACAACTGACTCAAGTAAAGTACAATTACTTTCCAAACAAAATGTAGTGTGAGTACAGTAAAAAGTACTTGTCCAAGTAAGAGTCACAGAGCAGCTTATTTACAAGTACTCATTAGTTTTGAGTAGTGAGTACCGAGCTGCGGATTCTACCCAGTTACTGTATAATAAACACTGTACACTGCAATTTAATAAATGTTGAAAACACTGTACATATACTGTAATTCGCATTCTCTTTTGCTGCTTGTCAGAAAGAATGAAGAATATCTTTGGCCTCCAATGTTTTAATTTTGACTGCCAACTTTTTAAAATACATCACTTATCAGTGATAAAATGTATCTTCCAAAACAGAGAGAGAGAGAGAGAGAGAGAGAGAGAGAGAGAGAGAGAGAGAGAGAGAGAGAGAGAGAGAGAGAGAGAGAGAGAGAGAGAGAGAGAATTTGTCTCTGAACTGTGCCAGTTTTTAATGTTTTGTGATAAAGAAATGAGAATTACTATTATTTACTAATATTATCAAATAGTTAACCTCACCTAATGCACTGAGATAGGCAAACATGAGCTAACACTAATTATATTGGGTAACACTTTATTTTACAGTGTCCTTGTTACATATGTTACATGTACTTACCATAGTAATAACAGTAAATTATGCATAGTTACATGCAACTAACCCTCAACCAAATCTTAATCCTACCCTAACCCTATAGTAAGTACATGTAGTTGCTTAATATTACTCAGTACTTAAATATATAATTACACTGTAACAATGACACCTTAAAATAAAGTGTAACCTTATATTGTAATTCTATATAGTATACAATGCTACCATTGCATGAATCCCAACAGCCCAATAATACCAGTGATAACCAGGGGTTAACTGGGATTTTGGAGGCAGGGGAACCCTAAAATCCACAAAAGTAATGCTAAGAATATCATTATTTTTTACTTATTTTTTTTAAATACTAGTACTTGCACTTTATAATTAATAAACCTTTTTTTTATGAATCTCTTTAACTTATATATAATGTAATTAAATGCAAAACTAGTCTACATATTAGAATATTTGTTATTATTTTATATTAAATGACAAATACAGTGTTATTGATATCAGATGACAGCTGGAAAGTGTTGCAATCTTTCCTTTGATCATAACTGTTACATCCTTCAGCTGGAGTGCCCATGATCTCCACCAGAGGGCACTCGTCCAGACTCCCTTGCTCTCCCATTATGAAGTACATTCCCAATAATACATAGCCTGCACTCATTACCTGTCGATCATTTGCTTGATCAGTTTGCCTATTTAAGCTGTGTTCTCCCTTGCTTTCTTTGCGTAGTCTTGTGAATGTTACTGCGGCATTTCTGAGCACCTGTATTCCAGTTCCCTGTTCCAGTCTTCAATTTTCTCTTGTCTGTTTTCTTGGATTTTGTCAAAATATTTTGATTGCTGTGTGTATTTGATCATTCACCTGTGTTTGACTATTCTTATGGATTGTCCTAAATGAAGGCTGTTCTTGGATCGCTCATCAAGTCTCAGAGCAGTGATTTGTATCACATACTAATATGTGAATGTTAATCCAACAGACGTCTCAACACCGTAACAAGCAAAGGTCCAAGAAGGCCCAGATACTGTAGACTCTGAGATGTCGGCTCTCCCACTAATCATTATCAGCTTTAACTCCCCATTGCTAACACTAGTCCAGCAACAAGTGGACCTCAGAGACATTCCAGGTGGGGGAAGGTGGCCACACGTGAAAGCACAGACCATAGAGAAGACTCCATAATGCCCCCATTCATTCATATAAAACCTTCTATGAATGAACATGCATATCCCCAGGACATCTTGTATAGTGTCTTTTGTAGTGTATACCATTTTATGGAGGTTTTATGGTAGAACCACTAGATAATGTAACCATGCATGCATGCATTGTATGCTTGTTATATTAATCAGAGCATAAAGGGCCACAAACTGCCAACTTACTCCAATCATGCAAATGAGTCAGCTCTAAAACAAAGGAACTTTTCCCAGTGATTGTTGTCATGCAGTAACAGACCGGTAGATGCCAGGACTGAAGAATCAGAACTGAGTATTGCAGGGAGTCGTGTAAAAATATAAATTAATGATGCATGGTTCTGCATTAAGCATGGACAAGTTTGTGAAAGACTGCTGGTGTCAGGTAAAGGTAACGCAGATGATGAATCTACTTGAAAATATTTTTCTCTACAAAAAGAGAACTGCTCTAATGAGAGTGTTGACATGTAGTTGCAAAGTTATTTATAGTTAAAGGGGTCATGAACTGAGAATTCAAATTTTCCTTGATCTTTTGACAGTTAAGAGTTCGTTATACTATAAAAATACCCAGTAAGTTTAAAAACTCAAATCTTCCTTGTTATTCCAAAAGGTGATTTTATTGAAACCAGGGCCAGAAAAGGACAGGATCTCAAAAGTGGAGACTTGTGACGTCACAGGACAGCGAAAGGCCGCCTTTGCAGAAGAAGATCAATGTCTACGTCTACATCACCGCGTCTTTGGCGCGTAAAGTGAATAGTTACATGAGAACGAGAAGAGATCGACAATGACAGGATCAATACCATTACCTTCCAAAGGATCCTAATGCTTGGAAAGTGCTTTTTTTTTCAACAATGTGAATGTCTCAGCAGTGCATTAGTATTCGGTACATTTCACTGTGGATTATTTGGTAATTCAGTCGTAGTTTCAACGCAGGCTTTGCAAAAAGACTTTTATGATATGGATCTGCCAGCAACGCCACAAAAACGTAAGTAACCATGTTTATTCCAATGCCTGATCTGTGATCAGTGATTTCTGATGTGCAATCAAGTTCAGACAGATTATCTCTCAAAATCGTTCAATACTGTTTATGCATCAGTAAATCAAGCCAGTGACTAAAAGATAAACTTCACATTGTTTCTCTTAGTAGACTCTTATTTAAACTGTAATTAAAATATAAACAGAAAACGTTTATGATAAAATAATCCAGTTCATGACCCCATTAATTTCAGGGAAGAAAAAAGTAATGAATAAAAAAAGTTATGTTAAGTTTCATTGTGTTTTGGTTTTGTTTTCATTGTTCCCTGTCACTGAATTCCTGAGTTCTTGTTACTAGTTTGTCATCTTCTGTTTCGCACCTGTTTCCTGTTACGTTAATTATCCTGTGTGTATTTAAGCTCTCAGGTCTTTCTGTTCATTGTTCAGTGTCATCTTTTGTTTTCATGTGGAAAACCTTGTTATTCTCTCTTAGAATAACAACTGTCCACGTACCAGCAAGACTTGGAATGCACTTTTGAGCCACTTGTCACGATATCATCAGCCATCCTCGCAAACTGAACTGACAACATTAAAAAGTCTTTTATGCAATGGAAATCAATGTTTGACTTTAAAGGTATAATTTCAACATATAGCACAGCAGAGGTGATGACTGACCAAAGCAGAGCCAGAGGGACGAGGGACCCAAGGTGGATTCCTCGTCTTTGAGGGCCGAGGTAAAGCCAGGGTTTCCAAGGACCAAGGCGGAGCTGTGTGGAACCAGCAGAGACGAAGGAGATTGGATGCTAGACAGAACCAGCTGAGGAGGAAGTTCTGGGAAGTGGGAGGAATTAGACTGTCCATTAAGCTGGGCAGAATCGCCATGGAAGAAATGAGAGTGTCCATTAAGCTGGGCGGGATCGGCAGGGAAGAAAAGACCCCAGGAGTTGGTATGTGGGTGAAAAGCTATTCCAGGATGTCTACCTTTAGGACGGACATGGCAGCTGGCTCAGGTTCCGGGACAGAGCTTTCCACCGGCGGAGGGTCCGTTGTTGGGGCACATGAATAGATCGATCTCTACTCTTCTCTGAAGTTTGTATATGTGTGAAAAATAGTGTGGAATGTAGAAATTTACTACTTTTTATTTTATCAATGTCTATTTAATTCCCAGATAATGTATTTTCTTTTCTAAGAATGTCCCCATAACCTAAATCAGTCCTTCAATTATGATTAAATAGGCTAACATACTTTTCCCCGATCACTCTGTTGTGTTATCACTATTTCTGAATTTAAAACTATGCTCAAAACTTACTCATTTTCTGAATGTTACCATTAGTAAGTTGTACTACATTTCGTTGTGTCTGATTGTTTTCTGCTGTATGCTTCCCCATCTACCTAATTCTCCTTTACTGTACTTTTACTCTCATCTACCTACTATTGTTTTGTATGTTGTCATTGTCCCTTGCCATTATTGTTGCTTGTTCATTGTAAAGCGTCCTTGAGCCCTGGAAAGGTGCTATATAAATAAAACTTATTAATATTTTCATAGGATGTGATACAGCTATGCAACAGACTAACATGTGTTTGAGCATTAATAAATGTAGTGAGCATTAGACATGTCCTTAAATGGTTCCCTGTAAAATTGTGTATGAATTACATAGTAACCTGTGTATAATGTTAAGGCAATTGTTTGTTGGGATCGGTTATTATAGGAATTTGTCAGTATGATTCAGACAACCAGTTAACTATAAAGAAAATATAAAAGTACACCTTCTAGGTACTACAAAGGTAAATGGAAAATACTTTTTGAACATTTATGAATTAATACTTTTGCATATAAAGTCAATTCTTGCGTGCCTGTATTTATACTGAACAATAGATATTGGTGGCAAGTATCATTCCTTCGGGCCATATGGCATATCAATGCTGAAAGAGAAAGACAGCAAAATGAGACTCTGCTAAACGTAACATAAGCCCTAAGCAGTTTCACATAGACAAATCTTGGGAATATCCTAAAGTAATATTAAAATGAATCAATGAATTTGTTAATGTGAATTATATGTAAGTTATGGTCAACTTTGTACTATAACTTATACTACTAATCCTTGCTTTTACTAGATCCTTTTGAATGGGCTGACAAGACAGTGAAAAGGTCAGCTAATTTGTCAATTATTCTGAATCCTGATGACACCAGGAATCTAATTCTTCTGCCTGATGAATTTCAAGAAACAATGGAGTAGTTAATGGCTGAAGTCAGGAAAGTGTGTGGTTTAAATGGGTAATTTAAACTGCAGTACCAAGACAAGAGACTAGTAAACACTAGTAAACCTGACATCTACTGCAGCCAAGGATTTAATCTCACTGTTTGTGATAATTTTGTGTCTGTTTAACTTACAGATCAATGCTGAATTTCTGAGAATTACATCCGTTCCAGTTAAACCACGATTCCTGGCTTCCTCGGACAGACACCACAGCAAGAAGATCGAGATCATCAGAAACAAGGGAGGAGTTGGCAGAAAGCTCTTGATATTATGTCAAATAGTTCAGTCAGCCTCATCAAAATGCACTTCTGCACTAACATATCACTATTTTAACAGGGTAAATTGTTGATTATATCATACTAAAGCATAGGCCAGCCAACATGTTGTTTGATCATAAAACCAAAGTGAATTCATGTTAATCACAAGTCTCACAATTCTCCCTGCAACCAACAGATGTCCTCGTTACTCTGATTGATTCAGTTATCATTTAATACTGGGTTTCCATGGTAAAAAAAAAAAAAAACACTGGCCTTAAACTGTACATACTTGTTTGAATCTGTTTGTTAAGTAAGAATCTGTCTTAATTACAGATTGTACTGAGAATATCTAGTTCTGACAGACTGTGGTTTGATTTATGTTTTTGTTTTTGTTACAGTTTTTGGACTGTTGGTCCATTTTTTTTTTATTTCCAGACAAACCTCATACAGGGATCTTGAATTTTTGGTTAGCATTATATCTGCATTTTAATAGATCAAATCACACAGTGAAAAGCATGCACTCTAAATGCGCACAGGCAAGTTTTTGTTTGTATTTTTGCTAAGCGAGAGACATACTCGATAATGTCAGATCGCATATCATTAGACTATATCACACACCCCTATAGTACTATAGAGATGTATAGATAGAAAATGTATAGAGAGACAAGAAGAATACTGACAAAATAGATACATAAAATGAAAAAAAGGAAGCCACAAGATGCATAATACATATTAAGACAATTCATGTTTGAAAATGAATGTTGCATCATACAACAAAGAATGCAGAACGTAGGAATATCATTCTAAATGACTGAGGTATTCTCCAGAAGATCACTATTCAGCAGTGAAACCTTCACACCATTTAAGCCATCAAATCAAATATGATCTCAAGCAATGTGACTTACTTTAGCTCTGCTGCTATCTCTTTCTTGACTGAACACAAGCAAAAGTTTATGAACACATCCGAACAAAGATGCAGGCTGGAGGAGCCTGACAACTAAGAGGTATCAATGACTAGACATATGGAACCTCTGGAACAGGAAATGTTTTCAATGGAATGTCTTTAAATGTAAAATGACTGATCATTTCAAATTCACCAGTAATCTTTCTATTTCTACCTTCCACAGAACTAGGACATTTTTAAATTCTGAACCCTGAACTCACTGCCTTTTCTGTCTGCTCTCAACAGATTTCTTCTCTGTAAAATGGAACAGATCAACAGAGCAAAAGACCAAGTAATATTAGTAAATATTAGTAAATTATGAGTAATAAATTGAACATATCAATAATAAAAATCTAAAAACAGTTTTTACAGTATTTCAGACTTCATAGTCCACTCTTCTTTCCCTCATGGAATTAAACTTCTGTCATCTGCTCATACCACCATGAGCCTCTTCCTTCTAATTCTTTTACCAGGGCTTTTTCAATGGAGAATGGAGAACAGTGCCAATTCAGAAAGATGTTCTTGTCCCATTGCACTGCGCAGGTAGTTTTTCATCGGTTTTATTTATTGAAAAGTCTTTATTTTATTTTGAGAAGATTCTTAAATGCTAACCGATGCTTATTGTCAATTTCTAAGCATCCATTCAGTGTATTGTCTCTATTGTTTTGTGGTGCAAATTGCCCCATTCAGTTTCAGTCTTCCCTGCACACATTCACGCCTCTCTGGCCTGGTTGTGGCTCTAACTATTCTTTTCTTACAGTATGTCTTCTTTATAATTACTAATGACTTTCTATTCATACTGTTTTAATCCCCCATTTCTTTGAACAAACTTCTCACTTCACCTTCTTTGAAACTATATAAAATTCTCTTAGTGAAAAAAAAAGAAACATTTCAGTGAGCTTTACTATTAAAAATGTTTCATACAAATAACATATTTGCTCAGTTAGGTGGCGGGTGCATCTTAGCTTAGCACACCATCAATACACCACAATTTGTGAGATTAAAACTATGTTTTTGCTTTAAGTTTACTTTATAATGCAAGTCGAGTGTTTTAAATAACCTTCTGTGATCTGATGTAGAGACCTGTGTGGGACAGATTTTTAAGTCCCGCTCCCACAAAAATATATGTTACCTTCTCCCACCCGCAACATTCATGTTTTGTTCCCCTGAAAGCATTGTTTATGTAAATGAGTTCCTGGAATGTCACATGATATCAGTGCTGCCAGATTGGAAATGTCCAAGTATCGTACCAGAAGCGCAAAATTATCGTATTTGAAAGAAGAAAATTATTGTACACGAGTCAAACGTACAGAAAACAACTATTTATCTAGACCAACAACTTTTTGACATGACCTGCAAATTACCACAATAGATAAATAACTAGGCGTAGCTTAGTGGGGTCCAAACTCCACCTCTGAGTCGCTGTCATCGGAAGCCTGCGTGTTGCCAGATGTTGAAGGGGTTATTTTGCGGTACAGATTTGATGCCGTCATGGACCGCTCATCGGCTTAAAACCTCCCACATTCTTAACACACTCTGAGGTGTGCATGAGCCCATTTCGAGCCCATTCTGTAATGAGCCGATTTTGTGGCTTTGTTTTGATGAGGTTGACTTTTGAAAAAACACGTTCACATGACACATTTGAATGGGGGAAAACGAGAACATCGAGGGCAAACTTTCCTAATTCGCTGAACACGGTTACCCCCTCGAAATCCTCCAAAGTAGAGATATGGTGCCAGAATTCATCAATATCCATTGCCTTTGTATCTTCGCTTAAAGCCACGAGTGGCAATCACCTCCACTGGTCATCGATGGCTTGGAGACGGTCCGCGTCTGTCATGTCAATCCACCGTGGCACTTGTTGCATGAGGGGAAGAAAAGACGGAGACTTGGCTCATGCCTTGGCATCAGTCGCAGTGGCAGGGGAGAGGCACACGATTTGGGTCAAGAGGGCATCGTCAAACTCAAACTGTTTCTTGATTTCTCCTCAGGCAACCCGGAGAAAATTCTGACAGCGCATATGATCATCTGTCAGGGTGCCTGCTGGACATGCTGCATCACTTTTACACCCAAGTACAGCGTGTTTAGTGGTCTAAGCTTTGGGCCGTTATTTATGTCAATCTGATTCAATGAAGTGCGCAGAACATAGTCTCTGTCCATGAAGGTGAGAAGAAGATCTGTGTAGGTTTCAAAGACCTTGCTCTTCAATTAAGTAATCACCACTTTTTAACTTTGAAAATATTGATTAAGGTCTGTGCATTTAGGTAGCACCCACTCTAGAAAATAGCAGTACAGGCGAAGAGACTCATCATTAAGGGAGTGAAAAATATTCTCCGCAGCGTTCAATCTGCTCTCGAGCCACTGGTCCGTGAAAAAAAAGCCGGAGGGCGTTCCACTGGGCGAACACACGCTTCACAACTTCGCTCAATGACAGCCATCTGGTCTGGGCTTCAGCAGTTTGTGGAGTTCAACATGGCAAAAGTCTCAGAAATTCTCTGAGCTGTTAAAATTGAATATTACTCCTCTCTATAGAAATTTGACGTAAACATATGAGAATCTATCAAAAGCACTGAGGGACATTGTTTTGTCGAGCGCTTTCATGATGACCGTAAAGGAGTTTTTTCCTCAATGGATGCTGCTAACGCTCATAATTCATATTAAAGGTACCCACTCCTTTTTTAATTTTTATAACTCCTGACACAAATTAAGACATAACTGCCACTATAAGATTTTCAGAATAAAATAGGTCAAATACTGAAGCTTGAGTCCCTCCTTTGCAGCCATGCTCTCCTTTCCTGTCACCAAGTCGCTTATCGTGTCAGTACTCGGGCTGGCTCTGTACTGAAAACCCATTCACATTCAGCAGTGCTATGGAAGACAACTAATATCCCAAGCAATACTACTGAAAGGTTGGAGAAGACCTCCTTGCCTCCCCTCTTCAACAGGCCAATGTCTCGCCAGGCCTCATCAATAAGCTTGTTGAGGATGCTGTCGTAAAAGCTGGTGGTTTGATACATGCGGAAATCATTTTCCACTCGATCCACAGTGACCTCTTCAGGCAGAATAGAAGGAAAGTGGCAGATAAAAAATCGGAGTGAACAGAATTTCACAAATTGCCTCTTCGCTATGTCAGCCACAACAGCATGCATAAGCAGCTCATCGCAAAATTAATATTTCAGCAGATGAAACTTCCTGACATCTCTGAAGAATGGCTTCAGCTCTAGGTTTTATTGGTGTCATGTCCAACTGAGAGTTCCTCATCAGGTTGCCGATTTTCCCTTGTGATGGTTGGCATGATACCTTTACCAATTTCATTCATCATAGTGATCACATACTCAGGCTTACAGAACGAAAGAAAAACCTTTTCCAGTTGTAGCTCCAATGTTGGAAGCAAGATATGTATGCAAGGCTCTTCTTTTTTAAGTATTTGGTTACCAATGTCAAAAAATTGGTATGGCTCTCTTCAGAAAGAGTGAATACACCTTCGATATGGGGTTGCTGAGAAACTGAAGTATCTTCTCATGGTTTGTCAGATCCCTTTTCTTTTCTTTCTGGATTCTTTCAGGTTAATTTTTTTCTTTTGCAGATTTCCTTCCAATTTCATTTTGCTTGAAGATGAATATGGTCAACCCCCCCCCCCCCCCATAGATTCTATAGATATCGCGATATATCGATATCGTGAATTCTTTTGGCCACAATAACCGTGGTGTGAAAAATCTAACATCGTGACAGCCCATATATATATATATAGTAAATTTGAAATCTCAATTTTAACCAGAAAAATCACAAATTTATTCCCAAAACCGTGCAGCCCTTTAGTTTCTCTTGATATCAGCATGTTCACAGTTGTTTCGTTTTTTTTTATACAGGGACCAGATGCCACTGATGAGTCCTGCTGACTTCAACATTCACATGAGTCTCTGTACATGAACATGGTTAAGTGAAAAATCAAACACCTTGGAAATGACAGGTATGTACCATGTTTCAGGAATGGCACAAATGTGTGTGACTGTTCAAGTCTCAGTCTTTAGATCAGTGTATTCAATAAGGAGCTTTTTTTGTCATTTGTTGTGTATTTTTGGATTATGTTGTGTTGTAAATAAATCCAAACTATCAAAAAGCCACTCTTTTTTAAATCTCTCCTCATTCTTTGTTCTGGTTCTCTCACAGTCCCCACCTGATAGGGCCATTAGGGCCCCCTATGACCCCCATTATGGCCTTCTCGCATAAAGCTTTCTTACACAAAACATGTCTTACAAATTTTAAATCAATATATTGTTTTATCTGAATGAGTACGCAGGATAATTTTCACATAGTTTTGAAGCAAATATTGTAGGGTACGTGATACAATTTTCAAAAGTCTTGTGAAGAAATAATCAGTATGGGTTTCATGACCTTATTTCAGTGACAATTTTTTTTTTTTTTTTCACAAACCTCACAAACTGTTGCGTGCTGAATTTGTGCAGTTTGTGCTGAATACAGTGTAATCAGACTTTAGCCATGAAAATGTCACAAGTAACAGAAATAAGCACAAATATCAGAGCATGTCAGAACACCTCCAGGACCCAGAAAACACCTCAGACCCCAGAGGGTTCATTTTGTCTGTATCTGTGAATATACCAATTATTATGGGCCGTTTTCATCAGAGTTTTTCTCTTCTGTTTGTGTCTATAGGAAAATTGTTGAATAGCCTACGCGTGACACAGCTTTTAGAAAATATGGTGTAGGAGATAAATGTTCAGGAACTCCTTGCCAAAGCAAGGTCAGTCTTTAAAATCTTTTGAAAGTCTTCAGTGATGACTCAGAGGAAACTTACTGTTATAAACGATAGGCCCACACTAAACATGATATAAGCAAAATATGAGGAAGAACTCTTTCAACTCATCAATAATGAAACACAGCATTTCAGCTTGCACAGGGTGACACCATTTATCACAAACAAAAAAAGGACCTATTATGCATTTTTACATCTTCAGCTTTCTTTAGTAATATTGCTGTTTGAGCATGAAAAAGGTCTGCAAAGTTCCAGTTATTCTCTATATCAGTGTCAGTGTTTCTGAACTCCCTGAAACGCCTCCATTGTAGTCTTGAGTTTCTTCCGGAAACGAACACGTCACTATATTCCTCATTTGTGACCCTGGATCACAAAACCAGTCACAAGTCGCACAGGTATATTTGTGGCAATAGCCAACAATTCATTATATGGGTCAAAATTATATATTTTTCTTTTATGCCAAAAATCATTAGGATATTAAGTAAAGATCATGTTCCATTAAGATATTTTGTCAATTTCCTACCGTAAATATATAAAACATTTATTTTTGTGAGTGAATGCAGCACAATCGTGAACAGAAATGGACAACTTTAAAGGAGATTTTCTCAATGTTTTGATTTTTTTTGCACCCTCAGATTCCAGATTTTCAAAAACAGGAAACAAGGAAAACAGGAACTGAAGAAATACAAACTAAGGCCATATTTACACATAGCCGGGTATTTAGAGAAACAAATATTTCCCCCCCTCCGTTTTCAATAATAGCATCGTGCACACAACATCGTTTTCAACGCCGTCGAGCGCCATCATAACTATGCCAAACCTATGGGTGGCAGTGTAGGGAGAAGGATAAAGCCATGCAAGCCAATCAGAATCCTCAGAATCGACAACAACGAATAACACGAGCGACTTCCTAAGGCGCTCACATGACGTTAAGCATTTTCTGCCGCATAATGTAACGTTTGAGAATCTAAAACCCTGTTTCTCCCAGGTGACATGGCAACACATAACCGGCGTTATCAGAAATCTCCACTTTGGCCGGAGTTTTTAGAAATAATCATTTTCTGTGATAAAAACAGGGTTTTCGTGTAAATGAGAGGCCAAACCGCAGGGAAATATCTGCGTCTTCCCTTCGTGTAAACGGGGCCTAAAAGTCCATGAACTAAACAGAACATACCTTAACCACACTTTGAATCTCAGGAATGGTTTAATTTATTTATTTCTATAGCACTTTTCAAAATTTTGCATGGTTGCAATACTTAAAGATGGGGCATCTAATGAACCAACAGAGTCAACTTCCAATGTCTCTGGAACCCCACCACAGGACCTGTCTGACCTGGACGAGCCCCCCGTGCATCCTAAATTGCAACGATTTCCATTCACAGTAATATCGGGAAAACCGTGATGTTTTTCTTCTTGATGGTATGAGAGATTCGGCATGTTGGAATACAGTACATGCAGTGATGCGGTTTTCTGTAAGCCCTGCAGGCACTTTCCTGAGCAAAGAGAAGCAAAATTTACGGAAGAGGGATTTAAAGATTGGAAACACATGAGCCAGGCCTTTTTGAAGCATCAGGACAGCAAAGGACACCTGCATTCACAAGCTAAACTGGCCACTTACAGACAAAGTCAACAGCCCGATGGCAGAGGTACAGAGCACGATGAGCTAAACAGAGACAAAGTAAACACATCTTTTGTGGAGAGAAATCGGGAACACATTAAAGTTGTGCTTGATATTGTACTTTTTTGTGCCAAGCAAGATATCTCATAGCGTGGTCACAGAGAAAGTGAGGAAGCATTAAACAGGGGAATGTTTTTGGAATTGTTCCGTCTGCTTTCAAACTACGATCAGGAAATTCAAAAGGGCCTTGACCAGCTGCCTAATTATGTGACGATGACGAGCTCAGATATTCAGAGTGATTTACTTGAGTCTGCCGCTTCCTTGCTGCTGCGCAAGAGAAGAACAGAGTTGCATGCAACACCGAACACATATTATGCCATTATGGCAGACGAGTGTAAAGATCTCGCGAAAAGAGAGCTTGTTGCAGTTTGCATTCGATACTTGCATGAAGGACTTGTGAAAGAAATGGCCATTGGATTTTTGGATACATGTGACATGACAGCTGATGCGATTTCAGATCAAATATTTAAAGTGTTAGCACCACTTAACCTGGACCCTGAATTGTGTGTGGGATTTTGTTTTGCCGGCGCCTCTGTGACGTCAGGTGCAAAAGGCGGAGTGCAGGTCACCCTTAAACATACTATTCCTCACGGTGTTCATGTACATTGTTGTTCACATCGCCTCAATCTTGTTCTCAGCAGTGTTGCAAAAGCATCTAGACACGTGAATACGTTATTTGAAACACTGAATTCCGTTCATGGCTTCATGACTGGAAGCAGCCGTCATGCACGATTTACGGAAATTCAAAAGGAGTTGAATCCGTGGACACTAGATGGGGCTCTAAGTCGGGCTCAGTCACCAAGATCTTGACACTACTCGATGCGATCCTAGAAACATTTGCAGAGTATTCCGATACTAGCCATGGTCTAACTAAACTAGAAACTGACTCTCTTTTGCAACAGATGCAAACAAAGAAGTTCTTGTTTCTTCTAGTAACATTTGGAAACATTTTTGAGACTTTGCAACAAAAGGTTTACAATCACCAGCTGTATCGGTCACAAACTGCATTCATTTAATTGAGGGACTGAAATCAAATTTAAAAGTGTTCAGGGACAACACAAAGCACGATTTTGTAAAAGTGCTGAAATTAACACAAGACCTGATGGAAAAACAAGACATACACAAATGTGACATCACTGCCTCGCGAGAAAGGAAACTTCCTGCTAAACTGTCTGCCTCTGTAGTCACAAGCTCTCTTGGAAAAGGTGGCAACATTAAAAGTGATGAAGATCTGAGTCATCTGTGGAATGAGGTGTTGGATCGACAAATCATGGAGCTGAACAGCCGTTTCCATGACGACCCCTATGGCTTCATGCGTGCTGCTGTTGGCTGTTTACCTGGTGCCAACACTTTTGGAGACATTGACTCACTAACAGTTGCATACAAACAGCATAGACATTGGTGATGCTGAGCTTGCAGTGTTCATGCACCAACTAAAAACGGAAGGCGGATGCTGGACAGGGCTTCACATCACTTATGGACGTATTGGATAACAGTCCTGAGGACATCTTTCCAAACGTTAACAAAATGATACGAGCACTGATTACTCTGCCAATAACGTCATGCAGTGTTGAGACTGTTCTCCACTACAAACCGCATAAAAACATGTCTACGGTCCTCAAAGCTTACTGGACGCCTAAACAATTTATCTCTTCTATCATTTGAACGTGATCTGACAGAGACACTTTATTACGATAAGATCATCTCCGTTTTCAAAAACTCTGTCGTCTCAGACTAATATTGTAGGAGCTGGAGTGGAGGACATGTAAAGGGAGGTAGATGTAAAAAAGATAAAAATGTTCTCAATATTTTTAGTAAAGAAAATCTAACAATAATTCATATAGGCTAATATTTATACACCTACTTGACAGAAAATATGACTGTTATTGTGTTTGTTACAGTGTATATATGCATATAGTGAGTATATATGTTGTTATTCGCTATTATATTAAATGTTGTTATTTGCTGTTATGGAACGTTATGCTGCGTTGTATATATATATATATATTTTTTTTTTTTTTTTGGGGTGATTTGGCCTGTTTTATGAAGGCCCACCCACTTTAACATTTCTGGCCTCGCCCCTGGTTACACCTACTAGTTACGCCTCCCGTGAAGAAACAAGCGTGGATGTCATTGACTAAAACAATCTTTTGAAGTAAATTATTTTTTGTTTAATGTATGCAATGTTTGTAATTCTAACTTATTTTGCTTTCGAATCTTATGAAGTATTAAATAACAGCTAAGTAAAACATAAAATAAATTATATAATCAGATTAATACACTGTAATACCCTATAAGTTGAGTAGACTCCAATTCAAAGTGCTTTACATAGAGAGGAATAAAAATAATCACAAAATAAAAGCAAGGAAAATTCAAACAGTTATTCAAAAGCTTTACATAAAAAGGAATTAGAGTAATAACACTATAGCAATTCATAGAGCTTTGCATAGAAAATAGACACAACATAAAAGCAGGGGAAGTTAAAACAGTTATAAAAGAGATAAATGATACAGTTATAAAATGAATTGGAGTAAAATGAATTAAAATAGTAAATAAACTTCTCATCTGGCAAAACACCGGTGTATCTTATTTTGACTCTGAGATTTCCCCACGACGGTCAGTATTCTTCTGTGGATTTTCATATACCGTGGATTAGCCCACCAGATTAGTAATCTGTACTAGTCACCAGTGTTCCCTTGATAATCCGTACCAGACTAGTAATCTGTACTGGTCACCACAGTGTTCCCTTGACCATCATGAGTCAATCCCTCTCAAACTCCACCACAATACCCTTCACAAAACACCGGTTATCAATCAGTGCCATTTGAGTTCAGTTTAGAATCAAAAGGAAGAATACAGTAGTTTAGAGTCAAAAGGAGAAATACAATACAAATAAAATACAGTGTAATCAGTCGGACGAACAGCGGCACAGTGCTCATTCAGTAGATGCACAGCTAAACAGAAGTGTTTTGAGTCTGGATTTGAATGTGACTGTAGGAGCACGTCTGATCTCCTCTGGAGGCTGGTTCCAGCATAATAGCTAAAAGCGGACTCGCCATGCTTAGAGTGAACCCTTGGTATTTCTAGCTGATATGATCCTAATGATCTGAGTGATCTGTTGGGTTTATATTCAGTGAGCATATCTGCAATATATTGAGGTCCTAGGCCATTGAATGATTTATATACCAGTAATAATACTTTAAAATCAATCCTAAATTTAACTGGGAGCCAGTGTAAAGACCTGAGGACTGGTGTGATATGTTCATATGTTCTGGTTCTGCTCAGAATCCTGGCGGCAGCGTTCTGTATGAGCTGCAACTGTCTTATGGTCTTTTTGGGAAGGCCAGTGAGGAGTCCGTTACAGTAATCCACCCTGCTGGTGATGAAAGCATGCACAAGTTTCTCGAAGTCTTGTCTGGAAACAAAGCATCTAATTCTTGCAATATTTTTCAGATGATAGTATGCTGATTTAGTTATTGCTTTGACATGACTACTGAAACTAAGGTCTGACTCTAAAGACACACCAAGATTCTTGACCTGATTTTTAGTTGTTTGACCTTTAGAGTGAAGGTATGCGTTCACCTTGAGAACTTCATCTTTGTTTCCAAACGCAATGACTTCAGTTTTGTCTTTGTTTAACTGAAGAAAGTTTTGACACATCCAGCTGTTGACTTCATCAATGCATTGGCACAGGGAGTCAATGGGGCTGTAGTCATTAGGCGATAGGGCTAAGTAGAGCTGTGTGTCGTCTGCATAGCTGTGGTAAGAGATTTGGTTCTTTCTCATTATTTGGCTCATTGGGAGCATATACAGGTTGAACAGGAGTGGCGCAAGAATTGAGCCTTGAGGGAGGCATGTCATGGATGTCCACTCAGACTTATGGTCACCTATACTCACATAATAACCTCTCCCATCTAAGTATGACCTGAACCATTTTAGGACTATCCCAGAAAGCCCCACCCAGTTTTCCAGCCTGTCAAGAAGTATGTTGTGATCGACAGTGTCAAATGCAGCACTGAGGTCGAGTAGTACCAGCACTGATAATTTGTAGACACTGATTACCTAACAAACTTTAAGCAAACAATAATTATAAATAACAATGAAGACAAACTGAAAAACTTAATTTTAATATTGAAGTGCACTGTACATAAAACTATTGTTTATCATACATAATGTTTTTCATTTCTCAATTATTTTGACGCAGTGGTACTTTCGAAAATATGAATACTAACTCATAAAAATACACCTATGCATAGCTCAGGCTAATCATTAAGTCATACTGGAGTTGCAAAAAACAACACACAACTTTGGCTATAAAATTACTGTTATCACACTGTTAGATCATCTTCCATCACAACTGCAGTGCTTGCAGGTTTCGATGTCCACGACGACAAAATCAACAGGAGTGATGTTTGTGTCAATGATGTCTGGCTCACCCAACTCCTCCTGGAATAAACATAGAGGGGTAAAACTGTAAGTTTAACTTGCGATACTAAAACTGGACATTTATATTTACTGCTTATAGCAGTTCTATTAAAGGGCAACTATTATTCCTCTTTTCACAAGATGTAAAATAAGTCTCTGATGTCCCCAGAGTGTGAAGTTTTAACTCAAAATACCCAACAGATATTTTTTTACAGCATGTTTAAATTTTCATTTTTTGGGGCTCAGAAAAACGCACCGTTTTAAATGCAAATGAACTGCTGCTGCCGGCACAGAGGGCAGAGCCTCACAAGCTCGAGCTCAGTGTCAGGACAATCTCATCTCACGGAATGATAATATCAGAACAGAAACTCTCAGTTGCGGTGTTCATTTCGACCCGGAGTCGGACAATAATGCCTACACAGTCAGAGAATATATGCTGTATGGAGATGGAACAGGTATAGTTTAGTTTAATTACGGTAATAACATATTAGTCATCTGCTTTTATCCACTATTAGTACAAGCTTGTAGTGGACCGCATCCAAATGATGGCCAAAAATATACTGATGAGTTCAATGAAGTTTATTGTACATCACACAAAAGATGAAGTGTTATTTTTACTCCAGAGAATCACAGTAAGAGCTGAATAAACACAATATAAGTGCGCATTAAAGTCAATTCATAAACTCTCTCTCTCTCTCCCTTTCATTATCATCAACATACGCTGTGTATGTTGATGATACTTATATTGTGCACTTATATTGTGCTTATTCAGAATTACACAAAATACTCGTTACAACTAACAGTAAACAAATATATACACACCTTTTCAGTGGGTCCTTAATAAACTGGTAAACTTTATATCCGTAAAACGACTCGATGAGCTGTCATAAAGTGCGCGCTCTCATTTTAATTTCTGCCGTGGTAACGTTAGGCCCCCACCAAACACAGAGCGTTGGCGAGTGGGGGTTCAATCTTCAGCTGGCTGGCAGGAGCTGCCACTGGCATGTCACGTGACCTGTCAGTGGCTGGCTAGTTGTCTGGCAGTCTGATTCTGGCAAGCTTCAGAAACCATTGATTTTTGGCTGTTTTTGTGTTTTGTGTTCCTCCCTCTCTAGCTCATTTATCATGCATCTGTTGATATGATCATGCTCTTTAGCATAATTGGCGTTTTAGATCATTTTATCCCAAATTAAACCAGTCAATTGGCCGTGATCAGACTGGCAGCTTAATGACTCTCACTGTAAGGAAATACATTGTTTTCGTTTTATGAATGTCACGAATCTATTCTTTTGTATGATTGATGTTTTAGATAATTTCATCCCAGTTATCTATATTAATATTTTGATAAACACATGCTTTTATGTCCTGGGCCATGCAGCTGTTGGTCTCTATTTCACCTTCCTCTCTTTCTCCAATTGCAGTCAGAAAGTCCTGTCCAGTAGTACATATGAGTTTTAATATTGTCTTTTTTTTAGTTGTCACATCTTTCAACATGCTTGTGGCATGGTAAACACGCAGGTGTACTAGCTGACAAATTTGAAGCACTTCAGAAGACATTTTCGGGATTTTGGCTTCCATTTCAGCTGCGTTTAAAACAAAAGAAACACTGAAGCGGTTCACAGCCCAAAATAACACATTTTGAAAACATTTTAATAGTGAAGTAAGAAATAAAACTTACAGTGCAAACAAATACCCCACAGTTCACACCATCTCGCTGCACCCACTGTTCTGGACTGTAAACTTTGGAAAGCCTCTCTTTATAGATTTTAGATTAAAACAGAGCTCTCATGTCATGCATCTTTCACATCTTCTATATATTATTAATATAATGTCTTTTAACTAATTCATGGTTTTATACTATACTGGTAAAGATGATAAATTAATTACCTCAGAATCTCCATGTCATTTTTTTCAATGGAATTGTAGATCATCATTGAATCATAAATACGCACTTGTTTTCCAGAGACATCGAAAACCTATGAAAAAAATCATATGAAAAATTACAGTCAGCATATCAATTCATTGTTACAGCACAACTCAGTTTCTTGCAAACCTTACCCAGAGACAAACCTTACACACACACACACACACACATATATATATATACACACACACACACACACACACACATATATATATATATATATATATATATATATATATATGTGTGTGTGAAAACCCTCTATTGTTATACAATTACTCAAGTATACCTGAAGATCTTGCATATGTGACCTTGAAATGGCATTGTTTTTTGTCCACTCTCTGTACCACAAAATGTACACATCTGTGTATAAGGCAACAACCTGCGCACTGGCGTTAGTTAATTATACTATGTTTTTAACATTCACAGAGCAATATGACAAATCTCATGAGACAATTGCATATCTGCAAAGACCATTGAATAGTCACTTACATTCTGAGTTTCTGCTGCAATTTGAGCAAGACAACAGTTCACAGCCTTTAAATAAATAACACAGACTTTAATATACAAAAACAAAAATGTGATGAGTACATTGTGAATATGAGTTTAGTTATATTATATGAACTGTGTGCAGAGTCATGTACTGAGTTCCTTATAAATCATTGTAAAGCAAACATAAGAACATTGTAAGCACACTTACATTATCATTTAACCAAGGCATGTTCTTGTTTGGGTCTTCCTCTTAAAGAGAAGGGCAAACACCTCTCAAGTCCACAATATACAGTGTTGCATATGCTGAAAATCTGTAAATTATTTCTCTCTCTCTCCTCCAGGCAATGTAAAGTTGTTTCAGCTCGTCCTGTAGTTCAAAAACAGAACCCATTCATTGCATGTAAATTAAGCAGAAAATACTACAGTTGTAGTTTGTGTTACTGTAAATGTTTTCTTTTTAAGTTAAACATACAAAAAGCCAGTCTGTACCTTATTTTGTTCACTTATAGGAAACAATGACACAGTGAAACTCTCCATATCTTCCTCAACTTTGTCTGGTTCACCTTGCGGGTCAGTTAATGACTTTGCAGATGTTCTTTGGTACATCTCTGCAATGATATGACATAGTATTGAGATAAAATGAAAAGTGCATGTTAATAACATTTGTAGTACTTCATTAACTTTTATTTCATGAACTATATTACCTTTATCTGGTTCCTCATCCACACCTATTAATAGCTGTCCATGTCGCCCTAGGTGCACATCTTTTTGGGACATTTTTTGAATGTCCTACAAGAAGTTATTGTTGATCCTCCGGTTGTGCAGATGGAAACACAGCCGCAAGGCGAACATGTAATGAATGTCCTTCAACTGGCAGAGGAAGTACCTGCTGGTATGGTGACAGCTCTTTGTTAATTTGCTCTGCTGAAGATGAATTAACAATACAGGCAAGATCTGGCAACAGTTTTATGCTCCTCAGTCTCTCTTCAGGCCTTTTTAGAGGGAGTACCGTTCACTAGTTCCAGTCAGAGGGTGAGGGCAGGTGAATCTGTCAGTTGTTTGATCTTCATGTATATTTGGCCCCATATAGCTTTGAAGGGTATTCACCCATTCCTTCTGCACTTTAAGTTTTTTAAGGGAATTGGGCTCTTTAAGGGAATGGGGAAAATGCAGATCAATTGCTAATTTCATGTAATATGTTTTCACAATGAGTTATATAGTTTGGCAGTCAAATGTAAAATATAAATGTATTATTTTACAGTAACTGGCAGTCAATAATGTCTATGAATCATTATTAATCAGGGCAAAATGGTTATGATAGATGGAGGTAACATTCGTGCTTTTGTCTACTGTGGGACTTTTAGAATACTGTATGCTAGTATGATAGTTTTTTATTTTTTTTATTAAACTGCTCCGTTTAGATACTTTTTTTTTCTTCCTGCTTCCCTTAATGGCCGTGTTTTTAATCTCCAGATGTATTAAAAAAAATGTATTGTCCATTCTGTACCATGCTTGTAATTGGCTAAATTTTTATCTTACCTCCTGCTTTGTGAAGCTTCACAAACATTTTTGGATATATATCCTTGTACAATAGAAGTTCCTCAAGCCTTTTAATGAGGTCAGACTGTGATCCGCTTGCTGAAATGCCTAGAGCATTGCATGCCATTGTAAGATCTTCTCTTTGAGGCTAATAATGATGGGGAAAAACATGCGTATGGTAAAAAAAAATTCATTCCTCATCCGTCCTCTTTGTCCACAATCTGTCTTTCTGGGAGAGGCCTTTCAAAATCTCAGTCTTTGGTATGACACCAGATATTCTGGAGTATTGTCCAATCCATGGTGTAAAGGCAGAATATGTCAGGGAGCTAGAAAATGGGTTTTGAGATGACCCTGAGAGAGGGAGGAAGGGAGGGAGTGAGTGACTGACTGAGTGAGTAAGTAGGGAGTAGGGAGGAAGGAAGGATGTATGGGATGGAGGGAAGGAAGGAACTGTAAATCAAATTTAAAGCAAGTAGGCATAATGTTTAAGAAGTATATTAAACAGCCTACCTTCACAAAGTCCTGTTGCAATTATCTCCTTCTCAAGGTTTTCCCATCTAGCTGAAACAATCACCTGTGTGTCCTGTGAAGTGGTGTTCGTCAGGTCTGGTCGTCTCATGAGATGCACTACACAGAAAGAGTTAGCATTTTAAGAGCAACTTTTGAGGGTAAAGCAGCTTTTCCATGAACGGGTACACTGAATTCCTACCTGGTAAGTCAAAGGCCACTTTCCAGTAGTCAAAATAGGAGGATGGTGGCCACAGCGGTAACAGAAGTAATTGTAGGTGTAGCTCCTCAAAGTAGAGAAGTGGTAAAAAGCTTTCCTTATTGTGTTGTGTGGAATGTACACTTTACTGTGTTCCCCCAATGTACGCAAAAAACGTCCGACAGCAATGTGGTTCTGTTGCAGGTAAAGACAAATTTACATTGTAGTTAAGCCAATATGTAAGATAATGTTCAGGTAAATATTAAACCCAGTTGCCTAAAATTCACAGATTTTTTTAGACTTACAGAAAGACCTGTTGTCAAAAGTGAGCACAAAGGGATTGTGAGGAACACTTTGTTATTGAAATTGTGAAATCCAGAATCATATTCTTGGAATCTTGAGGCATGTTTCCACTAGTGCCTCTGAACTCCATAAAGGGGTTGAGGAAGCCCATGATGGCACTGTACTTCCAAGGCTTAGCATGATCAGCTGCTGAGCCACTTTTTCTATCTTTGGTTTTATTTAATTCCCTCCTGTATATACAGTATCACGGAGGTTTTTCCATTTTTTTTTTGCACTCTTCAACTAACAATAAAAAAAAAGATGTATAAGCACACACACAAATATTACTTTTATGAAAATGTATAACAAAGTATAGAGTAAGCGTAGAATAGGTCTACAGTTTATTCTGTAATATATTGCAATACAATATAAGATCTGTATATACATAAGATATACAGTATATTTCATATAATACATATATCATATTAATAGTATACTGTATACATCAGTATACAGTACATTAATATAGTATTAATATCTAGTATAAATTTCAATAGTATACATTATACAGTACATGATATACATGTGTAAATGGAGAGTGTAAACAGCACTAAAATATTAGCAAGGCTACTATAGTACATTTAGGTTTTGTTTACTGTCTCTCACGTAACACATTGTCAAAACAAATTATTTAATAGTTAATTTTACAGGCTATTCAATAATTTAAACTTACTTGGAATCCTCGCAATCTCTGAAACTCCTTTCCACGCATCATTCTTTTTATATATGTCCCTGTACGTGGGCAGAGACATGTCATATAAAATTGGTAAATTGCTGACCGCAAAGATCAATTTTTCCTCCATCTTTCCGTCAGTGCACTGCAGGCCCAGGGGCAGGGGCTGAGCGGAGAAGGATCACACGCGCTCCACTCCTATTGGTTGTCGCTTCCGAAAGTCGCTCTTCATTTGCATAAAGTTAAACAGATCTCAACTTTGTCGCGTCGCCAGACTCGCCCCATCTGGTCGGTGTTGCGCGTGCCGCCGGAAATCGCCCGCTCCCCATTGAAATGAATGGTATCGTGTCGCTTGTAGTGTGAACGGGGCTTTAATGATAAAGGGAAGGAAGCAGTGCGTGCGAGGCTTCTCTCGGAGCTGGAACACCAGAAAGACCTGGATAGCTGGATGCGGTCATGCTAATGCCTTATTGTGATTTCCGTGATTACTTTTTAAAACATCGGGACACATCCAGCACGGACAGTGACCGGAGTGAGGGATATGAAGCACCTGTCTGAGAAAGTAACGAAACAGTTTGAGTTCAATTTCAAATGCAAATGGAAAGTTTGTGTAGTTTGTTTGTTTTTGTGTAAGAATCCCTCAACCTTTTAATATTGGCATTAAATAATTACTGACTACGTTTACAAGCTGTCAATATTCGGGTTATGGTCAGGTTAAGGTCACTATTTGGGTTTCTCAAACATTCGGAATAACCCGTTTACATGCGTGAGCAGAGAGAGTTACTCCTGTATACATGGAATTTGTAATCAATTGACAATATCCCGATGTAAACGGCGAAGCACGGTTAGCATAAATAGCATAAATACAATGTGCATATAATTAACAAAAAACAAGAGACGTCTTTTTACGCATCATCATGAGGAGACCGCAAAATAGCAATAGACACTGCCTTATACTGACGTTACTTTACATTAATTTGACGTTTATTTTACTTATTTATCAGGGACAGTGCATGTTAGGCAGCAGTTGTGGTACTAATGAGTAGCATCACTATTTATTATAACAATTGACCTTAGTTACGTAGCTATTTACATTTACATTTATACATTTAGCTGACGCTTTTATCCAAAGCGACTTACAATTGCTATATATATGTCAGAGGTCGCACGCCTCTGGAGCAACTAGGGGTTAAGTGTCTTGCTCAGGGACACATTGGTGTCTCACAGTGGATTCGAACCCGGGTCTCTCACACCAAAGGCAAGTGTCTTATCCATTGCGCCACACCACCCCCATTTTGCTCATATAAGGCGAGCTAACCTACCTTGGTCGTCAGGTAACTGCTCCTGTTCGTCCTCAAAGCCGACATCTACCCCGCTGTTTTCGGCAGTAGTGGTGGGCCTATTCCCCAAAATCTCATCCATTATGTCGAACTGCGGGAAAGAAGACGGGTCGGACCCGCTAGTACCGTTTTGTTTCTTCGCCTCGTAGTATGCCTTTTTCAGCGTCTTCCAGCGGTACTTGATTTGGTCTGGCGTCCGTACAAACCCTGCTTCGCGTCACCTTCTTGTAAATCTCACTATTTCGGTACTTTCTGCCGTCAACAAAAGACATTATATTCATGGTTTTCACCACACTAATAAAGAAATTGGTTTCCTCCTCGCTCCAAAAGTGTGGTGCTGTGCTGCGTCTCGCCATGTTTACCTCTACTTCTTGTTTACTTCCGGTATACTGCACGCGGGTTTTTGTATGCGCCAGACGACGCAGAAGTTTTTGTAGGCGCCAGAAGTTCCTCTACTCAAAAGACCGAGATTCCTTGCGAATAGAACATGCGCAGAACACAAATCAATGTTCCTTTTGATGGGGAAATGCCGATACGCGTTTACATGACCACATATTCGGGTTAGAAAAGGGGTAACCCAGGGATCATATTCAGGTTTTTAAAAACCGGAATATGAGCATATCCGGGTTTTTGCCGGTGTTTACATGGCCGTGCGCGACCGGGTTATTGCTAATATTCCGGTTTTGAACGGGTTATTGGCTGCTTGTAAACGTAGTCACTGACTTTCTCACAGAGAATTGGTATCCTGCAATGTGTGTTAAATTGTGTTTGGGTGGTTATTATTAATAATAATAATCATTTTTATTTTTATTTGCATAGCGCCTTTCCAACACATACGGTCACTTAACAAAGATTGGTTAAGGCAGTCGTTCTCAAACTGGGGTACATGAGGTGACAGAACGGGGTACGTGAACAAAATGCTGAATTTTGCCGTTGATTTAATTCTACCCCACCTTAAAATAACACTAAAACTGAGTATGTATTTCTATCAGGTAAAATGGCGAAAATGCATGACATCCGATCAAATTACCTAATATTTTGCGGTCAAAACTGACTGCATTCACACAAGCAGCGTGAATGACATGTTTCGTGCAGATTATGCTGCCTTGGCAAATCGCGCTATACTGTCGTTCTTGACCATGTACCTTTGTAAAAGTGGGGATTTAGCATTTACTAGCATGAAGAATAAATAAAGACACAGACTGTGCATAGAGATCGATTTAGGATTCAATCTCTCTTAGATCAAAAACCCTGTGTGAGCTCCTGTGTTATATGCATAGCGAATAGCGAATATCCACACGATTGCAAATGTGACATTGAAAACACAACAGTTCAACAAACGAAAGGTATTAATATTAAGTGATGTTAATTTTCAACACAGTATTGTCAGTATTTTTTTACAACAAAATAATAGCTCCAACGAAAGCCCCAACAGAACTGCAGCACACAGCAGTGTTTGTGAACGAACCTGTGGCTTTGAACGAATTTGTGAGAGTCAGTTGATTCATTCATAATTACAGCCATTTGCTTCGTCACTGTATGAATGAATGACTTGATGACTCACTCATAAAGACAGTGACTTACTGCCACCTACTGGCAGTTTTAATTTAATATTTAAAAGCATCACTTTGTTTTTACCATCATTGCATATTTCTCTATTGAATTTTTGTATTATTATTATTTAAAGCATTATTTATTTTATAAAGGTATTTGTAAAAGTAAAAAATGCACTGGAAAAATCGATTTAAGGGGGCAAATATAGTCCCTTACTGAAAAAGGTGTGACTGCAGCGAAGGGGGTAAGTATTAGAAGGATGTTAAAAGCAACATATACCTACCCTGGTAATCCAGAGTTCTCGCGAGAGCACAAGTTGAATTTGCTCAGCGAGTTACTCTGGTGTTGAGTTATGATGCTCATTAAATATGCCCTCGATCCGAGCTGCACCAATCACATCGGGTTATCTGATATAGGCGGGCCAGAGGCGAGCTAAACAGATGATGACAGCGCTGTGATGTCAAAGTCATTAGTAAACATTGCAAGATGGCTATGGATGAACACCAGTTGTTTGAAACGGCTTTGGCCGCTACAATGAACGAGTTAAACTTGGCTTTTTATGTAAAAGAGGAACAGAAGACGCCGCTCAAATCGTTCCTTTGCAAGAAGGGCGTTTTTGCTGTTTTGCCGACCGGATACGGCAAGAGTCTAATCTACCAGTTAGCTCCGCTGGTAGCTAAGCGAATGGGGCTTGTTGTGATTGGTCGTAGTGTTATCCAATTGCGTGCAGCGAGATTTTCAAATGCATGCTTGGTGCCGCCCCTCGAGCTGGGCGTTTTTCATTAGTCGACCCCAGACCATTAATCTTTTAGATTTAGGTCTGGATTTCCAGGCTAACATATACCAAGGTCAGAAAGTAATATACAAGAGGTCACTTGCAAAGTTAGGTTAAAGATACAAACAAAGAGGGATTCAAGCAAATGGCATCAATAACAAGGTATAATTTACAGACTGTGAGCTGAAGAGTAATATTCAGAGAAAAAAATACAGAAGGAGTGGATGCTTGACGGATGTCTTGAGGAAGAGCCACAATACTAAAAGACCTGATGGTTCCCATGGTTACCAAACTATTGAAACTGACTGAATATGGCACAGCCCTACCTAAGATATTAGAAAAGTTTTTTTTTTTTTTTTTTTTTCACAAAATGTATGACTTTTGGAAGTGCAATTTGATTACCATTTGCAGTTTTAATAAAGTTGAATTAACCTTCTATGTCATTTTTACTCTTCAAAGTGTACACTTGCAGGTGTTGATTATAATGAATTTACTGTTAGGCCCATAAATAATATTAAGGATAAACCATTTTTAAAAAGTATATAATTATCTAACATCTGACTAATTAAAAATTAACCTCAAAACATAAAATGCTAAATGGGAAATATCTACAGGCCTATCTAGCATTAAAAAAAAAAAGTCAGAACGTCGTCTCTCAGTTGCTGAATGTCACGCAACAACGTTGCTACAGCCCTGTCGCATCTTACAATTCTACGTTGTTACAATGTTGCGAGCACATAGACAGCGGCGTTGCCATAGCAGAAATGCAATGTGCCACAGACGTTTCCACAACGTAAATGTGTTTGCTGGGCCTATCGCTCCGAGACTGTAAGCTTGATCACGAACAGTTGGTACCAGCTGCCAACTCTCATGCACAGAAAAATCGCGAAGCAAAGAGGACTCGGAGACCGACAGACTAGACAGGGCCGGTTACTTATGATATATATTAAAAAAAAATCTCAGCTCTCAGATTCTGTCAATTTTATTACGAAATTCAAACAATACCGTTTTGGCGCTTGTAAATGTGATGTGACAGATCCCTAGCGGCAAGTGAACAGATCATCTCTACTAGCTAATAGTAAATAAAGACGAATGAACACTGTTGAAAGAAACAGTACAACTTACCGAAATGTATATTCCTCATATCGATCAATCAGTGTTTTTCATCTGCGGAAAGGAGTCAAAAAAACAGCTGGAGAACAATTATGTCACATAACATTTACCTCAGGAAAGCCATTTAATGACCATAATATAGGCTATAGCAGTTAGTTGGCTAGGAAAAAAAGAGCTATAGAGCTATATTACATATTTATTATATTTTTACTTATATCATTAAGTAAAGTTGTTATTATAATAAAAAAACACAATATAACACCTGTCTTGTGTACCTAATATTTATCCAAATGAGTCAATATTAAATCAAATCACAAGAATTGAATTGAATTGAAATCGTGAAATTTGTGTCAAGCAATAATAAAAAAACATAGCTTACCAGAAATTGTACCATATAAACATTGTAACATGTTGTCACTAAACCTAATAAAATTCAGTTTAGTTACTAAAATGTTTTGACAATCACAATACACTTATTGTGATGGAGGTTTTTTATTTATTTATTTTTTACAACAACACACAAGTAAGTGTATAACCAACAATGGATTTGGAAAAGAGAAAGACGTGTCTGTGTCCTGTTATCTGAGGAGACATCACACATTTTCCATTTCAACTCAATAGAAGTTACCTTAAGAGTTGAGGCTCATTCTTTAGTATGCAGCATCCATTCAGCCTGCAATTAAAGAATGTTTGTTAAGATTTACTGCAAGTTTTGTAAACTTAATATCCAATATACTGCTAAATTCATGTCTGTGTATTAGTCTTAACCTAATCTTAGATGAAGTTCCTGTAAGCGGCTAGTTTTTGCATAGAAATAACACATAGACTGCATAAAATCACATTCACCAGGGTTGCGTTTCCCAAAAAGCATCGTAAGTCTAAGTTGATCGTATAAACATTTGCCTCCAATGTTCTCAACAGTCAACTTAGCTCACATTCAAAACGTAGTACTGCGTTTACAGGAAAAAATGCCATCTAACATTAACATCATTGCCCTGCTTTGACGTTAAAATTACACTAAAGCAGTGACTAAAATGCCATTCAAAAGCACCAGGAAAATGCCGGGGGAAAAAAAACAGCGTTTCCCAATGATTAAAACATTTCCTCATCATGATATTCTTACAACATTCAAAAAGCAAATAAGAAATGTTCACAGATGTTTTGATTTACTAACAAGTTACGTTTGCTCCGGTCGTGTACACTCAAGGTAATTATAGCTAAAAACCTCCCTCCCAACCCCAAACCTCACCCTAAACCTACCCTAGTCTCATACTTAAAGAAACTGAACCAAAAGAAACATGTTTATTTAAACAAACACAACCAATACAAATCTTTATAAAACTTTGCAAAATGTAAAGTGCAGTAAATGATCATAAAAATTGTAAATAGTTCATTTAGATAAAAAATTGTACATAAAAAGAAACAACCAAAAATACTGTGGTGATTTATTTGCAATCATTTTTGCACCCGTGCCTCCATTACGGTCACCATGCGCCCCATGAGTCCAAGCAGAGAACGTGTGTCCGCTCTCATGTCCCGCCGCAAGGCATCGTCCATTTCTTTACTGTGCTGCAAGAACCTCTCATCTGCCCTTTCCAAATATCGCACCAGTTCTGAAGTACTGTCTCTCCCCCTTTTTCCATAATAGCAGATGACAGATCATCAATGTGTTGTCATAGCATTGCAAATAATTGTTTTCTGCAGGGAATTACGCGTATGCATCTGCTACATATTATTTGTGACAGGTATATACTACTATGTTATATTTCATCATACTACATATAGCATCATACTACATCACTATCACTTCATATTTTGCTCATGGCCCATAATAGATCATCAACATTATATTGTATATAGCAAGTTAATGTCAGATTGACTTTATATTCTATTTTAAACTTCTGTTTTTTTCAAGACTTTTGCTTTGTTTTAGGTGGTGTAATCAAATTTAATTAATGTTACATATCAAAGCATTTTGTATTGATGCTCATTAAGTTAAATGAAGAAAAAAATATAAACATTATTTCAGTACCTGATAGTAATAGATACAGTATACTCATCTCAATGTTTGCATTGTGTATGTATGGTGTGACCATTTGCACACCAAGTCTTACCCCGTTCTGAAGATGCATCTCCAGAGCTGCAGCTTAGCGGTGGCGGTAACTCAACGTTGTCATCACTGTCGTTGATGGCAGGCAATTCTATAAACAAAAACAAGAAGACAGTGCTTTAAAAAAAAATATTTTTGTCTACTACACTTTATACACTGTTCTGTGATACTTTATACAATGAAATCAAAGATAATACAATCCTAGCTAGCAACATTGCAAACACTGATGTGAGAAATTAGTTAAACGCTAAACGCTAAACATACACTCTAAAAACTGCTGGGTTAAAAAATAACCCAACCTTAACCACACGGCTGGGTCACTATTGGACAGAACACGCGCTGGGTTAGTTTGACCCAAGTGCTGGGTTTTTACCATTTAACCCATATTTCTGGGTCATTAATTTGACCCAACCAGTGGGTGGAATTAACCCTCTTGCTGGGTTAAGTCCTACTTATATGCTGGGTTATTTCATGTCTCATTGCCTTAATAAAATTAGTAACAAATATTTGTTATATTACGAATGTAAAATAATTATTGTCTCTGTAATACAATAAACCAGAGAGGCCACTGTAAATTTGATTTAAATCTCGTTTAATTGTTTTTATACAATTATTACAATTATACTATACTTCTAAGGTAATAAAAACATAACGTTCATTAAGTAAGGTCTTTATACACCACTGAAAACATAGTTATGTATATATTGCATTTCTGTCAACAGATCCTCGTAAATATTACACAATGCACCTTTAAAAGTCATTAAGCAACTCATTTGAACTTATACGATTACGATTTCATTAATTAAGGTGTGTTGATTTATTAAGAACAGCAACAAACATTTAAAATGCGACTAAATATCACGTGGGCCTGAAACAACTGTTGTCCTCAAATTTTACAGAGGAGGACTCTTTTCCATTAATTTGATACAAGGTATGCTGGAGAAACTCCCAGGCAGGGAAACACTGCTTTGTGTATTTAAAGGTAGGGTAGGTAGGAATTGTTTAAAAAAACTTCTTTTCCAAATTTGTTTAAACTTTATTTATATATCAATACATAATTAAAATGTAAGTACTCTGAAAAAGAAAGTATAAAAATCGAGTGTCTGTAGACCTCTCACGACTGTTTTAAAGACAGCTCATTATTTCCATTCACTCCACCCCCTCCCTTCTGGGCTCCTTCCAAAGCCACGCCCCCAAAACGACTCCGACCGCTGAGCTGGAAGACGCATTATTTACCTGAGACGAGTGGAGAGGAAGGAGCACAGTGCATGTAGTGACATCATGTCAGAATCACATGTAATAAAAAAATCTAACTTTATCATTATGAATATAAACAAATAAGATGTATTTTAGTACTCACTATCAAGCTAGCATCTTGATATTGGTAAAGTTTAAAATATATATTTTTTTATTCGCTATCGAGCTAGTTATATCTATAAGGCAAGGCTAAAAACAGGTTGTATTGATACACGTTTTTCCATTACCATCAGTTACACTGTGATGAAAATGAATTTCGTGTAAGATTCATAACATATATGGTGTTGTTGACTCTGATGAGGACTACACTCCAGAGACAAGTACCGCATCGTCAGCTCGAGGACAGGTCCGGGGGCGAGGGCGAAGCAGAGGAGGTCGTGCAAGAGGCCGTGCAACTAGTGTCCGAGGATATTGACACGTGTTTTATTTCTTTGTTTATCCAAAGACTTTTTGTTCATTACCTTTTCTAGTACTGTCTTCCTTTTTTTGCCTTGTTTGCCTTCGCTAACTGCATATGCCGGTAATGTGAATTTTGATTGCTCTTTCTCTGCCATTGTTTTGCTATTCCTAGGTTCCGTGCCTCTTGAATTCCTCAAATCAAACGGGTTCGCGCAAGTGGGCAGATCTATGGGCAAAAGGGTGGTTGCCATGGTTGCGAGAGAGTGACAGTCGCCTAAGCCAATCCTTTGTTTCGTCCCGAATGGAAATAATGAGCTGTGTTTAATGCAGATTAAACGGTCTAGAGTCACTCGAATTTTATACTCTTTTTTTCAGAGTACTTACATTTTATTTATGTATTGATATATATAGAAAGTTTAAACAAATTTGGAAAAAAGTTTTTTATAAAATTCCTACCTACCCTACCTTTAACATAAAAAAAAAAAAAAAAAAAAAGCTTTGAAACAAAGATGAACAGCCTCCAGCAAAGACTCTGTGTCGATGGCGTGGCCTGGAACAATGGCAATTAAAGGTCTGACATGTCCCCCTCATCTCATCCTTGAGGCACAGAATGCAGCAATGCTCCCGTCATCTCATTTTGTGAATATTCCACCATGTTGGTCCCCACCTGTTGATTACACACAATCACTTAGAGTGTTGCAATATAACTAACATGCAAGTTAAGCTTTTTTTGTGGAAGTATCAAAAAAAAAAATAATTGCAAACATTACCAAATATGAATAAATGTGGAAAACAAAATGTCTATTTATATTCAGTATTTGAAAACTGAATTATAGTAATAAAAGAGTACTTTGGACTAATATTGTCAACATTTAGGATATACAAGTCAAAATTTTACTGTAATGTTGATAGTGTCTTTAACATTAAAACTCACAAACCAACAAAGCTGCTCGTATAATCTCCTGACTGGCAGCGCTGATGATCGCCACTCTTAGATAATGTTACACAATAAAATGAAAGATGACATGCATGGTAGGGTATCATGTAAGTCTACATTTTTAAAGTTTTAAATATTGACGATCATTCTTAATAATATTCTTCTCAAAACTGGCACCTGTCCATTGACAATAATCCAGGCGGAAATTCCTTTACACTACTATACCAGATCACAATGTGACGGCGCGTATCGTGATGTTATTCCTCAGTTACATTTTTTCTGAACGATCCTGGTTCCGACAGACATTACAGAAGACACACGCAGGAGGAGACTATGCTGGAACTTACCCCAGTCGCTTCTTCTGACGAGTATTTCTACAATATGCCAGCAGACTTTCCACACACAACTCACTAGCTACATTAGCCTCGAGACTAATTTGCCGCAGATTTTACGTGCGAGCCCTGTGAGGGACTAAAAAACTACTGCGCTTGTATGGATTTCATTCAAAACGCTTTCCTCACTTTTAAATACACAACGTCCACAATGCATACGATAATTACGTGATGAATTTACAATTTAAACTGCATATTTCAAAAAGGCTGCTGATATAGGTCTATAGCTGGTTTACAATTAAGGATTTAACGATCGATGCACATTTTGTCAAAAATCTAACCGGCTAGCTGTGGCTATTTAAGGTTCACAGAATAAATACGTTACCCCTCACACTTCCATATCAAAGACTGTATGTTGAACAGTGAAATTAGCTTGCTGTATTACCACAACTTTTTAAAAAATATAGGTAAACATTAACTTACCATAAAACACTGCCTGCTCCAGTGTGGCGTGCTCCTCGAGTCTGAAGTGAAGATCCAGAAAGTTCCGCAAAGAATAAACCAGTAGCTGGGTCAAAATAACCCAACCAAACTGTTTATTTGTGAATAACCCCCTTACAACTCATTTGACCCAGCATGAGCAACCCAATAATGTGTTTACAGTACCCCAAACAACCCAACATTTTGACCCAGCACAATCAACCCAACAATTTGTTTACAGAAACAACCCAGCTTTTTTTGAGTGTAACTGGGAACAAGTAAAATAAAGTAAAAACAGAACTTACCAGGATCAGTGCAGCTTTGCTGCAGCAAATCATCCACCATTGACTCCAGCATTATTGTTGCCAAGTTTAGTGCCCCGGTCACTGGCATGCCGGTCTATCGCTGAGGGCAGAGTCGAGAACGTTGAAATGTGGGTTTCTATGTGGGTGTAACGGGTGTTATATTTATTTATTAATTTCACTCAAAATCTCTCCCTGTGTCATTATCATTTGTTATATTTCTTTCATTATTTTGTATTCTGGAATTATTCTTTTAATATTTCATTTAATTTATTCTTCTAATATTGATTTCTATTGACTGAGATGTCATATTTCTATGGTTAGATGGTCATTTTCCAGTATTGTTCAATACGGTGCGTGGTTCCTTTAAGACTTGTGTTCCGGTTCCGGTTGCTCTCCTCAGTTCGCGGTAAATGCGACTGAAGACAGACAGGTGAGTTGTACTGATGCTCCGTCTAAAAAGTTTAATATGAGTTTTCTTTATTATATACAACATGTAATTTTGTTCTA
Organism: Squalius cephalus; assembly: GCF_949319135.1. Classification (NCBI taxonomy): domain Eukaryota; kingdom Metazoa; phylum Chordata; class Actinopteri; order Cypriniformes; family Leuciscidae; genus Squalius; species Squalius cephalus. The sequence continues at coordinate 9,498,823 of NC_137128.1, read as the reverse complement.
AAATGAACTTTAATCTTATTCAAACGTGTATGAAGTTTGTGTGAATGATGTGATGAGTTATGTATTTTCGGAGAGAATTCATTAAGCATGAGTGTGCAGGCTCTGTTGGCTAAAATAATGCCTTTCACTGACAGGCTGAATTGTGAGAGAAGGCCACAGACTCGAGCTTGTTCTTAAAATTATTTTTATTCATGCAGGTATGTTTTCTTTCATTTTTCTGTTAATATTGAGTTTATGTAAAATGCCTTCTTTTTTATGAAATCTGTTGAACAAACACGATTTGATTATATGAGAAACTGAAATACATGTTTATAAAGATGTCAAAAGTGTAAAATGTTTCAGTTCGCGGTAAATGCCAGTCCCTCCAGTTTTTCGCGATTCCGCGATCGCTGAATACAACGCAAAATCAACAAATTGTCGCATTTTTTTGCGATCCTGCATAATTCCTAATTTAACCGCAAAATAATCACAAAAATGAAAAATACCTCACAAAACATTAAATTATAATCACCCAATTGAAATATCTCTAGTTTAATTAAAGTTTCAATGCATTTTTACGTGGATACAGATGTTGCGGGGAAAGGGGAAACTCCTTTTCCTCGATTTACTGAAGCCTGTAATGTAAAACGCATTTAAACCACAATCGCCGTCCCCGTGCAACAGGGCCACACCAGGCGGCACGTCACCATGGTTACAGATGGCAAAGAGATGCATTTTTCCTTCCTTTCCAAGTACAGGGATGCAAACAGCGCGCTTTTCGGCGCCTCCCGCTTTTTTTTGGGTGACAAATTCATCTGAAGCCTATTTCATAGCTTAATGTGAGGGACAGAAGTCTATTTACATCATTAAAGTTTACGAAAACTCGTTTTCCCTCCTTTGCGGCTGTCAATCATTCTCCATTCAGTATTCAAACAGCGCGCGCGCCTCGTCCGGTTACAGCAGCATACATGCACGGTAAAACTCTCTCCAATATGATATTCACATTATAATGCTTGATCTGTAGAGAAAAGGCTGTGTATTTGCATAAAATGACTTTATTTTGTTGGAGTTTGTTGCTGTTTTTAAACGACTCGCGCTACCGTGTGCCTGTTAGATCACACACATCACAAGGACTCGGCATCACACGCACAATAACTGGAATTTAAAACTGTGAAGAAACAAATGATCAATAAACTGTTGGACAGATAGACACTAGGATTTGTGCGCTCGACATTTCTTCGCTTTGTGCCGTGAACTTATAAATGCGCACTTGTGCAGCGCTGCACACTGTGACTCCATGTTGCTTTGAGCACATCATTCTGCGCCCGCGATGCGCATACGCGCTTTGTGCGCTCTGTTTTGAAGCGTTTCATATTTTCATGGTTTTGCGCACTGAAAGATTATTAAAAGCCTATATTTTTGTATACCTAGCCTGCACAATACATTTAAAATAAGCATAATTTAATTGTATGTTATTTCTGTGTAGTGTAGTGTAGGCTATATAAATATAGCCTACACACTTCTGAATTCTTGACATTCATATATAAATATAAAATTGTGAAATGTATGATTGCCTGATTGAATTTCAGTATATTTTCCTGCTTTTTTGTCCTTCGCCAATCACATGCCTGATTACTACACCTGCTGTTAATATTTACATAGGTCAGGTAAAAAAAATTGCCCATAGGTTGTTTCAAAAGTTTTTCATTTGATGAGAATTTGATTAGACCAAAATAAACAAGTTTTATGCATTTTGTTTGTGATTTGTGTCATGTATGACTATTGTGCATCTGACATAATACTATTATTGTAAATGTGATGTCCTAATTATAAAATATAAAAATCGCAAATTTTTTCGCAAATTTCTGGAAATTACCACCACAAAATCAGTCATTTTGATCGCAAAAATCACACAAAAAAATCGCGAAATCCTGGAGGGACTGAAATGCTACTGAAGAGAGGCTGAATTGTGAGAGAAGGCCACAGACTCGAGCTTGTTCTTAAAATTCTTTTTAATCATGCAGAATAAAATCTGGCCTGATAAATTTCTGCTGCCCTGTCTCGTTCATCGACCAACACAACACAGAGCTAAACGAAGACCGGTCACATGGGCGACCATTGCCGCTTCGACCGAGGTCCTTTTTTTGGTCCCTGTACTTTAGTTTTTTAAGTTTGTTGCTAATCTATTCAACGTTCACTTCGAACCGCGCTGCAGACATCTCTCGCTGAATTTGCGGCAAAACCGGTTTCGTCCGTGAAGCCCTGTCTAATTTACTCTGGACTTCTGCAGAGGACCAGAGTGCAAGAAAAGAAGCAGCTTGTTTCCTCCTCGGACCACTGTTGTTTTTGCTTCATTGCGTCCATCGTGTTTAGCTGCTAATTCAAAAATGGCGGTCACAAGTTTCTGTTCGCTTTGTTGGTCACGGTAACCCGGTTCTTACTTCTAGACCAGCAATGATTTGGTGCTACTTACGAAGCACTTTTCCTGGTTCAGAGCTGGTGCTTTGGGTGACGAAAAACAAAGAACCGATTTGAAACTAGGCTCTGGCTCCGAACCAGCACCAGCACTGCCTTGGTGGAAAAGGCGTATCAGTAGCGGTGTTCAGCTCGAATCAGAGTCGCACAATAATGCCTACAGAGGTCGGATCTGGACATCCATAACAGAGTTTAAATTAAAAGTGTAAAACCGATCTATATTTAGTCAAGGTTGGCTAAACGTATACCTTACATAGATTTCCAATAAATTACATTATATTTGTTCCAAATCATTGTTACAGCACAAATCAAATCTATGCTTTATAATGACAAATAATAATAATTTAGATCACATTTGCTTTTTTCCAAACACCAAATTTCAAGTAAAGACACCACTGTATTCATTCTTGAAGGGAACTTTTGGCTGTATGGCGATAAGATTGACTGTTTAGGACATACTGCCTTGAACTTGAGCATGTGAGAACAGAATGACGCATCTGGTGTAGTTCAGCATCCTCTATATTTACTACACGTTACGGACAATGTATTTTACTCTCAGTGAGGAGTTTAAAATGCAATGGAACTGTTGACAGGAACAAAATCACAGAGAAAATATATTGGCATATATTTAGATTTATTTGAGGGCTAATAATTATTCTAGGGGGCATAAAGCCTCTCTAAAATAGGTCTAGTGACATCCCTGGTATTTAGTGGATTAGATTGAACATCAGTTCCACACACACAGAGGAATAGATATACTTCAATGATCAAGAAAAAAAAAAAAAATAACCCTTCATGGTATCAGCCATTATTCAGTATTTTGGGTATCGTAATCGGATCAGTTTTAAATAAATGGTATTGGTGCATCCTTACTTTAGACTTGTCAGTTCAAGTTAAAGTTCGTAGTTCTGCTGATCGTTTCATTGTTTTACAGTTTGAAACACTGATGACTCATTATCAGCTAAATCTGCTAATAAAACACAGTGTAAATGGTGTAGATATAGCCTCATGCTACCAAACAGTTTGTAATTTTGACCAAGAACAATCTGGCCAACATGTAAAAGCAGCCAATCACAGTTCATTTTGTTTTGAGAAGACTTTTAGCAACAGGCACAAGTATACAAGTACTGGCATTGACCAAAAGTAATACTGATTAGTAAACAGACGTAACATTAAGAAACAGATGTATTGCTTGTGCTTCAAATATATAGTTCAGTAGTTCTGAAATGCAAATGTTCTGCAGGTTGTCACTAACACAATATAAGTATAAAAGTCATCAGACTCATCATTTCTAAAATGGGAGAAAGGCATTTTGAAAAATGTGAACTTAGACTTTGAGGGAAGACTGTCATAGTTTGATTAGTATGATGCAAGACACTGGAAAAGTACAAGCTGTGCAAATGCTAATATTGCCAAAAGCCTGAATTTAACCTACATTATTTTAGCCTGTTTCAATCATGTGTTCACTATGAAGACATTGCCAAGCTACTCTGACACTTACAGCTGTTCCAGGGTAAGATGAGCAAAAATAAAAGCACACTTTTCCATATTTATTTATGTATACTGTGAATCAAATCAGATCTTTATTATGCCTGTGTTGGACAAACATTTACTTCTTATAAAGGTATCCCTCTTCAGATAATCTATCAAGCTGATTCTCCTTTTATACATTCAATACTGTATGTTAAAATCAGTTAGTTGTTTTACAGTAATTCCCATTGCTTGGAAAGTGAATTATTGTGAAAGGTACATTACCATCCGTGAACAAATGAGAGAAATGTATTCGTTGTTGAGGTTTGCACTAACTCAGTATAGACTCTGTGCTACAAATCTGTTTCAGTTCATCATCTGACAAACTAAATGATAAGCCACTCACACAATCACATTAAAAAATGTAAAATACATTTCCATGGTAACCAGTTTTCCTATGTCCTGATTTCCCATTGCGTGTGTATGTGTGTGTGTGTGTGTGGGAGGGGGAGCACTGGGGCAGAGAGAGAGAGCGAGAGAGAGCGAGAAATGGGGGCGGGTGAGTGCGAGAGATGAGGCAATATGTGATGGTAAAAGACCACATTCACTGTTATAGATCACAGTACCAGTGTAACAGGTATTACAAACTGTACTGCATTACACTGTTCATCTGCGCATCGAGTCTTTGACTGGCATTGGAGAATAAATGGGCTGGGTTTTGAAAGAATTTTATGTTTAATAGCCTGAGAAGTATCAGTAGGGATTTAAAAGTGTCATTTTTGGACATTTTTTTAAAAAGGATTTCATGATTTTTGATCAGACAGAAATGGCAGTTTTTCCAACAGGCCACTCATAAGAAAAGGATACAATGCTTTGAAAAAGACTTCTGTTAAACCGGACTGTATTTTTTTTTTCACAAAAAAGTTTCTTTACGGAGTGCAGCAGGCAGAACTGAGCAAACCTCGTGCCAAATTCTTCAAGCTGATTTGCCATTAGATGAATGGAGTAAAGCTGGGATCTTTTATGAAAGCTGGGATTGATTATTCCAGATCTTGAAACATGGCTCAGCCTGAAGACATGCCTACGGAGATGAGCGCTGAGGCGAAGGCAGAGAGCGAGTCCGCAGGGGCGATAAAACGGGCTCGGACCATGGCTCTCTACAACCCCATCCCAGCCAAACACAACTGTCTCACCGTCAACAGGTCTCTCTTTATCTTCGCTGAGAATAACTGCATAAGAAAATATGCAAAGAGGATTATAGAGTGGCCATATCCTTTAACAAGCTTTTCTTCTTTTACCAATGATAGAATGACAAATTGCATGCAATTATCACAGATTTGCTTACCTGTGTTTTCTTTACTTAATGTTTTTGATAGAAGTTGGCTGTCATTTTACTGTCAGTTGTTGGGGGAATTAATTTCAGACACATTTAGTAAAGCTAGAAAAAAAAACCAAATAATTAATAATAATCTGCTGGCGAAACGGCAAGTTCTGTATTAAAAGGCGCAATCAGTTTTTGTAGACTAAGACTGTCATCTCATATTTCAATGGTTTCATCTCTACCATTAAGACTTTGTGATGCTAGACACTCTTTCTAGGGTGTAACAGTGTAATACAAAACTGTTGCCATAGTTCATAGTCAGAGCTGCTTGAGATTTAAGTATCTAAGTTTAGTAAGAAATGTTCAAAAGAATTGGTACGTAAAAACTACATTAAAACTGGTTTTAAAATAGGTTTTATTTTCCTTCCATTACACAAGATCAAGGTCAATTTAGCCAATATGAGATTAATACAGTGAGTTCAATAGAAAGCATTTGGAGGCTTTTCTCACATGTAATCACACACGTGTCTCCTCTAGAGTCATATTTGCCAAGACACCAAAGCCTGCAATCAAAAGGTAGACAATTAATTATAGACACACACATTTCAACGCACGCAACTCATTCTTCCTAAACCAAATAACCCTCTAACTGTAAATGTGGAAAACGGATCTGAAAATGTCCAAGAAATACAGATCTTATGTGCGTGAATGTTGGTCTTTGTCATGGATTGGATGTATTCATGTCCAATAACAACACTATTCAACAAGACCTACGGACTAACCAAGACTAGTTAACCAATGACAAAACACACCTAAATACAATTCAATGCCAAAGAGCAGAACTTCAAAATAAAGACATGACAACTAGTACAACAAAAAGTCAGTAGTATGAAAGCATCAACCAAACTAAGAGATCTTCCCGAGGGGCGGATTCCATATGGCCAACATCCTAAACTTTATACAACTAATTAATTGCAATTAAGACTCAATAATGGCTCAATGCTAGAGGATGATAACAGCTGTAATCTGGGTTTGTTGCAACTGGGATGTTGGATTGTGGTTGACTTGTATAGTGATCTTGTGGTGGTGCTGGATGGGGATCCCCACTGGCTGGAGTAACTGACTCTGCATGGCCAGGCGAGGTACACTTGGGAACAAGCCTTGGTGTGGCTGATAGAGAAGCATGGGTGGACATGGTAGGCGCATGAGAATAGGTGGGTGTTGCAGGCATTGGAGCCAAGGCTGCTCTTACTGCACTTGAGACAAGAGTCGTGACATGACATGACCAGCCTCAGGGAACTCATAAATGTCCTGGAGAACAGAGAATGCAGTGGACTCTGGGCTGGCAGCCATAACATGACTCGGGACATGGGTGCCATAAACTCTGGAGGTGTATGCTGCAGAAATACAAAGCTCCTGGTTTGAGACAGGGGGTGTGAGTTCCTGCTTACGGTTTGTGGGAGATGTGAGCACCTTGGGGGAATGGCAGTACACAGGTTTGGTCTTAGATGGACATGACCTCATCTGTAGCAGATATGGGTACTGATTCAGGTTCAAGGTAGGCATGAGTATGGACTCGTGGCTGTGAACGTGAGGTGAGAAAGCTGGCATATTTGGGCAAAAGAGGGAAAAAGTGATCACCATCCACCACTTCCACAATAATTGCAACTGTTTATCTCACAATTCTGACTTTGTTTCTCATTGCGAAATATAAACTCACAGTTGTGAGCAATAAATTTGCAATTCTGACTTTTTTTCTGGCAATTGCGAGTTTATATATCACAATTCTGACTTTATAACACACAATTGTGACTTTATATCATGCAATTCTGACTTTATAACTCTCAATTGCGACTTTATATCACGCACTTCTGAGATGTAAATTTGCAATTCTGAGGAAGAATTTTTTTTTTTCTTAGAATTGGACTTAACTCGCAATTGCCAGTTTACATCTCACAATTATGAGATAAGATGTCAGAATTGCGAGATATAAACTCGCAATTGCATGTTATAAAGTCAGAATTACTAGATATAAACTCGCAATTGCATGTTATAAAGTCAGAATCACAAGATTATATCTCGCAATTCTGAGTTTATACCTCGCAATTGTGACTTTATGACACGCAATTGCGACTTTATATCTCACAAGATGTAAACTCGCAATTGCGCGATAAAAAGTAAATTATCTTTTAAAATGTTTTATTCTGTGCCAGAAACAAGCTTCCATAACATGGTGAACCACTCAGCCACAAAGCAAAATGAACATATCCTGGAAGATTCCAACTGACGTTGCCTGAAATTGGACTGGCATGTTTAATGTTTTTGAGAGAATCATAAATGCAACCTAGCCTCATTGGAAAAACATGCCTGTGGCAACATTTCTGCAAAATAACATTACATTGCGCCTTGAACGTTTCGCTACACTTTCAAAGTTAAATGTCCAGTGAGTGACACTAAAAGTGCTTTCAGTTCTATCCAAAACAGATAAAAGTGAATCAATGTTGAATGTGAAATGAAATGTCTGGTGAGTGGCGCTAAAGGGGTAATGCTCTATCGCTTTTGAAAAGAATGTACTGCCAACACCAAACCTAACCAATAGTGTTAACAAAAGCAAACGTGATGTAAAAACGCAATTGTCAGGGATCAGCCAGGCTCCACCATCACACAATCACTGAGATCACTATCACCTGACCTGAGTATTAAACTTCAGATGCATCATCGCTTACGTTCTGCGCTTCGTTGGAAAAGTATCTTCGTCTTATGGAGTCTCCAGTGTTTCCCTGTTCGTCGTCATCTTCGTATTCTTCGTTGTGCCAGCAAATACTCACCTCTCTTCCCATACCGGTGTGTGCTTCATCATCCACGCTCTCATCTACCACCTTAACAGAAAGGACAGTCAGTTTCTCTGGTTCTTCATCCTTCATTGACATTCATCCACAACAGTTCCCGCTACCGCTATTCTCTTAACATTTAATAAAACTGTTTCTCATCTCAACCATCTTGTTTGGAGTGTCTGTTTCGTTACAGCAATGACATTTTAGCAAGTACATTGTTGTGTCAGGTGAACTACCAAGTTTATTATGTCAGAAAAGCCATACTTGCGGAGATGGTTATGTGATGCAAACTGTATTAGTTTACAAATCAGGCACTATGGTCATAACATAGTATAATGCAAAATAGGGTTTGCTTGTTGGGTTCAGAGTTGATGGTCGTGTATTCTTTAACTGAGCAGAATTGCATAGAGTTGGAATCCATGTACATAATAAGTACAATGTACAACACAATGACAACTCCGTTAGGTCTTCTATAAGAGCATGTTCTGACTGTGAATAAAGACTTTTCTCCAGGCTATAGTCAGAATGTCAGAAAGATTGTAACAAAGCCTCAGAGATGGGAAAATAAATGTCAAATGTCTTTTCCTAGCAATGTAAGACACTATATTAATATTACACTTACAGCCATTCTGTAAAGTATTAGTGTTTGTCCAGCATGTTTTAGTCTGCATGTATTGAGGTCTATATGTTTATTTTTTTATGTTATATCTTTTATTTTTTACAGTGAAGGATCAAGTGAATATATAGGCTACAATTTTCATATAACAGCCAATTATCCAAGGAAGAAACAGACATGTGGGTATGAGAAAATTATACGGTTAATTAGACTTGCTGACTACTATTTTTCTTCTGCTAATAGTAGTAACTTGTCACCCTGATTTAGTTCTGGTTGCTTGTTCATCTATAAGCCCATCCTCTCAGTGTACTATATCATGGCTTTCATTACTTGTACTTTTCAACTCAATCAACCACTATGTCACACAATAAACAATATATTTCATGTTTCCTAAAAATCCTTTAACTTTGATTATATTCACAAGTGTCAGCTACCAATCCAATCAGCAGAAATTGGTCACGTCACATTCTTACGAGGATTGCACCCGTTTTCCACACTTGAGCCTGAAAATACATTACAAGCAGCATTTGAGATAATGTTTGAATGTTTCTCAGGTGAGCAAAACTCAGTCAACCCTCCCTGGAGGAGGTTAAGTGTTGAATGCTGGTTGCCATGGCAATCCTCGCTGCTAGAGAGATGCCAAAAATAAAAAAGCTGAAGAATCTAAGTTAGTGCACCTGATTGAATTGACATTACTATGCGTATTATTTTATAATGCCATTTCTGTGTGTGTGTGTGGCTGTGTTATAGCTTCCAAGTATTTTATCTCTCTTGCAACCATATTTTTATCTGAAAAGAATGGTGAAATGTGGTGCTCTGGTTGCTCAGAAAGTATTAGCACAGATTTTCTCTACAAGCTGCATGATTTGAGGTATCATTCATGTCCGTAGCACAGTCAGTGCAGGCGACTTACTGTAAGTTCTAAATTGTTCATATCACTAAATATGATCAACAGGAAAAGTGATGTTTGCCCCAGCACACACACAACTCAAACCATTCTTTGTTCGCTTTTGAAGCGGGTTTATTTGGTGATGATGTCATTGGGCTCATGAATCTGGCCATTGAGGATTACCCTTTGATCACCCCCTCAAACAAGCTTTAGAGAACATGAATGAATTTGGATTTCCATTAATTTGGATTTGCAGTGAAATGCTCATTAAGTGTAAAAAAAATAGCAATGGATATTCTCACATGATTTAGCATTTTATTTTCTCTCCCACCATATGCATTAAAAAAAATCTCAGCTTTTTTTTTTTTTTTTGCTTTTTGTTTTGGCCATGTGGCAATTTAATGGTCATTCAAATTTCATAGTTTACAAGAATCAATTGAAAAGTAATTTTGTAAATCCTTTTTGACCTCTGCCAAGCACATGCATTTTTAAAAATAGTCTTATTTCTGAAATACTGGAAACTGTTTGCAAGAACAATATTAGGTCATCGCTTCACCCAGTACGTAAGAATAAAAGGAAAAAGTTTTTAAACTTAAAAAGGCTCATTATTATGTCAGCACCAGTTTTGCAATAAAAAAAGAATTATATACATTTATATAAAATAGAATACTTAAATGTCAGACTGTCATGGCTGTTTGCAGCAGAGAAACAAAGGAGCAGGATCTAATAGCAGCAATCTTTAGTTTATTAACAAACTCAAAATAACAAAAATAATAAAATACTCAGACATCACAGAAATCTCAAAATCACGAACAGAACTACCACCACACAAAGACCAAATTGAAACAAAGACTAACAGAAAACATGATCAATAAATACCAACAAAAACAAAGGGAGGAAACGAGAAACAGGTGGATCACATTAATCAAACAATGAATAACAGTCCCACTTTATATTAAGTGTCCTTAACTACCATGTTTAAATGAATAATTTGATTCAATCCACTTATTGTGTACATGCATGTTTTTACTTTGTGCACTGTTGACCTTCCCTTACACCTCAACCCACACTTAAACCTACCCATGCCACCAAACCTATCCCTAAAATGATCCGTATCCGACCTAAATAACAGGAAAAGCGTTTTGCAATGCAATATGAACACATTTTTTTTGATGTAAGTACAGTACAGAGTCGTTTAAGTGATAGTTCCCCGAAACATGAAAATTACCCCATGATTTACTCACCCTCAAGCCATCCTAATTGTATGTAACTTTCTTATTTCAGACAAACACAATCTGAGATATATTAAGGCCTTCTGAAGACAATTGATGCATTTGTGTAAGAAAAATATACTTTAAAACTTTAAAAACTAAAACTAGATCCTAGGAGATGAAGACCCAGGTAGGAAAAGAGAAAAAGGTGGATCACATCAATCGAATAACCATAGTAACAAATGCAAACAAAGGAAACAGAACAGGAAACAATGATACAAGAAAAAGAAAAAAGCATCTAAGAGTCAAACTCAAACACAGTCAAAAGGTGAAATAATGTGACACTGCACACCAGAGCAGTAAACACAGAGATGTTAGTCCCGTCCTTATCAGTGCATGATAAGAATTGTAACTCAGAACATTGTTTCGAAAAAAGAGATTTAGTGTTTAACATTTTTGCAAGGTTTTGCTAGGGAGTTTTCTTACAATTCTGAGTGATCTATGGATATTGTCTGTATTGTTTTGATCCCATGGCTGGTCTCTGTCCATTTAGTTCCTAGCAACTGGAGGTTTTGGAGTTATCTTCTATGTTGGCTTGTGTTTTGGATGTGACGAGTTTGGATATCTCTAGACTGCTTTGTTTTCTGCTTGGTATGTTACTCATAATTCTGCAAATGCAATCTCAGCTGTTACACACTCTTATTTGTCCAATCTGACAACTCCATTTGACATTTCTGTTGTATACTGTTTTTGTTCCAAAGAAACATTAATGTGAAATCCTTTGGAAGATCATTTTATGATCTAAAGTTGATGATACACAGGGCAACTTTTTGAGCAATGTTGCTGGGCAATCTTGCCGAGCGATTGTTGCTTGGGCACTTTCCCATTGAAAATGGGCAATGCATTTCTATCTGTATAATTAAGTTCGGTCGTGGGCCCTGTGTCTCATCTGGTTGCCTTTTGACGGCAACATTGCCCAGCAACATTGCTCAAAAAGTTGCCCTGTGTATCATCACCTTGAGACTATAAGACAGACAGGCAAGCTAAACCAAACGCAGGACTCTAAAACACATGTTTTTATCACTTAGAGATTTGCATTTAGGGTTATGTTTGGCCCAAGAAGTTCAGTGACCCAAACTATACGGCAAAAAATTGAAATGGCTTGAAAAAATAATTTTACTATGACCTCAAAAAGTTTTAAGACCTGAAAATTGTGTTTGACACTGTTGGACCAAAGTTCATAGAAGAATCAGTACCATCTTCCAAGTTTTGGTTTAACTGTTCTCATAATGATGACTCACACTTGTTTCCTACCCTTCTACAATATAACTACCAAGCAGTTTCAGATGGTGCTTATAAAATTGTTCGTATTTATCCTGCTGTGGTATTTCCTTCGGATTTGTTTGCTGTGTTTCATGGATGCACAATGATTTTCAGTGACAATCCAGTTTACAGTTTACATCATTCTTTCTGCAATCCAACTGTAAAGTCAAAAGTAACATTTTCTCATTTCCTTAATTATCAATGCAACTTTAGATTGGGCAACCAGGGTTTAAGAATCTGAGAAATACTGTAAGTACTAAATTATTTCAGTTAAAACAAGGAATGATATCAGCAGCAGCTGAGGTTAGGACAGTACTGAAATGGTTTAAATATCACTCTCTACTGTTAGAGCTTGCTTGATAAATGAATTCAAATGTACAAACTTATCAATATCCAGCTCTAGAAAAAGTAATGTCAATAATTAAGACTTCTTTACTTGTTTAAGGGCATATTTTACTTGCTTTAAAGGGTGGCCTATATTTTCTGATCTGCTCTTCTGAAGACATCTTACATTGTATGTTCATCTGGTCTTCCAGTGGTCATGACAGAATCAACTGAAAGCAGAGATCATGTTGTTTTCCACACTGACACAGGTTCCCAAGACATTCTGGTGGATGCAGTCAGCAAAGCTAAAGAAAGACTAAATTCTAGACTCTGTGTTGCCAGAATATAATTGGGAGGTTTACTCACATAAATTGCATTCCTGAGCCATGCACTCTAAAAAGAAATCCAGGGGATCTATTACCTCAACTTAAATACATTCATGGTTGCAAGTTAAAGATTCCGAATTATTGATTTGTTTAAGCATTTTAAGCTTAAGTTAGATTTTGATGAATTATCTTGACATAATAATGTTGATCATCACATCAACTTAATATTGGCTGTAATTTTAACTCAAATTTGTTCATTAATTGATTCTTTGGTTACAATTTAATTTAAGGCGACATAGTAATGTTAATTAACTACATGTACTTACCATGGAGTTATGTTTAGGGTTAGTTAATTATAATGATGCATAATGTACTGTTATTACTATACTCGTGTAAATATGTAACCTTAAAATAAAGTGTTACCAATTTTCTTCTTTAAATTAAGTTGTAGTAACTTTGGGCAGTGGGTTTGTAGTTGCATCCTTTGCATAGACTGAGAGTATAAGAAGAGTAAATGTTGAAATCAAGTGTTTTTTTATATGTTTTAATGTGTTTAATGCTGTTATGTTTGACTTTTAGAAGAATTTCTGTTGTTGAGGTTTTTGTGGTTAGTGGTTATCATTGTGCTGAAGAGGAATGTTGGTGGCTAGGTTGTGGTTGGCTATTTCAAAGAATACATTACTTTATGCTATAACGGTAGTGACAAGTAATATCTTACCTATTCATTACATTTACATGCTAAATAAGTGAAAATTAACATGTGGTTTTCTATATGTTTATTTTTACTGAAATTCCTAAAATGAGTTGGTTCCAATGCCACCACTCAAGTAGTTGGAACAACTTAGTTTCTGAATAATGTACTGTAGCATTATGCTACAATGCTACATAATGTAATATGTTGGTTGAACATAATTGCATTAGAAGTTGTCATATCTCAGAATATTGATGCAAGCTGTTGGATGATATTCATTCATTCATTCATTCATTCATTCATTCATTCATTCGTTCATTCATTCATTCATTCATTCATTCATTCATTCATTCATTATCAAAATCTTTTTAGAGTGTGGCAGACTACCAACGATCAATTTCAATCTACAATCATTACATGTTGGGTTCGAGTTGACTAGTTGTGGATAAATCACTACAAAGCTAATCAAGGCTGACAGGAGCTAAAGCAAGACAATGCAGCCACTGTGAATATGTCAATGAAGACATGCATGCTTCTCACCTGCATCATCTACTCAAACACTCCATTACTGCAGCACTGAGCCATTTATATTAGGTCAACTACTTTACTGGATGACAAGTCAACTAATAAGAATGATTAGCCATGCATTTAATCAAACAAGTCCATATGCTACTGATGCATACAGTAGGGCCATTCCATGTCAAATCAACCAAATATTTTACGGAAGAAAACAAAGATAAATGAAAATGAGTAAAATTAAACAATTAATTTTAAAATGAAGGAAAAGGAAAAGTTGATTGATAATTAGAATCTAAAGGGATATTAAGATATCGTTAATACTTTTAAAGAGTTACATGCACGCAAACTTTGGAAAAAGAATATTTATGGCACTCAGGCAGGTATATTCTATGCAATTGTGTTGATAGAAAAAAATGAAATACATTTCTAGTTTCAACCCTATTTGTTGTTCTTTTTTTTCTTTTTCTAATTGCAGAAATACATACAGAAATTTTACAAAATACAATTATCGACCAAAAAAAAAAAAAACACACAGATAAACAACAATATAAGAATATGCGATAACATTATTTGTTGTTCAGATATTCCTCTTTAAAAGAAACCGATATCAATTGTATGCAAAGTTTTTGACCACTGAAAATGTGTTTAATTAACCAATTTACTCATGGAGCCGCATTAAGAACTCCATATCTCTGGGATTGAACCATATATTGTAGGGCCTTTAAAATGAAGATATCAAAATAAATGTTTGTTAAGAACCATAATCTAAAAGAATATTAAGATATCTTTAATAATTCTTGAGTTACAGGCATGCAAATTTGGGGCAAAAACGCACAAGCTTTTCCCCATTTTTGACTTTTACTGTTGGCATATAATGCAGCAACGATTGCTTAAGTCAACAGATTTAAATAATAGACCTACCAATCTCTGTGTAAAAAATGAAATAATGATGGCATCTTTCTAAAGTCATTTTACCCCCCTGTAATTTGGCTCCAAATCTCAGGTAAAATTTGTCATTTTGAAAACTCTCTACAGATTAGTAAATATGCATCCATGATATTTAATATTTTGGCTTTCTTCATCATTTAAGTATTTCTTTCACCATGCAAAAAATGATCAAAATCAAAATTTTTAGCCGAGAACCTCTGGTTGAGTTGACACGCAATGACTCATAACCATTTATGTGTATATAGTGTATGTTCCTACTGAAGAGAAAAGGGAATTAATGCAGGTATGCAGGATTTTTGGATGTGTTGAGTAGTAAGTATAGAGACTGTTAGTCTCGAAGAGAAGAGTCTTCATTGTTTAGATGCGAGCTGGATTGTTTAAATTTAATAGTTCTAATTTTGTTAGAAATTAAGTGTGTTATTTCCTCTGATATAATATTTGCCTTGACTTCTATGCCATTACTCCATTTGAGTATATGATCCTGGCCACCATCATAGCCAACTGTATTGTTTTATCCCTGGAGCAACATCTTCCTGGTGAGGACAAGACACCTATGTCCAAAAGGCTGGTAAGCATTAAAAACATAAATATACCCTAGAGAAACATAACTGAACCTTCAAAACGTTTGCTACTACTTATACTACTTATTATTTTAAATATTTGACAGAATAAGTCCCAGAGTCCAAAATAAACCTCATTCTTTTACTCAGAAGCTAATGTCAACCAACAGCAATTCCTAATGAACATGGCAACCAACTTAACAATACAAATCTTCAATTACATCACCACAGCACATACACTTTCTAGTTTTTCAACCTTCATTAACACTATCAAACCCAGCCAATTTCCTAGGCACAAATTAAGCAAATCTAAAACAACGCATCATAACTACTGAACACTGTACTTATAGTTTCCCTGGGCTGGGTTAGGAGAGTATGTCCCTATAAAAGAAACTTGCTTACAATATTAACTCTGAAAATTAAATCTGATCATTTGTTTTGTTAATTATTTCTATCTGTTTCTTTATCATTGGGTCCATTAGGAGAAGACAGAGCCTTATTTCATTGGGATCTTCTGTTTTGAGGCTGGTATCAAGCTGGTGGCACTTGGTTTTGTTTTTCACAAGGGTTCCTATCTCAGAAATGGCTGGAATGTAATGGACTTCATTGTTGTGCTAAGTGGGTAAGTGATTTATTTATTTTTTTTCCAGTACTTCACAGTTATGAATAGTTTGAGATAACAGGTGAGAGCTTTACAACTATAGAAAGTATGGCTTCCATTAAACTTTCATAAAAAAATCTGATAGGACTGTAAAGAGATAGGGCAGATACCTACTAAGACTTCTGCCATGTGTAATATCGGATAGGTGTGCACAATCATCCGAAATAAAAACAGGCACTCTCAGGTACAAAAGCAGGAGGACTCTCCCATGGAGGTGTGATGTCCTATGCTGCTTTATACTACACTTTAAACATACAGTTGCTAACTTCCCTAAGCATTTCTTCATGGGGCATTTTGAAAGCTCATTCCTCTTACTTAATTGGGTGAGGGAAGTTTCAGCTGATCTTAACATCATCAATTCTGACTGAGGGACCTATTCATATACCTTCAGGCATATTCTCAGAATCGAACTGAATCAAACTTTAGTTCTGAGCTCAAGATGCACCAAATGAGCTAATAAGCATGTTCAGATGGGTTATTAAACCAAAGAACCATTTTGAAATGAACGAATAAAAAATAACCGAATGAGCCAGTTCTGTCAAAGTTGGTTATCCTGGTTCTTTTTGAGTCGGATATGACCAAAAATCTGACTTTCAACTCTGCCTGTAGGTTTGATTCAATCATTCCAAACAGTTATTTTGTTCAGTAACCCATCTGGACATGCTTATTGGCTCATTTGGTGCTGCTTCAGATGTGTGTGTTGCGTCATCAATCCGGAACTAGAGTCCGGGTTGTTTCATTCTGAACAATGTCCAGTTAGATTCTGAACCGGCTCTACCATTTAAAGGCTTAATAACTACTCCATATCCCAAAATGCCATATCCCAAAGCCGATTCGAAAGACCGCTGTTCGCCAGCAGCAGGAGCCATCTTCTTCGTTTTCAAGTAGCAGGGAATTCACGCGGAACCCTCACAACTCTGCCGTCATAAAGTTCAGGCCGCCCACCGACTCTATACACGATGTTATTGGCCTGACTAGAGTTTGTTTTTTCCCGCTCGAAAGCCAACGGAGAGTTGCTAGACGACCCTGGCTGCAAAATAAAATTTGCTGCCGCTACGGTGCGTTTAGATTTCTAGGCTAACATGTTTGTATATTTTTTAAACATTTTCTCAACAGCCCAAGCATACACATAGGTTTATAGAGAAGTGCATAAAAAATAACTGTAAATAATAAATCAGCACCATAGAAGGTTCCAAGTGATCAAGGACTTAGGGCAGGGTTCACCAATCTCGGTCCTGGAGGGCCGCTGTCCTGCAGAGTTTAGCTCCAACCCCAATTAAACACACCTGAACCAGCTAATCAAGGTCTCACTAGGCATACTAGAAACTTTCAAACAGGTGTGTTGGAGCTGGTTGGAGCTAAACTCTGCAGGACAGCGGCCCTCCAGGACCGAGATTGGTGAACCCTGACTTAGGGCATTCCATTTAAACTCATTGCACAGGCTCTGTCAGTAGTGGGCACTCATGCAACGTAAGCAATGTCCATGAGTTGGAAGGAAGTTAGAGAAAGGAACACATTCCTAAATTAGAACACAGTCACTACCGGATTATGAATGAATGAATGAGGCATTTATATAGATATATACAACTTGCCTTCGCAGTTGTGCATTGCATCCACTACATTAGAGTACAAAATACATTACACAAGTTAGTAGATGCAAGGATGCCAAAAGACTCAATAGCTTATACTGAATTTTTTTCTGATGAGGATATGGTGAAATCAACTACTCACATATATTACATGCATTAAATAATTAGGATGGAATTATTTACGGAAAACTGTAGAATCCAAACAAACAATAAGTACCGATTATGATTGTGAAGACCAAATGTATATGCATACAAACATACAAACAGAATACATCTCATTTGATTAACAACTGATTATATTGAGCAAAAAATTCATTCATTCAACATAATATGTGCTAGATAAGGGTAAAGGGATGAGGCGAGAACTCAAGACGCAGAGCATGGGCTTTTATTTGTAGTTAAAACTGGCCCCATGAGGTACACTGAACAAAGGATAGAAACAATCACACGACAACACAAAACCAACACACCAACATGACCACACAGGACAGACACACACCAACATGACAATACAAGATGGCGAGAGGGGTCAATTTACAGAGACAAGGAGTGGGGGGAGAGAGGGGAGCCAAGCCAGTGTCGGCGGGACAGCCCAGGAAGTCTTTGAAAGGTCTGGAGACCAGGCAGATGATCAGGGAGGGACCGGAGGGTTGCACCAGGGAGGCTCCGACGGGTTTGGAGACCCGACTTAGGGCCAGAGCAGAGCCAGGGGAATGGACCAGGGGGGCTTTGGTGGGCCTTGAGACCCGGCTGAGAGCCAGAGCAGAGCCAGGGGGTGGACCAGGGGGGCTTTGGTGGGCCTTGAGACCCAGCTGAGGACCAGAGCAGAGCCAGGGGAATGGACCAGGGGGGCTCTGGTGGGTCTGGAGACCCGGCTGAGAGCCAGAGCAGAGCCAGGGGGGTGGACCAGGGGGCTCTGGTGGGTCTGGAGACTCAGCTGAGGGGAGCCAGCAGGGAAGTCTGTGCAGCCCAGGCACACATTAACTGCGGAGGCATAAAGGGAGAGGACGGCCTCCTCGATTGGGCAGGGGTGGCTAGGATGGCCTCCGTGGCTCTGACAGGAAAAGAGGCTGCTCTGGAATGGCCTCCATGGCATATGGCTCTGTTACCTCCAGGACAACCAGACTTGAGACCGGCAGACTTGGGAGCTCTGGGACTACCGGACTAGGTGAGATGGAGGAAGCCTTGTTCCTCTTCCACTGAGGCGATGTGGGAGCGACACACCTTGAGTCACGGGCACCTCGAGAGAAACTAAAAGATAATAAAAGAGTTGTTCCTTTTCAATTCCCTAAAAAAAATTCTAACCAGTTTGAACTGCAACACACTATTTTTGCACCAACTTCTGCAGCGAAGAAAACTTTTTTTAAATAGGCAGTCTATTTAACACTATTAAAAGTCCTCCAAAAACGATCACTGGAGACACAGTCACTAAAAAATAATTAAAATGATTAACATTTTATTCAAATACATAACTACATTTGAATGGCTGTCAATTGTGTAGTTAATGTCTGTGCTAGCCAGCAAAACCTTGACCCCCTGTTGTCAAGGTAATGTGGGTGTCTACAACAAGAAATGATTTTGCACCATAGATTTTAATCCATTTAATAGATGAAAATATGACAAATCATGCCAGGTCTTTTTTTCACATTTTAATAGATGTTCTTAAAAGGTGGGAAATGGTCTGACATTGATTTTAACACACATCACATCAATGAAAGGTGTAATTTCTTTCTGGTTGTTTAGACTTAGAGTTCTTAGTTTTGCCTGGAAAGATCCACATAACTGTATATTTGTATACACCCTTATTAGAATTTCAGATTTTTCTCTTTAAATGCCAGTTTTTCTCTTAAAATTCTGATCTTGAAATGGTGGTTAAAATCTGAAATCAAACCGATTATCCCTGCTACATATCTGACACACTTTTGGCTCCAACATACCTGACCTCTTTAAAAACAGTGAAAGTAAGTCAGACTTAAAAGAAAACTACATGTGTCATTTCACTCATCTGGGAACTGAAACAAGGCCAGTAGGCCATTGCTTGTGGCTTTCATTTCATCTGAAATTAATGATTAGCTGCAAGTGAATCTGCTGGGACAGAGCCAATTTGATTTTTTTTTTTTTTTCACAGGTCCGCTGGGAACATATGGAGAAACTTTGCATTTGACATGATAAAACAAATATGAGTATCATAATGTTGAACTGACAGCTCACTGCTGTACCTTTCCTGCAGCAGCTCACGTGTCCTCCGCTATTTTCCATATGCGTTTTGTCCATAGCAATGGGTTATTCTCTACTGTAAAACGACGTTGCTGGCTGGTGGTATTTAAGCACAGTGCGCAGATGTGACTAATCGATAATCAAATTTGTTGTTGATTATTTTCATTATCAATAACAATCTGGAAGAACCAATTAGGTTCATTCTTTTTTGTTATGTAGCAACTGAATTCAGCTGAACATCAACCGAAATGCATTATTTACCTGTCATCACTGTAAAGCTGCTTTGAAACAATCTGTATTGTATAAAGCGCTATATAAATAAAGATGCCGTTTGAGCTTCAGCAAGAACCAATGAGGTTCATTATCGTATTACGCAGCACGTTTGAGTTTCAGCAAGAACCAATGAGGTTCATTCTCGTGTTACACAGCACGTTTAAGCTTCAGCAAGAACCAATGATGTTCATTCTCGTGTTACGCAGCACGTTTGAGTTTCAGCAAGAACCAATGAGGTTCATTCTCGTGTTACACAGCACGTTTAAGCTTCAGCAAGAACCAATGATGTTCATTCTCGTGTTACACAGCACGTTTAAGCTTCAGCAAGAACCAATGAGGTTCATTCTCGTGTTACACAGCACGTTTGAGCTTCAGCAAGAACCAATGAGGTTCATTCTTGTGTTAAGCAGTGTGTTTGAGCTTCTGCAAGAACCAATGAGGTTCATTCTCGTGTTACACAGCACGTTTAAGCTTCAGCAAGAACCAATGAGGTTCATTCTCGTGTTACACAGCACGTTTAAGCTTCAGCAAGAACCAATGAGATTCATTCTCGTGTTACGCAGCACGTTTGAGCTTCCGTAAGAACCAATGAGGTTCATTCTCCTGTTACGCAGCACGTTTGAGCTTCAGCAAGAACCAATGAGGTTCATTCTCGTGTTACGCAGCACGTTTGAGCTTCTGTAAGAACCAATGAGGTTCATTCTCGTGTTACACAGCACGTTTGAGCTTCCGTAAGAACCAATGAGGTTCATTCTCCTGTTACGCAGCACGTTTGAGCTTCCGTAAGAACCAATGAGGTTCATTCTTGTGTTAAGCAGCACGTTTAAGCTTCAGCAAGAACCAATGAGGTTCATTCTCGTGTTACACAGCACGTTTAAGCTTCAGCAAGAACCAATGAGATTCATTCTCGTGTTACGCAGCACGTTTGAGCTTCCGTAAGAACCAATGAGATTCATTCTCGTGTTACGCAGCACGTTTGAGCTTCCGTAAGAACCAATGAGGTTCATTCTCCTGTTACGCAGCACGTTTGAGCTTCTGTAAGAACCAATGAGGTTCATTCTCGTGTTACGCAGCACGTTTGAGCTTCTGCAAGAACCAATAAGGTTCATTCTTGTGTTGCGCAGCACGTTTGAGCTTCAGCAAGAACCAATGAGGTTCATTCTCCTGTTACGCAGCACGTTTGTTCTCGTCAAGCAGGTTTCTGTTTATGATTGCTGATCAATATGTGAATAAAGCCTAAATTCAATCTGTTCATCATATAAAGCGAACGTGTCTGAATATTTGGACTAAATCGCTCAGTTCATATGGATTAGAACTTTTTGAAGCATCAAAGTGTTAGTTGCGTGGACTGTCAATTGAGGGACAGAAATCTCTCTGATTTGATTAAAAATATCTTCATCTGTGTTTTGAAGATGAATGAAAGTCTTACGGGTTTGTAATGACATGAAGGTGAGTAAATGATGACAGAATTTTCATTTTGGGTGAACTAACTATTTAAGGTTCCCCATCTTCCCCTGTATCTTGAGGATGTGGACAACAAAGTTGCATGAGCATACAGTGCGATCAGATGTTCAGAACACGGCATAGACTCGGCATGAAGCCTTTTCTTTCATAGTGTGTGAAAGATGAAGCATTTGCTGCAGATATGCTGATGATTCACCACTAAGTGTTGATAATGTTATTCCTCCATCTTCCTCCATCCCCTCCCCCTTCACTGCCTCTCAGAGCTCAGTTCAGTGTTGTGTGTAGGTGTTCATGTGTGGGTGAGCCCATATTCATTTCATGTTTGCATTTCAGCTTTTTCACTGGCAGGTACAAAGAAGCCAAATTGTGAAATAATTAATAGTGTTTGGTCATATTACACTGATTGATAGAAATGTAAGCCATGAAACAAAGGTACAAACATAATTGCTTATTATGACATGTGCAAAACACATTGTTAAAAAAATCCTGTGTTAAAGAAGTTATCATACACTACAGTAAATTTGTGAAATGTTGTTAAATCTAAAGACACAGGTTATTCTTAAACATACTGTTCTATTTATTAATTCCCAATATGCTTTAAACATAGTACACAGCCTACTGTAAATTATCCATTGATTAATCAGGAAGCATTACATAAGTTCTATTGAATCACAGATTGAAAGCTCTTGTAAGAAACCGCTGTATATAAAAATGGATAATGAAACAGGCTCCTCTCTGTTCCTGTGGCAGATATGAAGGATTTGTTGATTCAAATCATGATGTATAATAGTACGGACGTGGTGCAGTTCTGGAGGCTACAGAAAGATTCACAACCTTGAATTTTCACACCATTTACACCCCCGAGCAATGCTTTCATCCACTCACCCACTCACTCGTTCCATGGCTCGCTCTCTTTCTGACGCTCGCTTTTTCCTCTTTCCTCTTCCCTCTTCCATACTGTAATTATTATTCTCTTATTCAAATTTATCCTAGAGCTCATGACTTTAAGTTCCTCCTGAATATTAACAATGGTCTTAGTGCTCACAGATATTTTTGTCAAGTGTATTCATCACTGTGACATTTCTGGGAAGTGCACACACTGCTAAAACAGCTCTCACTAAGGTTCACACCGCATGCCATAGTTAGTGCCCACTTCCCATTTCTTTTGTCAGGTTGTTCACACCTTTGAAATGCGGCACATATCAGGATGAACAGGTGAAACTCCTGACCTGAACTGACCTGCCTCAACTAATTTAAGAATATCATTTAATCTTAACACTTTTTTTCTATTAGAAATTCATTAACATCAATGAATGCATTTGGTAATGCATTTTAACAGCATTCACTAATTAATTCATGTTGCAACACATGTATGTTAATGAATGTCAATTATACCTAATGCATTAACCTTGACGAACCTTGTTGCAAAGTCTTATTTATTAAATCACATTTTGTTTTTATATAAAAAATATATATAAATAAGTAGCACTTTATTTTACAGTTCTGTTCCGCATGTTCATACTATATACTTATCAAAGTAATTACAATAACTGGGTAATAACTACACTGTAAAAAGCATACTGTGAAATTTACAGCAACTTGCTGGCAGCAATTAGCAAGTAAGTTGCTGTAGTTCATTTCACAGTATGCTTACTGTAAACTTAATTACAGTAACTTTAAAAATACTGTAAACTTTTTTACAGTAATAATCACAGTACTGTGTTTCATCACCTCACAAATTTTACTACTGTAATAGGGATTACTGCATTAATTTTGTGTACTGTAAAATGAAGACACTGTTTTTATCACAAAAATGCCATTTATTGACAACTTTTCACACTTTAAATTTCAAAATTCATAAAATAAATAGCAAAAAAAAACTTTTTTTTTCAATAGGTAAACATTTTTCTGTTAACATTTCATTTAGTTTTGTATACAACAACACTTTTCGGAACATGCAAATCAATCCTGTTCAAATGTATTAAAATGTTTGGTTAAAATTAGAATGAATCAAAGACAAATTAAATTATTTTAAAACAGCAGGATTTCAAACAGTAGAATTTAGTCCCTGAATGTTGTTTTTCTCCCAGAACTGTATTTTCCTTCAAAACGGGGCCTAAACTAGTCAACGTCCTGGGCTGGAGTCTTCTACCCTGCAGTGGAAGAAATTAATTATTAATGGAAAAGTTTATAAGCAAGACAGATGGGTTGATGACAATATATATAAAAGTTTGATTGGATCATTTGATTTAGCCAATCAACATGTAATACAATGTCCACTTCTCTATAAACCAAAATGCTTACTTAAAACACACATTTTATATATTAGGGCTTGGAGAGAAAAATCGATTAACCTAGCTATCGTGTAGATTCTAAAATCTTTTTTTTTTTTTTTTTATTCCAGAATCGATACCAATTCAAATTCAATTGCTTTATTTTTGTCCTTGCTTGTAGATGAGGTTGAAAGAAGTTAGCCACTTTCTTTCCAAGAGAGGATGAAATTTGTCGTTAAAGTGGCGTAATATCCAGAATGGGTATAAGAGACATGAGACTGAACGCACTGAAAAGCCTTTGCACTGCTCATATGCTGAGAGAGAGATTAGACAATAGAGCTGCACGATTCATCTTCAAAGAATGTGATCTCGGTCATCAAGACCTTTCAATTCGTCTGTCTATTAAACTAAATCATAAAACAACATTCAAATCTGTGTTGGCGCTACCGTTGACCCAGAGAGAGAAACGTTAGTCATGAAACAGCTTCACAAACAGTCTTTTAAATAAATATTTAAAATTTAATATATTTTTAAATAATTGTTAGACATAAAACTTTTATTTTAACTCACCATGCAAATGGTAGAAAAGTTAATAATAAAAAATAAAAGTTTGATGTTTAACAATTACACAACAGTCCATATAAACCCAAATAAACACTTTGAGAATTATTTTACTAGTCGGGTAGGTAGTTAAAGAATGATACTCAAATATTTGTTCCTATTCCTAGTCAAAAATATATCAATAACAAATAAGTGCTTACCTCTGGATAAATTCTAATGTATGATATTTATTTAAAAGACTGTTTGTGAAGCTGTTTCATGACTAACGTTTCTCTCTCTGGGTCAACGGTAGCGCCAACACAGATTTGAATGTTGTGATATGATTTTGTCAAAGTTTATTAGACAGACGAATGGAAAGGTCTTGATGACCGAGATCACAGTCTTTGAAGATGAATCGTGCAGCTCTATTGTCTAATCTCTCTCTCAGCATATGAGCAGTGCAAAAGCTTTTCAGTGTGTTCAGTCTCATGTCTCTTATACCCATTCTGGATATTACGCCACTTTAACACTTTGGACACTTTGAAATCTAAGTGCAAGATGACGTAAAACTTTGTTCACACACAGTGAATCGATAAAAAAAAAATACTTAACACTTAATATACTTATACACTTAAAATTGGGATCTATTGTGTATGTTTAGTGCCGGGATCTTACCGAGCATGATGAGCCTTGGTGTGCTTGGCAGGGAAATCTGGGCCTCAACGTAACATCTGCTTGGGTGGAAGTTTCCTGTAACACAAAATAAACAGGAAAAAAAAAACACTTTTAAAAATCACAAGTACAATAAATGGTAAATAAATTAACTAGTAAGATCTCGAAAAATCTTAATACAATGCGAGTATATTATTATGCTTCCACGAGTCATGAATAAAACTTTCGAATCGCCCCGCTTAAATGTCTCTTCAGGCGGCAACGTTAGCATTAGCAAGCATGAGAAAAAAAAAAAAACGAGTGAGATTATTCAAACGGCTACCGCGCCAACACATACATCAAATACACAATTACACGTTAATTTTATTCAACAAGGCTACACGTTACTCTTTAATCAAATTGAATACGTTATAAATCAAATGTAATGTTGCCAGATAAGACAAATCTTTAGAGTATACGCCAGATGCTCCCACATGTGAAGGACATTTGAAGGAATGGCACTTCAAATTAGGCTATCAACAATCTCGTTTCTGCAGTTTGACCTGCGATGAAGTTCAGAAAAATCATGATCCTATGAAAAATGTGTTATCTTACCTCTAGCTGCGTTTTCTGTCGAGTCGGCGACTCGGCTGGCTTCACTGCTCTGCTTCACGCGGACGCGATGTCGTCGGCGCGGCGGTGACAGTTCAGTTGACGTTAGCAGGCAAGAGAAATATCCAAGCGTATGGGGATCAAATTTCAGTCTAGCCCGCCAACAAATACATCACATACACATACACAATTCCAATTTAATTTTTATTCATTATGACGTTATCGAATGTTGCCAGATTAGAAAATCTATCGAAATTATGTGCAAATATATATACATATAAAATGCACACAAACACGAGTTTAGGAAGTGTGACGCTCGTTTACTTGGTGCACTCTTAGAGTTGAACAAATAGGTAACTTTACAAGAGTAAACTGGAAATAAATCAGCAAAGTTACCTTTCTGAAGTTAAAATTCCAATAAAAGTGTGGAATCTCGTAGCTTTTCAGCTGTATGGCAAAGAAATTGCTGTATTGTGATTCACAGAAAAAATATTTTTACTGTAGAATTTACCCGCCATTGAAAATTGACCATGATGCTTTGCAGATCTACAGTAACATGCTGTATACAGGTTTTACAGTAAGCATTTGCTCATTTTACAGTAATAATGCTGTGAAAACTACAGATATTTGTTACAGTGTAGGTAGTAACCCTGAACCCCTAAACCTAACCTTGACCCATGTAGTTACCTTATATTACCAGTACTTCTTTGGGGTACATCTGAACTGCTGTTATCACTGTGTAGAGAATCACAACATTTGATATTGTAAATAAATAAAAATTCACCTTGAAGGATTGTATGATTCAAGGGTAAATCAAGCATGCAGTTTTGACAAATGTAATGTTAGATGTGCAGACTATTGCATAAATTATGTCATTTATTTCTGTGCCAATTTTTTTTTTGTTGCTTTATGCCACATTTAACGGCTGTTTAGATGAAGCCTTATTTCCCTTTTTCTTTGTGTGTGTGTTTTTTTTCCCCTCAGGATTCTGGCCACTGCTGGTTCTCATATGAATATTCCTGTGGATCTGAGAACCCTTAGGGCTGTGCGTGTGTTAAGACCCCTCAAACTAGTTTCGGGAATCCCCAGTAAGTTACTCATCCTATTCCCACTACATATAATAATCAAAATCAAGGCAGTTTAAACCTGCTCCTGAAGGGCCGCTGTCCTGCAGAGTTTAGCTCTAACTTGCCTCAACACACCTGTCTGGAAGTTTCTAGTATACCTAGTAAGACGTTGATTAGCTGGTTCAGGAGTGTTTAGTTGGAGTTGGAGCTGAACTCTGCTGGACAGTGGCCCTCCAGGAGCAGGATTGGACACCCTTGATCAAAAGCAATGTCAGCTTGTTACTATAAACACATATGAAACACAATAGTTGGTATTAAAAGTAAAACCACTTATTGGCAAGAAGTACTTTGTACTAATCCATTTTAATTCCACCAGGTTTACAGATAGTTCTGAAGTCCATTATGAAAGCGATGGTGCCACTGCTGCAAATCGGTCTTCTGCTCTTCTTTGCCATCCTGATGTTCGCTATCATCGGTCTGGAGTTTTACAGTGGAAAATTACACCACACTTGCCTGCCCTATCCAGATATACTCGGTAAGGAGAATCTTTTTTGGTATTTAACTCAAGTGAAACAGGAGTGCTGGACAGTTGTAACATGGCAAACACAAGACATCTGCCAGACATCTGTAATTTGAAATCTTGGGTGCTCAGTTCTGCAGAAAGGTTTTTAAATGGTGCGATCAAGTCCTCCTGGGAAGTTTGTTTTTACGAGTTTGTAATTGGTAATCACAATGTCAAGTGTGTTCAAGTCACTTTGGTCGAAGCAAGATGGCTACAGCTATTTTTTTCTTTTTGACAAAAAAATCAGTAAAATGAAAACTACTTCTAAAATGAAGAAGCGCATCCGGTGTGTTTTTGCTTTTTTCTATGTTTGTATTCAACTTTTGAAGGTGCTGTGCATTGAATCTGAATATATAGTGTGTATACACAATATATTTTTTATCTAATTAATTACATGATATGACGACTAATTAATCTAATTAGCTGTATTTAATCACACATGAATATTGGCTGAGAAATTAGCCCAAAAAAGATCAAAGTCATTATTATGTTAGATGAGCATTGGATAGACAATGTACAACATTTTGTTATTATTATTAATATCATTTATGATTGAACATAAGCCTATCACTTATACGAGAGTGATATTATACAAATATATATATGAGAGAAGTCTTTCATGTATTACAGAGGTTCAGAGGTGGCCAGATATTTGCAGGCTAAGGAAGACAGTTTAACATGGGCCCCTGTATATGAGTTGTAGAGGACACTTAATTATCCATCTCAATACTGCGCTCAGCTCTGTCGTGATGTAGAGCATTGCCAAGCTCATTTTCCTCCTCTGATTCTGTGGCCATGTCTGCATTAATCCAGTAAGAATTAAAAATGGCGTTTCGTTTCAAAATGCTCTCCGTCCATACTAGCGTTTTCGAGCGTTTTATAAAAGTTTCTCATCCACACTGAAATGTCAGAAAATGCCAAATTAACCATTAACCTTACTGTGCATGCGTAAAACCTCATAAAAGCTCAGTGAGATGATACAGAGAGAACAGACATAATAAAGTTCTCATGCTATTCTTCTGGCAGGATCATTTTATTTAGCTAAATATCTCAGCATTCACTGAAGCGTCCAGGTCGCACTCACTCACCATTATATGTTCGGTCTAAAACGCTAAAACTGCTCTCATGTCAGCAATTGCGAGTAAATTTAAATCATCTTTGCAGGACTGTGATATGAAGAGTGTACAAAGTAACATATCTTTAACAACAGTGTGAAAGTGAATTGCACATAACAGGCACAATAGCAGTATTAACATACATATATATTAGTTCAATATGACTAAACATGCGTCATCAACGTTTTCAAATACCTCCGTTTTCACAGTCCACACTACAACACGAAAATTACGTTTTCAAATTTATCCACTTTTTCTGTGTTTTCAAAAAGCTCAATTTTCGCAGGAGGAAAAACTCTGTCTCAGTGTGAACGGAAGGCCAAAACGGAGAGAAAAGGTGTGGACAAGACCTGAGTCTGACCCCAGCAGGAGGACTCTCCTCTTCTTTGCTGGCTCATGTTCTTTACGGGGTTGTGGATGGGCCTAAAAACTAACTTTTTACCACACCTGCCAATGTCTGGTGACTTTAAGAAAATTTACCAGCCATAAATATTTTTTACCAGCTATACTGAAACTGTTTTTGCTAAATAAGGCAGTAAAATGACACCAAATTTTAAATACTAGTTTTTTTTAATAAAGTAATCAAATGTAAAATAAAACCGCATAGTCGTGTTCAAAAAATAAGTACAATGTACTTCATATTGTGTTCATATTGTATTGCAAAACACTTGTGCTGCTATTGAGGTGTGATACGGATAAGGTTAGGGGCAGGTTTGGTGGTATGAGTAGGTTTAAGTGTGGGTTAAAAGGTAAGGGAAAGTCAACAGTGTAATTATAGATGTATTTACAGAAATTAATTACAGCTGTAAACAGGTATTTTTAAAAATCAAAAACTTATTGTGTATGTTCACAATAAGTTCATTGAATCAGATGGTTAATTTAAATGTTAGTACATAGTAGTTAAAGACACATAAAGAAGTTAAAGACCATTCACTGTATAAATTAAACATAGATTAATCCTTAAAAAAGTTATTCAGTCAAGAGCAGTGAGTGATTTTCTCTTTGTCATTTGTTGTTTGATTAACATAAACGACAAGGCAGCAGGCTGTTGTCACTTTAAGACCTGCACATATCCAATATACTGTAACTGTACACAAGCATTTTCTTTCTCTACTATTTATGTTCACTTAAAGGCACAGTATGTAAGTTTTGCCTCTAGAGGTCGCTGATTCAAAACCAAGGCATTGCTTGATGTCGCCGTGAATGAGCGTGGAATCATGGGAATTGTTGTCTTCACCTCCACAGCTGACGGAAAGAAATCCCACAGACTCATGTTCATGGATGAGCGAATGCATTAAAGTTTTATTAACGTTACGGTGGTATGAAGCAGGGTGGGCCGAGAACTGTGGGAACGAATGCTAATGAGAGAGACCTGCGATACACACCGGCCTCCAGCGGAGCTTTTATTATAATTACGCTCGGTGGCTGGTAATAGACACTTGTTGCACATTGCAGTAATCTAGATTGGTAGAATATCATATTAATAAAAACTGGATGACTTGTGTTGCTAAATGGCATGCAATTCATTAAGTTTCAAATATATTGTATGATGGAGAATGCTCTCTCTGATTTTGCTATGTTAATCATTTGACAAAATAGCATTGTCTCTAAGGCATGGTAAAAACATGGTACTCGTGGCAAATCAAGAAAACAAGCGATTCAAACAATCAGACTAACCGTGTTGAGCTAAATAACAATGATTCGTTTTCTGTTGATAAATGTATCCAAACAGTTGCTCACTTGTCTCATAAAACACATAATATATTAAAGGTATTTGTTGTTTCCATGGTTTCTACGAAAGTAAAACTGGAAATCGAGGGTAGCGTGGATATGACGTCATTGGCAGGCGACGCACAGACCCGGTCCGTAACACTGGTTAAAATTGCTGATTTCTCTGGAATTAACCATTGTTGGAAACGTTTGATGTACTCGCCAACACCGATTTTTACTGCCATATGGCGAGAGTTCATTTTATGCCCTGGTTGTGGATTCTCAAGGCTGGCCCACACCTGTTCCCTCTCTCGCATTGATAGGCACTTCAAGTCCTTAAAATGTGGTTCAAGGGCTGAAGCCAGTTTCAACCATTCATTGTTCATGTCAGCTTGCCGTTCAGCAAGATCTTTCTTGAAGGTAGTATTGGACCTTACCACACACAGTGGGCTGGATCCTCATCAGAGACCTTCATTATGATGGCGAAGTGCATGGAGCATCACAGAGCATGACAAATAAGCCTCATGGAGAAAGATAATTAAATATGAACAATAAATAAAATTGATGGTTAAAAAATAAAATAAAGAAATAAATGGTTTTATCAGCGGTTCCATCTGGATGTAGATTTCCCTTCAGAGAGCCAAGCAGATCTTTGTTTTCATGTTGCATCACGCTCATCACTAAGCTAACACTCGCAATGTTAAAAATAATGTACAGCGGGGCAGAGCAGGCGGGGCAAGATGCGTTACAAAGACGCATTTTAAAAATTTGACATGATAGCATTGTACAATTACGATATATCGTAATTGTGCAGTACTATCATATTTTGTGACTTTCCATTGTAAATGAAAAAATAGCATCGGTACAGACTCTGCATTTATTGCATCTGCCATATTTTCTTCCTGACACGCCCCCAACTCGGAATCTCAGGGCTCAATGAAATATTAAAGTTTCCCACTTGTAATTACGACTTTGTAGTGGGGTTCATGTGTGTTTAACTTGTTAAAACGATCTTTCCGACGTGACTTGAACACACCACCTCTGGAAACAACTGACAACTGTGATTGGCTGAAGGCACAAGCAGAATGCCCTTCATTAGCATCTATCCTGAGCTGTGACACCAAAGGCAGCAGATAAGGACATATATAGATCTATTTCACACTCCAAAGAAGAACCAGAATGAGTACAAGATCTAATATTATTAGCAATGTTATTGCGTGAGAATACTCAGACATTTCTGAAAGGCCATCAATGGAGAAAGACGCCAGCAGAGACTAACAAGGCCATGATTAACAGTAAACTGTTTGACTGTAATTGAGGTGAAATCTAGGGTGTTTCTCAATTGGAAAGCTGCGTCCTAGTAAGGCTGCAAAACTAGGCTTCCACGTCATCAAGCTCCTTCGAAGGCAGTCTCTACTTTAAGCATCCTAGGAAGGCAGCTTTCGTTTCGCACCCTTCATTCAGCGTATTTTGAAGGATGCATCAAGTGTATCCTTCGTGTCCTCAAGTCACCCACAATCATCTGAACGAATTCCAATCCATGAAAAGGAATTTACAGAAAATGAGTTGGCACTGAGCTCCTCACATTTCATCACAAGATGAAGATGCATGTTTTCTTTGGTTTAGTTGTACTGTAAATTCACTGCTGATGGAACAGACTTGTTATTCACTGTATTGCATTCAGTGTTGAGGAAAATTACTTTTAAAAGTAATGTGTTTCAGTATTGTGTTACTCATTAAAAAATAACTAATTGCATTTACTTAGTTACTATTTATGGAAAGTAATGTAAAGTAATGTATTGATGGAAAGGAAAGTTTTTCTCACCTGGGCTTTTTTTTTTTTTTTTATAACAGAAAAGCTTCTATTTTTGGCAAATGTAAAGGCCGTTTTTACACCAGAAGTTTCAAGTGCAAAAGGAAATGCAAAATCATGCCTGTACAGTAGAGGGCTCCACTCAAACAAACCTTTTGGCTTCGCGTTTTTGCTTATCAGTGTGACTGAATTGGATCATCGAAGGTCAGCAGCAAAGACATTGGTTAATAAAGTTGTTTTACATGAAGATTACATGAAGTTTATTTGTATTATTTAATTTATGTAATTGTTGTAGGTTTTGCGTAATATTCTGAATTTGCATTTTCACTGTTTTTAGTGAAAATTAACTACAATAACCGTCATGTTCACACACAGCGCACACAACTCCTCTGCACTTACTCCTGATTTCACCGATCCTTTCCCTCTGATTCTAGGGATAAGTTATGAGTAGGGTTAGGTTTAGGGGTAGGGATACGGTTAGGACTAAATTTTCGGACAGGGATGTTGTTCCAGGATCAAAAAAATATGTTGACCCAGGAACGCATCTAGCTCTGCAAAATCAGGATGTGCACTGATCGCATTGTACTGTAATAGAAAGTCAGTTAATCCAAAGGTTTGTAAGATCAAATATTTTTCCCAAATGAATTGTAATAGTATTTTAGTGCTCTGATCATGGGGACTGAAACCTTTTTTAAGTTTTTTTTTTTTTTTAAATTTTTTCATTTGAGAAACACCCCTAAATGTAGTCTGTCATAGCAGACACTGCCCCCTTCTGACTAGGAGGATGGCATCCTACACAATTCTAAAGCTCTAACTTTAAAGCCTGCCTTGGTGATTTTAATGTACAGTTAACTTATTTTGAACTGTAAAGCAAACAAAGTGAGCATCACTAAGATAATGCTTTCACCAATATATTGTGTTCAACTACCTAATGTTTGATCAAAAATATATATAATACTGTTGTTTATCAAAAAGACTACAGGAGCATAACCTTTCTTCTGCAATCTTTAGATTTGCTGTATTTGTGTAGTCACTGAATGCATCTTATAATGTTCCTCTCTCTGTTCTTTCAGATAATGAGACCGTGGACTCTTCTGAGGTTGAGTTTGCGTGTGGAGTGAGGAAGTGCCCTGATAAATACACCTGCATCGGCTCATGGATTGGGCCCAATGATGGCATCACTCAGTTTGATAACATCTTGTTTGCAGTGCTAACAGTATTTCAGTGCATTACCATGGAGGGATGGACTGCTGTCCTCTACAACGTGAGTTCATGCAGTTTTATAGTTGACTGATTGGATTTATGTTCACATTGATAAAATACTCAGCGTTTATCTTTATGCATCCTCATTAACCTATACCAACTTAACATGTGGAGCTGCAGTGCTTGCACTGATTTCTATATAAAAATATGACAGGATCTTGTCTTCAACTGAATATCTTTGCTTAATGTGACTCATTTATGCAGGATTTTGCTCCTTTAAGGAGAAAACAAAGTAAATAGTGTTGAAATTATGCTGTAAATGTCTATATTGCATTTAATCAAACATAATGTTTACTTTGCAAACAGCAATGATATATTGGACTGCAAATAAACAAAACAAAACAAAAATAACATACACCTAGCCATAATCTTCAGGTGATTATTTTCTACTCAGGTTTTACTTTATTTGTTGATTATTGTTATTTTTCCACAGACTAATGATGCTTTAGGACCCACATGGAATTGGGTATATTTCATTCCTCTCATCATTATCGGCTCATTTTTTGTGCTCAACCTTGTTTTGGGTGTCCTCTCTGGGTAAGAAATTCACAAATACATCCCAAAAAATTGGAATTCTGTCATTATCTATTCATGCTCATGTTTTTTCAAACCTGATTTCATTTTTGCCATGAAACACAAAAGGAGAATTTGAATAATGTTTTTGTTGTTTATACTTAAAAAAAAACAATTACATTGAATGAGGACTGTAACTTTCAAGCATCAAAAGGATCCAAAAGCATCCACTTATTAAATTATTCTCTTCTGGAATCCTACAGTATGTGTGTGGAACAGACCAAAATTTTTCTCGAGAACCGGATCAGTCTGATTTGTGATTGATGTTGTGAACTGGATCAAATTTGTTCATTAATCAACATCCCTCTTTATTTTATGAACAATCAAATAAGTACCAAGGAGAGCTATAGTGGATATCAGGAATTTTTGTAAATACAGTCTAATTTATAGCTTCTGAATGTTTGTATAAAATGCACAAGTCATGTTAACTATTTTTATTATACTTTTTAGATATCTGGTTGGTGCTTTTGCATGATTTTTTGAGTCTTGAAAGCTCCAGTCCCATTTCATTGTAATTGCATGGAAAAATGTATTTGTGTACTACAGAAAGAAATCCAAGTAGGGCTAAATGTTGATCGATTTTTCATTATTTTGTCAACTAATCTTTAATCTTATTTATTCTTATCCAATAATTTCAGGGTTTGTAATGCAAAAACGAATGATTATTAGTTTTGTAGTTTTCACTGAATGAGAGAATTATTGCCTTCTGGTGAGCCTGCAGTCGTGGGTGGGCTGAAAACCACACACTCCGGATGATTGGTTCAGTAGGGATTGATTACTGTACTCTTTGCCTCGTTCAGCCTCCACAGTGTTTCTTAGCTGTTCATGCCCTTTATAGATTGTAAAAGGTCAGAACTTATAAAGCACTTAATTGATGCCCAATCTATTGATCATTTACGTGAATTATTGTGTGAATGTGTGTAATGACACTTAATTCCCTAAATATTTCTGTAGGGAATTTGCTAAAGAGAGAGAGAGAGTGGAGAACAGACGTGCCTTCATGAAGCTTAGACGACAGCAACAGGTGGAGAGAGAACTCAACGGCTACCGGGCCTGGATAGACAGAGCAGGTACAAGTCAGAAGCATGCATTCATTTACATCCAAAATATTGCTGGTTTTGCTATTCTACAAATGTTCAGACTTGGATTTATAAGAATGCTGTCAAAAAGTGGATCTGAGGACTTGGTTTCTGCTTGCAAGATTCTGGTACTTTGCAATTGTACATTTAAGTGGAACAACTGTTGTCAGATAAATGAGTCAGGATGGATACTGGTGTCAGTTTTGTATGCTTTGTTAAGTGTTCGCATTAGTTGGTTGGTTAGTCTCTTTTCATTGTTGATCACTGATGTGTATTTATTCATGTCGGCAAATTTTGTTATCTATTTCAGCATACAGTTTGTATGTTTAACACTCATGTTTTTTGTCATATGTTGTGTATATGTAAGGGGTGGGAAACAAGCCTGCAATATCTGCCATTGGATTCGTCAAAGCATTGATTTTTTTTTTTTAATAATTTGATTTGTGGCAACATGTTCTCACTACTCACTTCACATATGGATGCTCGGCCAAGACCCCATTGGCATCAATGACCAAGCATCCATATGTGACGATTTGGGAGTGGGAACGTGTTGCTAAGAGAGACAGAGCTTAAAAGAGACAAAAGGCTTGTCAACAATGAATTGATGACAAATAAAAAAGTTATCAGAGAAGTGTGGGTGAAATGTTCTGGTGGAGTTGTGGTTGTATTTCCTATGAGACCCGTGGAAACAAGACATCAAGTGATTTTTCGATGCCGCTATTGCAGTAGTATCTGCTAGCGGGACACCGTAGATGTGACAGTAGCTTCATTCATGATGCTTCACTGGCTAATTATTTACTAGCAAAGCTAAATGTTCAAACTTGGATGGCTATTATGCTACTAAAATATTTCCAGTACTCTCTTAAAATTGTTAAGACTGCTGTGGTATTGCTTGTTTTGAATGCAATTTTATTTGTAATTTTTTGCTTTTTAAAACCATTTCAGCCAGGCTAGCAAAGTTTCATGTCTTTACCCAGGTTCAGTGACAGACTGTGCTCTGATTGTGTACTACACCTACACCACTCTTTTCACATTTCACCCTGCCACCCACCACCTGAACACAACATTCAGGTGAACATGAGTGTGTGAAGCTGCTCATTCTCCCACGCAGTGAAGGGTCAACCAAAAGGTGACACTGACTCACTGACTGGAGTGTTTGTGTATGTGCCTGTCTGTGCTCAGAATAGTTGATGCTTCTACAGTACAGCAGATCACTTTTAAGAGGCCTACAAATTGTCTTATTCTTTCACAAAGCAAACTGAATTGACCAATAATCGATTTTATTATGTTAATTTCATGTTAATAAGTTATATTGATTCTCTACTCTCTCTCTCTCTCTCTCTCTCTCTCTCTCTCTCTCTCTCTCTCTCTCTCTCTCAAAGAGGAAGTAATGCTCGCAGAAGAAAACAAGAATTCTGGGAGGTCAGCGTTAGATGGTATGAATTACATTTTAACAGAGCTGCACAGAAACAAATGTGTTGTCTTGTGGATGGAGAGTTTGGTTTTTAAACCAGTTTTAAACCCAAAAAATCTACTTTGAAAGCTCAGATTTAAAGACTGCTGTTATTGATTAAATGTGATATTAATAATCATTCATTTATATCTTGTGGAAGAGTCTAGCCCAAAATAATCTTTCTTGTGACTTCTCTGCAGAGCCCCAATAAAAATAAATAATACCTATTTTCAGACAGTAATACTTTGGAATGGAGATGTGTTCACAGGTTAAAAATGTATTTTTGCAATTGGAAGGCTAATGGCAGCCACAATAAATGCCTCCAGACACTTAACAACATATTTTTATTTACTTGGATCGCTATACCTTCATGATAAGAAACATAAAGCCAACAAATGGTGTCATTTAACCCTTTTAATTTTAGTTTTGAAACGGGCCACTAGCAAGAAAAATGCGAGGCGTCGAGGACCAGGGGAGGAGAAATATTCTGAAATCTCTACAGTTGGTAAGTAAAATATAAATGTCATCTCTTTTTTTCGTCCACATTAAGACTTGACTTGTTTTGCCTTTTGTAATCAGCTTTTATGTTTGAGGTACCAATCAGAATTTATCTGTCTGAAGGGAAGAAAACAACTATAATTAACACACATTCCATAAATTCATCTCCATTTTTCAGGCTTTTGACATACCACCATTGATATTCTGATAGAAAACAAACAGCAAATTTCAAATGACATTGATTCTGTGAGACTATGGATTTCTTTTCTCTTTTGCGTGTCAGGTGGGCCCCGACCAAGGGTTGGTATACGAACAGCAAGGCGAGGTCCTGCTGCTTACATGCGGCGCAAGGAACGAATGTTGCGAATCTCTATTCGTCGCATGGTTAAAACCGACAGCTTCTATTGGATAGTCCTCAGTCTGGTTGGTCTCAACACCATCTGTGTTTCCATCGTTCATCACAATCAACCGGAATGGCTCACTGTTATTCAATGTAAGTGTCTATTTCCCCCTAAAACTGTAACTAATACTGCTTCTACTAAAAGTAATAATAATAGTCCTGATAAAGTTTCTGAGACTGTGTAGGCAATTTTACTACCTTTATTACTCAGATTAAAATATTTAAAAGCTTTTAAGCATAAATAAATGTATGAAGTATTGCTGATCAAATATCTTAAGTCTAATAATCTTAATTATTCTTGTATTTGCACCAGGTTAGCATGAGAGGACATAATAATTCATCAAAATATTTTTTTTTCAAGTTATGCCCTCCCAAATAGTAATGGGGTATTTTCACTCATGTTTACAGCTCTATACAAAGTTCGTAAATTGACTTTATGGACTGGATTATCCCAAAAATGTAAACACTAGTTGATCAGCTACACAGCAATGGGCTCACAAATTTGGCTATGTTTAAATATCCATTGAAATGTGTTTGGTTGACAACATCCCCAACTTCAGACAGGAATGCCTGCTTTCCCTTTGAACCAAAACAAATTGTCTAGTAAAAACGAAGGGGGTATGTGTATGCGTCCAACAAAGTTCATTCTACAAACTGCAACCCCTCTGAATCTTTGCAACACATCTGAATCAGCAGAATATTTATCAGTTAGGTGTCAAACTACTGCTGAGAAAGTTAACAGTGGCTGTCATCATTGCTTGCTACATCCCCTCGAATGCAAAAGCACAGGACAGTATTTCCCAGTCCTGGAGCACCCTTAACACTGCACATTTAGAATGCCTCTCTTATCACGCCTTACCTGACAACTAGCTCAGACAACTGGCTGTGCTGTAGCACCTAGGCTGTTTTTGTGTGTGTGTGTTATAGCCTTTAAAAGTATACTCCATTGACCATGAGCTTGAATGGGTACATTTTCAAGGGATTTATCCATACAGCATCCATACTCCTCCTGACCCGGAGAGGACAGTGGGGGCTTTGCTCTGGACAGTTTGGTTTCTGTTCGAAAGGAATAAGGATCACAAAAGTAGAGAAGTTCACGATGTGTCTGCTGTTCTTGAAGGATGAGGAAAAGAAGTGTTACCACCAAGGGGACCCAACAATTAAAGCAATACATTTAGGCACATAAGCATACAGTAGGATGAGCACAGGTTTCAAATATTTAGGCTGCACATGCCACCGCGCCCCCTGCTGAAGCTGAAATTTACATCATAAGAACTTTGCGTGAGACATAGCAGCAAGCAGAAAACCAGAGCATTTTCTTGGATTAAAAGTTCAGTAAACTATCATATTCTTTTCAGTAAACTGCTATTTAACAAACACTTAAAAGGAAATTGTTTTAATAGCAGGTAAATTCAGTCACAACAGTTTCCATCAGCATGTCTCTATCCCTTCTCCAGGCATTTTTGCCTGTCTACACCAACATATGAGACCAACGTTCAGCATTTCCCTGCCCCCACCTCATGAACTTAGACCTCTCTTCTGCACTGCCCCGTTTCAGACACAAAAACAGTCATGGCATCCATCAAAATGTGGTATAGCCTCACCAGTGATTAGTGGACTTGGAGGAGTATGAATTGTTGATCATTTGTTAAATTAAAAGTTATTAATATAACAAATTTTGTGTTTTGCTAAGTTTGCTCCTTCAGTATTTCTGGATTATTATTTCACATGTTTCTATGCTATACTGGAATACAATGATATGCATTTCATAAGTTTTAAAGGTTTTTATAAGTAAAAACATTAAATATGACCAAATAGTCAATGTTTACAGTGTTCACCCTTCTTCTTCATAACCTCTGCAGTTCACTCTGGGCCAAATTCTGTCTGATGGCTATCCATTTTTGCCTCATTAGTGCTTGGAGTTGATCACAATTTGTGGGCTTCTGCATGTCCACTCGCCTTTATAGGATTGACCACAGGTTCTCAATGCCACTGATTCAAAATTTCAATATAATGATCTCCTAGCCACTCTTGCTTGTGACATGGGGCTCCATCATGCTGAGAAATGCATGGATCATCACCAAAATGCTCCTGAGGCATTGGGAGAGGTTGCACTTGCAGGATGTCTTGATGCTATTCTTTATTCATGGCAGTGTTTTTGAACAGAATTGAGAAAGCCACTCCCCTGGATGAAAAGCAGCCCCACACATGGGTGGACTTGGGATACTTCACTGTCGGCACGACACAGGACTGGCTGTTATCCAAAAGTCTTGGCCTCACTGCGTGTGTGTCACACAAGGTTGAAGGAAGAAAAGAAGATGATGATCGAGTTTCAAAAGCCTTTGATAATTCACTTCGAAGGCAATCCAAACAGGCAGGCAAACAAAACACAACCTCTAACATAGACGTGACTGGAAAAAATGAACACTGAAAAGGCTGCAACTTAAATACGAAACAAAAACGGGAAAAAATGACAAACACCTGTTAGAATAAATGAATCTCCATGGCAACTAAAGAGTGGTGGGAAACTGAACAAAGGAATACATGTGACTAAAAATAACAAACTAAAAGTACATGAAAACAAAACTAACTAAACAGAACCGTGACATTACGCCGCCTCCCGGACGGCACGACCTCACGGTGTGAAGAGAAGACTTAGGAGGAGGAGGAGGAGGAGATGGCAAAGGGATGGTAAGCATGGTAGGCAGAGGGATGGTGAGATCAGGCAGACAGACTGACCGAGAAGACCAGGGAAGAGCCCATGGATGAAGCATCCAGGGAGGAGATGACAGGAGGAATGGCCAGATGGGGACGACCCAGATCACAGCGGGAATGACAGCCCACGGTGGAGCCGAGGGAGGGAGGAGCCAAGGTGTTGCTGTGACTGACGACATCCTGGTGACGACCAACGGAGGAGGAGCCGATGGATCCCAGGGCACAGACGGAGAGCCGATGGACTTGAGTGGCACCAATGGCACTGGAGACCAAGGCGGACGAGCGTCGGAGACAGAGTGCCCGAGGACTGAGGCTTAACCGGTGTGATGGAGGACAGAAGTGGAGCCGGAGGGAAGGAGGATCCTGCTGAAGCCTTAGGGGTGGAGAGCCCGAGCGCAGCGGAAGGCTTGCAAGTCCGTGGTGGAAGTTGAGTGATAACTGAACAGGGTAGAGCCGGTGGGATGAGGGAACCCGGTGGAGCCGCAAGGTCGAGGGTTTCTGGTGGAGTAGAGGGTGGGAGGAGCCAAGGCTGAGCTGACAGGTCAAAGGGCCGAGGTACAGCATAGGAATCAGAGGCAGGAAGCGGAGCCACATGATCCTCTTGCTCGGGCGAGGCTGGTGGTTGCACAACTTGAGGCTTCACGTTGCAGTAAGGCGTTCCAGGGGAAGACGAAGGGCTGCAGGCATCCTGCAGAGGCGGGGCTGGAGGACTGGCTGAGCTCTGAGGTGACGGAGAGGAGGGAAGCTGGACGGGATCAATGACGGTCCATACAGGTGAACGATACAGTTTCGATGCTGTCCTGAAAAAGCAACAACAAAGAACAGACAAATTATTCAGGGTGGGAAAGGGTGGCAGGCAGTACCTCGGTGTCCCAGTCTATCAGCCTGTCCTCAGTGTCCAAATTCACCAGAATTTCCTCTGCCACAGATGTCGCTGGCTCACACCCCTGGTCAGACTCACTCTGGGGCTCCGGCTGGCTCACACATCGTGGCAGGCTGAAGCTCTCCGTCTGTGGGGGGCTCAAGCGAAATATCCTCGGTCAAGGGTGGTGGTGGGCTGGGCTCTGGGTTCGGCTGCGAGATGTCTGCAAGGTGGGGCTGAACGTTGATGTTACCATCGACATCCGCTTAAACCACAGCACGAATCTAATAAAGTCCTTCAGGGTCCAGCACGGATCTCCCTGTAGCATGACGAAGCTAATATCATCGTCCAGTCCACACCGAAATCCCTCCATCAAACAGACGTTATTACAGTGGGCATGATAGCAGGTGTTGATTAATTCCTCCACGTAGTCCTCCAGGTCTCTTCCTCTCTGAAAAATACAAACAGTCTCCCCTTTCAATAAATGATTCCCCCTCACAGGGGGAACATTAATGGAGGTAATCTCTATTACTTTGTTTGTTCCAGTCATCTGCCACAAAAGGTTGAAGGAAGAACAAGAAGATAATGATCAAGTTTCAAAAGTCTTTAATAATCCACGTCACAGGCAGGTAAACAAAACACAACCTCTAACATAGACTTGACCGGGAAAATGAACACTGAAAAAGCTGCAACTTCAATACAAAGCAAATTAGGGAAATAATGACAATCACCTGTGATAATAAATTAATCTCCATGACAACTAAAGAGTGGCTGGAAACTGAAAAAAGGGACACATGTGACTGAAAATAACAAACTTAAAGTCCATGAAAAT
Organism: Squalius cephalus; assembly: GCF_949319135.1. Lineage (NCBI taxonomy): Eukaryota > Metazoa > Chordata > Actinopteri > Cypriniformes > Leuciscidae > Squalius > Squalius cephalus. Next base: position 9,457,115 of record NC_137128.1, on the reverse strand, counting down.
AAAACTAACTAAACAGAACCGTGAGAGCATGCAGATGAACTGCCATTATTGAGCAGCTCTGCACTGGTGGAGACATGATTTCATAGTTGACTTCTCAGGAGGAGACAGTCCTGGTGCTTACTGGACACTCTGGGACGTCCTGAACCTTCTTCATTGCAGTTGAACTTCTCTCCATGAAGTTATTGATAATCCAGTAAATGGTTCTTTCATGTGCAATATTCTTTGCAGCAATTTCTTTGCATGTGAGGCCATTTTGATGCAAAGCAATTATGGTTGCATGTCATTTTTGGAGGTAACCTTTGCTAACACAAGAACAGAATGATTGGAAGCACTTATTCCCCCTTTTATAGCAATCGGTCTGCTTTTATAATCCAATCAGAAAGATTACTGATTACTGAATGATACTACTCATTCACAGTTTCCCATGTGTTGATGAGATGATTAGAGAAACTATGATAGCTGGTAATTTTGTGCCAGGGCAAAAAAGTTTTTTTGCAGTCATTTAAAATGCATCTGATCACTCTGCACAATAATCTAGGAACAAAATGAATAAACACCATAACAACTGAAGCAGCAAATTTTGCAAGACATTGCTACAAACGTTTACTGCCATGACTGCCTGCACCATAATCCTATAACCTAACTGGAAACTATGGATAAACACTAAGGTTCTCTCTTCAACTACTTGAATATTTTGCAGTTTTCAGATCTAGTGAAGAAACAAGAAAAAAAAATCATTACTCCTGGCATCAAAAAGTTAAATGGTACATATTGTATAGACAAAGGGTCCAGGACCTTTTGGACAATGATGAGGAACCACTCCTCCACTGATGTGATATCACACCCCAGCTGGATGTTTAATCTCATTCAACAAAACTGTGTTGGGGTCATTTCACACAATGTCAAGACACCAATAAAATCACTTGTCTGGTTCGGCAACTATTCCACTACTAACATAAATACATTACAGTCTATGTTAAGGACTCAGCATAAACAGACCCAGCTTTCCTAAGTATTAGACATTCACTCGGTCCCCAAAGATCAAATGATCTCCAAAACACTGTTGTGCCCATATAGATAATACTTTGGGAAACACTCTGGACCAGTGGTCAGTCCATCACAAAACTAATACACACTCACACATTCATGCTCTCAATCACACCTACAGGCAATTTTAATATCTCCAATTAACAAGACCTACATGTGGGGGTAAACTCTAATGCCCAGAAAAAAACCTAAGCCAACTTGTGGAAAACATTCCCAACCATTCCTGTTACCGTCTTGGTGTTATTTAGGATTGCATTTGATCAGATATATTAGACCAATGCAATTCAATTACTAATTATTGTCATTGTTTGAAATTAGGCTTTATGGAAAGTTCAGAAGATAATAAGTAGAAAGCCTTAGGGCTAGTCTAATGAAAGTCAAATAACCCATGGCATATGTAACTAGAGTGCAATCTGTTACCCAGAAAGAAAGAATTAGCACTGTTTAGTGCAAACTGTGGGCCAAGACTGGCTGTCCAGGGAAGCTAAGCTTGGTTGAGTCTGGTTAGTATCTGGATGGGAGACCTCCTGGGAAAACTAGGTTGCTGTTGGAAGAGGTGTTTGTAAGACCAACAGGGGGTGCTCACCCTGTGGTCTGTGCGGGTCTTAACACCCCAGTGTTGTGACGGGGACACTATACTGTAACAAGCACCATCCTTCGGATGAGACGTTAAACCAAGGTCCGGACTCTCTGTGGTCATTAAAAATCCCATGATTTTCTTGCTCAGTGGCCTCTGTCCATCCTCATGGCCTCCTAATCATCCCCATACTGATTGGCTTCATCAACTCTGTCTCCTCTCCACCAGTAAGCTGGTGTGTGGTGGGCGTTCTGGCGCACTATGGCTGCTGTCACATCATCCAAGTGGAGCTGCACATTGGTGGTGGTTGAGGAGATTCCCCCCTTCTATGTAAAGCGCTTTGAGTGCTGAGAAAAGCGCTATATAAATGTAACAAATTATTATTATTATTATTATTATATTATTATTCTAGTGATTCTGAAGACTTTGGTAAGCTGGTTCAAGTGTGTTTAATTAGGGCTGGAGCTAAACTCTGCTGGAAGGTGGCCCTGCAGAAGCAGGAATTGACACCCCTGATCTATGGCAGTGCTTCTTATGCCTGTCTTGGGAACCCCCCACCACTGAACACTGAACATTGGTCACATCAAATTCAAGTTTTGCGGTCTCTACTATTGAGCTGATGAGTTGAATCAAGTGTGTAAGATGAGAGAGATACAAAATGTGCAATGGTTGGGGGTCCTTGGGACAGGTTTGAGAAGCACTGTTCTGTGGTGCTCAAGTCAGCTTACTTGCGGTCTGATCACAAACTCCTTGAAGCACCTTCTCCAAGGTCAATGTCTGAATGCTGCTTCCGATAAGAAAAGAAAAAAAAACCTCTTAATACTTTACAGCTTTGAAAGCACATTTTATCAGGAGACACATTTCAACTAACAGAACCACTTTAGAGCAGCATTATGTTTTCCACTGAAACTGCTGCTAATAAAATGACTACACAAAATAGACCTGTCAGACAGAAAAATGCCCCACTGCCTGCTCAACATGTCAGAACCGTTCTGTGTATCGATGACGGACATTCACTTAATGGTCCCTAGTGTTTTAAGAGTTGCTGAAAATACTCCACACTGCACAACAGGGCATCCAGCACTCTGTAGCTCAAGGCAGGTTGTGTTGTCATGAGGGCTCCGTGAAGCTGTCAGTGTTCCTACATTTTTATTTCAAAAGAACAAGCGGACACTTTTTGTCAGAGTAGACGCCATATTTAATTTTATGAATAACAACAAGTAGGGATGTACCCGAGGCTGAATAATGACTTAAAAACATATTTGTTTTTTAAAAACATATTCATTTGCATTACAAATGTGCTTTAATATGATGCTTAGTGCACTGGTGTAACTAAATGTTCTACCTCTGGAATATACTTTTTAGGAGCATAAAAGAGAGAAACCATAACTAGGAGCACCTGCTTGTGACTGACCAGTACAGTGACTGTGACTGTGATTTTCACACAGACAGTGATTTGTAGAGAAAAACCAACCAGACATCCATCATTTTCAGTAAGAATTTCCAAATCCATGTGACACTTTTGGCGAGTAACAGTCAGTAACATGATGCTGTGGCTACCTATGAAATAGTACAATTGGGTAGAAACAATTAATTGCACCCCACCAAACAGAAAGTGCTTTAAATGATGTTTTATAAACAAAGTTCGGGAGGAGCACGTTCAAATAAGCAATCCAATCTACTCGTCATCAAACAATTATGTCTACCCTAATCAGCATGACAAGAAGTATATATATATCCACACTGTCAACTCACCTAATATTCCTTGACAGTTTTTCAGCATCCCTCCACCACCCCGACTCCTCACTCTTGGCTTAATCTTTACAGCCAGGAATACGGGGGGAGTACTCTGGGTTCGGGCCGAATACCGAGCCCGGAGCCCTCTCCTCGGACAGCACGCCAAATACGCATTTATTCTATCTAACTTATTTGTAAGTGTGAACTAGTGAATCACTGTCATTGTGAATGGATCTAGACAGCTTCAATGATTTTAATGGGAGCAATTTAGTTTTTATGCTCACTTACAGGGTAGGCTAATACATGGTCCTACAGTAGGTGTTTGCCACTGAAAAGATTTTTTTACAATTTGCAGACTACGCAGAATTCGTGTTTCTTGGACTTTTTCTTGCTGAGATGTTTCTGAAAATGTATGGCCTTGGTTTCCGTCTGTACTTCCATTCATCCTTTAACTGCTTTGATTGTGGGGTAAGTGCTTCTTTTACATGTTTCCAATCAAACCAAATAGACATGCAACCCTTTGTCTGATAAATGCTGGCACTGATCGAAGCATAATGTTCTGCGTTTTGTGCAGGTTATTGTAGGAAGTATTTTTGAAGTGGTTTGGGGATTCTTCAGGCCGGGAGTGTCTTTTGGCATCAGTGTCCTCAGAGCCTTACGTCTGCTACGAATCTTTAAGATAACAAAGTAAGTTTATAACATTTATCCAAAGTATCAATTCAAGGATTTTTTTGTATGATGGCCACCAGCAAATGCAAATTAATTATGTTGTTGACATTAAACTACATAAAGGCATGAGTGGGCATATAACACAGATGTGTCTGCTGCATATTCTCTTGACTACAAAACACACATAAAAGTGTAAAGGTAAAATAATGACAATGTAAAGAACATGTATTATGTTTTATCAGGTACTGGACATCCTTGCGGAACTTGGTGGTGTCCCTCATGAGCTCCATGAAGTCAATCATTAGTTTGCTCTTCCTCCTCTTTCTGTTTATCGTAGTCTTCGCTTTACTTGGCATGCAGCTGTTTGGTGGCAGGTGAGAAATTGATCATGGTATTAAAGCACCGACCTCTTTCAGTCATTCTTACAAACAAGCATAAAACCATTCAATTACAGATACACTGTACTTAAATATGACAACAAAACATTACATTCATTTATTAAAACATTCTCTACAAAAGAATCTAAAGGGGGAAAAAACATTTAAATTGAGCCTCAAGACTGACCTACCTTCTCGAACGTCTCACAGTCTTCACATTCATGCACACACACACACGGTTTGCACCAACTAGTCAACTACTCAACTAGTCCTGCCACTACATGACGCAGTGTGTGTGTGTGTTAGCTAGTTTATCAGATACCTTAATTTGAGCTTTGTTCAATGCATGGTGGCAAGAGAAAGATCATTCCCCTTTGCACACACTTGTTTCAGAGTAACTGCGTGACATTAGGTTTAAAGTGCCCCTGCTATTTTAAAGTTTCCTAATGTTGTTTTGGAGTCTCCTACAACAGGTTTACATGCATCAAAGGTCAAAAAACTGTTTCATTTCCTCATAATATACATTTGCACATCACCACATTTTCAGTAATTCTCAAATGACTCATCAGATGAATCAGTCTCCCTAAATCCTTCCTTTCCGCGAGCTACTCTGCTCTGATTGACCAGACAGCTCAGTCTGTTGTGATTGGTTTACTGTGTACAGCTCGAGCAGGACTCAGTGTTTCTCAGTGATACACTGCTTAGTTTGACGTACATTATGAGATGTTGCAACTGTAATTCCTCACCATCAGCATTAACAAGTGCATGTCCATCAACAAACCGATTATTTTACGAGTAATAATTGTAATAAAAAAGAGTATTTTTCTAATACATTGAGGTGAACACGTGGAAACTGTATCAATAACAGTGCATGTATGCAATGTATACATTAGCCGAGCTCTAGTGTGAATGACTGATGTAACATAAACGTTGGTAAAACAAATCTTGCTCCATGCTTAATCTTTCCTTAAAGTAGTGAGAACGACAGACAATCTGCATTAATAAACACAGTTTTAGGTAATTGTGGCCCACAAACTGATTAGCAGAAGTATTTAAGTAACACAGTGATAATGTGAGTTAGCCAGTTAGCAGGAGACCTACAAAATATAAAACTCAAAACTAAGTATTTTAAATTTTATTAAAAAAAATTAACTAGTAGTAAAAAATTTACCGTTAAATTTACAGTAACTTACTGGCAGTGGCAACGATTAGCTAGTAAGTTACTGTGAATATGTTTTACAGTAAAGGTACCGTACTTCCATTTACAGTATTTTGTGTATTCACTTTAAAATCAAAAACTATTAAACACTGTGATTTTAGCTGTATTTACAGTATTTATCATTTTACTGTAGAAGAAATATTAATTAAATACTGTGATTTCAATTGCATTTACAGTGCTGGTTCATTTACTTTACAAATAAAAACAGTTAAGCACTGGTTTTTTTATGTATTGTATATGGCAATACAGTACTATTAACAGTAGGTAACAGTTAATCACTGTAAATTCAGTTTCTCACTGTACAATTTAAATTCTGTATCACTGTGATTTAATATTAGCCATCATTAATAGAATCACCACCATATTCTAAAATATTTCAATTAACTGCAGACAACAAGAAAATTGTTAACAGTTATTTATTTAAGACATTTGGTGAACAGGAACATGACAATACAGGTACAACATACACGCCATTACACTATCCAAAGTTAACACACGTTCGTTCAACCTAGAAGTGAAGTGAACTTTTTGCTGTTTGCAATGACGTGACTGACCGTTGAAGTCTCTTGATCCTCATTGGATAAATTTATGAAGCCCATTTCCGCCAGTGAAAGATAAAACTTAGGTTGTAAAATAAAAATCCCATGGTAAGTCATTATGAGTTAAAAGAAAGATAAGATAAGATAAAAAAGGAAAAATACAGTAGTTTACTTTACTATTTACAGTACTATCGTGGCTATATTGTGATTTTTTTACAGTAATGCTTTGACTACTGTGATTTCAACTGTAATGCTTAGACTACTGTGATTTTGTCATGTGTACAAGGTTTTAATGTAAACTTTCTACTGTAAAAATCCTATACAGTAATGTTACTGTGAAATCTAAAGTAAATAACTGTAGATTTCACAGCCATTATTTACAGTGTATATTGAACTCCGAGATTTGAGAAGCAGTTGTCAGTAAAATAAAGGGAACACAGCAAAAGTTTAGGATTATACTGCTGAGGTATCATGGTAAAGATTTCCCTGGTGTCGTGCAATAAGTGGGCGGGCAATATGCTAATGTTTCATCTTGATGTCGCAACGTAACGGAGACTGTTTTAGAAACAATTCATTTCATTGACTCAGAGTCGACTCTTACTTCTAAAAGACAATAACTTTATATACGGTGCACTTTCCAATTTAAAACCTTTCAGGATGTTTTCATTCACTAAGCTATGTTACACACTACATGAAAGGTAATTTCCAAAAAATCCATAATAGGGGCCCTTTAAATAATATACTGTAATTGACATACAGGTGCTGGTCATAAAATTAGAATATCTTCAAAAAGTTGATTTATTTCAAGAATTCAACTTAACAGGTGAAACTAATATATTATATAGACTCATTACATGCAAACTGAGATATTTCAAGCCTTTATTTGTTATAATTTTGATGATTATGGCTTACAGCTTATGAAACCACGAAATCAAAATCTCAGAAAATTAGAATATTACTTAAGACCAATACAAAAAAAGGAGTTTTAGAAATGCTGGCCAACTGAAAAGTATGAACATGAAACGTATGAGCATGTACAGCACTCAATACTTAGTTGGGGCTCCTTTTGCCTGAATTACTGCAGAAATGCGGCGTGGCATGGAGTCGATCAGTCTGTGGCACTGCTCAGGTGTTATGAGAGCCCAGGTTGCTCTGATAGTGGCCTTCAGCTCTTCTGCATTGTTGGGTCTGGCGTATTGCATCTTCCTCTTCACAATACCCCATAGATTTGCTATACGGTTAAGGTCAGGCGAGTTTGCTGGCCAATTTAGAACAGGGATACCATGGTCCTTAAACCAGGTACTGGTAGCTTTGGCACTGTGTGCAGGTGCCAAGTCCTGTTGGAAAATGAAATCTGCATCTCCATAAAGTTGGTCAGCAGCAGGAAGCAAGAAGTGCTCTAAAACTTCCTGGTATACGGCTGTGTTGACCTTGGACCTCAGAAAACACAGTGGACCAACACCAGCAGATGACATGGCACCCCAAACCATCACTGACTGTGGAAACTTCACACTGGACTTCAAGCATCTTGGATTGTGTGCCTCTCCATTCTTCCTCCAGACTCTGGGACCTTGGTTTCCAAATGAGATACAAAATTTGCTCTCATCAGAAAAGAGGACTTTGGTCCACTGTGCTTTATTCAATCCAGTCAACGCAGCCGTCTACCTGGACATTTCCAGAGCACTTCATGCTTCCTTCATTTTGGAGCAGGATTTGCACGTGCCCACACTGCCAAAAGAACCAAAACCTGGTACAATAACCATGGTATTACTGTGTAATTACTGTGTGATTTCATGCAATATTCTAATTTTCTGAGATTTTGATTTTGTGGGTTTCATAAACTGTAAGCCATAATCATCAAAATTATAACAAATAAAGGCTTGAAATATCTCAGTTTGCATGTAATGAGTCTATATAATATATTAATTTCACCTGTTAAGTTGAATTCTTGAAATAAATCAACTTTTTGATGATATTCTAATTTTATGACCAGCACCTGTATATTTAAAATTACAGGTAAACAGAAATAAAGCAAACCCAGAGTACTTTCACTATAAGCAAAGCACACTGTATATTTATATATAGGTGATTTATGTAAGGTCAATTCTGACTCGCTGAATAGTTGACTAGTAATAATGCATAGTTGTGCAAGGGTTAGGGTTAGGGTTATTTTACAAAAATAAAATGCTATTGTCTCAAAAAAGCAATAGATCTGTGCTTCATGCAATGTCAAAGGGTTACATTTGCAGTCAAATGGTTCAATTATATGGATGCTTACAAGGATAAAAAAAAAAATACAAACACAAATGTAATTTTAGCGAAATTAGTTGAAATCGTTCTTTCTCTTCCACAGGTTCATTTTTGAAGATTACACTCCAACTAATTTTGACACGTTTCCAGCTGCCATCATGACTGTCTTTCAGGTATGACTCTTCAGATTACTATATTTTGTGTTGTTCTTCAGTGGACATGAACATTTTAAAAGCTTTTGATTCAAAAGGCTATACGTATCTCTACCTATCTTTATTTTTCTTGCTCATCCCCTCATTGTGGCTGCCATTTTGAAATCATATGACCATCTGTTTGCAATTCGATTGAGGTTTACTCCTGTAACATGCCGGAGAAAGCAGGCGAAGGCGAGGATCTAAAAGCATGTTGTTGTTTTTTTTTAATAAAGTAGCACAAGGTAAATAAAGTAAAACAGATAACACAGAACTCAAGGAACAAAACCACGAGGATCACAGAAGCAACCATTACATGTAAAACAACTGACAAAGTAACAAGTGAAACACTAGGGATATAAATACTCAGGGGCAAACAAGCTTAACAAGGTAATGAGGAAACAAGGTAGACATGGGGAGACTTATCAACATGAAAAACTACAAAACATGGCACAAGACAGGAAATAACAAAAGTCCAAGACAGGGAAAAACAAGCTGAGATCGTGGCAACTCCAACATTTAATTGCTCTTTCTGAATTTCTTAATTCAACATAGATTCTTACTGGAGAAGACTGGAATGAGGTGATGTACAATGGGATACGATCCCAAGGAGGAGTGCAGTATGGAATGTGGTCCTCCATCTACTTTATTGTTTTAACCTTGTTTGGGAACTGTATCCTTTTCAGTCATGACTATTTTCTATATGAAAAAAAAATAGACAAAAGATGAAGGAAAACCCTCTAATTTTGTTGTTGCACATGAAAACCGTGTTGCAAGTTTGAAACATCTGTTCAAATAGAACCTAAATTCTTGACGATGCTTTGAACAGACACATTGCTCAATGTATTCTTGGCCATTGCTGTGGATAATCTAGCCAATGCACAGGAACTAACTAAGGTAAGACAATGAAACTTAACACTTTGCATAACAGTTTCCTTTTCTTTTCTTTAAAAAATTACAATAATACAATAGAAGTAAAAAACGTCAAGAAAACAAACAAAGGAGAAAAAAGGGGAAAACATGCATGCATGCCAATTACTCAATGTAATCTACAGTTTACACATTAAAAAAATACAGAAATTAATATCTAAAATATGAAGTCATGCCTTAAATGAATTCTACTATTTAGCAGGTATATCTAATGTATTAATACATAAAAATATATATTTGAAGGAAATGCAATAGCATAACCACTTTCTAATAAACGTAAATAATATGACACTGACTTTGCGCTAGAAAAGTATCCATAAAATAGTAACATATTATGTATGCTTCTCATTAGTTTATCTTTAATTATGTATCGTGTATCATGCATTTAAGTAATACTAATGAAAAGTATAACAATGTTTTTTAATGTTAGTTCATAGTGTATTGTGTTATTTTGTGTTAGGAAGAAGAGGAGGAGGAAGAAGAGTTCTTCAATCAGCGTTATAAAAGCAGAGAATTTGGCCTCTCAGAGTAAGTTTTTTGTCTTCTTTTTTTTCTCTGACATGAGCTATTTTTCAAATTAAGGATGCAGTTTCGTATCATGTATTAAGAAGCTGGTAAGAGAAAGCCGTCAAAGTATCTAGCAAGAATTTGATGTTGACTGATGCAAATCTTATTGTGCTTCAGACATGCTTTTAAACCACTATGACACTATGCTACTATGTAATTTTTCAGACCCATCAAACACATGAACAGAAGTGTCATATATGAATGTACCATTTGTCTGTCATGTTTTTTGATCAGTATTGGTTCTGGTCAAATTTGATAGGGAAGAACACATAAACACTTAAATTGGTCAATTGGAATGACAATCATGTTCTCTTTTGTCTTTAAATCTTGATTGTTGAGGGTGTAAGAATTTAATTGTTTTTTGTTTTTTTTGTTTTTTTTAAATCTTGAGTTGCTAGGAAACTCAAGTGCCTACACCACAGGGGGAGTAGTGTTTATTTTAAAGATACATTTTTTTTTTTTTTTTTTTTTTTTTTTTTAGTGATTAGAAGCTTTAAGTTAGTACAGTAGACAGTGGAGTTTAGATTCAAAAGTACATAACCCAAAATCACAGAAGAGGAGAGGTCAAAACAAGCCCCCAAAAACCCTTTTGATTCTTTGTATGGTTTTGCATCTGACTATGTTCACAATTGCTTTTGGCAAGATAGTTTCATGCTCTGTTCCTTTTTCCTATGATACATCATAACCAAGACTTGGACAGTGTTGAGTATTTTAAATCAGTCCATGGTGATCTTTTTTGTTCTTACGCTTTAATGGCATTGTGATCATAGTTGGCATGTCAATTGCAGCATTCGTTTCTGTCCTCCTACTGGATCCTCTGTGGACTGGCATCATATAAGTAGTCACATTTTAGGACTGCTACCCAAAATTTCTGACTGCCAGAAGTCGGAGGCTGAAATTCATTGCAAGTAATGAGCATGTCATAATCCATGAGAATGGCACACTAGGCAGTCTAAGACTGTTGATTTGCTTATTATAAATATTTATGATTGCCAAAATTTGACATAAATTGTGTATAGTGTACACAAGTTTGAAAAGTAGCAGTGAGGTCAAATCCAGTTTTGATTAAAACAAAGTTCCTAGTGACATACACCTTTTAGCCAGTGTCACCACTCCACTTGAGCAGCCTTCATTTTAGTTTTTTTTCTGTTTGGGGAAAGACTATGAGAAATAAGGGATGGGGTATAACCTGTCAGTATAGCACCAAGTACAATCACAAATATAGCATCAGTTACAATCACAAATAAAGCATCAATTTCAATCACAAATGGGCACAATTGATTTGGCTGCATTGTAACTCTCTGATGACCATGCAGTAAAGATTTGCAGAGGCTAAGAATCCCTGAAGGTCCTTCTCTATTTTAGGCTTTGGCTTTTGCACCTTTGAGGCATCGATTTTTTTTAACCATGATTGTTACCTAGGAAGGTAGGAAGGTTTTTTTTTTTTTCCAAAGGAAATTGTGACGTCATAGGAATGCGTGCTCGTCAGAGGCTATAATTTGATGTCCCACAGGTGCATCGACAGGTCTTTTTGTCTTCAGACCTTACTGTGTGTATGTGTGTGACTAAAGCTAGTGTGTGACTCTCTCTCTGCTAGGAGTAAGTTTCACTACGCTGTGTGCAGAAAATTTTCTCACTCTTTTCAACAAGTGAAAAAGGAAAAGAAAATATGAGCGATGTGTGTTTGGGGGTAGAGTATGCAGCCCTTGTTTTTGAGCATGGTGAGTGCGAGCGCTGTAAAACGTTCACAGTTAAAGTGCTTCGCGTTCGCTTTGCTTATTTCAAAGGGTTAGCACCCACAATGCGATCGTGTGGCTCGCATGTCGATCTGGCTGAGAAGCGAGAGACGGGTCTGTCCCTATTGCTTGCTCTCTCCAGATTGTGATGTCCTTTTGCCTGACTACCAAAGCGTGCCCCGCCGCTTCTTCAGCTCGGGCAGAGGACACTGAAACTCTTGAGTTCGCCACCTCAGAGCATCCCTCCCGTGATAATAAAGCGCAGGGGGAACTACTCGAGGCGGTCACTCGTGCAGTGGCCAGACTACACTGTCCCTAGAAACAAGAGACCCCCAAACGCTTAAGCGAGTTAACTCTTGTAGAAAAAATATACATTGTGTGTATTTGTGGCCTCAACGCCGACCCATTCGACTATTGCGGGTGCGAAGGCATGTGGTTATACGATGCTGCCTCAGATCAGAGAGACACTCGGGGGCATCACATTTCAGCAGCAGGTCAGCACTGCACACTATGGCTGTGTTACAGACATATCAGGCTGATCTTTGAAAGATTTAAGCCCAGCCTTTCATCTAGACCGTGTTTACTTGTCTGGTTGATATTTGGCTGCATTTAATACTAAGGAATACTCATCTAATTTGATAAGTTAGTTGCTTGTATCAATATATTGTCTGGCCGTTCTCTGGCTACATTTAATTCTTCGGAATTAAATAGTGAAATAGCCATCTAAAACGGATTGTGAGAGCGCTGCCTCAGAGCGCTCCTCCTGTTATGTTAAAGCGTGTGAGAAGATACTCAAGGTGTGACTCGTGTAGTGGCCAGATTACAGCTAGACTGCCCCTTCTTGAGGATCTCCCTGGCGTTAACTCGTTCATGGGGAAAACCTTATTCTTTGCGTGTCTTTGTGCCCTCAAAGTCAACTTATTCGACTATCGTGGGTGCAAGGGCATGTGGTTATACGATGATGCCCCAGTCCGAAGAGACACTCGCAGGCTATCTCTTCCCTGGAGCTCATATGTACTTTATTTTCTGAGAGTGTAGCAGTTAGCAGCCTCATAATAGTAGCTGCCCAGGTGGTACAATGCTGGAGTTCCTGAAAGATCGGTTTTCTGCAGGGTTATCTCCCTCCAATTTAAAAATGTATGTGGTGGCCATAGCTGCTTACCACGCACCTTTGGGTGGTCAGTCATTGAGGAGAAACCCGTTGGTGTCTCATTTCCTCCATGGTACCTTGAGGATGAGTCCTGAAACACACACAAGGGTACCGACTTTGTATTTGGCCTTGGTATTAGAAGGTTTTTCTCACTCTGAAGACTGTTTGTTCTGGCTTTAACATCTCTTAAGAGAATTGACGCAGCATCTCGTTCCCTTCTCAGGGAACAACAGTTACAGTCTAGCCTGAGATGTTTTTAAAATTAGATATTAGTTTACAGAAGCTTGGCTACTTTAACCTAGTAGTCAGATGTGTTAAGGACAACTGTGCATCTTTTATCAGTAGAGAAGACATTGATGTTCTGAGATTACAAAGATGTGAAATATTTTGAGCAACAGAGAAACACATCTAGTTGACAAGTAATTATCATTTTCATTTCAAGTGCAGTTAAATTGTTTGACTAGTTTCTCTCTTCTCTAAGATGCCTGCATAATGGCACACTGTCAGAAATATGGGTACAGTAGGAGTCCATTTCTGTCCCCCAAGGTACAATCTACACTAACGTACCCCATAGGGCAGGGATAGGCAACTTTGGTCCTGGAGGGCCACTGTCCTGCAGAGTTTAGCTTCAGCCCTGATAAAAACTCACCTGCCTGTATCTCTCTAGTAATCCTGAAAAATTGATTGCCTTGTTCAGGTGTGTTTAATTAGGGTTGGAGCTAAACTCTGCAGGACAGTGGCCCTCCAGGACCGGAGTTGCCTATCCCTGCCATAGGGCTTATTATTGGACCTCAAGGTACATATATGTACATTTTTGAGGGTCAAAAAGCATTAAAATGTACATATATGTACCGTTTCTTTTAAAGGTTAAGGTACAATATTGTACCCTTGAGGGTACAGCCCCAGTGGCAAGTCATTGTACCCCTAAAGGTACAATTATGTTATTTATTTTCTGAGAGTTAGTTACAGTTAAGCCAGTCCCTGTAGCTGGTTACCTGTCTAGTCTGAAGCTTGTAGGTTATGAGTAGAAATGCTAGTCGTTTTGGCTGAATAGAGTTGCTCAGGGCATAGAGAGAATAGTATGAGAGAAAGGGCACATGAAAATCGACCTACAATTAATCTAGTTATTGCAATATTAAGACATAAAAGTGTACTTCCAAAACCACTGGATAAAACTCATCGAAAACATTGATTACAGTTTGTGCATTTCACACAAATGCGTGATGTGGCATTAATGGTACTGAAGTGCCAAAGAACCCTTTAACGTTTAACTCAACTCTGGCCCTCGAGTTTAGCTCAAACCTTTATCAAACTCACCTGTCTAATACTTTCTAGTAATCCTAAAGACCTTAATTAGCTTGTTCAGTTGAGTTTGATTCAGGTTGGAGTTAAGCTGTAGGACAGGGGACCACGGGGGTCAGAGTTTTTCTTTCCATCTATATGAATTATGAGTTGACTTGTGTGCAGTCTGGCAATATGCAGATTGTCAAATTGTTTGGTTTGTCTTATCTACAAATAGACTAATGGCTTATTTTCAATTAATCATTTATTTGATTTCATGGACAACAAAAGAATACACATAATTGTAAGTACAACTGTCTATGTATCTTTTTATCTGTTGTGTCTGCCATTATCATTGCACTGTCCATCTCATTAACACTCCAAATTACCTGCTGACATGTAGATCCTTGCACTATGTTTCTCTTATTGTTTCTTCTCTATTTATTTAATTTTTATTCAAGAATTTCCCCCTGGTTTTCTCTTGAATTCTGTTTTATTTAGCCTGAATCGAAAGCCATTGTTTTTATTCTAATTTCCAGATTTTTATCACACACCCTTGTGAATTGTAATTGTGCATGCTGCAAATGATATAACTCTTGTGACTGAGATATATCATGTCCACGCAGAAGGAGACGGAGACCGTACTTGTACAGGAAGAGGGCCATCCACCGAGGACGACCATCTCCAGCAGAGGCAGAGGAGGAACCGGCTTGCAAACAAGCGGAAGAGCAGCCTGTGAATGCTTTTGCTGGCCGCCGTGAGAGACGCAAAAAGATCAACATGTCCGTCTGGGAGCAAAGGACAAACCAGCTGCGGAAACGTCGCAAGATGGCCAGTCGTGAGGTACTGTTTGGCAGTCCCACAGAGGATCAGTTGGACACTCCAGTGAGTGATCATCACCAACAGAGCTGCATGTCCCCTGAGACAAGCCCTTTACACTTGCCAGAATCACCAATGTCTGTGGGGATTCCCCTGCCAGAGCCACCCATGTCTATCACTATTCCTCTCCCTGAACCTCCAGAGTCTGAGCCGTTGCCCCTGATGGGATCGGGGCTGGAGGAGAGGCTGAGCGTTAATAACCACCATTCAAATACAGAAAGGAAGCATCGTGTGGCAAGAAAGTTTCGGGCTGCCGCCATTGCAGGGGTAGTGGAGGGTGGGCGACACAAACGGCACAGACATCGAGAGCCCAGAACAGAGAGCCGAAATGCAGAGAATCACCAGCAGTTGGGGTGCAGTGAGAAACAGGCTGAAGAGGGTGAGGGTAAAATGGAGGAAACACAGTCTAAAAACATGATGCACATGCATGAAACTGAAATGTCTGGCAAGCAAATTGAGAACCAGGAGGAATGCACAAGGTAAGAATACCATCACAGCTCATTTTATTTAGCAAGTTACTAAGTTCACATGCTAGTTTACCTTATGTCACTGTTGACATTCTGTTACTGTTGTGCTTTGGTAAAGAACTAATAATGAATGAATTTAGAAATGTTAGTGGTACAATTATACTGTAGTTGAAAGTAACTCCCAGCTTGGTTTTCTATTTGTAGAAGTTGTTCTGCAAGGCACAGAACAGAGCAAAGTTATGTGAAATTATTTTTAAAGATCAAACATTCACACCTGTACATTTGTATTTAAGCGAGTTTGTGGGAGATGTGACAGGACTTTCCCAAGCATCTGGCCTTCAGGAGCTTCAGTCTGTCTGTACTGGAATGGAGGATCAAGCAGAAAGCCAGGAAACTCCATTTCTGAGGCACAAAGAAGACTTTACATCAGAATCTAAATACATCACAGGGGAAGTCTCAGACATTGAGAACAACGGCAGCTATCTTAACCAGGATGCGTGTATGACAGAAACCTGCATTAAAAGAGAGACGTCATCCCAGCCGTTGTTGGAAATGGCACCAATGAGTGGTATTTGAGCTGTCTGTCAATTCTTCCCTCCATCCATCCATTCTGCTTCTGTTTTTTTAATTGCATCTGTACTGTGTAGAGTATGATTCCTCTAGATTGGTCTTCTTGTACAGTTTTTTCTGTTATATCATACCAATTTCTAGAGTTTCAGATGCTTTGGAAATGAAGCACCAAACCAAAATAGTTTGATAGTAAACAAAAATATAATATCTTTAAAATGTTAGTGAAATCAATATAATTTCGATATTATTATATAAAACCCATAATATGTCTAGCTTCTTAAGTGACAGGTATGCAGCAAATACTATGAAGTTTGGTTAGCAGAGTCTTTAATGTTAATGTTTTCCCCTCCCATTTACAAGTTTATCTAAGGACATGTAATGATTTGCCATGACTATTTAAACCCTGTCATGTGGTTACAAATGCATTTTAAAAATTAAAAATTTTCCATAATGTCTCTTAATTAAAGATCATAAAAGCTGGGTGCATAACGATTATAAAAGAAGTATCAGAATGATGTTTGGAGTACAGCATGTCAAGCAATCTCCAAAAAGAATTTGATCTGAACTATCTATTTGCATTTAGCAATGTTTTTTTCTCTGTAACTTTATCAGAACATACGTGTGAGAACCATTACTATAATACAATGTGCATTATATACAGTGCATTGAATGAAGTATGAGTTTGAAATAAGCAGTTTTCAGAATGACGTGGCCATTGTGTTTGGTGTTTTTTCAGTAGGAAATTCTTAATGATCCAAGTGCAACAGTGAAGTAGTTCAGTGGCTGATGGTGGCTGAGTCCTGAAGGAGGGGTGGACTGCAGCCATTGATTCTGTTTGAAAAAGCGGATAATTTGCTAAAGTGAGGACAGATTCATTTATAGAGACACAGAAGTGGGTCATCAATGCCTGTGGCAGTCTCAGAAAATAAAGAGCAGTTTGTCTTTAGAGTATTCTGTTCCATTGCTGTAGTAGTCTTGGTGCTGGGTGTTGTGTGAAATCTAGGTTAGTGTTCACTGTAAATCCCATTTCGGATTATTTACGCCTAATATATTTGTGCTTAAACATCACTTAAAACAGATATTAAACATGTTACACAATGGGCTCATGTATATTTCAGCATGTGCATGCCATAAGTGGAATGATGCATCTCAGATAATCAAAATCACAAGAAATCGTGGTCAAGATCAAAACCTGAGAGATACAGAGCCTAGCAACAGAGAGTCTATAATGAGTTGTACCAAGAAAATTATAGGCACAGCAGTTCAGAAATAACGTTTTATACAGTTCAATGCATGTTTAATGAAAGCCCAAACATATGTACTTTGAGGCCGGCAACAAAGCTTGCCAGCTATCTGCAGTTATAGATTTGCCCTGATATAATTACCCTGGCAATTACACTCCATTCACAGACTCAGAGCCAAAGCCACTCAGAAATCTTATTGCAGCAAATGAAATCGCTACATTTGATGAAGAACATTTGCGAGCATTAACAAAGTATGTTCTATAAAGTATGCACGTATGTAGTATGAATACAATCCAGACACGCTACATCTGCCATGCAGGCGCTGTCATGTGTCACACACATTAGTGGTGTTGCTTCCCCGCCATTCACGACTCTTCTCCTGTGGCCCCATGGGATAGTAAAGTGTCCATCGGATGCACGCTTCAGAATCTCACAGAAAGTATTAGGTCATCCTGGTATTTCTTGTGTCTTGTTTTTTTTGTTTATTTTTTTAAATACTGCAAATTCGGACTTACTGTGTACTGCATTTCACATCCCTATATGTAATAGGGAAGTAAACACATTTGGACGTACTGTAGGGGTGATAGGGGTTAAATCCTCAACTGTCTGGTGATTAGAAGTTTGCACAGGCTTTAAGTTGACGCCCAAACTTGCCCTCTATCTGAGATGATTTGTCCTGATCTGACCTGGCGACCGGTACTGTCAAATTTTAAGATGGAAACCAACCTGAACCCTGAAATTGCACACTCAAATAACCTGTAACCATTTAACCCTGTCAAAACTACAAAAACATTTTTGACAGAAAAAATAGAAAAATAAATACTTCCCAAATAAACATTGTGAATACACTCTTTCCACAACAACACACTAAATTGTGTCTAAAACGAAGAGAGTTAATAACTAAATCATAAAGAATACACAGCAATACATTACATAAGTGTATTTATTGTAATATTATTTAAGGAACTTTTCACAAGGACATTTTTCACATGTTGTTTTTGTAAAATGTTCATGCATTTTTAAATTTGATTTCTTTGTCAAGTGAAATATCATTTTTGAAATATCATATATATATATATATATATATATATATATATATATATATATATATATATATATATATATATAAGATATTTCAAAAATGATATTTCATATGATATATATATACATTATTATTTTTTTTTTTTATGTTATTTGGAAACAAGCTCTGTTTATATTTATGATTTAAACCGGTTGTGAATAAAGTCCTGAAATATTTGTTTTGTTCTCTTGATTTAACCCATCACAGTCAGTTTCAAGGATGTGGAAGCCAGTCACTCAGATAAAGCTGACGATGATGATGACGATGATGATGATGATAATGATGATGATGAGAATGGAGGTGAACAGTCAACTGTCCCTAAACCTGACATACCAGACAGCATGTTCATTTTCAAAAGCACAAATCCGTAAGTGTTTACACAATCTCACACCTTTAGTTGTTTGTACAATATACCATGCATGACAAAACGGGACAAATCTAACATCTAAAATCATTTTTCTTTCTGTAACTAAAGCATAAGACGGATCTGCCACTATGTGGTGACCCTGCGGTACTTTGAGATGACCATTCTCCTGGTGATTGTGGCCAGTAGTATTGCACTAGCTGCTGAGGACCCTGTGTGCGCCAGTTCAGAGAGGAATAAAGTAAACTATTGTATTTCTACATGCTGAATTCTTAAGGACTCGTATAATGATTAATGTAGTGACTGAGTATTTTGACTTTAGAGTGCCCCTATTATGCTATTTTAAATGTTCCTAATTTTGTTTTGGAGTCTCTTACAATAGGCTTACATGCATCCAAGGTGAAATATATATATATATATAAATACCTTTTTCATAATATACATTGTACCTCACCTAATTTCTCAAAGAGTCTGATTCAGATTCAGTCTTTCTAAAACCCTCCTTTCTGTGAGCCTACTCTGCTCAGATTGGTCAGATGGCCCAGTCTGTTGTGATTGCTCTACTCTGCTCTGATTGGTCGGATGGCCCAGTCTGTTGTGATTGGTCTACTCTGCTCTGATTGGTCGGATGGCCCAGTCTGTTGTGATTGGTCTACTCTGCTCTGATTGGTCAGATGGCCCAGTCTGCTGTGATTGGTCTACTCTGCTTTGATTGGTCAGATGGCCCATTCTGTTGTGATTGGTCTAGTCTGCTCTGATTGGTCAGATGTCCAGTCTGTTGTGATTGGTCTACTCTGCTTTGATTGGTCAGATGTCCAGTCTGTTGTGATTGGTCTACTCTGCTCTGATTGGTCAGATGTCCAGTCTGTTGTGATTGATCTACTCTGCTTTGATTGGTCAGATGGCCCATTCTGTTGTGTTTGGTCTACTCTGCTCAGATTGGTCAGATGGCCCAGTCTGTTGTGATTGGTCTACTCTGCTCTGATTGGTCAGATGGCCCAGTCTGCTGTGATTGGTCTACTCTGCTTTGATTGGTCAGATGGCCCATTCTGTTGTGATTGGTCTACTCTGCTCTGATTGGTCAGATGTCCAGTCTGTTGTGATTGGTCTACTCTGCTCTGATTGGTCAGATGGCCCAGTCGGTTGTGAATGGTCTACTCTGCTCTGATTGGTCAGATGTCCAGTCTGTTGTGATTGGTCTACTCTGCTCTGATTGGTCAAATGTCCAGTCTGTTGTGATTGGTCTACTCTGCTTTGATTGGTCAGATGGGCCGTTATGTTGTGATTGGTCTACTCTGCTCTGATTGGTCAGATGTCCAGTCTGTTGTAATTGGTCTACTCTGCTCTGATTGGTCAGATGGCCCAGTCTGTTGTGATTGGTCTACTCTGCTCTGATTGGTCAGATGGCCCAGTCTGCTGTGATTGGTCTACTCTGCTCTGATTGGTCAGATTTCCAGTCTGTTATGATTGGTCAACTCTGCTCTGATTGGTCAGATGGCCCAGTCTGTTGTGATTGGTCTACTCTGCTCTGATTGGTCAGATGTCCAGTCTGTTGTGATTGGTCTACTCTGCTCTGATTGGTCAGATGGCCCAGTCTGTTGTGATTGGTCTACTCTGCTCTGATTGGTCAGATGGCCCAGTCTGCTGTGATTGGTCTACTCTGCTCTGATTGGTCAGATTTCCAGTCTGCTGTGATTGGTCTACTCTGCTCTGATTGGTCAGATTTCCAGTCTGTTGTGATTGGTCTACTCTGATCTGATTGGTCAGATGCCCAGTCTGTTATGATTGGTCTGCTCTGATTTGATTGGTCAGATGTCCAGTCTGTTGTGATTGGTCAACTCTGCTCTGATTGGTCAGATGGTCCAGTCTGTTGTGATTGGTCTACTCTGCTCTGATTGGTCAGATGTCCAGTCTGCATTCAGCCCAGACAAAAAGTTGCAAAACGTTTTTTAACAGAAACAGTGATGCGTTTAGCACCCTGTTCTGATGACGCAAGAGTTGCAACTATGGCAGCTGAGAAGGCCATTCTTTGTGTTCTTTTTGAAGAATTTTCGGAGCCTGGTGAACTCAGTACAAATACGTGTTTAATACTGCAAAATACGCTTGATGTAAAGGCCTATTTATACTTCTGCGTCGAACTGCCGCCGTAGCTACGTCGTAGGCTGTGTGTAGCGCGCGTACCCTACGGCGTACCCTGACGTGCACCTCTCCAAAAATGTAACAACGCGTCAATTCTACGCGGACACAAGCGCTGTGATTGGTCTGCCAGAACCTCTCCCTCGGGGTTTCACATGCTCCCTAGGTGCGCGTCAACGCGGACAACGACACAGAAGTATAAATTAAAACCAACACGTTGCCTACGGCGTATAGGCTCCGGCGTAGGTCCGACGCAGAAGTATAATGAGGCCTTTACAGTCACTGCCCTTGCCGTCCAGAATAAAAGAGAACATCCCAATCGAGTGAAGCGATTTGTGGAAACTGTGGTTCCTAATTATTGTGATCCAACATTTGCCTCGTATTTCAGGATGAAAATACATGTTGCTGCTGATTGGACTGACATTTTTGACACACCCACCAAACAAGAGAAAATTTATCTCAAACCCCGTTGCACACCGTTTCCAGGAAACATGTTGTTCAACCCGGAAACCGTAGCAAAACGTTGCGCACCGGTTTGAGCTTGAACGTGCCCAGATGTCCAGTCTATTGTGATTGGTCTACTCTGTTCTGATTGGTCGGATGGCCCAGTCTGTTGTGATTGGTCTACTCTGCTCTGATTGGTCAGATGGCCCAGTCTGTTGTAATTGGTCTACTCTGCTCTGATTGGTCAGATGACCCAGTCTGTTGTGATTGGTCTACTCTGCTCTGATTGGTCAGATGACCCAGTCTGTTGTGATTGGTCTACTCTGCTCTGATTGGTCGTAAACGAAATGTCTATTACCATATCTGAATTTCATCTCTGGAGGCTTCCTCGGTGCTTGATACACAATGATACGAACAGTAACGATGGAAGTGATACTGAAATTGCTGACGACTCGTTTCGGCAGTTCGAATGCGATTCTTTCTTTTAGGAGACAACAACTTTATTTGTCATACACCTTAATCTTTAAAACTTTTTCAAACCTCTACATTCACAAACAGTTATATTACGCACTGCATGGAAGGTAATTTTCGAAAAAGCATAAAAGGGGCACATTAAATCAGCATGGCGATTCTTGTCCTGTCTTTTGACACAAAAATGGAAATAAAAGTTACAGGGTTGTTTACTGTGTTTGCAGGTTCTCCGTTACTTTGATTATGTTTTCACTGGCGTTTTCACATTTGAGATGATTATAAAGGTATCTGCTTTCTTACTTCAATCATGATTTAAATAACTGTTATATTAAAGGTGGTGTAAGGAATTTTGATAACTTCATGACATGCCCTCTTCCAAAACCCAGCCCTGCAAAGACATTTCACCTAACCCGATTTCAGTAAACTGAAACTCCAAATGATTGACAGGCAGTTAGCCTTTATGATTAACTAAAAAGGTGCGGGCTTCTCCCCTAATACTTTTTCAAGTCTAGGGACAACACAGAGACAAATGTGATATGTAATTTCAATTATATATTTTTTGTATATATAGATATATAGGTAAACATAAACATATAGAATTTTACTTATACCGAAAATTATATACTCTATATCCTCTATAATATTGTAATATGCCATTTTCTACAGATGATTGACCAGGGCCTCATTCTTCATGATGGATCATATTTCCGGGACTTGTGGAACATTCTAGACTTTATTGTGGTGGTTGGAGCTCTAATTGCCTTTGCATTGACGTAAGTATTCAAGTGATATCCATCTTCCTTGTGTGACAAGTTGTTTGCATAAAGTCAGATTTCTGATGATAATATTAACCTGTAATCATTTTGCTTTAGAGACATTTGGGGCTGCACGATACAGCAAATTATCACAAATGTACATATTGTGATATGCATATCGCAACGGCTTGCGATAACTGCATGATTTTAATACTTAATGATTTTAAAGTTTTAGGTTGACGCAGATAGCATAGAGTAGACTGGACACATGACTGTTACATTAGTGTGAAATGCTTAATGTTGTTAAATGCTATAAGTGAAGTATTCACGCACACAGAAAGCCGCCTCTCGGACAGCGAGTAATCCCTAATTCAGTTCTCTTCCACAGATTATATGGCCAAATACACACAAGTTGTTAATTAATAACAGAACTGTATTCTTAAGTTTTACCGATATAGGCAAGTAGGTGAACTTCTATAATTGGATATTAATTGTGAGTGAATGTGGTTGATTAGTCGTTTTATTTTCAGGTCTCAGTGGATAATTCTGCAAATATTCTGCCCAGATTAGGCCACTCTAGTCATTAATGACCATCAGCATCAAAGTCTTTATTTTTACTGGAACCCATCCATTCTTACAGTGCAGTCACATTAGCAAAAGGTTCATATTCTACAGTTAATAGTGTAGCGATGTATTAAAATAAACAGCTTTATGTTGGTCTACTACATGACCAGTGAATCCACTGCAAAATATTTCGCCCTCACCTGAAATTCCCATTTGCGTGGATTCTGAAATTACTGAATTTACATTCTGAAAACACATTTAGGCTCCTGTTGACAACAGTACTAGACCGAGAATATGAAGTAAAGACTGGCCTGTGGGTGTATGTGTTATTTGATAGATTGGGAAGGTTGGAGTCCAGAGGACCACACTTACTAACTTTTGTAGTTTATGCAGGCTAAACAGGTATAGTCATCATTTAATACCAAATGTTCTATGCCAATTGTAGGGTATAGTATGTAAAAAAAGAGTACAGTGTATGTATGATAAGCCAAACAATCTCTTCATTCTTTTTGTGTGCAACTTCATCAGTGGACCTCGGACAGTAGAAGAAGCTGGTGGCAACTGCACTAGTGGAGGTGGTGTGTTAAGAGATTTGGCTATATGAGATATCAACATCCAAATGCAGTCTAAACATTTCATATGCTTTCTTAATAGCAGGCCAAATCCTGTTCTATTTTTAAAGCATCTTGCGGGCTGATTCAGAGAAGGCTATGGGCCCGTGGGCTGTACTTTGGATACCCTTCATTTAAGTTATATAAGTCCACAGTGGTTGGTTACTGCTCTTGTATGCTTGATGTTTGCTAATATATTCTATAATGGTACACATACAAATTTCACACATATATAGTTACTTTCTGATTTATGATAGCCATTTTGAAGAATATATGTGAAATATGATCTCAAATATATATTATCTTCAGTTGAATGGTGGTGTCCTAATTTAATGAGTCTAAATGGGAAACAATTTAGAGAAGTCCTAAATTCATGCTGTCCACATCAGAGATAATTTATTATGAGATATCTTATTAATATGATCTGAAAACTGCCAAGCATTAGACATATGTAAAAAAATAAGATAATAAGATTTCTCACAATTTATAAAAAATGTTAAGGGTAATTTTACCTTAAAAAAAAAGAGAAAAAAAAAAAGCATATTTGTTTGTGTTGTTATTTAAGGAAATATTTCTGTAAAATGATATTCCAGACTTCATAAATATGCTCTGGTTGAGCTCAGGCACTTCAGCTTGATTATTTAATGGCTTTACACACACTTGAGATATTCATGTGTTCTTTCTCTTTTAATGCTTCTCTGTTATTGTTTTGGATTGTGTCTCTGTGGCTGCCAGGAATTTAATGGGGTAACAGCAAATGCTTCTCATTTGTCTCATTGTCTGTCCATTTAAATATACATTCGGATGCCACCGATCATTTATTTGTGTGGGTGTTTGTTTGTGTGTTAATATAGTGATGTCTGATCCATGTTTGCAAGTACTAATGAAAAAAATGTCATTCATTCTCTCAGTATATCAGCCATACATAGATATTCTTAGGTTATGCATTATGTATTACGGCTGTCGATTTAACTTGTTAATTTAGTGTGATTCATTATTTAAAAACAACGTATGCAATTAATCATGACCTCTTGCCCATTAGTAAATTTCATAATAAGAAATGTTCCTCCTTCATGTTTTTGAAAGAATTAGTCATTTTTCAAACACTGATTTTAAAATGGCACCATCTTATCAGTGTACTTAGCTTTTTGTCTGATATGTTGACGATATGTCAGTCGGCTTATACTGACTCCTAGCGGCATGGATGCAGAATAATGCAAATCTTTCAGTTACCAATTCAACTTTCAGTATCCAATTCACAGCAAACAAAGATTACTTTTTATGAGTAAAAGCATCCATTAACATAGGGTTAGCAAGATATAGTGAGTAGTATTCAGCTGGTCATGTGATCTCAACATGTTGACGTTACTGATATGAATTTTCATAATTTTTTAATACATTTTTTAAAAGAGCTGTTACTTATATAAAAGTTTTATTTTTGATTTGGGGATTAATATATGTGATTAATTGCAATACATTGTATATAAATGTTTTATTTATTGACAGCCGTAATACTTGTTGTGTGGGCATTTTTTCTTTCTTTTTAAAAATGTTTTAAATAATAAATATTCAAATAGTTTAATATGTTTTGTTAATCACAGAAACAACAAAGGCAGAGACATAAAGACCATTAAGTCCTTGAGGGTTCTCAGAGTTCTCCGCCCTCTCAAGACCATCAAAAGACTTCCAAAGCTTAAGGTATCTGCTCTTTCACATTTTAGATATGTTTAGCATGCTTTCTATCCCTCTCCATCCCGACTTTTTTCAGTTTGCCTACCACACTGAAATATCTGTAGGACTGGTGTTTTTTTCAGATGGGGTGGGAACTCCAAAGGGTTCAGGTTAAGTCCCTCTTTTGGAGTTCCTGTCCCCCTAGATGTCCAAGCTGCAGATATATCTAGTTCAGTCATGAAACTCTAGATGGCACAGACTGATAGGTCCTTTACATGCATTATGCGAGCGATCACATCATAATCGCATGGCACAAGCTGATTGGCCTCTGCTGATCCTGCAGCCAATGAGATTTCTTGCTCAATATTTAAATAGTCTGGTCCATTGTTTGCTGTAGGCTAGTCCTGCTGTGGGCTATCAGAGTCCCTCCACCTCCCCCAGCTCCACCTGCCTGGATTTAAGCATGTCTATTTATGCAGCAGGATATCTTACATGCTCACAGCAGCATGTCTGTGTATCTAATGGCAGGAGCAATAATCAAGATCAGCAGAGTAGCAGATCTACTCATGATTTAAATTACAATCAGTACATGTACTGTACCACCTTGATCTATAATTATCTATAATAAAAAATGCTATGCTGTAGTTATTTATTTTAAGTCTGTTTATTCTGGGGCAATTAATTTTGCTGGGGCAATAAACTAATGTTTAGTATATAGTCTATATGTGTTATGTATTTCAAACACTTATACTGTCACGATGTGGGTTTTGTGTCCTGTCAGGTTCTATGGTTCCCTGTCTTGTCTATTAGTTATCCCAGGTGTTTCTGATTTACCACGCCCCCTTGTTATCTTGTCTAGCTCGTTTGTCCCTGATTATTTAAACCCTGTGTTTCAGCCTTGTCTTTGTAAGTTCTTGTATGTCTTACAGTTCGCTGTAGCACGTTAACGTTGGTTGTTCCTGTTCTTGTATCCTGTTCCCGAGTCCCGAGTCCCGTATCCAGTCTAATTTGTATAGTTTGAGGTCTGTTAAATAAAGCGTGTGCTGCATTTGGATCCTGCCTCATCTCTGCCTCAACCGCACAGCGTTACATATACACTCTAGTCAAGAAATATTCCAAGAATATTCCTTTGAAACAGTCTCACAAAAACACATTTAATTAATTAATTCATTAGGACGCTCTGCTGTCCAAATATGAGTAATCCCTCTGTGAATAATTAAAAGTAGACTAAATATAACATGCAGCACTTGACATTTTTCATTTTAAATCAATATGCAGTAATATGCAGAGCCAGAATTATCAGAATTATCATCAGACCATTTAACTAAACCATAATTGAATTAGTTATGGGAGATCTTTGGGGATAGGGATGACAGAGACATATGAAGTTACTGGTCATGTGCACTTAATTCCCAATCTTATTTCATGAGAAAAAGTATAACTATTTTAAGCAGTGACATTCGTCTGTGGATGTAATTTTTTTTAGAAATAATGTAAGGTCCACCCTTAAACCAGTGGTGTGCAGTGGTGATTTGAAATGAGGTGTAACGTTACAAAATGGTGTAACATTGTCACTAATCTATCTTCAGGAGTCTTTATATCTGATGAACATTGATACAACACTAGATCACTAGCTCAGACAGACATTTTCCCCATATCTGATGCAAATCTCATTAACCACATGAAATCCGAATAATAATTAAAAAAAAGGTATTGTCTGAAAAAAAGTATTACTTGCAAATAAAAGTGCAGGCAATGCTGTAATGAGGCAATGAGGCAATTCATCATGATACACGTTATACCAATTGAATAACTCCACATAAATTCAAAGGCTTTAGGCTTTAGGTAGACATTTGTAAAAAAAAAAAAAAAAAAAAAACAAGAAAAAGAAAAGAAATTGTGGTGTTGATTGTTTAGTTATACTGTATGCAACTCATCATTTGTTATACCGTACATGGCAAAAAGTGGCATATTAAAATTCGCCTCATTTTGTATTCCTGTTTGAAGACCTGTTGAGGAAGGGATATGTAATATGATAATTATTTCTTCTGTTTGAATGTTTTGTGTCATGCAGGCTGTGTTCGATTGTGTGGTCACATCCCTGAAGAACGTCCTCAACATTCTCATCGTGTACAAGCTCTTCATGTTCATCTTTGCTGTCATTGCAGTGCAGCTCTTTAAGGGAAAGTTCTTTTACTGTACTGACGGCTCAATGGGCACCCAGAAAGAATGCCAGTAAGTGCAGACATATGCCATATATTTTAAGAGAGAGGGTGGACAATGTTCACAACAAGGTAATTTATGACTGTTTAAGTGCAAGATATCCTTACTAACATTGTAGGTAGACTGTAGAAAAACTAAATAAAAAAAATAATTAATCTTGGCTTACTGTGAGAACTATTTACCAACGATTTACCTTCTATTCCCTAAATAGCTGTATGAGTGTGGGATTCAAATTATACAACACTTACACTTAATTTGGAGATGAGGCTAATATACAGTTATCGAAATTCAACCCCCATTCAGGTTTATTGGCAAAATTTACAGACTTTCAGCTGTTAATTAACAAATCAAACAAAAGTAATTGAAATAGCTCAACAATTGCTCAACTAAAATGCTACTTTTAATGACTTCTACAGTCTCAAAATTATTCAACCCCTTTATGGCAAGCATCTTTAGTACTTAATAGTAGTACTACGTAGTACGCATTAGTGGATCTGTTAAAAGTCAATGGTCTCAGGGGAGGCAAGAGAGA
Source organism: Squalius cephalus (assembly GCF_949319135.1). Classification (NCBI taxonomy): domain Eukaryota; kingdom Metazoa; phylum Chordata; class Actinopteri; order Cypriniformes; family Leuciscidae; genus Squalius; species Squalius cephalus. The sequence continues at coordinate 9,428,833 of NC_137128.1, read as the reverse complement.
CGCGCCGTCCTGCTGCAACTTCACCTGCTGGTGACAGTGTTCCTTTAGAAAAACAAGTGATTTATACCCTTTTTAATGTCACATTTTGTAATATTTACGTTTTATTTTTGAAAATATGGATAATTTTCTCATCCAATTTTTTTGAGGAGGCATTGCCCCTATATATATATATATATTACCATTAATGTAGTTTTAAAACCATTTCCAAACCAATAATTTGCGAACCTAGAAGACATTTTTGCATCTTGAATTTTTTTGCAGAGTAATAGTTTAAATAAATAGTCTCTCTGGATTGGGAAGTTTTTATTTACAATATTTCTAAATCAAAAGTAAATCAAACTATTGTATTTCAAAAGTACAGAAAATACAGGCAAATTCTGGTAAAGCTGTGCAATGGTCAGTAACTTTTCAGTTACATTTTCTTGGTTTGCTTGTTTGCCCCTGTTTTTAATTGTTTTGTGTTGTGTAGGGGCTACTACATTGACTATGCGAGGGACAGGAAGGAGGTGAAGAAGAGGGAGTGGAGGAGACACGAGTTCCACTATGATAATGTCCTCTGGGCTCTTCTTACACTCTTCACTGTGTCCACGGGAGAGGGCTGGCCTCAGTAAGTCCATTTATTCATACATCGCACAGGACTTTGTATATTGTTGATTGTTTTTGTTTTACATCAAATCTTCACCCTCTGCATCATTTAATTATAATTTAAAATCAGTAGCTCTGTTTGCCTTGCTATTAGGCTGAAACTGCTTGATGGTTTCGAGACTCTCCATAAGCATGTTCATATATCAGGTCACACTCAGTGGCTTGGAGAAGTAGGGCTGTATGAATCTCTGGATGTTTCTTACTGTACCTTACGGAGCATCAAGACTGAGCATTTGGCAACATGTGATGCATTTTTGGTCAGCTCCCAAGATTGTTCTGCACATGGAGGAGATCTGAGAAGGATGGGGACTTTTCTGGAAGGAAGAGTCCTGTCAGTGCTGGGCTATTTTGATGACTTCTCGAGTACTAGTAACACATCTGCCAAGGAAATTTGTGTCAGTGTAGATCTAGCTCTCTATGTTTTGGTGTCAGACAGGTTGCCCTGAAAATGATCTGTTATGGTAGAGCTGGAGAATGGGGATGTACATATGAATATAGGTGAATAGGTATGAGATTTGCATGAGATGCAAGATACGTTTTTTGTTTTTAAAAGTTGTTTAGTTCTATAGTTATATACACATATAGACAATGCCTTTCTTTATGCATGACTGCCTGCTTAGAGACATGATGGTGAACGAAATTACCATATTCTAATTACTGAAACAGTTCAAATTCATTTGAAATAAATGAATATGTTAACAAGGTTTTACTGCTCATTAAACTATCTAAAATCAGAGGACTGAAAGCCATAACAACGAAGCACTGGGCTTTGATTCCGTTGGGCTCAATTTGCCAGAGAACCTTGTGTGTGAGAGCAAATCGAATCCAAAAATGCCAGAAACGTCAGCAAATGTCAAACATGAAAGAGCTGGGCTTCTCTTCAAACATAATAGCTGTCACATTGTGAAAGCTTTGGCAGTGTTGAATGAACAAAATCCCTTAACAGTTACCAGAACTTGTCCAGACATTTTCTGAAATCTTGATAAGTAAATGTGCTGTGCAAAAGTCTTAGGTGCTTCATTAAAACATTTATTTTAAGATAATTATTTATGTTTTTTCTTTAGTGTCGCTATTAGGAAATATCAGTTGTAGATTTCCAAACATTGCAATTGCAAATATTATAAGCAAAATATTTGTATGAACAAAAGTAGTCATACAACAGATGGTATGGCCCACATGGAGATATGATCTCATCATCATCAAACCAGTCCAGGGTTACATGAAGAGAATCCAAGAAGAACTGTGGCAACTTCTCCAAGATGCTTGAAAATAACCTACTTGCAAACTACAACCTGATCTCACAGGAAAGCATAACTGTTATGAGGTCGTGATTTTGCACGAATTCGAATGAATGTGAATCGTACAGAAATGCATGATTATCAGAAAATAGTAAGCATGAAGGTCCACCCCTAACCCCACCTTCAAACCTACCATCACTGGGACGCAAGCAGATCATACAAAAACATATGGATGAGATTGTTAGAAATTATCCACCAAATCGTCAAAACATAAAATGGTTATGAATTGCCATGAGATTGTGTTGGCAAACTACTTTAAATGGAAGCAATCTCGAGGGGAACGAAGTCACCCAAGCATCTGATCGACTCAAAGCACAGTTTGCTTCTATTATGTAATTTTTTAAGATTTTGGATGTGAGTATAGAGAACTGTAGTTGTAGCAAAGGCAAGCAAGATCCTGGGCCCTATTTTAACGATCTGAAACGCAAGTATCAAGCGCGAAACGCAAGTAACTTTTGTGGGCGGGTCTTGGGCGCTGTTGCTATTATACCGGCGGGATAAATGACTCTTGCGCCCGACGCAAATCTAAAAGGGGTTGGTCTGAAGTAGCTTCATTATTCATAGGTGTGGTTTGGGCGTAACGTGAAATAAACCAATCAGAGCGACATCTCACATTCCCTTTAAGAGCAGGCGCGCTTGTTCCATGGCGGATTGCTATTATAACGGCGGATTTGCCAGGCACACACCAGGAGCAGTTCACAGCCGAGGAGACCGACGTTCTCGTCAGGGCCGTAAAACACAGAGAAGTGACATTGGGGATGGAGAAACACACCTAAATTAGCTTTGGTTAAACAGGCGTATAAAAATGTGGGTAAATATGTAAGCTAGATTTATTTATGGCTATTTTTTCACATCTTCATGGACACAACAATGATTTCCCTATTAAAGTGTGTATTTTTCCTTGTAATAATGTATGGTTTTCTAAAAATGAAAACTGCTGCTTCTGTGTAGATGAGAGAATCAAAGTGTATGCGTGTTGTGCACACGCTACATTGATTATGGCCAAGCATGCGCCCTTAAAATAGCATATGAATAACATGCGCAACGGGCCACTGACTTTAGACTAGGTTTTTCCTGGTCAGTGGCGGAATTGTTTTCTAAACCTGCAAAATAGCACCAGGGAACGTTTGCGCCGAAACACGCCTCCTCTTTGCACTGAACCGCCCCGGGAGTGCAAGTTCATTCCCTAGTTTACCGACGTGCGTCTGTGGAGGGAAAAGTCCGCTGTGCGCGGGTGCAAAATAGGAATGATACATGCGTCAGTGTACAAAGTCAATTGCGCTGGGTGCAAGATAGGGCCCCCTATCTTTATTTTTTAAGATTGATCTGTTCTTTAAATGGCTTAATTCCATCATTTGATTTATGAAGTAGATTCAGAGAGCTCAGAAACATTGGCCTCCGAAAGAAACATTTCTTGAAGGTCGTGCAGTTATGAGAGCCGTGATGCTGCTAATGGTCCAATAATAAACTGTGTGTGGAGTCTGGATAAATGCTCGCATATCTCCTAAAACCTTTGCAAGTTCTGCAAGTCCCTTCTTTGAGTGGATTTCATAACATATCTTATTTTAATACAACGATTTTCTCCAATTATGGTAATTATTGACGTGCAAATTGGTCCCTGTGATAAGCCAGCCAAATTATTTAGTCGTGTTCAGATATTATGGGTGGCTTGAATATTTTGTGTCAGATAGCAGTTCACAGTTAACTTCTGAAGTATAGTCTGCATTTTTGACCTGTTGGAAAACATCAGTTTAGAACCAGAATGGGACATGACACCTCATGACACCTCTGTTTGTTACGATTCGTATGTTACAGGGTTACAGCCGAAACGAACGTGCATTTAGGATCCATGTGGAGAGATGTTTATTTAATAGCCGAGGTAAAGAATCAGTGTTTGAAAAGGCAGGGAAGATAATGTGGACTGTCCTTGATGAATTCAGTTTGGGTTGAGTAGCATGTCTATGAAGAAGCAGGAAGAGATTTAATGATGCAGATTTGACTCTTTTACAGACTGTGATTACACGTTTCAACAGTTATTAACTTCTTTATATTTAAATTTTTAAAGAATTTTTATGTACATTTATAAAATTATATTTTGTTTTATATTACCTTGGCATTACATTATAGAAAACTAGTTAAAGGGATAGTTCACCCAAAATTGAAAATGATCCCACAATTTACTCACCTTCAAGCCATCCAAGGTGTATATGACATTCTTATTTCAACCAAACACAATCAGAGTTATATTGAAAAATATAAAATACAAGTTATGTAAGAAAATAAGAAAGTTCTTATTTTATATAAAAAATCATATATCAAAAAGTTAATCCATCCATCATAAAAGTAATCCATATGGCTCCAGGGGATTAATAAAGGCCTTCTGAAGTGAAGTGATGCATTTTTGTAAGACAAATTTATAACATATTTATAACTTTATAAACTATAATCACTGGCTTCCGGTAACGGCCGTACGTGAGTCGAGTTCCGGTGGAAGAGTGACCTCTGACCTGACACATGACATAAGATGTAGGAGTAGTGTAAGCTTAGGTGAGAGTAAACACATCTCGTGGTTCAAACATATAGGGCTGGGTAACAAGCTCAAGCTCCTCAGACATTTCTCTTTAAAAATTCTCGTTTTAGACTTCTAATTCGTGTCTGGTGTTCTGTCCGTGTTCATCAATATGTTACGCGTCGGGTTATGTGTGTGTTTATTTAATGAGAATGGAGCCACAATTTGGGAAAACAGGCAACATATTCAGTAAGTAAATCAAGTCAAGTCACCTTTAATTATGGCGCTTTATACAGTACAGCTTTACAGTGATAAACATGAAAATAATGATCAACGATGCAAACAGAATTAAATTCTATAGTAAAACAGCTCTAAAACGTCAATAGTGCCATTTCTTTAACTGAAGTCAGTTCAGGGTAGATTAGTTTGCTTCAAGAACTGTGTACATTTTCTCAATTATGGAATTGAGTTCAATTCAGCTGATATCATCATCCAGCTCAGTTCTCATCCGATAGTGTCAGTTCAATCAAATCAATAATATTGCTGCAATTATGAATGGTAAAAGATGACTTGGCTGAATTCATTGGATGAATCCATTATTTGTTCGTATCCCTGCTTTCTACAGAGTTCTTCAACACTCCGTGGATGTCACTGAAGAAGACCATGGCCCAAGCAGAGGAAACCGAATGGAGATGTCCATTTTCTATGTCGTATACTTTGTGGTTTTTCCTTTCTTTTTTGTCAACATCTTTGTTGCTCTCATCATAATCACATTCCAGGAGCAGGGTGACAAAATGATGGAGGAGTGCAACTTGGAGAAAAACGAGGTGAATATACATTCATATACAATGAATGGATGCAATATGCAGTGAGTAAAAATCCAAATATATGACCTCAATATCCAGTAGACTGGATTATGAATCAAGCTTTATATATATATATATATATATATATATATATATATATATATATATATATATATATATATATTTCATGTTGCTAGGTTTTATTAACTGCCATTTAGCATCATTAAATGATAGTAACACAATAGTAATGAATAAACACTATAAATAAAGCTATTCTGCTGAGTTTCCAATCTGCAATACAAACCAGCATGTTCCTTCACTGCTTTCTTATCTCACTCTTTCAGCGGGCATGCATTGACTTTACTATCAGTGCAAAACCCCTAACAAGATACATGCCTCAGAACAGGCAGACCCTCCAGTACCGATTGTGGCACTTTGTGGTGTCACCATCATTCGAGTACACGGTTCTAGTCATGATTGCACTCAACACAGTAGTGCTCATGATGAAGGTATAACTTTCAAAATGCAATAACTTGGAAAGAATTATGTTAATTGGAAAAAAAATTAAGCTATATAATTGTAATATTTTATTTGAATTTATTTTATATTAAATGAAAAAACTTGAATGCCCATTAAATGGTCTTGAACTTGCTGAAATATCTGAAATATAATCTTTTGAGGTGTATACAGCATTTCTGATTTGATAACCTTAACACTTTTCAGTACCACTCTGCGCCAGCTGCCTACGACATTGTCCTGAAGCACCTCAACACAGCGTTCACTGTGCTGTTCTCTCTGGAATGCATCTTAAAGATCATGGCCTTTGGATTCATAGTGAGTTTAATGACATAACATTGATGTTAATGAGTGTCCTTCAAAGGAGAATACATCTATAATGTATTTGAATTGATTTACTTGTTTAATGTTTTCATTGTTTTCACTCACAGAACTATTTCCGTGATACGTGGAACATCTTTGATTTTATCACTGTGCTGGGCAGTATAACTGAAATTGTGGTAGATTTACAGGTAGGAATATTTCACATGTATGGGTCTGAATATGAATCAAATAACACTGCCATCGCTAGGGTTTCTGGGCCCCTTCTATGGTTTGTTAGCTCTGGCCCCCCTCTTTTTAACTTGTTTTCTAAAAATCATTAAAACCAGATAAATTGTCTATCAAGTAACCTTTTCACAAGTACACAATTGCTTTCCTCTCTCTTTCGATTTAGTCTGTGAACACCATCAATATGAGTTTTCTAAAGCTTTTCCGGGCAGCTAGACTCATTAAACTGTTGAGACAAGGCTACACAATACGGATTCTGCTGTGGACGTTTGTTCAGTCCTTCAAGGTAAAATTTCTTTTGCACTAAATGGTCATGAATGGCACATACTTTTGTCCTTCGTGGTCATGAAAAACCTGAAGAAAAAAAAACAAGTAATTTTACAAATGTTATTTCCAGGTCTGGAAAATGTATATAAATGACCAAAAGTTTAGTCATAGAAGTCATGAAAAATATATATTTCTAGTTTTGTTCAGCTTAACAACAACAACAGCTACAACAAAAATTGACTAAAAACTGTTCATCATAATGTGGATTTTTACACAATCATTTAAATCAGTTAAATTAAAAGACAACTAGAAATCCACCCAGCTATCTATGTTAAATTATTTGTAAAGGAAAAAATAATCCAGCTATCACAAATGACTAGAAAGGTCAAGGAACAAATTGACTGGTCAAATAGTATGCAAACTTTTGTTTTTTTTTTGTTTTTTTTTTGATAGAGCTTGTTTGCAGTTCTGTCTGTACAGAATCTGCATCTTTATGTGATTAACATTTTTAATCTCTTCTTGTTTCAGGCTCTTCCATATGTTTGCCTCCTCATTGCCATGCTTTTCTTCATTTACGCCATTATTGGCATGCAGGTACGTTTTTCATACCAATATGTATGGCAGTTGTCAAAAATTATGTAAACTTTACAAATGTCATGTCTTCCCTGTGTTTTTTGTGTCCTAAGACTCTTATTTTGAAGTTTATTTAATTTCGTAGTTCCTGTTTTCTTTGTTTCTCATCAGTCAACCCCGCAATACCATCGACCAAAACGCATCAATAGAGTGGTCTTTAGTTCATCATCATTAGTGGTGGAGATGGAATTCCACTTGTGCTTGAGGCGACCAAAGAGGTGCTAATAGTGAACTGTGGCAAGGTCATCGCTGCTATTGCAGTTCCTTGTGTAAATATTCGTAACCTTTTAATGATCCAACAATTGTTAGTTAGACAGAGGACTCGCTTGGTCAGCCCCATAGATCGAAACCCCCTTCCTATGGGGCCATACATCAGACTTGATATGATCACTGGGTGGTGTTTAATCAGGCGGTGGTTCCAGTCATTGCCTTAATTGCGGTGACATTGTCTGGGGACCAGTATTTTCTAATCTTCAACTTATAACTTATAACAACCCGCTACTATGAATACATCAAGGATGGTAATCTTATGGCCATCATCTACTATTATGTCAGGTTTTATGAAGCTCGTCTTCTTAGGTAATGTTGGTTCTACCCACGTCTGGACTGCACTTTTTCTCAGCATTTTCTCTGTCTGTTTTGCTACCCGATTATGCCAGGCACATCTTGCGTCGTGGGTTACTTCACATACCTGGAGAAAATGATGTAATGTCTCCTTTGTGTGACAGGGCCTTCGACATCTTGTATCTTCAAACGTCTTATTCCTCACTCTGGCGATCCTTGCTTTTGTGTTCAGGACATGAAGTTGAATGCCCAGTAATTGTCAGGTTTTTTGTGCCAGTGATAAATTTCTCCATCCACATCTTTATTCACCAAGTCTTTTCTGTCCACAAAGACTTGCAGCTGTTTTGTCCACTATGTCTTTGCTTCCTCTGCAGTAAATACAGTTTCTTTACCAATTCTGCAGGGCAAATTGATCTTGTACAAAATTGTCTTGAAAGATGGTTGTTCAGTCAGGGCTCTTTCGATGGAATTATTACTCGAGAGGAGTTTGCCAAATCGAGTTTTCTGTAGCAACTGAATTGAGGTCCCCGAATTGTGAGTTCCCAAGCCACCAGTTTTTATTGGTGCATACAGAAAGCCCAGTGGCGTGTCCTAAGGTAGACAGAATTACTTCCTCATTGCTTTTCTGATCCTTCTGTCCATCTGAGCCAGAGTGTTTCAATGGGCGTATCCCAACACTACCTCATGTGTCAGTTCCGGGAATAGAAATGTTTTGAGAATGTCTATCCGTTGGCGGGGTTTCAACAGGGCTGTCATGACTTAATTTACCATCTTACATAAATGTATTTTTATATTTATGTAATGTGAATCTGTCTGTTTTTTTATTTATTTTACTACTGTCTGTATAGTTATTTTATGTGCTGGTGAGCCAAAGACAATTTTCCACCTTGGTGGACAATGAAGAAATACAATACAATACAATTCAATACAATCTGCTCCAGTTCAGTGGTTTGCTTCGGAGTGATCCTTTCCAACTAAACTCCATTCCCAGTTATTTTTTGTTTGTCCAGTACCCTCATAGCTAGTATTATTCCTTCTCTGGTGGTATAGGAGTGGGGCAACAGTACCAGATGCTTCCGTCAGCCATCTTTGGCTAGATGAAATTGCAATCAGCCTGAAGTCACCTGGACTCATTGGGCACTCCACCTTCGGAAGAAAAGTCATTCTCACACTAGACAAGGTTGTAGGAAGCACTTCTGTTGCCAGAATGATGTTGAACAGTCCCGCCACAGAAGGTTGGTGCCCTTTCAACACCTTATTTGCTGTTATTCTGTCCATCCCTGCCGCTGAGTGGCCCATGGCAGGGAGTACCTCTGTGACCTCTTCTGCCTCAACTGGGGCTACCACTTTCCATTTGGGTTCCCCAACAGTAGTTGCTGTAGATTCCTTGCCGATGGTGGTTGTCGCTTAGATTACTCCTTCATCCCATCAATTCATCTGTCTAATCCTCAATATGCCTTCCTCCACTGAACTTGCAAGATTGTGTATGTTGCATCTGTCCTCCGCAGCTTGTTAAGTTCCAAACTTTCCATTGCCTTTTCCAACATTTTCTGGGTTGTAGTCAGTAACTCCTCCACTCTTCCCTCAGTTGTAGACTCAAGACTGAAGAATCTTCAAATCCTACTTTTATAGCATGTTCTTCCTCCATTCAGCATTTGCAAGTTCAATTAGGTGGTTGGCTTCCTGTGTTGTCCACGCCTTCCTCTTCTTTTGAAGGAGTTTTATCCTTTCCTCGTTCACTTCCTCTGGGTGTTGATGATGCCTATGCATGCCCAGGCTTCTCAAGGAAGGGAAGGTTCTTCCAGTCATTGCAGGTTGTCATTGTTGAGGAGGCGGTAGTTCAGTCCAGAGTAGTCTTGTCAGCCCTTGCCACGGCTTCACTTCTGCTGCATTCCTGGATACCAGGGGGGCCAGGGTTTCCATTTTCATTAATTGTATCTGTAATCAGCAGTCAATGTGAAAATCAGGCTATTATATTGTGAGTTAAACAAGGTAATGAGACACAGCTGAAAACAATGGGCGCTGATAAGTCCAGGCAGAGAATTATGGGAGATGTAGTTTGTGAGGGAAAGACAATATTCTGATGTGAAGTGCCCTCTGGTGGCTCTCAAGGGCACTCCAGCTGGTGACCGTTACACTATTAAAGCAAACACAAACGAGATGATAAATCAAACAAAGCTGAAACACAGAACTCATGACGGTAACCAAGGAGACAAACTAGTGGCGGAAACTCAGACAAAGAAGAATATGTGACTGAGAAAAACAAACTAAAAGCCCATGCAAATTAAACTAACTGAACAGAACTGTGACACTATAATATCTTCTTCATTCTTTAGGTGTTTGGGAATATTAAATTGACTGATGAAAGCCACATTAATCAACACAACAATTTCAAGACATTCTTTGGTGCCTTGATGCTGCTCTTTAGGTAAGATCACAAAACATTGAGAGAAAATGTATTTAAATATATTTGATTATTTTAGTAGAATTGGTAAACCTTTAGTTTAGGGTCCAGATCTCACTATTAACTAGTTGCTTATTAGCATGCATATTCTTCCATATTCTACATCACTTAACCCTACCCAATACCTAAACTTAACAACTATCTTACTAACCATTAATAAGCAGTAATTAGGAGTTTATTGAGGCAAAAGTCAAAGTTAATAGTTAGTTAATATTGATAATTGGACCCTAATCTAAAGTGTGACCAATAAAACACTTTTTTAAAATGATGCAGAAATTTCAATTGTAGATTAATTTAGATTGAAGATGTCATATAATGATAAATTAAGCCATTGGGGGCACAATATTATATTGTATTCTTTCTTTAGTGAAATTTAGCATTAAATATACTATGGTGCCCAAATATATAAGCTGTAAGGTTAACTTTCATTTTAGTTCACCCCAAAATTAAAATTCTGTCATAATTTTCACAAGACTTTTCACTGAAACTTTATCATTAAAGGGTTGTGGAAGGGTATCAAAAAATTTGAGTTCCTCTTACAAAGAACAAGACCACTTTTATGATTCTTTTTTTGTACTTTTAAGGTATATTTTGTCCTTGAACTGAACTGTTTTTGAACAAAATAAAAAAAATGCATGAAGACTCAAAAATTCTCCTTGTACTGTATGTTCCGCTGAAAAAAAAACTGTGGAACATCAGGAGGGTGAGTAAATAAAGGCAGAATTGTCATTTTTGGGTGAACTACTCCTTTAATTGAGAGGTGTTTCAGTCTAATGTTTGGCTGACTCATTCCTGGGTAGATATATTACTTTGCTTCTTGCAGAAGTGCCACTGGAGAGTCTTGGCAAGAGATCATGCTCTCATGTCTAGAAGGGAAGGAGTGTGAACCGGACCCATCAATAGTACCACCTTTCACTTCTCCAGATCATGAAGGGGGCTGTGGCACTGACTTTGCCTATTTCTATTTTGTCTCCTTCATCTTTTTCAGCTCATTTTTGGTAAGAATTCATCAACATGTTGTCCAGCAGTGGCCAGTTGCATAAACTGCTTAGACCAGTTAGTCATCTAAATTTTTTCTTCAAGACTGGTAATAAACCAGTTACATAAAAAGGTAGATCGTATTCTTTAAATTGGAAAAGTAAGACTGATTACACATTGGTTAACTGCTAGTTGGTCAAACTAAGTTGTTAACTGGCCCCTGCATTCTAAAATATAAAGGGGAAAGTGGGGTAGATTGTGCCATTGTTACTCAAGTTCAAAGTACTCCAAAATAAGGGTAAAACTAATACACCTAATGATATTTTTTGGATGTCTACTATCATCTGAAATTAGAAGAAAGCAATTAGTCATAAAAGCCAACAATATTTGTAGTAAACAATGGCAAGTTTCAAGTATAAGTTAGATCAGTTTTTTAAAAAATTGGTTATAGTAAGTGCCTTGATTTATGGGTGTGAATTGGGTGTTTGCGAAAAAAGTGTGTCATGTAAAACATTCAAAATGTTTCATAATTTCCTCATGTGCATCTCTCAGTCACATGAGTTCTTTCTAAATATATGTTTACACAACAAAAACAAAGCACAGGTGGCTAGATTAAGGGGCGACACATCTTACCCACTGAAACATCTTAACATACTCACCCTTATACTTATTTACTTTTATGCCATAAATTTAAATTATAGCCACAGAAATAATAATGGACCCTTTTCACAGACTGTGGTGATGCATTTCCACAGCTTTTTTTTTTTTTTTAATGTAATGTACATCTATAACACTCTACTTTGTGTTATATTACCTTGGCATTACATTTCAGAAAACTAGTTAATGCTGCTGCATGAATGTTTCTAATTCTGCGGCTGATGGAGTGATGGCAAATTTGACATCTCACTCTCTTCTGACCACCTTAATAAAACTATATTATTATCCTTTTTTTGGAAAGTTATTGAATCACTTTTTAATCTGATTTAATCTGATGGGAACGCAAAAATCATATTTGCTGTAGACCTCTGCTTTTGAGAACCCTGGAAATGTGAAAAGGGTCCATAGATATTTTAATAATAAATTACTGAATTTTTTTCACTTGGCCTACATCCAAAATTTTGCCACTTTATTTTTCCTTAGATGCTGAATCTGTTTGTGGCTGTGATTATGGACAACTTTGAGTATTTGACACGAGACTCGTCCATTCTTGGACCTCACCACCTGGACGAGTTTGTGCGCATCTGGGGGGAATATGACCGAGCAGCATGGTAAGCACAAAAAGATCACCTGTAAGTGTAACTACTGGAATATTTGTTATAATAAAAATTGTAATGATTGTCACTGTTCTTACTGCCATACGCATAGAGGCACATCACTAGGAACCGCTGCTCATTAACATCCACAATCATGTTCCCATTTAATTTCACTTTGGTTTATTCATTCAGATGTGACTCAATTCAGTAGTTCAACTCAAGTTTGCATGTTAGTACATTTAACAGTAGTTAGGAATATGCAAAGATCCTGGGTCTTCACCCTCCAAGTGTAAGTCCTGGGCAAGGAAAACTTACATAAAAAAGGATAGAACTTGCATGAAATGGACATAGAGGATGAAACCTCAATGGAGGAGTGGATCTGACGTTATATTTTGGTAGATGTTCAGCTTCAATGGTTGTTTGCGACTGTAGTGACGGCTTAATTTTTTTTGTGCTTGAATCAAATTAAGTTGAATAGTTTGCAAAGAACATTTGGCTACATTTCTCACTGCTTTGGACACAGGCAGATGTTTTCAGTTTTGTGGTGGTGAAATTTGTTGAAATTCTCAGATGGGGCCTTGGATTCCTATGCGCTGCCGGAACACAAACTAAGCTGTATTGCTTTGTGCAATCAGGACTTGCTTGAGCTGTTTATTTAGACTGGCCTCAAGTGAAAATTATTACACATCAGAATGTCGATAATTAGAAAGTCTAAAATTATATTAGGCTAATGAAAGAAGATCTTGCAGTTATAGTTGCATCCTCCAAGACTGGAATTTAGATGGAATTTCTCAAATTTAGCAAAGCCAGTGGATGACTTTGAGCAAATAGGTGTCCCCTGTAAGTAAAGCTGAAGGCCACATCCTTCTGTTTACAGGCTTTCAAGGGAAGGATGATGTCATGTCAGATGAAAAGGCGCATTAAGGAAGACAGGGCCTCGATTGTTCAAAGAAAGGTGGGTTTGTACGTGCCTACCCTAACATCCTTATTTGTGGTGTTAGCATGTATAAAACAACGTGTATTAATGTTAGGGCTGCAACTAAGGATTTTTATTTTCTGATAATCAATTATCCTGGTGATTACTTGTTTGTTTGATTAATTGGACAAAAGAAATTGGATTTTTTTATATATATTTATTTTAAATACTTTATTCGGCATCCTGCCTTATGTATTCTTCTATGAATGTAGGCTATGCTATACAGTACATTATGTGGCAAAAGGGAAGATAAGATAACATCTCTGGTAAGAACTAGAATGTTATGCAGGAACGTGCCACTGAACTCTGTTTGACTAGATTGCAGAGAGAAATCTAAACTGACCTAGTGTGCTGCGGATCTGTCTGATGGAATTTGTTTCCAGAACTTAAGCTCTGTTTACACCAAGGACGATAACTATAGCGATAAAGATATCATTTTAAAAATTGTTCTAAAAAGAAAAGCAGAGTCCACACCACAACTGTAATAATAGTGACACAGATAAACAATATCATTGGAATCACATTCAGAACCTTTTTTTTCCAGCTGATGAACAGTACAAACACTGACAGCCAATCAGAATCCATCCTGCTTAAAAGAGCTTGAGCATTAAAAGCGGTTTGGACACCAATACAGTGCCTTGCAAAAGTATTTGTACCCCTTTAATTTGTTTCACATTAATCTACACTCCATACACTATAATGGCAAAGCAAAAAACAGGTTTGTGATGACTTTGCAAATTTATAAAAAAAAAAAAGAAACTGAAATAATTACATGGCATAAGTATTCATACCCTTATCTGGGACACTTGAAATTTAGCTCTAGAGCATTCTAATTTCGCTGGATCATCTTTGAAATGTTTCTGCACTTTGACTTGAGTTACCCTGTGGCAAATTCAATTGAATGGACATGATTTGGAAAGGTACACACCTGTCAATAACAGCTAATGGCGCTTTTCCACTGCATGGTATGGTTCGGTACAGCTCTCTTTTAGGGGGTTTTCTACTGTGTACTGTACCTAGTACCTGGTACTTTTTTTAGTACCACTTCAGTTGAGGTTCCAAGCGAGCCATACCGATGCTAAAATGTGACGTGTGAACACTGCATATCACTGATTGGTCAGAGAGAATCATCACTACCAGCATCATTGAATTTGCGTCATTTGGATTTGACGCAACTATAATGATCAGTCTATAATCCCACCCAGCGGAGCTAAACTGCAGCGGAAAAGCAAACCGAGTCAAAGTAAAGCGAGCCGAGCCATACCATGCTGTGGAAAAGCACCATACAATGCATATAAGAGCAAAAACCAAGCCATCAGGTCAAAGGAACGGCTTGCAGAGCTCAAGCACAGGATTGTGTCAATTCACAAATCTGGAGACGACTACAAAATAAATTCTGATGCATTGACGGTTCACAGAAGTAGGTAACCTCCATAATCCTTAATGGAAGAAGTTCTGAACAAACAGGACTCTTCTTAGAACTGGCCAAACTGAGCAATCAGTGGAGAAGGGTCTTGGTAAGAGTGGTGACGAAGAAGGTCACTCTGGTTGAACTCCATGATCATATATGAAGATGGGAGAAAGAAGGACATACATCACTGCAACACTTGGAATTTGCAAAAAAACACCTAAAGGACTGTGAGAACCAAGCATCTCTGGTCTGATGAACCTCAGTTACAAGTGTCATGTCTGGAGGAAACCAGGCACTGCTCATCACCTGCACAATCCCATCCCAATGGTTAAGTGTGGTGGCAGCATTATGCTGTGGGGGTGTTTTTCAGCGGCTGGGACTGGATGACTCGTCAGGGTAGATGGAAAGCTCAACAGAGCAAGGTATAGAGATAACCTTAATGAAAACCTGGTCCAGAGCATTCAGAAACTCAGATTAGGCAGAAGGTCCACCTTCCAAAAGGACTATGACCCTAAGCACACAGCTAAGACAATGCAAGAGTGGCTTATGGACAACTCTGTGAATGTTATTGAGTGGCCCAGCCAGAGCCTGGACTTGAACCCAATCAAACATCTTTGGAGAAACCTTAAAAGGGCTGTCCACCAACAGTCCCCATCCAACCTGACAGAGCTTCAGATAACCTGCCGAGAATAATGGCAAAAAAAAATTCCCAAAAGCAGAATGCAATGCAAAGCTTGTCAGATCATAACCAAAAAGACTTGAGGCTGTAAAGGTGCTTCAACTAAGTACTGATTAAAGGGATGAATATGTATGATCTTTTAAAATAAATGTTGTGGTGTTATTTCCATCAAGAGGTCCATCAGTGTTTGGTCAAGATCTTGTATTGACAATGCAAGAGTCCAGCACTCTGTAAAGTCTCCTCCAGCACATCCGAATTGTTTTCTACAGAGCTGCTTTATAACTGAATTGAATTCATTTCAGCTTCACACAGTTATTGAACAAAACTAAATCAACACTGAACTGACCTCAGCTGAACAATGACACTATTTTCTTTTTAAGGCTGCTTTACAGCAGAATTGAACTTTGTTGACATCATTTAATCTTTATTTTCCTATTTATTCCTGCAAAGCTGCTTTGAAACAATAAGTGTTTTCAATGCAAAGCACATCAAGTATGTTTCAAGTATGTTTCTATCCACCTATTTTTACGAGCATTTTGTAATATTGTACATAAATTCAAAGAATGCACATAAAAAAATAAACGTATGCACTCAATTAAGGCAGATACATTTTTTTTTGTGCTTAAACTACAATGGAAAAACATTTACCAAATAAATCCTTCGTTTCCCTGCCTTAACAGAGGATGTTATGGGATAACTGGACTAAGCAATTTTGCGCGTAAGTTAAATTCGCAACTTTGGATGGAAACATAGATACTGACAAAGGTTCAGCATGCACATCAATAAGACTTGACAAATGAATAATAAAAACATTGTTGACTGTTTTCATTATCGAGTAGTCGTTGCAGCCCTAATTAATTTGAAGTTGTCAACTTGAAAAAAAGTGAATTGATTAATCAAGTCTTGAAGACACCTACATAGTTAACTCTACGTTTGTGTATAGCATAGCTGAGTTTACTGATTTTGAAGAAGTTTACTTACTGAGTTTAAGTTCACTTTCTTATAATAGTACAGTAGGAAGAAGGAATTCACTCACTATTTTACAGTACTGTAAAACTGTAGTTATTGTAGTTTTGAACTCTATTTTTTTTCCATTTGTCATTTCAGCTTATTTTTGTATTCATTACTTGTATTTTTACTTATTTGTATTTTATTTTATTTTAGTATTCTTATAAGCTGCCAAAATGTTTATTGATTATTGTATTTGTTTAATGATGCTAAAGGCAATAAGCATAGGTATTACGAACAGTCGTATTAATGGTAATAGAAGAGTATATGGTAGGGATGTGCCCAAAGCCAAATACTATTTTCGGAAAGGAAATGATGCATTCTATGGAGCTCCTAAAAGTACATGGTGGTGAAAAAATATATAATATATATTTTATTGAATTTGCAATTCGCAATGATCACAATTATATAGGCACATCCCTAGTATAGGGAAATGTTTGTTCCTCTTGATATTCTGCAAAGATACAGGTGTACAAATAATAAAAAAGAGAAAGTGCTCTGAATAAGCATTAATGTTAAGAGTGTCTTTGGTTTCTATGGACATTTGTGGGATCTTTTTTTTTTTTGTGGAAGGCAATTAAACAGTGATAGGGTAGAAAAGTTATTTATTAATTGTAAACCTTGATATTTTGCTGCAGCTTTTGTTGTGCATTTTAGATATATGAGGTGTTTTAATGAAAAAAAAAAAAAATTGTGTATACAAATATGAATGTATGTTCTATTGCTGTAAACATACCCCTCATATTTCACTATCATAATGATCACATTAGTGTCCATGAACTCATTTAACTTCATATGTAGTATTGGCTGAATTTAACTCATTCCTGAAGTTTTACAGTATAAGAGGAAAAAAATGTATGATCTGGTAATAGCAATGCTGAGCTCTTTGGCCTGAAAACAAAGTGCTGTGTTTCACACCAAATGAATACTGTCCAAAACACAGCTATCACCATCCACACAGTCATATATGGTGGTGGCAGCAGCATTGGTTTCGTTTCAGCAAGAGGAACTGAAGAGCTTTCATAAAATGTATTGGATAAAATTGTTGGTGCATTAGAGATTAGAACAGATCTCTCCAGGAGCAGGGTTGGCAACACACAGCAGTGGTGTTTTGTTCCTGAATTAATCAGTGTTTTTGAGTGAATCAGTTGAATGTATGATTCAGTGATTTACTGGTAAACACAGTTAATTTCATTCTGGAGAAATGAATGACAAACCTGTTTTTAATCATGAAATGTTTTTAATGAATATTGCTGTTTACATTTAGAATTTTAGAGGAAACAATGTACAATATTTCTTCATTCTGTAAATTAAATGTAAAACAGTTTTGTGGGAACACAAAAGTATATGTCAGATTTTTTTTTTTTTTTTTTTTTTTTTTTTTTTTTTTTTGTCATTTGCTTCCAACATTAATTTTCTGTGATTCTCACATGAATTAACTCTGCTTTATTACCCTCCAGTGGCCGTATTCACTACACTGCCATGTATGAGATGCTAACCCACATGTCTCCACCTCTTGGATTGGGAAAGAAGTGTCCTGCCAAAGTTGCCTACAAGGTAGAAAAGTTTTATCTTGACTAGTAATGCATTGCATTGTTTAATAGTTGTAGCTGCTGAGTGCTACTGAAATACAGAGAAAAACTAATTATATTTAAGGATGCATGCATGCATGCAAAAAAAAAATGTAAGTACCAATAATTCTTAAATATCTGAGCATTTTAAATATTTAACATTTGAAACCATGCTGTGTTGCTATTGGCAGAGACTGGTGCTGATGAATATGCCAGTTGATGAGGACATGACGGTTCACTTCACATCCACACTGATGTCTCTGATCCGCACTGCACTGGAGATAAAAATTGCTAGAGGTCAGACCTGTGAATTTATGCTTAAAAAGTATAGTATTCCCAAAAATACTAATTTTGTCATCCCTTACTCACACTCATACTATTCCACACCTGTATGGGTGCGTCTCATCCCGTTCCCTAGGTGTGCACAAATACGGGCACTGGTAAGGACCCTGGCTCACTATACATTGGTTCACTGATGACTATTTCCGGCAACATGACAATACATTTGCGCTATAAAATGGCACCATTGTTGTAATAGTTTTAATAAAATGTTTTAATTGGAATTGTTTATATATATATATATATATATATATATATATATATGTATATAATATAAATAATTCTATATTAAATGTACAAATAAATGTAAGATATAAGGTCGGTAAACTAATTAATACGAAGAAAAAAAATGTAGATCAAAAATCATTTTAGAATCGGATTGTGACTTCCAGAATTGGATTTGGATTGGATCTGCCTAAAGATTCCCACTGTAGTGCTAACATTACAATGCACACTGGAAGGATTTTGCAATTGAGACTCATTGACCACTGAACTAGGGCGCTGAATGAGACGCATCTATCAAACACAAGAATATTTGAATATTTGAAGAATATCCTGGCCACTCTTTTACATAAAATTAAAGTGAAATTGCTCCAAAATGACAAAATAGCACTACAGAAGTATCAAGAAGTAATCTATATCAGTGGCAAATCAGCAGGCTAGTCCGTGGAGAATGAGAGAGATGGATAAACGGTCCATGGTCGGAGCCAGGAGAACAGGCAGACTGGCAAACAGAGTTTAGAGGGGCAGGCTGGATTCAGTAGATAAAGTGAACAGACGATGGCAGGGCCTAAAGAAAAACAAAATAATGCTGAAAAGAGAAGAGGCTGGGTTTCTTGCAGACAACAATCTGGCATAAGACAGCTAATCAGAAGAGGAATAGGGGAGAAATCCCAGCACTACATAAGTGACCGAAAGATTTAACTTACCTGTATATTTAATGAGGATACAATCTATGCAGGATCTTAAAAGTTTTTCAGTTATCTATTATATTGATCTCTTATTTGAAACCATATGTTTCCTATTAGGGGGCGAGGACCGGCTACAGTTGGACATGGAATTGCAGAAGGAGATAAGTTTCACCTGGCCACACCTGTCCCAAAAGACTCTGGACCTGCTGGTACCCATCAACAAAGGTGAGACTCAGATGCAAAGTGAAATAGTAATAGAAGTTGTACTCCGGGTGCGCACACAAACACACACACATATACATATACACACACACACACACCCCTATTATTGAAATTAACACAACTATCATACACAATTGATTGACCAATGAACTGCACTCCAATTTCAACTGAACTCCAATTCATATTTTATATTGTATTTTATTCCACTGTTTAGGTAATGTTTATGGTATGAACCATTTTAGGGGTGGCCAAAATCATGATTTAAAATCAGTCAGAATTAGAAATCTACCTTCATAGAGAACCCAGGTGCATAATATAAATGGGGTCTCTTGAACTGAAGAAACTGCAGACCATCAATACCCTTCACAGAAACTAGCATCAGTAGCTGCACAGTCTTCAAGGAGAGTGTGCAAGCTAACCGACTTCAGATGGTCAAAGGGAGAGGATGCGAGGCTATAGTAAACCTAACATAAACCTAGAGCATGGATGGAGTCAGACATGCATCCAAACGTTCCTAAAGAAATCTCAAAAACAACTTGGATCAAATGACAGACAGTATAAACACAGAGTGTAATTGAGGATCTCACGTGTTCAGAGTTGTGTATTTGGTCTTTAGCTGGTATTCTCCAGATTGGGTCTTAACCATCTTGGACTACCTTTTAACTTTTGTTTGAAGGGTCTTTTTGCACTCCGCTATGTTTGTCTCCAGTAATGGAAAACGCAGCTGTGCTATATGACAGAGAACTGCATACTAATAACTGCACTAATAGTTATATTACTGTATTTTATTGTATTTTATTTTTATTTTATTTGCACTATTTCACTGTTGTTATTATTATTTACTGTACTTATGTATACTGTTTTTCATTTTATTATTATTATTATTTACTGTATATTTTTCTTGTTCCTTGGCTGCATTTAGCATGCTTGTGACAAAAGAATTTCCCTCTGGATAAATAAAGTTCCTCTTATCTTATCTTATCTTATCTTATCTTATCTTATCTTATCTTATCTTATCTTATCTTATACAAGGTTACTGCTCTGCCCCCACTAAACATGATCAATTCCAGCTTTTGAAACCTTGGAGTCAGAGTCTTGAGACTTCCTTTATTTGCCAGCTGCCATGATTTATGTGCCTTCTGATGTGCCAGCATTCTGTTTAGTTTTAAAAATGGCTGAATAATTAATGTCTGTCTGCATTTGTGCCTAGAATTACCTTCACAACATGTTACCAAACTAGGAGCAGATATACTTCCATATAGAAGAATTACATGACACCTTTCCATTTTAAAACAGTGTCATGAGCATGAAACTGGCGTATCTGCTCAAAGGTTGGTTTGGTTGATGTAAATTAATCTGTTGTACTTTCATAATGACAATCTAGAGGTGTGTGTGTATCTTCAGACACAGACATGACCGTTGGAAAGATCTATGCTTCAATGATGATCATGGATTACTTTAAGCAGAGCAAAGCTAAGAAGCTGAGGCTACAGATAGAGGCCCAGGTATGCTGACATGACTTATTTTTTGCAGGGTTCACATTTAGACAAATTTGTATTAATCATCATCATATCATGCTTTCTTCTTTTGGTAAGTTTTTAATAAGGCGATGACAAAAGTCAAGAGGATACATTTTAGTGATTGTTAGAATACATTATTTTTCTCTAAACATATTTTGATGTTATATGTTTTGTATATTTTGTGTGTACGTAAAGGCTTTGCATTTTTGCATAATTTCACGTTAATATTTTTTGCTTTTCTACAGAGAAGTTCCACCTTGCCACTGATAGCTCACAGCGCAGGATCAGCCCTGTAAGTTTTGTTGGCTTCAAAGAAGTGTCATGTTTAAAATAACGTACAATTGAACCATATCAGTGTATACCAGTGGCAGGGCCAGACATTTAAAAGTGAGTGGACCATTTTACAGTGAATGGGATAAAAATTATTTGACAAAAATGATTGGTTAAATGTGATTTATTGTCAGCCAACAGTTTCATGAAACCAACAAAATCCATGTATAAATAAAATAACCAATGAACAGAATACGAATAATCTAAACAAAAACTAATAATAATAGGTGGAGCACGTGTAAGGCCTTCCCCTGGCCACAGACTCACTCAAACCACTGCCTGCTGCCTGAAAAAGCAGGAACGAGATGCTGCGCTGATTTAAGTGCTATGGGAAAACATCTTTGATTGAACGGTTGTGAACACGTGTGGCAAACACGCCAAGAACGTCATGAACACGCCCCCAATCCCCAATACATCTCAATCCCGCTTTTTCAGGGAACAGGGTTACAGTCAATTAACCAGAGACATTCCCTTTCAAAAGCTACTCTCAATGCTGCACTGATTTAAGTGCTGTGGGAATGAAGATACCAACGTCGCCTCACTGGAAGTGTCTAGACCCCTCATGGTTGTGTAGTATGTGCGCACAAACACGAGAAAGGCCTCAGATATGAGTTTGGGATGTCAACTATGCCCTAACGGCCCCCATAACAAATGAACAGCTGCTCTGACTTGCGCCACTGGCTAGTGCGGTGGACGTAAATCTGAAGAGCATGAACTGGACACAATAAATGGAATTTATCCAAGTCTTCTTAAAAAATTACAGGATGCACGGTCGAAAAAGGAAGCAGGATGCCGAAACCAACAGAGCCCGCAAATCCCCAATTCTCTTTAGTGACGAGATAGCCATAAGGAAAAACATTTCTAGAGTCAGAAGCTTGACCCGTGCTGATTCTAGTGGTTTAAAGGGGTTGTTGACTAGCCCCTCAAGGACCACTGCTAAGTCCTATGAGGAAACTCTCATTCTGATGGGTGGTCTCAGTCACCTAGCTCCATGAATGAAGCGGGCAATCAGAGGGTGTTTCACCATTGAAACCCCTTCAATCAAAGCAAGGCAAGCCGAAATGGCGGCAACAAATACTCTGAGAGTAGCAGGACATATGGCTGATGACAACTTTTCCTGCAGAAACTCCAGCACTGAAACAATCTGGCAGTGAACTGGGTCTGCATGATGTATAGTACACCACCTTTCAAAGACGTGCCACTTAAGGGTGTCCATTCTTCTAGTGGAGGGAGCCCTAGCACTTCGAATAGTCTGTATTACATCCGCTGGAAGTCCAAAGTCTCTTAGCTGGTCCCCCTCAGGGGCTAAACATGAGGGTTCCAAAGCTCAGGCTGGGGATGGAATATCGTCCCCTGCACCTGAGACAAAAGGTCCGTCCTGTTCGGTATTGCCCAGGGAGAGCCATTGAGGAGGGATATTATTCCCGAGAACCAAACTCTGGTCTGCCAACAAGGCGCTATCAGCAAGAGGCAAGACCCTTGTTGACAGACCTTGGCCAGGACTCCCGGGAGCAGAGTAATCCGTGGAAACGCATAACCAAGCTGCAATATCACCCAGTAGCCCAAGACTGGTTGCCCGCTGAAGCTATGCAGGGTTGAGCCTGGTTAGTACCTGGATAGGAGACCACCTGGGAAAACTAGGTTGCTGCTGAAAGAGGTGTTAGTGAGGCCAGCAGGGGGCGCTCAGCCTGTGGTCTGTGTGGGTCCTGACGCCCCAGTTTAGTGACAGGGACACTATATTGTAACAAGAACAGTCCTTCGGATGAGATGTTAAACCGAAGTCCTGACTCTCTGTGCTCATTAAAAATCCCATGGCACTTCTCGTAGGGGTAGGGGTGTAAGCCCCGGTGTCCTGGCCAAATTCCCTCCATTGGCCTTTATCAATCATGGCATCCTAATAATAATCCCCATCCATTGAATTGGCTCGATCACTCTCTCTCCTCTCCACCTATAGCTGGTGTGTGGTAAGCACACTGGCATCGCTGTACTGTGGCTGCAGTCGCATCATCCAAGTGGATGCTCACACTGGTGGTGGAGGAGGAGAGATCCCCTGATACGATTGTAAAGCGCTTTGGGTGTACAGTAGTCCATAGGAAAGCGCTATATGAATGCCTCATTCATTCATTCATAAAGGTATTTCTGGGCCATGCATGGGCCATGGTGTCCAGACCCAGGGGGGGGTGGAAGAGTCAGCGAGAAGTAAAGTGGACATTACACTTTCCTGTGAAGCGAAGAGGTCCACCTCTGCTTCATAAAATCTTTCCCAGATCTGACTGACTACATCGGGATCTTCTAATCCCTGTGTGTCACCTCCCATCTGGACAGTAAATCTGCTCCCACATTTGTGCTTCCAGGAATGTGAATCGTCCTGACGGACAGGAACGTGTCCTGAGCCCAAAGCAGAACCTGCTGTGCTAGTTTGTTCAAATGGCGTGAACGCAGTCCGGCTTGGCGATTTTATTTAGCCGACTACTGTAGTGTTGTCCACCCGCACTAGGACATGGTAGTCCCTTAACTGGTGGAAGAAGTACTTCAGGGTCAGAAATACACAATTCGAGAAGACAGCTTCTCCAGACCCCTTGGGCACGACGGCCATGTAAGACCACACCCCAGCCTGTCAGGGAAGCCTCTGTCGTTAGCATCCTGCTACGACAACACGCACCTACAGTGAGACCCAAGGTGAGGAACTGGGGTCTGAGCTACATAGAAAGGGTACGAAGCCCGCAGCTCGTAACGAGGTGTAGGACTGTGAAGCTTTGGGAGTGTTGATGGACTCGATCTACTCCATCCATGTTTTGATCATCGTTCTGGATGTAATCTTTGATAAAAACGAGATTTTCTCAGCTTTTTGCTCAAAATGTTTTTTTATGAAACTTACCCACATATGCATATACAACAAAATATTCTGGTGGGCATGAAACTTTAGTGAAAATTATAAAAAATTATGTCATGGAAAGAGTTAAATTAAAGTTTTATGCCTTCATTTGATTACCAGAAAAATGAAAATAGATAACATAGAATTTCTGAGAAAAAAAATAATTTAATAGAAATGGAAAAAAAATTTAACTTAATAAATTGTTGTTGTTTTTTAAATTTAACTAATTAGACATGCTTTTTTATTACTAAAATTTAATTTAACCATTAAAATGGAGTCGAAAAAATTTAAACAGAAAACACAGAATTTGGTACAAATAAAATAGAATTTGAGAAAAAACAAAAACGTATTTCATAGGCCCCTAAACATGTAATGTTTGTTAAACTTTTAATAAATTGTATAAGTTTAAATTGTATAAGTTTCATGATTTCAATTAATTAAACATGCTTTTTGATTAATACAATTTAATATAACCATTAAAATGGAGTCCAAACAAAATTAACTCGGAAAAAAAGGTATCCAGAATTTTTTTTACTAAATTTGGAAAAAAATAAAATGTCAATTGGGAAAAAATAAAATGGATTTCATAGGGCCCTATAATAGCATGCTATGAACTATACTGTTATGTGCACTGCATATTGACTTGATTATGGGTCTTTGCGGTTTCAAGCCATTAACTCACAATATTGTGTATGTATTAAAGATGTGGTTCTGTGTTGTAGGACCAGTGGAGGGTTTGTGGCTTTAAGCCCAATTTCACCACAGGAGCTGTTATTGCACCCCATGACCCAGCGCACAGACAGCAGTGAAGACTACGATGCCTCTCAGGTAAAAAAGAAAAAAGGTCTTGTTCCTTGAAATAGTTGACAGGGATACATTCTGTGTCATATAGTATTACAACTTGTACAAAGTAAAATACTGAACAATGAGTGAATGATTTATAAACTGACGAGATATTGACTAATGTGATGCTGATTCACAGGTTGATGAATCAGGGTTGAATGGCGTGTGGGGGGAAGATCGCCCACCTGAACATGCATTCAGAACCAGACACAAGAGCTACAAAGCTGCAGGTTGGTTACTGCATTTCCCGTGTAGAGTGAGAAGACGCCGCATAACTCTAGAATACACCAGCCAACGCTTGACCAATGAGTCACCATGCAAGAGACAAGAGCTTTTAAAATGCAGGCGTGTACGTCAAGCACTGTAGGTGACGAGGAGGAAGTTCTGAGAGTGCATTCGAAAATATTATACCTCATGATATGAGCCATTTAACTTTTCTCTCGCACATACTGTATAATAGCACATTAATGAGAAAACATTCAGTGTCAGATATCAAATCCGATGTGAATAATCAGAATTCAAAAACCCTTGCTTTAAGTCTTATTGAGTTCTGTAGTACCTGTGTGGACTATGTGATGTATAACATCTATTTTGCAATTTACAGTGTCCCACTCAGACCAGACACAGTACATGGAAAAGGTGCGGGGACGACCAAAAGAACAACGGTTCTTACTGTCCCCAGATAACTCCAACTCAAAATCCCGTTCCCGCTCTCCCAGTGAGGAGCGCATACATGGGGTCACCAGACAGGTAAACAAACAGCTCAAAACGCATATTTGTAAAGGTTCTTTCGCGTGACTCGCATCACAGTTTCACCTTATCTTTGATGTTTACTTGAAGGACCTTGTTATACCTTTACGACGATGTAAAGCCAGAAACATGGAAACAAGAATACAAGGAAAACCTGTGATTTCTGAGAACGTTGTAATCAACACTATGCTACAAATGCTGCCCCCTGCTGGCCAGATGAAATTACGATAAAGCTGGTAGATGTGTTTAACTCTGATAGAAACCAGTTACCACATTTCAGAGTCAAGATCAAATCTTCCAAGACACACATCCAGACCAAAACTAGATTTTTTAGTAACTGAAATGGAGGAAAAACTGCAAACGTTAATTTCAGATAGACTGATATACAAGAATGGCTAAACTTATGTGAACATCCCCTTCTGAACCAATGGTTGGGTTTTCCAATAATTTCTGTGAGGACTTAATTCAAACTACAGCATACAATAAAATTCTACAAAATCGTGTGCAACATCTTTTCCCCTCCAGCATGACAGTATCAATGTGCACAAAGCAAGGCCCATACAGATATGATTTTCTTAAGGAGCTTTCAAACAGGCAGTTTAGTCTGAAACAGAGCACGGTTCCTATGAAAAATTAGATGAATGTAATGCGATAGCTAGTCTCGGCCTCAGACATCACGCACTGTTGGTTGAACGTCTGATGCGTTTGGCACACAAAATGGGAAACACTTCGGGAGTTTTGAAGTTGTCATCCAGTTAGTTGAATTCTCCAGGATTTCAAGGAGACGTGCAAGTCTTTATTTGAAGTTTGCAGCTCCATTGTTGCAGTAAACTTGCACAACATTCTTGAATGGGTCATTTATTAGATGTACACCGGTCTGTCATCGTAGGCACATCGACTTTAAATTTCCATGCCCTCTAAAAATGCAGTAGAACAAAATGAACTGTAATTGGTTGCTTTACATGTTGGTCAGACATATAAGGTCCTTGACCAATGAAAGCTGCCATTTTAATGAAAACAGGTTGATGAACTTCATGAACTGTGAGCAAGACCCCTTTACCCAACCTCACTGATGCTCTTGTCTTGTGACTAAATGGGAGCATCCAGTGCCGACCCTCCCTCTTCGCAAAGAACACAAGTTTGCATAAGTCCTCCGAACCACCAGGGGGCCCCCTTGCTCTCAAAGATGATTTCAGTAGCGCATCATTATATAATGTAAACATGACAGTAATATGCGGATTCAACTTTCGAGGAACATTTATTTTTTCCATACTGACACGTGTCTTGACATATAAGCAAACATAAGTTTAAGCAACATTTCTCATGCATCTTTTAAAAAAAGAGAGGTATCGTCTGCCAATTGACTAATGTTAATTTCACTGCCAGCAGTAGTGATACCTCTTAGGGCTCTGTTTAATATGATCTGCAAGAAGTTGTGAACAAAGTAAAAATAAATATGGGGAAATAGGGCATCCCTGTCTGATACCACGACTTGAGTCTGGGTGAGGTGCCATTACACAGCTTGATTGAACAATTTGCATTAGAATATAAAGTTTTAATGGAATTAATAAAGAAATCACCGAAACCAACCGAATATATGAAATGATGTTCTACAGTGTCGAAGGCCTTATGGAAGTCTAAGAAAAGAATGAAACTCTCGTCTGGGTATAGATGTGGGTAATCAACGAGGTCTAATACCAAGCGAATATTATTTTAAATGTGTCTATTACGCATTAAACCTGACTGTGTGTCATCGATAATGAAATCCAAAGTTTCCTTAATTCTAGAAGCTAATATAGAGGCTAAAATTTTATAATCATTATTAAGTAGGGAAATTGGTCGCTAGTTGTCTAAAATTAAACTGTAATTAAGATAATTAGGCCTTGTGTCAATTATAGTTTTCAAATGAGTAAGACTATCTATAAAAACAGAGGATGTTTTCATTAAACCCTGAATTGTAAAGAGTGCTAAAAAAGGCTGAACAGTAATCTGCAATGTCCTTTGAGTCATGTGTTATTGTACCATTAATATTCAAAGGCAAAATTGTATTTGCTTTTGCATGGAATTTTTCTAATTGAAAGAAATATGCTGAATTCTGTTCACCTTTTTCTAACCATCTCTGTCTCGATCTAGACAGAGATCTAATTTGCTTTGAAGTGTGAATAACTCAAGATATTCATTATCCGACAAATTTGGAGGAGATTAATGAGTAAAAGCCGTAATTTTAGTATACGTTTTTTTAGATTTAGATAATAAACTGACAAATTGTGGATATCATTTTACTTAACTGTTCTCATTACCAGTTTTGTCACGACCAAAAGCTGGAGTGCCAATGATAGTCACGTGGAGCGTACTCCACCCCAGACTATTGCCACATTCATGGACTCCATTACCCATAATCCATTGCTCAGTTTTTCAAATCTTCCATGATTGTTTGCAGCTGTATCTCATTAGCCTCATTAGCTCACCCTATAACAGCCAGGTTCACTCACTCATTCAGGACTAAGTCTTTTTTACTGCAATTCTGAGCATTCTGTCTGTTGTTCCTGTGTTCATGGTTTTGATCTCTGTCTGTTCTTGGACTTACCTATTTGTCTGTGTCCCTGTGATTGTTTGGACTGCTTACTGTGTATGACCTCTTGCCTGTTTATTGAATTATGGGTAATGGAGTCCGTGAATGTGGCAATAGTCTGGGGTGTTGTACCCTCTAGTGGCTATCATGAGCACTCCAGCTGTTGGTCGTGACAAATTTAATGTGTTTTAATATAGGAAATACAAAAGTTTTTTTCTGTAAATACATATATTTTGCTGTTTTAATGTGATATATAAATAAAAAGCTTGAAAAATAATGAATTGAAACATTACTGATTAATTTTAGCACTGACAGGGTCCCCCTCACAAAGTTTTGCTTTAATGGAAACTGAGTAAAATAACTCATTTGAATTAAGTTGCTAAAATCTCTATTACTGTATCTTGAAAATATGTTTAAACCAGGACTGTAAGTTGAATAAACATTTAAATAATGATTATTTGCATAATTTTAAGCATAAGTTTCAAGAAACCGAAATAATAGGCCTTTGTGTAATTATTAGGTTCATCAGTTTGAGTGGATGAGACTCATAATAACTTTCATGTCTGTTTCGCTCACACAAACATCTGATTCTGTCACTTATTAATTATATGTATTTATTGAAAATAATAGTAATAATCCAATAATAAAACCACTTTCCTCACACTTATGTAAATGAATAGCAGTATTTCACTCATGGGTGATATTCGATAATGAAACCTCACTAGTGAAAATGCTCATGTACGGGCCAGATTATATTTAGCTTTAAATGTGGTGTTGTGCACTGACTTTTACTGAGGTTTAGGGTAAAGAAGGGAGTATAAAGTAAGCAATAGAAATATATAAAAAAACGTTTTTTTGCAACTTTTAGTTTCAATATGCTCAATGTTAAATTCTCATTTCAAAAAGGAGTTTTGAGTTCAAAGGTACCGTATGTGTTTGTACAAATAACTATTTGATCTCAAATAATCAAGAACATGAACTAAAACTTAAATTCAAGAGAAATTACCAAATTAAATTGCATGTAGCTATTTCTATGTTTTGGTTTTGTCAGAGACCATAAGCCAATATCCAGATCTTAAGTTGAGAAACTGAGCAATAGCTATGTTTCCATCCATTAAGTTGTGAATTTAACTTGTGTGCAAAACTGGAATATTGCCTAAAACTGAATAAAACATGCTACTGTATGTGTTCAAGAGAACAAACTCAGCACTTCCTGGGAAATTGGCAGAAAATATCTGCAAGAAAAATGTAAAAAAAATTAGCACTTTTTCTTAAATGCCATTCAGCATTTTTTTATGCGATATCCCAATATTTGCATAAAAATAGGTGGATGGAAACATAATTAATGAGACTCAGATTCAGACTAAGACATTTTTGGATCAATCAGAAAAACACTAGAAATCTACCATCTTAAGTTTGATTGTTTGATTGTGTTGATCTTACAATCTCTTAACTTGCAGTGGTCTGGCTACATCTTCAAATGTGACATAAAATTGGATCATAGTCCTAAATGCTTGACATCTGATTTCTCCTCAGGGAAACAGCTCAGAAAGCCCCGTTCCCTCCACCTCAGAGTCCAGCACGCCGAGCGGCAAGCGTCGCCTGTCCCAGACTTCCACCTGCTCACGCCCTCACATCTCCTACTCACCCTTAATTTTACACACGCAACCTTCATCACAAGCTGATGATGACGACGATGACCCAACCGTCCAGCAGATGTTAGGGTGCTGTAGCACGGCTTTATGGGATGACGGCGCTGAAGACCAGGAAGGTAGAGGGAGACAACAGGAAAGCCCCCGTTTTGAAGTGGGTTCATCCGCCCGCCGATATCCTTCTGAATCCTTCCTTAACCTACAAGATGAAGAGCACAGCCCGGATTCTGCTACCCATATGGAAACTCTCACCTTTGAGGCAGCGGTGGCCACCAGCCTAGGCCGCGCGAACACGGTCAGCGCCTCGATGCGCACGAGGTCACGGGTAGGCTGGCAGGTGCCCAACGGACACTTCCGGAAGAGATTGGCACAGAGCGTATCTCTCGCTGGCGGCGAAGCTCTCAGCGATGTAGACGACGACAAATACTAGATCAGTTAGTAGAACAGAGACACAACGGGACAAATGTAGATTTCGAGGAGAGCACTAAGGTGGATGCTGATCTTCACAATATTCATGCAGTGTTTTATAGATATACAAATTAAATGTGTTCAATGAAATGAGGAACAGAATATATAAAACAACCCCATGTATTTACATTTAAGGCCCAATTCAGGTACTAAGCGCTTTATTTACAGTTGGGGATAGTGAGATGATGGTTTAAAGCGCTTAAACGTTTCTTACATTTAATGTCTTTTTTTTCTACAAAAAATCCATTGTTTCCAATTCATCTCTGTGCCACATTATTGAAATTCCTTAATAATGCAAATACTTTGTTTCAATTTCTAAATTGAATAGGCCAGTGCAACGAAATGCAACATGACTTCCAAAGTTCAGTTCATAATATGAAGTACTCCATTTAACGAAACAATGTCAAAAACAAATGGAAAAAAAAAAAATTATGTTTCTTTCAAATATTGTTAAAAAGAAAATCCAAAAATATTTTACAGCTGAGGCTTTAATTATTAAATGTTGAAATTTAGTTTAGCTGAATGTCTTATAAAGGGGTTCTGAGAAAGGGGAAAGGATAAATCTGATGTCACAGTCAATTCAGGAATTGTTTTTAAAAGACAAAAGATTTCTTTGAAAAATATGTATGAATCTTTCTTTCAGGCTACTTGGAATTTGGATTTTTGTTACTGAATTTGAATGGATAAGCATCCTGATAACTGTATGTTTAAACTAATAAAATATTGTCTTTTTACCCTGTTTTAGTTATCTGCCGTTTTTAATTTTTGTTAGCATTTCTCTTATTTGAGTTTTCACCAAAGTAATCTCTTGCTGATATTATTTTCCCCCCAAATCCCTTTTGCAAAATTGTATTACTGGTTGATAGGCAGTGGTTGGCAAAAGCTATTTTTAGTAATCCCGCTCACCATTACTTTTACCAAATTTACCATTACCAAGCTAGCCGATGTCAAGTTGTCACTGACTTATGGGAATACACTTACATCAGTTGTACATTTGTTATTGTGGTGCTTTATGGGAATGAATGAGTGCACTCGATAGCATCCATTGGTTTCAGACACCACAACAGATGGCTGTTCCCTCAAATAGGGGCGATTTCAGACACAGCCACCATCTTGTGAGCCAATCTGGGCCGTACAGCTGTTGTCATTCACATGGAGAATTTGGGCCAAACCAGTCACAATGCTGGCATTGCTGATAGAGGGAAAAGGGTTTTCAAAAAGGGTTTGTTGTATTTGGTTATTTCCTGGCTGATGTGCTGCAGGAGACAGTAATCAGACTGTTCAGATGGCCTCATCCTACCAAGTGTTGTTGCTGTAATTGAGAGCTGTTTGACCAGTCATGACTACACGAAAACCAACACTCTCCAATAGAGTATTCTGGAAATTTTCATCACTAAGTGTCTGAAAACAAACTCCTGGTGCTCATGCCACAACAGTTTTTTTGGGTCATTGACTTTAGAGGGGAAAGAGACCATCTGAGACATACATGTTCAACCTGTGAGAAACACCTTCATGCTAAATTGGATATCCAGCTTGGAGTTAAAAGGGGTCACAATGCAGAAGCTGTGATGTCAGCATGTGCAATAATCAACCACGACAAGTGACCATATGACAGACACGACAGAAACATAGTGTCAGCCCAGATCTGGTGCAAGTGGATTCCACACGGCTCAGATGTGGGCAAGATCTGGGCCGACACTATTTTGCTGTCTGGGAGAAAACAACTCAAACTATTGTACTGCAACAAGGAGCTGAAGGTCCTCACTGAATGGTTCAGAGAGAAGATTGTTCAATCTGGACGTCAAATTGAAGAAATCCCTGGGGAATAGAGACGCTTAAAAAGGCGAGTGTCTAGTGATCTTCATGGACCTGTACCAGACACTGCTGCTGAAGCAACCCTACAGAGATGAAATGCAAAACATTCTGGTTCAGATTCTTCTTGTTTTGCCAATCAGCTCTGCCACCTGTGAAAGAGCCTTCAGTGCCCAAAAGAGAATAAACTCAGATGTCTCTCATCCTTTCAGACACGATCCTCATTTCAACAGAAGGCCCAGAGCTTCAGTAGTATGACGCAGAGCTGTGGAGAGCTGGCTGAAGTCAAGTGGAAAGAGAAAGCCTTTTGCTAAGAAATGGTAGATTAAATCGATTTGCAACCATAAAGAATAATTCAGACAGATAAAGTATGTATTGTTTGATTTTTTTTCAGTTGCATTGTTCTTGCATTATTGTTTTTGCAGTACAATCTACTGTCCAACCCCCACTGTGTTTAGTTACACCACTTCTGTCAATCTAAAAGAAGAAATATAAAATCCCATAAGTGTAACCCATATGCTTCATGCACTCTCTCTTCCCTTTTGCTCTGCCCATTCAAATTACAAGCACCCTCAGCTTTTGTTTTTATTCAAGTCCATTCAGTGCCATGTAAGGAGAAAGGGAAACAAACTTCATTAGCTTGTGCCCACCATCTTGGAATATTCATCTAATGCCAGCTATAGACTGTGTGATTTCAGCAATCCTATAAGATCATTACAAATCACACAGTGCGACATGGTTCTAATAAACTTGGGTACGACATGGATGTAGATTGTATGATGATGACACCTATTAAATCATAGGCTATGACGCAAGTTAGTATAGAGGTGTTAGTGAGGCCAGTATGGGGTGCTCACACTGTGGTCTGTATGGGTCCTAACGCCCCAGTATAGTGATGGGGACACTATACTGTCAAAAGCACCGTCCTTCAGATGAGACGTTAAACCAAGGTTCTGACTCTCTGTGGTCATAAAAAAATCCCAGGATGTCTTTCGAAAGAGTAGGGGTTTAACCCCGGCATCCTGGACAAATTTGGCCAGTGGCCTCTGTCCATCATGGCCTCCTAATCATCCCCATATACACTGATGGGCTTCATCACATTCTCCTCTCCACCAGTAAGCTGGTGTGTGGTGGGCGTTCTGGCGCAATATGGCTGCCGTCACATCATCCAGGTGGAGCTGCACATTGGTGGTGGTTGAGGAGATTCCCCCTTCCATGTAAAGCGCTTTGAGTACCTAGAAAAGCTCTATATAAATGTAATGAATTACAGAGGAATAAAACGTCATCATTATGCGCCTGTGTTAAACAAATAGAGCAAGATGAATTGCACTTTGGCAATTGTTTTTTTTATGTGCGCTGAAAAAAAAGAGGAGTTTTAGCGCCATGTCGTGTTGATCAACCATTTTATGTTGCTTTTTTAGTCAGTAGATGTCAGTAGATGTCTTTTTTCTAGTCAGTAGATGTAGGTCATAGCAGCAAACACACTGTGAGATGATCATGTTAAATTTATGACATTGTCGAAGGCTATCTTTGGTTGCAAGACTGTGACAACAATATTTACCGGGCATTAGACCATGCTAATAATCAATCACACCAGGGGAGGATTAATGCATAGGCTAACCTAGGCTGTAGCTTATAGGAGCCCACATGATCAGGGGGATTCTGTAATCATTCCACTGGAGGCGAGTTTGACGATCCCAAGTGCAGTTTATTCAACATAAACTAAATACTAGTGATGTGACGTTCGGCAGCGAGGCTTCGAAGCTTGTATCAAAAAAACGAAACATCTCACACTGAAGCAGTGTATTGGAGCTTGATTCGTTTTTCCATAACCACGTGATCTGTGATGTCCGAAGCTTCGTTTCTACACACAGTCACGTGACTGCTTCGTATTCAGAATCAGATTCGAAAATAGCGCGAACCCCTTGAGCAGGTTTCAAGTGTCATGCCCTTCGGTAGTAGTAAATACAAAAAGAAATAGACTTAGCCCTCACACTGTTGAACAAGTCCTGTTCCTTAATAAAAATCTTTAATTTCTTAAATTACCCACAAAATAAAATGTCAGCTCCCCAGTTCACAAGCACTTTCACTACCCAGTTCACAAGCACTTCACCATTCCACAATAATGTTATTTTATTTTGATGTTATGTTATAATTTTACACATACAATACTTGACAAGAACACATGGCAAACATGAGGGCTTAAATACACACAAGGACTAATGACTGAACAAGACACACCTGTGCACAATGAAACAATGAACTAGTGACAACATGACAACACACAACACATGGCAGGATCACATGAGGGCCAGGGAATCACACGACAAGACATGAAATATTAACCAAAAATTAAAACAACCTGTGACTGCTTCTGTTCAGCGGTTTTTGCTCAAATTTTGTGATTAATCTATTTCTGCAGTACTAGTAATTGCTAGTGTAATTGGATGTAGGTTTAAAAATTACAGATGATAGATTAATGTCCCATCCCTACATCAGTTTTAGTTGTAAACTCACACCACACCTATTACCAATGCTATTACTGTTACCTAATGTCAAGGACAGGTACTGTTGATCTGACAATGCTCAACACAATTGGATCAGAGCCCTGTCAATGCTTGGTAATGTAAAGCCTTTTAACCATGCCAGAAAATACACCTACTTGAATGATTTTCAAACAGGGGGCGAGACCACATCTCTATTCATGGCTTGTAAACACTCAATTATATATTCTGAAATATAGCCCTGGTTGCACTAAGTCAGTGTTCTTATTACTTTCGTGTGACTGATCAAGCTATTATATGTAGCTATGAGTAACAAAATGCCAGAGGAATCCCAGAGCCTAGGGCCCTGTGTAGACCTTAATCCAAACCACCCTTGCATTACAATTATTCAAATTCTCAGCGTTAAGGGATGATATGGTATCATATCACACTGAAGTAGGCTGCATTTAAATAAACATTCATTTAAAGTAAAAGTTCTTCTTTGGCGAAATTGCATTTCCTTAATAGCCTAAACCAGGGATGGGCAACTTCGGTCCTGGAGGGCCACTGTCCTACAGAGTTTAGCTCCAACCCTGAAAAAATCACCTGCCTGTAATTTTCTAGTAATCCTGAGGACCTTGATTAGCTTGTTCAGGTGTGTTTGATTAGGGTTGAAGCTAAACTCTGTAGGACAGTGGCCCTCCAGGACCGAAGTTGCCCATCTCTGGCCTAAACAAAGGCTCCATCTAAACTAAGATGTCGCTATTTGTACCTTTATACCTCCCTTCAAACTTGAATGGGAATGTCACTGTTTCCGTCACAAGAAAACACACACACACACACAAAAGAAATGAAATACGTTCAGCCCAAGCACAGACTGGATAGGCTATTTTTGTACATACATAGTTGTTGAAAACGTAAACGTAAAAGAGTGACGCATGTTCATTGTGTTAATGTCACAGCTATGCTCACTTTCATGTCTGCTATGCTCCCGTTTGCCTGTGTTCTCATTAGTCTCCTAGGTTACTCATTTCAATCTAGTTTGTTACTATGGTTACTCATAAGTTCTCATTTCCCTCTCCTGTGTTTATCAAATCATCCTTGTTTGCACTTATTGGCCTGTGTTTCTGTTCCCTTTGTCAGTTCTCGTTAATGTTTAAGCTGAGTTTGATCATGTTTTTCTTCTGTTAATAAAGTCTGTTTACATTAATTGTCGTCATCGTGTTCCTGCATACACCACACTTTGCTAAAGCGTGACAGAAGGACCGACCACAAAAGATGGATTACGCAGTATTGTTTACTTCCTTAGCCTGGGAAGGACTTTCTTTGCTAGACTATTCTATTCATTTTGCACACTAGCCCAACGGACTGCTCAGAGTCTGCCCCGATGGAGCTGCCAACGCAAAGAGAAGCGGACGTGCCCACCATCGCACCGGAGCATGAGCCCCTTAAGTCTGACCTGGCGTTTGAGCCGGCCAACCAGCCCATGGCAGAGGAGATGTTAGTGGAGTTCGAGGGAATAGAGGATTGCCTGCCCACAACCTCGCCGCAGTGAGTGAGTACATACTGGACTGGGAGATAGATTGGTTGGTCTCACCCTCCCTCCCCTCTTCCACCACCACTTCTAGTTCCAGCCCTGTCTTCATCGTCTCCTGTCTGCCCTATTGTTCACCCTTCACGTCCTAACCGCATCGGGGATTCACCTGGGGCATCCAATGAGCCATCCTTACCGTGACTGTATACAGTACGTTATTATATAAAGCAAAGGACATGCAATGATAGATGAAATGCCAGAAATAGTGTTTTTTGCAAATATATCAAATTATGATAATATTTATATAATCATTCAAATTAAATATCTAAATAACATATTTCTAGAAGTACTTTTACTAATTTTTTTTGAATATTCTACACACATCTCGTTATTTTAAGTTATTTAAAAAATAACTACCCAACAACATTAACGTTATTTTATAGTTGCAAAATAATAACCTAAAAACAAGCATTATGTAACGTGCTGTATACATTTTTTTAGGTTATTTAAAAATATTTTATGGTTTCAAAAAATAAAACCTAAACAGAATGTTCCTAGAATGTTATTTGGTTCTCAAAAAAAGAACCAAACGAGAACCAAATACTCAAGAGTGTGTGTGTGTATGTGTGGTTTATAAAGACACAAATGTTTGTAATGACATGGGTAATGCAAAGTAAACATGGTTAACAAGGACACTTCCTGTGTCCTCGTAAACCAAATAGCTTAAAAAACAACATACTAAACTTTTTGAAGATAAAGAAAGTTTTCTGGGTTGGGTAGGTTTAGGGGTTGGGTTAGTGTAAGGGGAGATGAATATACAGTTTACAGTATAAAAACCATTACACCTATAGATAGTCCCCATAAACATTCAAGTATGTGTATGTGTGTGTGTGTGTGTCAGAGTGAATGGAAAAAATGGAAAACCTTCTCTTTTTTATTTTAAAGAATGATATTGCTAGTGTTGAACACAATGTTTAACCCCTTGATTTCATGCGAACTAAAGTGCATTTATTCATTAAATGAGTCAGGTAATTAACTTTGATCCTTTTTATTTCACATACTTTCAAAATGTGCAATCATTACATTACACAAAACATTTAAGATGTCATAGATACAACAAATATTAATAAATCCCATTCAACCATAAGCTACAGTAGCCTACCCCGTACCCCAATTTTGACTGTTTTTGATATATTTTGTTCACAGATTGAGTTTCAAACACCATAAAACAGATCATGAACATTCACATACTGTGATTTCAACACAATAACATCTTTACAGTTCTCAATGATTCACCAAACAAACAGCTGAAAAAAAAGAAAAAGAAGTAAATTTTGGCATTTCACAACAACACTAGTTTTCTGACCTATTTTAAGCTTCCTAAAGTGTTCTTTGTCAAAACAAATTGCCTTTGATGAAATCAGTATGTTGGAACTAATTCCAGTTTTTCTGAACATCACATTTACTCATTTGGATGACTTTGAACAACTTTTTTTCATATGAAAATTTAGATTAGGAAAGTGGGCGAACCTCTTCCCACATGAAGAGCACTGGTGCGGCTTCTCTCCAGTATGAACTCTCTTGTGAGATTTCAAGTATGATGAGGTAGAGAAACTCTTTCCACAGTGAGAGCACTTGTGCAGTTTCTCTCCAGTATGAACTCTCAGGTGTACTTTTAAGGAACTGGATGTAGTGAAGGTCTTCCCACATTCAAAGCACATATGAGGGCTCACACCAGTATGTACAAGCTCATGCTGTTTTAACTTTTGCAGTTGTGTAAAACTCTTTCCACAAAAAGAACAAAAGTGAGGCTTCACAGTAGCATGAACTTTAAGGTGTTTTTGTAAGTATGTCGCCAAAGCAAATGTTTTATCACACTGATCACAGCTGAATGACTTCACTCCAGTGTGAGAGAGCAGATGATTTGTGAGAGCGCTTTTGGATGTGAAACTCTTTCCACACTGAGTGCATGTGAACGGTTTTTCTCCAGTGTGAATTTGCATGTGCGACTTTAAGCATGCTTGGTCAATAAAACTTTTTCCACACTGAGTGCATGTGAATGGTTTTTCTCCAGTGTGAATTCGCATGTGTCTCTTAAGGTCTGGTTCATGTACGTAACTCTGTCCACACTGAGTGCATGTGAACGGTCGTTCTCCCGTGTGAACTCTCATGTGTACATCCAACTTTCCTTTCTCTGTGAAATCCTTTCCACACTGAGTGCATGTGAACAGATTCTCTCCAGTGTGAATTCTCGTGTGTCGCTTAAGGTCTGGTTTATGCGTGTAACACTTTCCACACTCAGTGCAGGCGAAAGATCCTTTGACTCCAGATTTCCCAGCTTTTTTGAGTGTGAATTTCCTTTTAGTCTGGGAAATGACTGTGTTTCCATCTGCAATGCGAAATAATGAGGTTTTTTAAATATATGTTAATGGTCTTCATTCACTTCAATATTGAATATACTTTAAAGAAGGACAAATGTAAAACAAGAAGGAATGTAAGTGAATCTAGTTTCTAGATGTATTTTTTATGTATGTCATGTTTATCTTAATGTTTCTTGTCAGTCATTAAAGAGAATGAAGGAAAACACCAACCTGTTTCTTCCTCTGTATCTTCATCTCTCATTCTGCAGTGTTCTTCCTCAAAGTCCATATTTACAGTAATATGTTAGTAGTTTCTCCTGGAGTAATTCCTCCTGCTTGCTGCTTCTTCTCCTGTGGGAAGATGGGAATATTCCCAGCAATTAAACTCTCATGAACGGCTGTGGGAGCGGCTTCACTGACTGAAGGTGTGAATTGTGGTCGCTGTTGCTCATTTAGCAGATGATCATCACACTTACAATCTGTGAGCCTAGAATTGTTTGCATAATTCAGCTCACAGCCAGACGTTCCCCCAAACCCCTCCTCTCCTCCTACCTACCCCCTCCTCCATTAATGTTAAGAACAAAGACGTCTTTCAATTCTTCAATTATCTCAGCAG
Organism: Squalius cephalus; assembly: GCF_949319135.1. Classification (NCBI taxonomy): domain Eukaryota; kingdom Metazoa; phylum Chordata; class Actinopteri; order Cypriniformes; family Leuciscidae; genus Squalius; species Squalius cephalus. The sequence goes on along the minus strand of NC_137128.1, from coordinate 9,389,419 downwards.
TTCAGAGAGAAGCTGAAAGAATATTGATGAGGGTTGAGTGCTGTCATCAGACATCAATTAAACGTGAATGTGTGCAAACCCATACGGTAAAAAAAAAAAAAAAGATTTTCAAATATATTTCTATATTGCTAAAACAGCCAGACACCTCTTAGAGGGCAAGAAGAAGTCATCTGGTACCAAGCCCAGGAAGGACAGGACTTTCCTCTGATCCACATGCAGTTTCTGCCCTTCACCCATCTAATCCCTATGGTCTTGGCCTGTGACTGCCATAAAAATTCCTCAGGACCTCAGCAGCAGTGGGTGAAACAAAAACCCCTTTCACACAGCGAGTTGATCCCGGGAAATTTGGCATAAAATTGCTTGAGTGCCTTCTGTGTGAACGCAAACACGTCCCGGGATTGATGCCAGGATGAGGACCTAGTAACATTGCCGGGATCAGTCCCGGAACACGCCCTGTGTGAACAAAAGCCAGGACCAATGCCGTAAGGCAGGGGTCACCAACACGGTGCCCGCGGGCACCAGGTCGCCCCCAAGGACCACACGAGTCGCCTGCAGGCCTGTTCTAAAAATAGCACTTGTGAGCTGCGTCTGAAATTAAATTTTATTCTGTTGCTATTCTTTTTTAATCACACTTGCATTTATATATATTTAAAAATGACAATAACTTAAAAATATGTTCATTAAACATGAGTTTAGATAAGTTTGGGTGAACTCTGACCTACTCTATTTCAAAAGTGTTTTGCGCGAGACAAAACCAGTGCTCGTGGAGTAAGCTACTCCAGTCCAGTCGGTGGCGGTAATGCACCTACAAGTTGGTTTGCCAACCGCCAATAAACACCAAAGAAGAAGAAGAAGAAGAAGAAGAAGTAAGTTAAGCTAGCGCGCGCGACCGACCGACGAAGATGGTAGCTGAATGCAGATTCTTGCCCCAAAAACATGGCAGAAAAAAGAAAGAAAACTTACCACTTTCACAACGAATGGGAGGAGGAATTCTTTTTTACGACTGTGAAAGAAACCTGCGTGTGTCTCATTTGCGGGGCGACTGTGGCGACGGCAAAGCGGCCCAATGTGGAGAGACACTTCACTACGTGTCACAAAAGCTACCATGCTAACTACCCACCGGGAAGTGCACTACGGACAGAAAAAGCCCGTGAGTTAAAGGCAGCTTTGGGTAAGCAACAGTCTTTTTTCACGAGGCCGGCGAAAAAGTCACAAAAAGCGACCGAAGCCTCGTTTAGAGCTACACATTTTCTGATCAAGAAGAAGAAGGCATTTTCAGACGGAGAAGTTTTCAAAGAAGCAATGATGATAATTGCTAACACTGTACTTAAAGACGAGAAAAATGGAACTGATCTAATCTCAACTCTCTCTGACGTCCAACTGGGTGCATCTACGATGGCTAGACGAGTGTCAGATATGTCTGGTAATTTGGCCGATCAGCTGGACCGGGATCTGGCAAAGTGCAGCTGGTTTAGCATCCAGTGCGACGAGTCCGTGGACAGCAGCAGTACAGCGCAGCTGTTAGTTTTTATCCGGATGGTGTTTGAAGATTTCTCCACAAGAGAAGAACTGCTGACACTACTGCCATTAAAGACAACTACGAGGGGAGTTGACATTTATAACACGTTGAAGGAGTTTTTTGTGCAGAAAAAGGTACCATTGGAAAAGCTGGTAGCGGTGACTACAGACGGGGCTCCTGCTATGATCGGCCGACATACAGGTTTCATTGCTCACTGTAAAAGTGACCCAGACTTCTCAAAATTTCTGCATTATCACTGCATCATTCACCAGCAGGCGTTATGTGCAAAAGTGATCGGCTTTGGACACGTGATGACTCCCGTTGTAAAAATCATAAACGGCATCCGCTCCAAAGCAAAACAACACAGGATTTTCAAGGTGCTATTGGAGGAGATGTCAGCTGAATATGGTGACCTGCTGCTGCACACAGAAATCCGATGGCTCAGCAGAGGACGAGTTTTACTTCGTTTTTTGTCACTTTTGGGTGAAATAAAAGAGTTCAAGCAGTCCAAAGGCGAAGACATCTCACTGCTAGAGGACACAGAGTGGACACTTGACCTTGCATTTTTGACGGACATTACTGGGAAACTAAACGACTTGAACTGCCAGCTGCAAGGCAAAGGTAAGACTGTTGTTGATATGATAAGTGCTTTAAATACATTTAAAGCCAAGATGAACATTTTCTCTGTGGATTTACAGAGAAAAAAGGTGCTGCACTTTCCCTCTGTGCAGTCGGTGCTGAAAGACTATGCTTCTGCATCTGAGACATTTGACAAAGTTGCAGAAAAGTACTGTGAAGTCATAAACAGACTTGGGCAAGAGTTTGAGAATAGGTTTTGTGACCTTCATCAGCTTGAGCCATGTGTATCGTTCATTTCCAATCCTTTCATGAATGTGGACACAACATGGTTTGCTGAGCAACTAAGTGCAACGTTCAACTTGGATGCTGGACAGGTGGAGATTGAAATCATAACACTGCAAAATGACCTCCACCTCAAAGCCTACCAGGCTGCACCAAACTTTTGGTCCCTTGTTGACACAGAGAAGTACAGTGGAGTCTGCACAGAAGCTATGAAGGTTGCTAGCCTGTTTGGTTCAACCTACCTCTGTGAATCTGCGTTTTCTGACATGAACTTCATCAAGAACAAACACAGAACACGCCTCACTGATGCACATCTGAAAGACTCACTCACAGTTGCAGTGTCAAGTTACACACCAGATTACAATACACTGGTGAACAGCATGCAATGCCAGTCTTCCCACTAAAAAAGAAACAGATACCAGATGTTGTCAGTGGCAACATGGCAGTGCCATGGGAAAGTTGAATTAAAATAATGAAGAATTGTTCAATTTAAAAGTGTGTTAAGAAAATGCTGCTGATTTGGTCATTAGTACAAAATATGACAAGATTTATTTAAAAATATGTAAGTTGATTTTGCTAACATTACATAATTGATAACTTTTTGAAACAACATACAGTAGTTCATGATTTGTTAAAAGGGTTTGTCAGTGGCTAGTGAAAATGGGACATTTTTCCTATGAAATGTAGTGATGTAAGTGATCATCTAAAAAGTTAACAATTACTAAGATTAAAGTGCTGAATATTGATATCTGTTTCCCTCCTTATTGTCATTGTTGCTAATTATTGTGAGAAATCATTTACGTGATTAGTTTCTTCACATAGATGAGTATTATTAATAATGTATAACTAAAGGCAAACTGAGCAAATTTGTTATTTCAGAAGAGCGTATCAAACTGGTAGCCCTTCGTATGACTCAGTAACCATGAAGTAGCTCTCAGTTTCAAAAAGGTTGGTGACCCCTGCCGTAAGGGGTGTGTCGTAGTGATGATGCTGAAGCTGAGATAGTTCGCCAGCTTAGTGGAACGGTATGCAGTGCGCTAGTTTATGATCGAATCAGACAAAAAATGCTAAATAAAATGGTTTCTCAAGAGAGAAATCGCAGATCATAAGCAAACTTAGATGCTGTGGAGATATTACATGTCACATTGATGTCACGTGTCTTTACGGGATCTGTGTGAATGCACTCACAGATTCCGGAAAATCCCTGGCAGTGTGAATGAACCAGAATCAAACGATCCAGGGACAAATCCCGAGACACATTATCCGTGTATTTTCCGGAATCTCTGTGTGAAAGGGGCTAAAGAGAGACCATAATGATACATCCAAATCCATTCATAACTATGTCTGGAAACCTTAAAACTGATGCAAACTACATACAGCCATTTCATATTACTCAGAGAAATAAGTATTCTCAGTGACAGCTATTTGTAATGCTACATCTTACACAAATTCAGCTGTTAATGTACAAATGAATAAATCCATGACAGTTCAATCTTTTTCCATCTTGTTTGGACTCTTATTTGTTTAGAATATTGCCAAATGTATTCTTGTGGTGGTTTGGAAAGTGAGAAATGCATTGGTAAAACTTTAAAAGACACTTTAAAGACTTCTGTGTGCTTTATGCAAATGAGTTCCAGAGGGGAACGAAGGATGGGACTGTGACGGGGCGCATAGCGACCGTCACGGCATCGATGTGCTACCTATTACAGTTCACAAAGACTGAGTGCAAATGTTGCTTGTTTGTCAAGCGTGTTAATGTGTTTTGTTAATCATTATATTGTTTCAAATCAGCGGTAACTTAGCCTTTTATCAAAACTCCCACAGTAATCCCGTAGTTTCGTGTGCACACTTATAATATCTATTACTACGGTGATTTATATGCTATAGCTACTATCATCAATACATATCTTGCTGTTTAAAACCTTGTTATTTATTTCACAATCATGATCAGTTTCAATAACCACGTAACACATGTTTTCGTTAATTATGTATCTGTTTATTTAGTTTAAAAGGAACATAGCTTTGACATACCATCTTTGTGTCTTACTGGCGTCTCCGGTTTGTTTGTGTAAAGGAAATTTTGCCGCAATTGGGGGGTTTAAATGACGCTATGACTTCCGGGTCAATTGCAAGTGAACCGGAGTTTGAGTTATTAATTGTTTGACTGTTAGTATGACTTGTGGCTTTGCCAAATGTTAGCTGGAAACATAGAAATAATATTTAGTAATTTTCTAGTGTTATAGATGTAGCATTTCGGCTGTTTTTAAGCATTTATGGACTATTCACCTGAGCCACCCCTGCAATGTAATATTGTGTTGGTATGTGCCAATTTCAGGGGTACCTTTAGTCCTATAAAGATGGGTAGCTTTATTCTCTTGGAAGGCAGGAGAAGAAAAGACATAAGTCTGTGTGATGTTCTAGTGGCTTGTGTAAAGGTCAATTACTAAGCAGCTGCAAAATTTTGATTGTTTTTTTTTTTTTTTTGACTCTTATGTCAATTTATTTTCTTTACTAAACAGTATTTTTTTTTCTTTTTTTTGTTTGTAAATTTGTAATGCCTTTCTTTGGCCTTAATTGGGGTAAATAAAAATATCCCATCTGTTCAAATCCATCCAACTTCTCCTGAGTGTTTACATCTGCTCACGACGACTCAGCCACATTTACCCTCAACAGGGACACACTCACAAAGACAGATCTGCCTGATTCTGATCTTCTCTGATGAGTCCAGTTTTCAGTTTTGCCCAAAACCTGGTCCTCTAATGGTTAGACAGAGATCTAGAGAGGCTTACAACCCACAGTCTCTCGCTCCCACTGTGCAATTTGGAGGAGGATTGGTGATGATCTGGTGGTTCTTCAGTAAGGCTAGAATCAGGCAGATATGTCTTTGCGAAGGACGCATACCTCAAGCCACGTAAAAGATTATCCTAAAATAAAAATTGCTGCATTATTGTGGCATAAAGTCACCCAGCAGCAATGTGACTGACTGATAGGGAGCATGCCAAGATGCATGAAAACAGTGATTGGAAATCAGGGTTATTCCACCAAATATTGATTTCTGAACTCTTCCTAAGTTAAAACATTATACTGTGTTGTTTAAAAATGAATATAAACTTGTTTTCTTTGCATTATTCGAAGTCTGAAAACATGGCATCTTTTTTCGTTATTCTGACCAGTTGTCATTTCCTGCAAATAAATGCTCTAATTGACAATATTTTTATTTGAAATTTGGAAAAAATGTCAGTAGTTTGTAGAATAAATCAAAAATGTTCATTTTACTCAAACAGATACATGTAAATAATAAATCCAGAGAAACTGCTAATTTTGCAGTGGTCTCCTATTTTTTCCAGAGCTATATCAGTATATGATATTCCAATTTACGTTAGAGGTAATATAGCTGATAGTTAACAAATAATCTTCCGTTTATTTGTTTGATGCATAATAAGGTTCTTCTCTTTATTAGTTTCAGAGAAACAACAGTTTATCTTTCCATAAGATAACATAACTCTTCCATAGCCACACTCAAGCAATCTCGGTTCCCCCATCTTAGAATTTACTGCAATCACCAAAGCTCCTCTGGACACAAAAAACACAGCTATATTTTAAAGGGATAGTTCACCCAAAAATGAAAAATATTTCATTAATTTACTCGCCCTTATGTTGTTCCAAACATGTAAGACTTTTGTTCATCTTCGAAACACAAATAAAGATATGTTAATGAAATCTGAAATATTTCTGTCCCTTCATTGATAGTCCACGCAACTAACACTTTGATGCTTCAAAAAGTTCATAAAGAGATCATACACTACAAGAAATATATTTCTTACTTCAAATGAAAACTAGGTTATTTTTCTTACCCCCATTGTTAGATAATTTTGCTTGTTTTTAAGCAAAAATCTTGCTTTTTTTTTTTTTTTTTTGGAAAACCAGACATCTTATATAATTTTACTTGTCTAGTACATGCAGCTTGATTTAAGAATTTTTAGATATTTTAGACTGGAAACCAGACAAAAATGTGACCCGTGCAGTGAGCTACACCTGTTTGAAGTCAATATAGTCAGCAAAGTTAAAGTTTTCTGAGGGTTCCAAAACTAAATCACCAAGCAACTGTTGGAAATCTCAGAAGCGAAGACCAGGAGACTTGGATGTATCTTATTATTAGAATTTATTAGGATTAACCCCTTGAGATGTATCATCTCGTTTTCGAGGGGGTCCTTACAAAGAAACACAATTACAACTTAAGGCACATAAGATTACAATTAACAATACATCAACAAACAAGCAAACAACAAAACACCCCAAAAAAATTTAAATAAATAAAATAAAAATAAATAAATAAATAAATATAACAATAAAAAAAAAAAAAAAAAAAAAAAAGCAACATTACACATAACAACGACAGTTTCAATGATAGCATGTGCAGTCTACTTTAAAATAAGATAGTAAAGATTGTTTAAACAGCCAAAATGAGGTAATGGATCTAATATCTACAGGCAAATTGTTCCAGTCTGATAGGGCTTTAAACATAAATGCTCTCTTACCTATTGTTTTTTTAATACAGGGAACGAAAAAGTAAGTCTGGACAGAATACCTAACTTGGTAGTTTGAAGAAAAGAGTACAAAGTATTGCTGTAGATAACTAGGATAATCAAAGTAAATACATTTAAATATAAATTGGAGCCAGTGAATCTGCCTTCTCACATTCAAAGATGGCCACTGAAGTGCATCATACATTGTACAGTGGTGAGTGGAAAAAGAACATCCTAAAACAAATCTGCAAATTATTATTATTTTGTATTATTATTACTTATAATTCTATTATATGCTGAATTAAGTGAAACAAGATCAGATTTTAATGCCGTCTGATAAACCACATCACAGTAATCAAAAAATGGAAATATTAATTGAGCAACTAGTTTCTTACGAACACTATAAGAGAAGCAATTTCGAGATCGATACAAAATACTCATTCCAACATTAACTTTTCTTCACTAACTCATCACTAACTCAACACTAACTCATCTTCAACAGGACTCTTTATTGAGAACGTTCAGTTTCATGCTGCAGTCAAGTCTGACTAAGGGAGCTACAGTATGCATTGTAATTTATGGGAATTCAGAGGTCAGGCCTTAAATGTGTTCACCTTACACACAGCCTTAGAAGTAACCACTAAAACAAAAGCATCTAAAGACAATACAGGAAACCCCCGACTGTGAAGATAATAGTACCTCAAATGACCTGGGGCCGTATGTATAAAGCCACTCAGAGTAAAGTTACATAATTTTACTCTTAATCATAAACTTAAGAATAAGTGTGATTCATAAAGGTTCCTAAGTGTCAATAGTTCACAGCTCCTAAATTATTCAATAGTGCTGGAGAGGTCTCTTAACCTAGTTAGGAGTAACAAGATGGCAGCAGAGAGGAGGCTGATGTATTGTAGTTAAATGATTACGGATGTCACGATGCGGTAGAAACGGGGAGGAAGCAGGATCCACATGCAGCACACTTTATTCAATAAACTCAACACAATACAAAGACTCAGACAAGGAACAGGACTCAGAAGCAGTACAACTAACATCAACAGTAACAACACAAGAACTCACAAAGACTGGACTAAAACACCGGGCTTAAATACAAGGCCAAACAAGCTAAACAAGATAACAAGGGGGCGTGGCTAATCTGAAACACCTGGGGAGACTAATAAACATGAAGACAGGGGAACACAGACTGACATCACAACAACGGAGTTGATCATCAGGGTATTCTTTTTGTAACTAACCTTTAAGAAATTTTATAGCAATGAAATGAAAGTAATAATGACATTTTTGGCGACTGGAAAAATGCAGCAGTGCACTGGTGATGACTTAAGCTCATCAGTCCACAGTAAGCAGGGTCTGAAATACAGTAGCACTATTGTGACACTGACCACACCAAACATACAGTAGTGGCCAAAAGTGATGTGCAGTTTTTTTTTTTTTAATGACCCAACAAGTTTGCTTGAACCACCAAATTATTTTTATATTTATGCGTTTTAAATATTTTAAAATATGAGGGAATAACAAACACTAAACTTAGTGAGGGTATTTATCTGACAAAATTATTTCAAGTCACTTTTTACAATACAGATTTTTTTCAAAGCGGATTTACATTGATAATTAGGAGCGATAATAATCGTTAAAAAATAATCGTTCCCTTTCAAAGGGAACTCGACACTACGTCATTGACGCTTTGGGGAACGCCTCAGGCGTGACAGGTGTCTGAAATCAAGTATCAACTCACAGCAATCATGTTGACCGGCGACAGCCTGTGCATCATCAGCTTGAATGAGGAGCGCGCGACCTGGATGTATAAAAAGGGCGTCTTGAAACCGTGACAACATCCTTTTCGTCTTCAGGGACTGTTTTGTTTGTTTGAGAGTGTTTTCTCGAGTGCAATCGTAAAAATGAAACGTACAGAGAAGAGGAAAAATTCCTTCCGCAAGTGTGCCGACCCGTGTCCCAGATATTTAACACCGGAGGACCCACACGATCTGTGCGTTTTCTGCCTGGGGGAAGAGCACGTGCGGGAAGCTCTCAAGGGAGCTTCCTGCGCAAACTGTGAGCGTTTTTCTTTGAGAACGCTCCGCTCTCGTCTGTCACACTTCTCGAGGGAAGTGAGCGCGGCATCTGAACCCCGCGGTTTCGGTCCCGCTCGGGCTGAGGCTCGGCCGCGCTTGAGTTCGTGGGGCTCTCAGATGGAGCTGGCAGATCAGCTGGAGAGGGGCGTTAACCTCACGGATGATCTGCCAGCTGATGAGGGTGAGTTACAGGTCGATGTAGAAGATGTTCTGTCTCTTTCTGATGGATCTGTAACTGGTTCTCTTCGGGCCGGGCAGGAGTTGGCTGCCGATGATGTCAGTCTAGTTGAGACTGAATCACCTCAGCCCTCCTGCCCAGTGTACGCTGAGCTGGTGGACGTTATGGGGCGCGCCACCAACAGACTGCAGCTGCAGTGGAGGCGCGTCCGGGAGGAACCTGTTTGTGGTATTTTGGACGATCGGTTCCTCCCCACCCGTAGGCCACCGGCTCGGACGAGCCTTCCATTCCTTCCCGATCTCCACTCTGAGATCGAGAAGGCATGGAAGAACCCGTTCTCTGCGCGCCTTCATTTGCATCAGCGGGCTAGTTTCGCTGCTGTGGACGGGGCCGCAGAGCACGGGTATGTGTCGATGCCGCCAGTGGATGAGACGTTGGCCAACTATCTCGCCTCTGGTCAGCCATCGTCACTGGGAGCTCCGACCCTGCCATCCAAGCCGTTGGAAGACAACATCATGCTTGAATGGCAGAGCGTACACGGCAGCAGGTCAGGCAGGTGCGGTTCTGCACACCCTCGCGGTCCTTCAGGCCTACCAGGCCGACCTGCTGCGGGACCTCTATCAGGGGGCCGGCCTGCCCCCTGACGCGGTAGCAGAGCTGCGCCGCACCACGGATTTGGCTCACCGGGCCACCAAACAGTCAGCTGTTTCCATCGGTCGTGCGATGGCGGCTATGGTGGCCACGGAGAGGCATCTGTGGCTTAACCAGGCTGACATCGGGGAGAAAGAAAAAACCTTTCTCCTCGATTCGCCGGTTTCGCCTTCCAAGCTTTTCGGACCTTCCGTTGAGACGGTGATCGATAAGTTCAGGGAGGCGAGGGTGCGCTCTGCGGCATTTAAGAGCTGCATTCCGCGGAGGTCCTCGGCCCAGCCCAGGCAGGCGGAAGGGCCTGGTCCGTCGTGGTCTGAGGATCACAGACAGACCCAGAAGGCCAGTGTCGCTTCCCGTGCACCCCCTCCTCCTAATAGAGGGAGCAGGGTGCGCGGGAGGCAGGATCTCAGGGAGGTGATCCAGAGTAAACGTTCTCAGACCGAACGTTAGAAATCACCTCCCTGGATCTTGCCTCCTAACCACCATCGCTCCCAGGCTCCTCCTACATCAGGCCTGGGGCGGGGCCCATGATGAGTTCAGGAATTCTCTGATGGCCCGCTTCAGCTTGGTTGATAGGAGCGCCTTCCAACTAGGCTTGTAAAATAGTAGTACTCAGGCTTCAGAGTTTCTGAGTCCTGGCGTGCTTCATTCCGCAGGCAGCAGGTTTTATGTTGAGTGAATGTTTTGTGCGCAAATAACATTTTTCTCTTCTTTTTCAGAACTCGTCTCCTGTACAGAGCCTGGGACATGTTTGGCAAGCAGGTAATGTATTGTAAAAGTGAGCTGAGCTCCCACATACTGTGATAGCCAAGTTACAGGCCTCACCAGGCCTTCTTGGTTATGAGCCTCCGCATGTCAGGTCACAGGCCTCACCCGGCCTTCCTGAATGTGAGCTCCCACATACTGTGGTGATCAGGTTACAGGCCTCATCCGGCCTTCCTGAATGTGAGCTCCCACATACTGTGGTGATCAGGTAACAGGCCTCATCCAGCCTTCCTGGTTATGAGCTCCCACGTACTGTGGTCACCAGGTGACTGGCCTCACCGGCCTTCCTGGTTATGAGCTCCCACATACTGTGGTCGCCAGGTGACAGGCCTCACCGGCCTTCCTGGTTATGAGCTCCCACATACTGTGGTCACCAGGTGACATGCCTCACCGGCCTTCCTGGTTATGAGCTCCCACATACTGTGGTTGCCAGGTTACAGGCCTCACCCGGCCTTCCTGAATGTGAGCTCCCACATACTGTGGTGATCAGGTTACAGGCCTCACCCGGCCTTCCTGGTTATGAGCTCCCACATACTGTGGTAACCAGGTGACAGGCCTCACCGGCCTTCCTGGTTATGAGCTCCCACATACTGTGGTCGCCAGGTGACAGGCCTCACTGGCCTTCCTGGTTATGAGCTCCCACATACCGCGGTCGCCAGGTTACAGGCCTCACCGGCCTTCCTGGTTATGAGCTCCCACATACTGTGGTCGCCAGGTTACAGGCCTCACCGGCCTTCCTGATATGAGCTCCCACCTATTGTGGTCACCAGGTTACAGGCCTCACCGGCCTTCCTGAGTATGAGCTCCCACATACTGTGGTCGCCAGGTTACAGGCCTCTCCTGGCCTTCCTTAGTATGAGCTCCCACACACCATGGTCGCCAGGCCTTCCTGGTTATGAGCTTCCACATGTCAGGTTACAGGCCTCTTCCGGCCTTCCTGAATGTGAGTTCCCACATACTGTCGTCACCAGGTTTCAGGCCTCACAGGCCTTCCTGAGTATGAGCTCCCACATATTGTGGTCACCAGGTTACAGGCCTCACCAGGCCTTTCTGGATTCGGAATGGCTAAGTATGCGCACTTTCGTTTTGTGTACTTTCTAAAATCCATATTTATGGTAAGGGTTATGCGCTGTACGCTTCGTTCCCTTTTTTACGTGGCTCAGACTCCGGTTCTTCACCTCGAGTCCCACTCTAGATGCGTCTTGTTGTCGCAATGTTTCACGACAGACGCCTCCCTCTCGAGCTATTTCCCACATTCTGTGGTTATCAGGCTACAGGCTTCATTAGGCCTTTCTGAAAGTAGCCCCCACATGGTGTGGTTGTCAGGTTACAGGCCTTACCAGGCCTTCCTGAAAGTAAGTTCCCACAGGTTGTGGTCACCAAGTTTCAGGCCTCACCGGCCTTCCTGATATGAGCTCCCACCTATTGTGGTCGCCAGGTTACAGGCCTCACTGGCCTTCCTGAGTATGAGCTCCCACATATTGTGGTCGCCAGGTTAGAAGCCTCACCAGGCCTTCCTGGATTCGGAATGGCTAAGTACACGCACTTTCGTTTCGTGTACTTTCTAAAATCCATATTTATGGTAAGGGTTATGCGCTGTACGCTTCGTTCATTTTTTACGTGGCTCAGACTCCGGTTCTTCACCTTGGGTCCCACTCTAGATGCGTCTTCTGTCGCAATGTATTACGACAGGCGCCTCCCTTTTAAGCTATCTCCCACATTCTGTGGTTACAGGCCTCGTTAGGTCTTTCTGAAGGTAGCCCCACACTGTGTGGCTGCCACATACTGTGGTCGCCAGGTTACAGGCCTCACCCGGCCTTCCTGATATGAGCTCTCACGTACTGGAGCTCCACACATGAGGGGGTCATCAGGTCTTAGGCCTCAGTAGACCTTCCTGGTTTTGTACCCTCTCTTACTTCCCTAGTGTTCGGAGCGAGCACTGGGTAGACCCGTGGATTGAGTGGACAAATTCCGTTGTTTCTTGAGGTCGAGTCACACTCTTCGGGAGATCCCGTCTCTGTGATCCGGAACTGAATGGTTTTCTGCCAGCTTCGCAGGCCTTCGGTTTTTGGATGCCTTATCCATGGCAACTTCCAGAGGCTCTGTCTTGGACAGACAGGCAATGGCCAGACTGTGTGTCTTAGTTTAGATCACCAGGCCAGCCTGGTGGCATTTCAGGAGGCATGCTCCCCTGAATAGTGACTGGCTGGGAGTCCCTTGGGTCCCCTAGCCACACTCCCTAGAAGGGACCCCTTCTTTTGGAAGTTGTGGTCCTAAGCCTTTGAGCTGGCCCAGATATACCCTCCATTAACTATGTTCTGGCAGTTTTCTTGGTTCATTAGCTTGGGCTATGACCGGTAGGGAGTGCTGTCACTGACAGCCCGATGTGACCTAAGGGTGAGTGGTTCCAGTGTTCTCTTAATTACTGGTTCTGACAGTTGTCACTGCCTTTGGGCATGCACTCCCCTCAGCATGGCGGAGTGGGTATTTCGTTCCCCAAAGCGTCAATGACGTAGTGTCGAGTTCCCTTCGAAAGGGAACGTCTCAGGTTACGAATGTAACCTATGTTCCCTGAGAACAGGGAACGAGACACTACGTCTCCCTGCCATGCCTTGGGGCCTGCCTGCAACAGTCCCTGAAGACGATAGGATGTTGTCACAGTTTCAAGGCGCCCTTTTTATACATCCAGGTCGCGCGCTCATCATTCAAGCTGATGATGCACAGGCTGTCGCCGGTCAACATGATTGCTGTGAGTTGATACTTGATTTCAGACACCTGTCACACCTGAGGCGTTCCCCAAAGCTTCAATGACGTAGTGTCTCGTTCCCTGTTCTCAGGGAACATAGGTTACATTCGTAACCTGAGACGTTTCTGCCTCACGTTTGGCTACTGTGTTCATTGACTTTCCAAATGATCTTCAAATCTTGCAGCAATATCAAGCCACTTTTATGAGTATTTCAGGCTTTGTTGGATCAAAATCAATTTGTTGGAGTTGTTGGGTCCATTGATGGATCATGTTTGCATCATCGCAACTGTAAATGAGGAGATATCTACAAATGTGTGATAATTTTGCACAATGCAAAGTAATTTTTTAAAATAAAATCTACTTCAGTGTCTTAATTAAATGATTTTATTAGAATTACATTAAATGATTAGTGTCATGCTGCGGTGACCTCACCCTTGCAGGCTCACTATTGGCTGGTTCAGTGGTTGAGGGCGGCCATTTTGGGTTGACATCATTGTAGTCCTTAGTTCACAACACTTCAGTCAGCACTTGAGAATCAGTCTTATACTTTACTGAAAGTTGCTTTTAGCTTCTTTATAAAAGTCTCCTACTCTTAGAGAAGTCCTACTTTTTACCTAGACACTTAAGTCAAAACTTAAGACTCCTCTTAAGAGCATTTCTTAGACGTTTTATACATACGGGCCCTGGGGCCGTATTCACAAAACATTTTAAGGTAAAGTAGCTCATAACTTTGTGATTTAGGAGAAACTCTTAAAAACAATGTCAGTCGTAATTTTAGGACTCCTAAATTTTGTCTCTTCGAGTATTTCACAAAGAATTTTAGCTCTAAAACCAGCTAAATCTGTGAAACATTAGGAGTAGTCAAGAGGACTCATAAGTCATTAAGACCAAATCACAAACTACTCCTAATGGATGTTGCCGGCAATCCGCCTCAGATATCCGACCAAAGTCACTGAACACCATTGAGACAACAGTGATAGAGCCTTGGGTGCAGCAACTTTTCATAAACGCAATAAATGTTTTGATTTATAGATTTTATTCTGTAGCAGTTGTTTTCACACTTACAACTGATCAAATAGAGTAAGCAAATATAATAAGCGTATTTGGCGTTCTGTCCAAGGGGATCGAGGGCTCAGAGTTTGTACACCTCCTCTCGAGCTGATTAGATAGACCGTTTAGACCTGCTCCTCCTAAACTTATAAAACATCATTTGTCGCTTGAATTCTGCAATCTCTCGAGATGCAGACATGTAAGAGGCTGACTATACTGCCCTCCCTTCATGTATCTTTGCGAAGTTTTTTTTTTCCAAGTATTTTTATTAGAATTTTACATTTTACAAAAAAGCAAAAGAAAACAAAATACATTTAGAAAATGTATACAACTCATTGAATGATAATATCAACAGAAATAAGAATATAAATAATTATTAATATCATCCACCATTAATAATGATAATATAAAAAGGAAAAGAGAAAAAAAAGTAAAAAAAAAGGATAAATTAAAAACTAAGAACAATCAGGGCGTATGCAGTTTCAGTAATGAAGCACAAGCAAAAATTCAGTAGAGGGCAGAGCAGACAGCATACAATGCTCTACATTACTGGTCAGAGTCAGTGTTGAACTGGGTAAGATGATCCAGAAATGGTTGCCATATACTGTAAAATTTCTCAAGGTTACCCATAATTCCCCAAAGAGCCCTCTGCAGATTTACACCGGTCACATGTAGGAGAAACGGTGGGGAAAATTCTATGTAATTTAGATTTTGAATAGTGCAATCTATGCATCACCTTAAATTGAATTAACTGATGCCTAGAGTTAATAGAACAAGAACGAACCCTGCTAAGGCTCTCCTCCCACACTTCAGCTCTAATCTGTATACCCAATTTCTCCTCCCAAGCATTTTTTAAAGAATGTGTAGAATAACTAATTTCTTCAGAAAACACAATAACAAAATCTGAAATCAAATGTTTGGAATCAGGCGAGCCCAACAATAGTCTATAAATCCTCCTTTCCTCTGGCAGAGATTCAAAATTAGGCACTGCATGGCGTACATAATTTCTAATCTGTAAATGTCAGAAAAAGTGTGTTGTGGGTAGAGAAAACTTCTCTTTTAATTGAGAAAAAGAAGCAAAATGTTTGTTAATATATAAATCCTCCAAGGTAACAATACCATTCAGCCTCCACATGTTGAATGTTGCATCTGAGAGAGAAGGGGGAAATGCGTGTTTCCATATACTGGGGCGAAAATAGCAGTGTCAGGTAATCTGCATACCTTCTTAATTTGGTGCCATATTTTCAAACAGTTTGAAACAATAAAATTATCCACCTTAACAGATGTATGCAATACAGGAGTTGAAAAGAGGAGTGCTGGAAGAGAACTATTTTTAACACCATTTTTATCAATAGCAACCCAGGGGGGAGTGTCAATAGAATTTTCTGTTTTATAATCCCCCTGCCAATAAACAAGTGCCCTCGCATTCACTGCCCAATAGTAATGCCAGAAGCAAGGTAACCCTAGCCCACCCCTCTCCCTTGGTTTCTGTAAATGTATTTGTGATATTCTGTGAGCTTTAAAACCCCAGATAAAAGGCAGGATAATTGAATCTAATGTTTTGAAAGAGATACAAGAATCTAGGCAGAGAGACCATTTTAACAGCGTTTATATGGCCTATCATAGAAAGAGGAAGAGTTCTCCATTTGCCAATGTCTATCTTTAAATCCTCCAATTTCTGAAGAAAATTCAACTTAAAAATTAATTTAGGGTTTTTGGGCAAAACAACTCCAAGATACTTAAGTCTGTCTGTAATTTTGAAAGGGAGATTGTGTAAGAATTCAGTATCAAGATCAGCACTTAAAGACATGAATTCACTCTTCTGCCAATTAATCTTTGCAAAGTTTGACAGCAAGTTAATCTCATCCATTATAGAGTTAAGAAATAAAGAGATAAAGAAATACAATCTCCAATTAGACTCATGACTAAACATAGCTTCAAATAACACAAATGATAATTCACAGATTACAGTAATGCCGTTGACATTAAACACATTTGCATATTAAAATAGATTAATTGTATATTTCCTAAAATATTTACGATTTGCATTGAAAAGCTTAAGATCATACGTCACATGCTTAAATTACATTATTTTTTCTAATTACTTTCCAGGTTAATGTAAAAAATAGACTTCTGAGTTACCCAAAGCAAGTAGATAAAGAAAACTTACATCTATTGCTCTTCAAAACTTCCAAAAGGAAGGATTGAGGAGGGGTATCCAAGAAAACTCCCAGTCTGAGCAACACACACCAGCCATGTGCCCAGCTGCTCACTTCCTGCTATATATTAGCCACAGTTTCTTAAACGTCCACTAGATGGCAGTTTCAGACCAAAATTAACTTGTTGTGAAACAGGGTACAGAACACTGACAATTAGCTGAACATATACTAGTTTAATTAGTGACACTGAGCCTACATTTTAAAACCTTTATTTGAATATGGGAACATTTTTATTTTAAAATCTTAATTTGAATATGGCATCATTCCACAATATTTCTATGATTAAATTGCTAAAAAGGTCTGCACTCTAAAAATCTTTTATTATTGATAGTATTTTTTTTTTCTTCTTTTTCTTTTCTTCTCCCGTTTCTTTTATATGGGCACAATGTTTATGAACGGCAATTCTTGCCTGATGCGTTATTGTTCCCATTATTTATGTGCCGTCCCAGATGCAATCAAACTGGAGTCTAACTGTTTATTTGACTGTTTAAACTTGGTTTCATATCTTTTTTTCTGATTTGTAATTGGGTTGTTGAGGTGACATGGCATTTTCACTGTCACACAAGTTAAAAATGAATATAATTAATTTTGTCATCATTTAAAATGCAGTAAATAGTTAAACATTTATTTGTCTTACATGGACCTGTTGTTATAAAAACTGCTGTGTAATTAGATTTTGTAAATTTTTGAGCCAAATCTCAAAACTGTCCTATAGTGTGACTGTCTCAAGCATGGTTCAATAAATTTCAAGTTTTATAAATTAAAAAGAAAAGCATACAGATTGTAATAAATACCTCAGGCATACTTTACAAGTGTTTTAGTAAATGACAATCATTATTTTAATCCATATATTTCTAAGAGCATAGAAACTTGATTAATTTTGTCACTAAAAACCTTGTCCTCCAGTGTGACACCATATCCTGATTTTAAATCGGGCAATTCCACTAACAACTTTAATTAGTTGAAGGACCCCATTCAAGATCATGTTAGGCTGGATCCCAAATGGCTCTATTTCATGAGGACTCGCGGTCTTGTGGCCTTAAATTGCGCGTGCTCGCCAAGTGTACGAGTCTGTAGGGTGTCCCATTCGGCATTTCAGCACTCAGAAGTGTGCTCGCGAGCACCGCCTTTGTGCCCTCGGTGCAGACTTCAGCGAAGCCCACACTTTCGTACTCTCCACACGAGTTACCTACCTAGGCATCATTGCGAACATCCAATCAGATAAATGAGGGGAGGAGTTTCATGGCTGTTTGACTTTCGATAGCATGATGTCATCTAGCCTGTCCCAAAATACACTCTCTCGTGGACTTGAGCACCCCTTAGGTCTGCACTTCGTGACGTCACCAAGTGTGAACTCGGAGGAGGTCCACAAGGCCGGAGTGTGCCATTTGGGATCCAGTTACACTGAAGTCCCTGTGAAGCCCATATGCACATGGTAAGTTTTTGTCTCAGAATTGTTTTAATATTTAACTTTTTGGAACCACTATAAAAGTGTTATGTTTTGTTGTCCTTTGGTGCGACATCCCTAAATTATATTGTTTAATTAAAAACTGTATGTTAAACTACTTAATCGTGGGAAATTATACAAATGTGTCTTGCTAACTGCTAATGACAGGCTAGCTATGCATTTGCAAGGTCATTAACTGACTCAAAAGGCTGAAACATCCTTTGGTGTGACAGATATTATCCACCGGTGTGACACCTATACTGTCACACCGGAGGACAATGTTTCTTTAACCCTTTAACGTGCATTATAATCGCATGTTTTACCTTTTTTCACGATCAAATTGCTATAATTAAAACTCGCCAAACCCCATTTTTGGCTCTATGTCCTTATACCCTTCATTGAAAAGAGTGTGTAATGGCAATTATATCCACTGGGTGGCCATGCTGTTAAAATATATTGTTGCTGAGAAACTGGAAAAAAAAACAGACTGACACAACGCCTCTCTTCAAACCCTGGCTGAAATTGACGTTTAAAGTTGAGGTAACACTTTTTTTTTAAAGCAGATTTCATGTTCTAGACATCCTAACAGTATATTGTTTTGAATGGCAGCAATGTGGTGATACAATTTTTCTCTGTGTTACTGCAGAAAAAATGCGTGCCCGCTCGTTTGAGTTGCCCAGTTAGGGTAAACTGAACTGGATGCTAGCTAGCTATCTCAGCAACACGAACACGACCATATCTAAATACATATACAGCCTTCCGAGAAGAGTAGAAGCCGTTATATATGCAAAGGGGGGGGCCACCTCAATATTAATATATATTTATTTAGAATAAAGTCCCTTTTGGTGTAATGATCGGGTGTCTAAATACTTTTGTCCATATAGTGTATGTGTTTGATATTCTATTCTATTTTTTTCTTTTGTACATTGGATGTGAAATATAATCAAAATATTAAAGGGGAACTTGCCAACTATTTTAACTTAATAAAACCATCTAGAAACCATTTGGATGGTTAAACAACCTGTTCTGGTGAAATTGGTGACTTTCCCTGCTCCCCCCAACGTCCCCAGGCGGAAAACCAACCTTGCAACATGGGGACTAACGTCCCGGTAAGATGAAAATTGGAAGTCTCGTGAGAAGCAAGAACGAGTGCGAAACACGAACTGCTTTACGGCAATTCGACATAAACACACACGCCCCCCTCAATACTAACCATAATAACAAGCGATGATGGATCATTCTTCACATGTTCCAGCGAAAAGACAAAAGAGACGGTTCTCGGCGGAAGAGGTGAGGGAGAGGAAGAAACTTTTTGACCGAGCAAGGGACCGCACAAGAGTAAACATTGGCCGTGCGTTCACTGAGTGGCGAGAGCTAAGGGAAAGTGAAGCATGCAAAACAGATGCTGACCTGGCATTTCTGCTAATGCAATTGTAAGTACGTCTTTGTTTTCTGTTTATTCCTTATTCTTGTTAGTGTTTATAAATGTGTTCAATCCATGACCGTCTGTGGTAGCTGGCTGGCTAGCAAGCCAACGTGTTTGTTTTGAGTACGGTAGATTGCTAGCTGTTGTATTGGGTTGCTAGACAACTATTGTCATATTTGCATTTTACCTTGGGCCTTATAGTGCTACATAATAAGGCTAATAACCCTGATCCTGGATGTGTCTCTGCATTCGTGTTTTAGCCTAGGTCAAAAATACGTGTCTGCTAACTAGACTAATTCGAAGCATCAGATTTCATAATGGATTAGCACTAGTCATCAATGTCTGTTCAGTTTTACATTGTGTAGAAAATTTACACATTGTGTAAAGGTGACGCTTGTCCTCGCGATTTTGTTGTAGCTACAAGCGCTGGCAAGCGACAATGTCCACGCCACACAAGGGCCAGTCCAGACCACCACAACCAGTAGAGTCGAGTATCGGCGAGGAGTCGGATCATGACCTGTACGTTTTTTTTCTCCCAAAGCACTACTATTTCAGACATTGCCGATACTGCAGAAACTTATTGATGGTTTGTTCATCTTTTCAATCAGAGAAATGAATGCCCATGAGCTTGGTGTTCAACCACTGGTTAGAGAGGGAGAAATTGAGATTTTGGAAAACAGGTGAGCTTGCTTTGCACCTCATACTGTGTTGTAATGTATTTGTATTTGATTTGGGTTGATATGTTTCTTTTCTGTTTACTTTCCACCTGTTTATTTAGTTGGTCATGTGTTTATTGTTATGCTTGCAGCATGCACTCCCTGGATATTAGTAAACACGAAAACCAAGATTCACCAGATGAAGAGGCGGTGAATGATTTGAGGAATACCTAGTAATGTACATTGTGTTTCATTTAGATCCACTGATTTATACAACCATTCTAAGGTGTTTATACATGTTTAATTCACAGCATTGTCATGGATGATTTTTGGGCTCACCCAAGTAATTTGGGCTTGGAAGATGGGGACAGCTCCGATGAGGATTTTGTCCCATCTCTTCATTTGAGGTAAAATGTCCTTGTTGGTAGTAAACTAGGTGGTGGCCTGCTCGTACCACTGATTAAACTGATTATCACCAACCTCCTGAAGGGAAACTCCTGATAATAAGGCTTTAGAGGCCGCCATCCCTAGTAGAATGAGCTCTGACCACCAAAGGGCACGGCTGGCCAGAGGACCTATAGGCAAGAGAGATAGCCTCAACTATCCGTTTGCTTAGAGGCTGGAAGACCCTTATTAGGTGATCCAAAGCAGACAAACAACTGATCAGATTTTCTCCACGGGGCAGCCCTGTGGACATAAGTATCCAGTGCTCGCACTGGACACAGTAAATTCAGTTTTTCCTGGTCCGAAGAGGCAAATGGAGGAGTACAGAAAGCCTGCAGCACAATAGGCCTCGGAATATTGGATGGCACCCTAGGGACGTATCCCTGTTTAGGGTATAAGAATGCCTTGACCATCCCGGGTGCAAATTCAAGGCAGGTGGGAGAAACCGAGAGGGCCTGGTCTTGAATGTCAGAAATGTTTCTGAAACTGACTCCAGGGACTCGAAGGGAGCCCCTGAAAGGCCTTCCAAAACTATTGCCATGTCCCAAGCTGGCATCCTAGTGCGAGTTGCAGGCCTCAGCCTCAAGGTGCTGTTACGACCTTATGGTTTGTATTTTATTATATCTCTGTTTTGTGAGTCTCTGTGTGTGTCTGTCTAGGAACGCCATCTGATTGTTTCCTGCAAGCTGATTGATGCCTTGTCCGGATTGGTGCAGAGTACTTTAAAAGACACGTCATCACTTCCTCTACAGAGAGATCTTGTGTTTGAGCAGAGAGAATTTGTGATTTTGAGAGTGTTAAGAGTATTTTCAGAGTTTGAGAGTGTTAAGAGTATTTTCAGAGTTTGAGAGTGTTAAGAGTATTTGAGACTGTGAGTTTTGTTTGTTTGAATTGAAAGATGTTTGTATCTTATTATCTTTGTTGGTATATTTGATCCTTTGCCTGTTTCTGACACTGATTTGGACTGCCATTTTCAGTTTGTTTGCCTGATTCTTTTTTTTCCGGATCCGGATTTTTTTTTTTGGGAAAGTAGGGAGTCTGATGCCATTTTTGTTTATTGTAAACTGTTTGATCTCTTTTTTGGTTAGGGAGTCAGGTTTACAGATTGTATTCTTATTTTCTTTTGGGTTAGAGTTTAGGAAAGAGGTTTAAAGACAAGGTTGTTTTGTTTGTTATTTTGGCCTAGTCAGCTCCTGAATCAAATGTCCCAAATTAAGTAAATAAATTTACCTTTGTTCAAATACCCTGCATATTTCTGAGTCTTTCATGTTGCACCCTTTTCCCCTAGACGGGGTGTAACATGAAATTGGGGGCTCGTCCATTGGCTAGATATGTTATTAGTAGGGCTGTCAAACGATTAATCGCATCCAAAATAAAGTTTGTGTTTACATAATTTATGTCTGTGTACGGAGTAAAATTATTTTCTATATATAAATACACACACATGCATATATATATTTAAGAAAATGTGTTATTTATATATAAAATATTTATATATCATATAAATTATATATAATATAAATATATATACACAGTATATACATGCAAATATTTCTTAAATATATACATGCATGTGTGTGTATTTATATATAGAAAATAATTATACACCGTACACACACATGTATTATGTAAAAACAAACTTTTATTTTGGATGCGATTAATCGCGATTAATCGTTTGACAGCCCTAGTTATTAGCCGAATTTATCTTGCTAGATTATTTTTGTCTGTGTTTGTCTGGGGGGTTTTCTTTTTGTGTGGGAGGAAATATAGAGATTGACATGGCATCAAAATTCAAACTCGATAAATTCACGATCGCTCCTACAGAGGAGAAATTTGGAAAATGTCGTAAAGACGATTTGTTGTTAATCGCGGATTTCTTTGATATAGTCATACCTCGAAATGCGCTTAAAAGTGAGATTAAAGAGGCACTGCACATGGAACTTGTAAAGCAAAAGATCTTGCCTGGTGGTTAGAGTGTGGTTACGGGTGTTGCATCTCCAGCACTATCTGAGGATTTGGATGCTGTGGAGGCAGAGTTCAAATTTGACGATGGGGCTCGCATGGATCCTGTTAATCCTTCTGCACCGAAAGACCAATTGTTGGCGATCCAGTTAAAAGAACTGGAAGTGGAATTATTTAAAATATTGTCCGGGAAGCAGACACACTCTTTCAGTTCAAAGCTAGACTAAAGACACATCTCTTTGACCTAGCATTCACATAATACATTATAGACTTCTATAATTCAATGTTAGGCTGCATAGATTAGGTCAGCTGGAACCGGGAACACTTCCCATAAATCCTGATGTACTCGTTACATCATAAGAAGAATGGCATCTACACTAATTTTAGTGTCTTTGTTTATCCCGAGGTTTTCCCGCAGCCTGCCGGATCCAGGCCGTATCCAGATCTGATGAAGGACCTTCGCCTGGACCGATGACAACGCAGGGCTGAAGTGCCACCTAGTCTCTCCCTATGGAGGATCCCTTTACCACTCTACAGATAAAGCGTCGTCGGGAAACTCAATTCGCGTACCTACCCCGAATTGATAAAATAAAATAAAATTCTGTATCAAAAATTATAAGGAAACACCAGTACTTTGTTTAGGCTTGGTTTGTAGGGAATTCCAAACCTGCGCACATATATTCAAACGCACATAACTATAGAACCAATTCTTAATGCGCATGTGAACGCCATCAGCGTTTCTCACAGGTTCGCGTTTAAAGTCTGTGTAGAGAGAATGGTGTCATCTTAGCGGCCCCTAATTTAATAACAAATGATCGTTGCGACGGAAGCGAATCAATCAAAACTAACTTTAGCTGGAAAAAAACTTTATTAAAGAACCGCTATAAAGCCAAAACAATCTCTGTTACCTTAAATTATACGTTTATCTCTGTAAAGCTGCTTTGAAACAATTTACATTGTTAAAAGCGCTATATAAATGAAGATGACTTGACTTGACTTAAGCCGACAACAATACCAGAGTCAGTTGTTACATGTCCGAGCTGTTGAGCTCGAGACGAAACGAGACATCCGGCTGAAAGAGCTGGAGCTTGAACTAAAGTTTGAGCAGGCTCAGCATCCACCTTCGGAGTTGCGGGGAAGTACTCCTGTGCTGAGTCCAGTAGGCGCCTCCTCTCCTCTCCCTACAGAGTCGCATGCGTTGCCGGTAAGTCATGAAATCGATATTAGTAGGCAAATTTCGTTAGTTCCTATATTTAGAGAGAGTGAAGTTGACACCTATTTCACTGTTTTTGAGCGCATCGCAGCCACATTAAAGTGACCTAGAAATATTTGGCCTTTATTGTTACAATGCAAACTTGTAGGTAAAGCGCAAGAAGTGTGTTCTGCATTGACGCTTGAGCAAAGCTTGGACTATGACGTGGTTAAAACGGCCTAGTTAAGAGCTTATGAACTAGTTCCGGAGGCTTATCGACAGAAGTTTAGAAAACATGTGAAAACCCCCAGTCAAACATTTGTTGAATTTGCACGAGCGAAAACCACACTTTTTGAAAAATAAAATTACAACTTTTGAGCAGTTGAAAGAGCTAATTTTAATGGAAGAATTCAAAAACTGCATTTCGGAAAAGATAGTAGTTTATTTGAATGAACAAAAAAGTTTTGTCACTGTCAGAGGCTGCCGTTTTTGCTGATGAGTTTGTGCTCACGCCAGTGGCGTAGCCACGAGGGGGCCTGGGTGGGTGGGAGCCCCTCAGATTTCTGATTGCTTAAAATAAAATAATAAAAATAAGAAATTGTTGATGTGTTAGTCTAATTGATAGATTGACCAATCAAAATACTGCGCGGTAAAATGCGGCTGTTTTCAAACTTGAAACTTGACGTGTTGTGCGTAACCTACGCTGTCATCTTCGCGTGAGAGTTCATGCGGTGACAATGGCAGCGTTGTGCAAAGTACAATATTACGCACGAAAAGATGAGCAAGAAGGAGAAAATAAGCCATCTACGTCTGAGTTTGCTTCAGCTTACTACAAGATGACAGCGAGTGAAGCGGCTAGGAGACAGAAACGCACATATTTCATCACAGGAATTGCGGTGAGACTTCGACTCAGATCGGCACAATGCGCAATGACTTTTTTGCAATTGATGAACCGCCTTCACAACCAGTGATGACCGCATTTCCTGTATAGCCTATATCTGTTGTATATGAAGAGTTTGGTTTCAAAACGCGATAAATCCATTATGATTATTTTGAGTAATAATGTGTTTTCTTTACCAAGAGAGTGGAAAGATGAAAACCACTATTTTTTGTTTCAAACTTTCACATAGCATATTTAGGTTATAATAACATAAAAATTTCAAATCCAGATTTTGATTTTCAAATATTTATTATAAAAAAGGATTAGTTCCCCCCCAAAATGCAATAAATTCATGACACTTTTTTTACAAAATGCAATTAATCCATTGAATCAATATAAAAGTTATTTTTCATATTTTAACTGTTGAAAATACACAACAAAGTAAGTTGATCCACATATGACAGCCTCTGAACTTGGTCAATACTAATCTTATATAGCTTACAGGCACTGGACTAAAAATAGCCGACATTAAATCACCATCGCTAAGAAATACCTCCTGAACTTTTTTTACGGCGATCAGCTGTAAAATGGCTTGGTCCTGCTCGGTTTCCGTTGACTTTGAGTAAAACAATTGAAAGTTTTTCAAAAGATCTGGGGTCAAAGTGTCAGGGTGACAGAAGTTTGATGCTGTCGTGTGAGAACAAGCAACAGTCGGCATTTTTCCTCCTCCCGCGTGCCTCATCTTCTTAATCTCCTCAAGTAGCCTAAATGATTAGATTTCGATGGCTTACGTTTCTTCCCCACCACAGAAACCACCACAGGGTCACCAATGCCGTCAAAATTATTATAAAAAAAAATAAATAAATTTGTGGATCACAAAGTAGAAGGAAAACTAGGATGCCAGGTTTATTCAAAGTGCCGCCGTTACGGTTTACAAAGCGTGGAATGGTGCGCTCACTGCGCTGTGATTAGTTGAGCGGATGTATCGCATTCTGCAGAGAAAGGGAAAAGGAAAGGGAGAAAACATGACAGAATAACACGGCGGATATCGCATTTTACGTAAAATTAAAAATGGACTTTTCAACACCGACCAGATACAATACAGATTTTTGCGGGAACTAAATATATATATATATATTTAACGTTTGTCACGTTTTGGAACCAAACTCTTCATATATTTGCTGAGTAAGATGACATCATTGACACTTTTTATAATCGCCCTCGTAGACTCATGTAAAAGATAATCGCCGAGCTATGTCGTAGGCTGCTATAGCCTAGGCTATATGGCTATATATATATATATATATATATATATTAGTTGCCCCCTCATTTTAAGATGGGCCCCCCAAAAAATAAAAAATAAAATTCTGGCTACGCCCCTGGCTCACGCACAAAGTTTATTTTCCACCCCCACGTTCTTCACATCACACTGTTGTAGATCGCCGTCACAGTTGTAAAACTGCAGTGTAGCTGCTCAAAATCTTCAATGATGTTGCGGGAATGTTTTTATTGTCATGAGCAGGGTCATTTGACTGCTGCTTGTCCTGTGCTGCAGCGGAAAAATCTGAGAAAAAGCGTAGCCTTTGTGCGTACTCACTCTTCCGATTCTTTGCTATCTATTGATCCCTCGTTTGAACCCTTTGTGTGTGAAGGAATTAGACTCAGAACCCAAACCAGTACGTATTTTGCGAGATACGGGTGCCGCACAGTCATTTATTCTGGCAAATGTGCTCCCGTTTTCTTCACAGTCTAGCTGTAATTCGGATGTTTTAGTTCAGGGAATTGAACTTGGTGTGGTCAGGGTTCCCTAGCATTCTGTATATTTATGTTCTGATATTGTGACTGGTTTAGTTAAGGTGGCCGTACGTACTCAGTTACCTCTGAAAGGAATCTCTCTTATCCTTGGGAATGATTTAGCTGGAAGTAAAGTTTCTTGTCTCCCCGAGGTTACTGATGTACCTTGTGCATCAGAACATGATGTATTGACTCAGGAATTTCCCAGTGTATTCCACTCCTGTGTTGTGACTCGAGCGCAAGCTCGCAAATTTGAAAATTAAATTGATCTCTCTAACTCGTTCATGAGTTCAGATTTCCCAGGTGTTGAGGATTCAACTGTGGATGTTTGTTCAGAGAATTTGAGCTTTGGACCTAGATTTGACTTTCCTTTTGACAGAAAACAGTTAATAGAGGCACAAAATGCTGATGATACTTTGACTTCATTTATTTCTGCTGTGATTGACAAGTCTGAACTACCAGATCATGATGTTGCTTATTTTTTAGATGACGGTGTGCTCATGCGTAAATGGAGTACTGAGAACCTGAAGCATGACTGGAGTGCTGTTTTTCAGGTAGTCCTTCCAAAATCCTACAGAGACTATGTACTGAGTGTGGCTCATGACCATGAACTTTCTGGTCATCTAGGTATTAAAAAAAACTTACACTAATCTCCTGAAACATTTTTTCTGGCCTGGAATGAAGTCCACTGTGTCCCAGTATTGTCGTTCTTGCCATGATTGTCAAGTTGCTGGAAAACCGAATCAGGTTATTTCACCAGCCCCCTTACAGCCTATTCCAGTGATGAATGAACCGTTCGAGAAGCTTGTGATTGATTGTGTTGGTCCTTTACCAAGGACTATGTCTGGTCACTCGTACTTATTAACTTTGATGTGCTCTGCTACTAGGTTTCCAGAAGCCATCCCACTGCGTTCGTTGAAGACCCCTACAATTGTGAAAGCAATTGTGAAATTCTGTACCACCTTTGGTCTGCCTAAGTTTATTCAGTCTGATCAAGGATCTAATTTCATGTCTAGAGTATTCTGTAAGGTACTGAAAGAGTTGAACATTCAACACTGCATATCCAGTACTTATCATCCCCAGTCTCAAGGCGTGCTTGAAAGGTTTCATCAGACTCTTAAGACCATGATCAGAACTTACTGTCTCCAGCACAAAAAAGATTGGGATGAACAGGTTCCTCTTCTGTTGTTTGCTGTTCGAAATACGGTATAAGAATCACTTGGATTCAGTCCAGCCGAATTGGTTTTTGGCCATTCTCTGCTGGGACCATTAAAGGTGTTACAAGAACAATTACTCTCTGAAAATCAGTTGGTTACCCATTCTAAGAATGTGCTAGATCATGTGAGTTAATTTTGTGAACGTTTACATTCAGTGTGGCAACACAATAGTCACTAGCAACCTCCCAGTCCCAAAAAAGTCTGTTCAACGCTCATTCAAGGTTGGTGATCAAGTTCTTGTATTGATGCCTTTGCCTGGCTCCGCTCTCCAAGCAAAGTTTATGGGGCCGTATGTGATTGAAGAAAGATTAAGTGATACTAACTATGTAGTGCAAACTCCTGAAAGAAAGCGAAAGACTCGTATGTGCCACATAAACATGCTTAAACACTATGTCTCTCGTCCTAACTCTAAAGATTATGCCGATTCTCCAGTTTCTACTCTTGCTGTTGTAACTTCTGTGGATGTGGTTCCTTCTGAATATTCTCCCTGCATGGATGATCATCATTTAGGAAGTGCTTGTCTTTCTGGTGCTCGTTTGCGGAATTCTGAAACTCTTGTAAGTCTCAGTTCTAAACTTTCCCATTTATCCAAATCATCTCAAAATGAACTTATACAGTTAATTGACAAATATTCTGCACTT
Organism: Squalius cephalus; assembly: GCF_949319135.1. Lineage (NCBI taxonomy): Eukaryota > Metazoa > Chordata > Actinopteri > Cypriniformes > Leuciscidae > Squalius > Squalius cephalus. The sequence goes on along the minus strand of NC_137128.1, from coordinate 9,361,158 downwards.
TTCTCAGATGTACCTACTGTGACTAATGTGATGAAACATGACACTGATGTTGGTGATCATCGTCCTGTTAAGCAGAACGCTTATTGTGTTAATCCTGTAAAGCGTGAGGTAATGAAACAAGAAACCCAGTATCTCATTGAAAATGGTCTGGCTGTGCTAAGCTCTAGTCCATGGTGTTCTCCATGTTTGTTAGTTCCAAAACATGATGGGACATCACGTTTTTGCACTGATTACCGGAAAATTAATCAGTTAACGAAGTCAGATTGTATTGTATTGGATTGTATTGATCGCATTGGACGCGCTAAGTTTGTGACTAAATTGGACTTGTTTAAAGGGTATTGGCAGTTGCCACTTACAGAGCGTGCTTCTGAGATCTCAGCCTTTGCCACACCAGACACCTTTCTGCAATATAACGTCCTAGCTTTCGGCCTCAAAAATGCTCCAGCTACCTTCCAACGTTTAATGAATAAAGTCTTAGCCAATGTGAACAATTGTGAGGCTTACCTCAATGATGTTGTGTGTTACTCCGATACATGGAGTCATTTACAAACCCTAGAAGTGTTCTCAAGGTTGCAAGCTGCTAATCTTACCCTTAATTTGGCAAAATGTGAATTCTGTCATGCCACTGTCACATACTTGGGTAAACAGGTTAGTCACGGTTCCGTCCGCCCTTTAGAAGCTAAAGTTCAGACCATTGTTGAGTTTCCTGTGCCCAAATCTAAAAGAGAACTCAGACGGTTCCTCGGAATGGCTGGTTACTACAGACATTTCTGTAAAAACTTTTCTGACGTTGTAAAACCTCTCACAGACAACCTTCGTAAAGTTGTGTCTTTTAACTGGAATTCTAAATGTGAACTTGATTTGTTATGCAATGCTCCTGTTTTAGCTGCCCCAGACTTCTCTAGACCTTTTAAACTTGAAGTGGATGCCAGTGGTACGGGGCCGGTGCTGTCCTACTGCAGGAAGATGACAAGGAATTGACCATCCAGTATGTTTCTATTCAAAAAAATGTAATTGCCATCAACTCAATTATAGTACCATAGAAAAAGAAGCATTAGCTCTTTTGTTAGCTCTACAACATTTCGAAGTTTATGTTGGCTCCAGTTTGCAACCCATTGATATATTCACAGATCATAATCCACTAATGTTTCTGCAACGTATGTGTAACAAAAACCAGAGACTTATGCGTTGGGCACTCATTTGTCAGAGCTTTAATTTGCAAATTAAGTACAAAAAAGGTTTTGACAATGTTATTGCAGACTCTTTGTCCAGATGTCATTTGTAAACTTGTAACCATGTACCATGTTTACTCATATGTGTGGGGGTGTTACGACCCTATGGTTTGTATTTTGTTATATCTCTGTTTTGTGAGTCTCTGTGTGTGTCTGTCTAGGAACGCCATCTGATTGGTTCCTGCAAGCTGATTGATGCCTTGTCCTGATTGGTGCAGAGTACTTTAAAAGACACATCATCACTTCCTCTACAGAGAGATCTTGTGTTTGAGCAGAGAGAATTTGTGATTTTGAGAGTGTTAAGAGTATTTTCAGAGTTTGAGATTGTTAAGAATATTTGAGACTGTGAGTTTTGTTTGTTTGAATTGAAAGATGTTTGTATCAAAACAAACATCTTGTATAAACATCTTGTATATCTTTGTTGGTATATTTGACCCTTTGCCTGTTTCTGACACTGATTTAGACTGCCCTTTTCAGTTTGTTTGCCTGATTGTAAATATATTGTAAATACTGATTTTTTGGGGAAAGTATGCCATTTTTGTTTCTTGTAAACTGTTTGATCTCCGTTTTTGGTTAGGGAGTCAGGTTTACAGATTGTATTCTTATTTTCTTTTGGGTTAGAGTTTAGGAAAGAGGTTTAAAGACAAGGTTGTTTTGTTTGTTATTTTGGCCTAGTCAGCTCCTGAATCAAAAGTCCCAAATTAAGTAAATAAATTGACCTTTGTTCAAATACCCTGCATATTTCTGAGTCTTTCATGTTGCACCCTTTTCCCCTAGATGGGGCGTAACAGTGCCACGAAGGAAACATATGATCAGGGGGTCTCGACCCAATGATATAGCACCCACCGGGGCGTGGAAAGCCACAATGGCCGGAAATAAAACAACAGGCACGTCGCATGCACACACTATTTTGGGTTTGCGAGCCAGCCAAAGAGTAGTAGGCTAACGTTATGTTTTGAATAGATGGCGAGCTCGAGACGCCGAAATGGATGCCAATAAGATTCTGAATGGAAAGTTTACTTTTAAAAAGTTGTCAAATGGTTCCATTGACAAGACCAAAGTGATCTGTGCGTTTTGTCGTTGTGAACTGAGCTATCATCGCAGCACGTCCAGTCTGAAATAACACTTGATGGCCAAGCACACAGCTGATGCGAATTCTCTGATGCGATTGTTTGCTCCTAGTGAGAATGTTAGTGTGAAATTGAACACTACAGTACATGCCAATGTTGTTTTCAATAAAAAAAAACATTTGCATAAAGCAAGCCGATCCACTTTTCCATGTTGATAAGAGCATTAAAATGAGAAAAGATAATGGGACAAAAAGAAATCAAGGGACATTTAGAATAAATAAAAATGTGTGATTAATTGCGAGTTAACTATGACATTAATGCGATTAATCGTGATTAAATATTTGAATCGTTTGACAGCACTAAATTTTATGCTATGTTTTATTTATAAATATTATTCTGTGGTATATCAGTGAAATTTGTTATTGTTTTTCTAACATGACAGGAATGTTACCCCCTCTCTTTAAAGGTGTTGCAACTTACCAGAATTGGAGGAAAAGATATAAAGGATTGTGTCGACAAAATTCTTGACAGGTATTTTTAACAGGCTCCCTACATATAGGAACATGTAACATGCATAACACAAAACACGTTACATTTCTTGTCACAGTTTGCCGGTTGACAGAGGATGTGACCTATCTAAACCAACTTATACGATACACGTTATTCACCAGACCATTGTCTGAAACAAGAAAGCTGTGGAAAAATAGGAAGAGCTCCAGAAAACTGCATTGACTGCCATTTTTATATTTCATAAAAGGGCAAATTGATAAAAAAATCTAAGCAAGCCTCCTCTGTCATCCGCCCATATAGAGCAGCTGGAGACGATGGAGGAGATTAAATGCTATTTAATTATCTGAAATGCAATCATGAGACCGCATAGAAACTTGACATGGAAGGTAAAGAGGAGGGGATTCGACAGGTGTAGGGACAGGGAAAGTATGTCATTGGAGCTATCAAATGGTCACCTCTCTGTGTTGTTTTCTGGAATCGATTAAACAGAACCACATCTCTTTAGTCTGCTCTTGGCACTCTCACCCATGCTACAGTTCCTGTAGATTACCACACACATGTAATTTCTAAATGGTGAATTTGTTTCCTCAGGCTCTTTACCAACCGGCTGATGGCAAAATTTTATATGAATTGGAAGGGGAAGAAGCAGAAACTTTGCGTGTAAACGAGGGGCACAACCGAAGGGAAATGTCTCAGTTTTTCAAAATAGCTATGTACGTGTAAACGGGGCCTCAGTCACGTGTATGCTGCCATATACCACACCAGTCACCATTGGTCTGTGCAGTATTGCCACTTAATTGATATTTGACAGGAGGAATAAGGAACTTCAAACCTGGATGTTTTCACATAAAAATATTGTATGTAAACTTTCATACTGCAATGTAACACTGGTTTTCTTTACATATTTATATATTTTTTGTTTCTGTTCAACTCTTGCAGCTGCAGTCTTGAAATGGGACAAAGAAGCTACAGAGGCTACAATCAAGCTTCATGCAGCAGAACACCTCAAACATGCGCCGGGAAGGAAGGGAGGTGGAGGGCATACAGGGGTGTAGGAATTTTGCATGAGTACTGTATGTGTGTAGTTTAGGGGACTTTATATTGTTTTGTTCACTTGCCAGTTCACTGTAACCATAGATTTGTTTTATTTATCAGCCTGTTCATATTTTGCTGAAAACCATTAAAGATGAAAAAAAAAAAATTTTGTCATTTCAAACTTTTTTTTTGTTGTTGTCCTTTTTATGGCTATAGGATAGCTAATTTATTTACAATTTTAAAGCAGTAGTTCTGCACACTGCTTTTACTATGACTAGAGTGATTTTTATTGAATACCATGTGGTCATCCAACCTTGGAACCTGATGAAGGTTTGATGACCAAAACATGGTTTAATAAAGCTAATAGTAAGACAGGATTGAACTCTGGCCTCATTTACAATTAAAATAATACAGTTGATTTGTGACATCTGAAATCAGTTCAAGAAATGTGTCATAAAAACAACGTAAGTGACGTTGAAATGACGTCGTAAAAACGTTCATTAAGAACCCTGTAAAGATGTCACTTGGACGTCAATAATGAACATTTAAAAGACGTTTAAAAAAGACGTCTAAGGAATGTTCACTATGTACGTCAATAGTGAACATTAAAAAGACGTCTAAAAAAGATGTCACAAAAACTTTCCTTCTGGCTCCTCAGTGGACGTCTTCTGAACGTTTGACAAAGACGTTAGAATGACGTCTTTTGGACGTGTCTTTGCTCAGTGGGCTCTATCAGATGGTTTACAGAGCACATTTTATGTGTCCGTGATACATGTGATGCAAATGTAGATCTCACCTTAAATGTCTTGTTGCAACCAAATGGGCACCGGATCTCCAGACCTGACTGAATATGGCTCTTTAATGAGAAAACAACTGTGTTAGGGGGTCCCACATTGAGCTTCACAAAAGACTACAAGGCATTTAAATGTTTTATCACACATCAGTGCCTGATGCTCTTTAGCAGACCGGTGATGTTCCCAGTGATGTCTGTATATGTGGGACTTCAATGAAGAAAACTACCAATGAAAACTTCAATGAAGGTACACCACATCTAAATCCTGATTAAGGCACATTTCTATGTAATTTCACATGCTGCACAAAACTCTTGTACTGCTCTCATTATTACAGAAGTGACAGATTAACATGTTCAACAGCAAAAATCTAAACTTCACAAGCTAATATATGCACAGCAATAAAGCATGAGCATAGCAAACTCCAATGTACTTTCTATTTAAAGGTCCCATGACATGCTACTTGTTGTAGGCTTTACTATAGGCCTTAGTGGTCCCTAGTACTGTATCTGAAATCTCTTTCCAAAAATTCAGCCTCGGTGCAGAATTATAGCCACTACAAGCCAGTCCCAGAATGAGCTTCCTTCAGACGGGCCGTTTCGGTGTCTGTAGCTTTAAATGCTAATGAGGAGGAGAAAGGCGGCGCAAGGTGGAGGGTGGGTGTGGCCTTGACCGTCTTGCGGCAACAGTACCATGCATGTTTACGTTGGATATATTGCAATGGCACGAAGACACGCAGTCGTTCAAGCGTTTCAGTTTGACCCAGAATCTGATCCAGATGGAGAAGCAACAGATGGAGAAGCAACGGATGAAGAAGTTGCAACTCAGCGGCTCCAGCAGGACGTTTCCGAATGGTTAGTTTAAAATATTATGTCTGGATACGGTACTTTATTCGGATGGTTTACAGTTATTATCATGTAGCTAACGCTAACCTACTGTTGCCTTTACATGAGAGATCTATGTAACGCAAAGAAGATGGTCAGATTACCAGCTCTCTCTCTATATATATTTAAATTACTGAAAGTACCAACAAACGGACTCTGTCCTTCTTGAACTGTCTACAAACAACAGATGGCATCTATCAGCTCAAGTAACTCATTGATGGCTGTCTATAGACACCTCTTTTATGAGTTTACACGGGAAGCCACGAGCGCAAGGCGCCACGATGTCTGAGATTACGCAGATCCCCTAGGGATATTCTTGGACACTGATTTATACGTCAGAAAACAACAAGACTTTGTCCGGCCAGATGTGCTGGCTAATGATCTCATCAAACCAAACACACACACACATAGGCAAGAGAGCAAAAGTTCAGCGGCAGCATGAACTCTCAGTCCTGGTCACACACACACGCACACACACACAGAAACACACATGGATCCTACCACGCGTGATCGAAATCATTTGGTACAATGTTTAAAATGTATTTTCTTGATGTGTGCATGATCCCTTGTCCCAAATTTTATGCCTATATAACTTTATTGGTTTGTAATCAATGTGATGTGACTATAATCGTGTATCTGTGTGTAATTATGTCATAGCAGTGCCATTCATGGTATCGTCTTGTTCCAGATATCCCAACGGTCTCGAATGTTTAACGCAACATATCAGAGGATGCATTGTTTTATTAATACCAGTGATATTAATGTTACGAACGAATCTATCGTTCCAATTTCTAAGAGGAAGGGGGGTATAGATCTCGAAACGTCAGGAGGTGTGCCCGATCCGTTGTTAAAGACGGTTGGCCCACGTCCGTGAGAGGGCGTGAGTTTTGGCCCCTTCAAAATATCATGCTTCCCTTCTCTGTCTCTTGCTCTTACTCTTCTTTCTTCGACCCCGCTGATTCCACTTCCTCTCTTCTCCGGTCGCTCTCATCCCGGACCTCATCCACGTGTAGCGCAGCTCCATGGCAACCAGCTGAACAGGCCTCGCCGTGGCCTCTGGGACACAAACCCCCGCGCCATGTAAAAGCCTGCTGCCTTAGAAACCAAGATTTCTGGCCTCTTCCGCACGGAAGACGAACTTTCTCGGTAATGTTACATCCAGTGAGCCTTTAAACTTCGCGCCACCTGAAGACGCAACAGAAACAGGATCGACACCACCCTCTTGTCCTGCCTCAGCCTCGCGCCGAACAGAGAACAAACGTGCAAGTGACGGTAACCTTATCTGATAAACTGCTTTCCAGGTTGTCTCATGAATCTAGGTTTCTGTATGTAATAATTACTAGCTTTTCTTTCTTTCTTCCTTTCTTTCTTTCTTTCATTTCATGTTATCCTGATCACGTATTTTCTTGTTTGGTTAAATGTGTGTTTGTTTTATTGTTTTGTATTTTTACGTACGTTTATATTCGTAGCTCATATAATCTTTAGTCACATTTATTAAAATACATTTATACTTTTCACTGTCTCTGTGTTTGAAAACCCACCATTCTAAAGTCAATGAAACAAAAGATCCAGCTACAAGCTCGATATTAGACTACATTCAGTAGTTTTAATTAATAAACTCATAAAGTTTACTGTTCGTGGCCAGAACCTAAACTTTCTTGGAGTTTGTAAAGAGATAACCCTTCTTAACTGTGATAATCTCACCTTTATTCGCTGGACGAATAACGATTAGATCAGTTACAGAACCAGTTAATCTCTATAATTGCTAAAATAAATGTACATGCGACTTATGAATTATGACCATGAGTCATAATTATTAATATTTCCAAAATTCCCCATATTCTTGAGCTAATTCATATTTACCCAGAGTCGTATTCGTTACATCTGTAACGTCTGTAATTTATCTTATTACAATTACATCAAGCTCTGCGATCTTGAAATACAAATAACAAAGAAGTGTACAACACTCGGGTTACAGTGTGTGTATTCACACACATACTTGATGCTGTCTACCTTTACATTAGCGCAAGTAACTGCATAGCTGCATAGCTAATGTTACAGCCACATTCTACGTGTAACAAGCTAGGTAACCATAAACAGTAAAGCAACACACTTATATATATATACACTTATATTAGTTGACTTACTTGTCCGAGGTGTGTAGCTGAGCCAAAGAGAGTTGGTACTGATCCAGACTTTAGTTTCAGACGTTCAGCAAGCCCAGCTCTGTATTGACCCTTCGGTGTTCATTTGTACATCCAGTTATTGAGCAATTATTATGCTTCGCTCGCTCAAAAGCCATGATATCGCTCGTGGACAAACTAAAATCGCGCGCGTTCCTACTTCCTAGCTCATTTTCTCATGGGCTTAAAATATTCTCTGGGCGGGCAAAGCAGAGAAAGGGGAGGTAACATTTCTCCTTATAACGTCATAAGGTCATAACGATTCATGATCAGCCCGGTTGAGCTTCCATTTTCTCAAAGGCAGAGAAAGATAGCAAAAGCTCGATTTACACCGATTAAAATTTCTAGAAACTTGGGGACCATATACAGGCTAGGGGAACTCATATTAATGTTAAAAAACCTCAGAAAGTGAAAATTTCATGTCATGGGACCTTTAACAACTAAAGTACAAATATGAATACCATGCACCAATTTTATACCGAACAGTTATCAAAAATGTAATAGTAATATGACAGCCCAGCCAACTTTCATGGTGAAGAAAATATAGCTAGCTAATCGTAAATCTGTGACTGGACTCAACAAGCAAATTCAGTATCATAAAATTGGACAAATAATCTAGATTATCCCTTTTGCAACGTCACAAAATAAAAATAATAGTTAAGATCTTGATGACTGGTAAACGAATTATTGGATGTAACAGGATTTCACGTTTACACTAAAGCATGACTTACTGGCTACACACCTCGTCTCACTCTGATTCGGGGTCCTCCTCCAGTAATCATAGCGTGCATGAGGTGAGCACGAAAATTGAGTGGTTATACTACAATCACAAAATAAATGGGCAGCTGTTTCTTCAATACCACAAAATGAGCAAGTTTCATCAATATCAAGATATTTACAGATAGATGAATTAAACCTGTCACTCATATCTTTTAAGTTGTTGCGCTTGTGATAATGTCGTAGGTCACATGATAACGCCAACATGGCGGATGATGTACGGCTCGCATTCATATGAGATCAGGCTATAAAGTACCTACTTTTTTAGTGCTCGTTAAGTACTCATTGAAATTAAGTACCTACTCAGTGAGTATGCGGTTTTGGACGCAGCCACTCGCTGATCTCCGCTCCAGTTCTGGATTGAGCTCTTCAGTGACCTGAGAGAGAGGCACCTTTTCAGTAGCAGCCATGAGCATAAGTGCCTTCTACGGCATGTCTTCTTGAGCATCTTGCAGAAGGACCTTGATAAGTACAGAGAACTTTGGAATAACCACACCATCCGACTTGTTCGTCAGTCTCATTGTCATTCTGGTAAACCAGAAGCAATGTATCACCTAACTCACAGGTTTGCATTTAATCCATGCAATGTGTGACCATGTTCAGTAAAAATCAGATTGCATTTTCACTTGATTAAATTTACACAATTCCACAACAAACCCCAAATGTACAAGGCAAAAAGGTGGTTTTTCTGATTCAGTGTCTTTGTAGTTGAAGCAAATATAATGAGGCCATATTTGCCAACAGATGAGGGCCTCCCAGTCAAACTTTGGCTGATTTGTCATCAAATTCAAAACTATAAAAAAATGTAGGTGTCGGGTTATAATTTATTACAGCTGGGGAACTGACTTAAATAATGAGCTTTTTTTAACCTAAGCCTTTATATTTTTTAATATAAAAATTTGTAATTAGTTGCCTCATGGTGTTTTTACTTCTGACTGGCCTTAGGTTTGATGCAAGGGATTGTGGATTCCCAGTGCCCAGGAAGTCATTCAAGAGTCTGAGGACATCCTGCCACCGCAGCGCAGTCCTTGTGGTGATGGTAATCTCCAAGTTCATTTTGCGGACTTAGAGAGACAGAGTGGGCTGTCTCCACCAGTCAACTGGATAACTGCTGTTGAAAATTACATAACACTCAAAAATATGTCTGGACTCTAAAATCATTAGTTTCTGATTCTGTGATATACGATTATTTGTCTGTTACACATGCATATGTTACCCATGCCATTCCAGTTAAGTATTTTCACAATCTAATGGGTAGCTTGATGTGCTATTTGCAAAGAACATTCATGAAATATGTCATGCAGGAGGTTATTGATTCTGGAGATCCTATGAGCAACATTCACACACTATAAAGCACAGTATTTGTTATATCATCGCTATTTTACTCATCTGGACAGTATAGTGTAAACGTATTAACTGCTGACTGGGTAGACACTTGTGCAGAAGTCAGAAGACTGTATTTTTTTAAATTTTGTAGAAGGCCATAAACTCTTTGTTATTTCTGAATGACGTACGTCCAACAGCCTCATACATTTCAAACAACTTTATTTGTTCGCTGCATGTTTACACCAATGTTTTTTCTGAACATCAGTGATTGAAGTTTGTGTATAACATTAAATGTTAAGTTTTGTGCCAAGAACATGCCATGAATTTCTGTACTACAAAAAACTTTTGGTCCTTGATGAAAAATGTCACTTGTGAAAATAAAACTGTTATATTATTCTTCAAAACTCGTCAGTATATCAGTACTATCAAAACTATTAACCTGCGTTTTCCTTGCTTAATTGAGTGGCTTGAAATGTTTAACTATAACATAAGTGCAGGTTAAAATGTACAAGTTATACAAACACGCCTGCATTTCAAATTAGCAAAGAAAAGATGGCACATTTCAATAAAACCGTAAACTCTGACCTAAACCTCGGTCTATCAGCCAAAGATGTTTAGTTTCAAGGAAGCCCAAATCCAGGGGACTTTTGCATGCCATAATCCATGGCTACTTGAAACTCTTTATAACTGGGTAAGATTGGAATTTTGATTGTATTTGAACATACATTTGCCATGGGAAAGCGTGAGCTCTTTTGAAAAACTAGCTGTGGCTGTATTGCTGCAGGAGGAACTTCCTTCGGCCCAGTTCCAAACATAAGGACATCTTCCAAAGAAGGACTAGTCTCATTTTCTAGGGGGAGCAAAAGAACATATGTTAGACATTATGGTTTTTTGTTTAAATTAATTGTGGTAATTTTTATTTTTTTTTTCTACTTTCAAATAAGTGTAGTCATCATCTAGCAGCTGTAAAAGGGTTTCGACCATTGAATAGACATACTAGGCATTGTAATGTAAATGTAATGTTTATTTCAGCCTGAAAGTGCTTGGAAACATCGCCCTGTAAACTGGCAACAACAGACGATTATGAATATGAACCATAAATCAGGTCAGATTAATAAGATAATGATAAACATTTTCAACATTTACAAAGCAGTGTTTGTATTCATCTAATAGGCTAAACAATTTTTTATTTCAGATTTGTATAGGCCAGCAGTTTACAGCCTACGCTACATAACCACTGAACTTTTGTTTTATTTAACACACGGAAATGTTCATTTAGCGTTTTTACGTTCGCTGTGCAAAAAAAGAATGGCATCCACTGTACCGGGGTTTAATCTATTTCGCCTAGACTCCAGCACCCGGCCAGCAGAGCTGAATGTGCGCTCGCTTGATGCGCTTGTGGCCGGGATATAGAGAATCATTTTTAACACCTTGGCAAGCACAGGAAAGGCCAGAAGAACTGGCCCTCAATGTAGCGCTGAACCTCGTCTCTCTCGGCAACTTCTTCACTATCCTCCCACTCACTAAACTCATCTATTTTTCTTTTGACTCGCTCTGCTTCGTCAAGTAAAAATAAAACATAACGATATTTAACCTTTTAAACATACATTAGACCACTGTAGCTAAAACGCAAGACTCGGGCCTATAGGCCTATCTGTTTGCTGGTGCTACTCACCTCGAGGCATTGGCTCTGACTCCCTCACACTTGCTGGAGGTGTAAGCGGCACACTGTCAAATTCCCTGACAAGTCTTCTGGCCTGGTCGTACACAAGCGTTTCTCTCCTCCGCTTGAAACATCTTCATGGACTTAAAACGGGGACAAAGAAACGTTCCAAGCTTGTGGGTGACGCTGATGGACATTTTCTCGTTTAGCAGCTGTGTTGCCTTTGCCCGAATATAAACCATGTACTCCGGATAACCGTATTGGGGCTCGCAGTGTTTCTTCAGTTTAAAAAACCAAAGCTCGACCAGCTGAATAGTTGGATACGTATCACCCTCCATCTCTTCACTCTCAGTTTTAAAAGGAAACAAAAACTCAGTAACTGTGTTTAACACATCCAGCTGAATGCCATCCATTCTGTGGAGCTGATCTTTCTCCTGCAAGGCCTGTTGGATTTCACGGTACTGTTTACTAACTGACTGCATCATCGCAACTTTACTATTCCAACGGGTTTTGCATTCCTTTGTCACGGTGTGTGGGAGCTGTACTACAGTGCCGGATGTTTTCAGGTATGTCACAAGCCTTTGCACTTTGCAATGATATCACTCACGTCGCGCATGTATGTTGGCGTGTTTTCTTTTACATCAAATGTGTATTTGAGAACGATGTTAATGACATGGGCTGTGCACGGCATCCACTTGTAGCTGCGAAGGGCAGCTTTTATGTTTGCGCCCTGGTCACTTACAAACATTACTTTTGATATGCGAGCAGGTTCAATTCCAAAGTCATGCAGCTCCTTAATAATTTGCTTGTGGATGTTGTGCGCTGTCTTTTTGAGAGTAGAGTCAAATTCAGCTGTGCTTATGACATGGCTCTCCAATTTCCAGTCGTCATTAATGAAGTGACCAGTAAACGCCGTGTATGCTTGTTTGTTGAACTCATCAGTCCACATGTCAGTGGTAATAGCTATGCCACAATCCAGAGCTTTATTTATCTTCTTTGAGAGGATTTCTTTTTTTTCTTGCGCGGTCGCTTTGGCTGTCGCAAACAGTTTGCCTGTGAGGGAATACACTGCTGGCATCCACACGTTCATAACGTGAACCAATGTTAATTAGACACTGGGCTACGGTATGAAATCCATCTCCAGATACTATGTCGAAGGGCCGCAGATCTCGACAGCACAATTCAATACAAGCGTCTGTGACCTCGGACTTGACAAATGCTAGTACTTTACTTTTGAGGAAAGTGGTAATATTTTGAGATGTGTCACTGTGGTCCTTTTTCTTAGACCCCCCACAAATATGTCTTGACATGCTGGAAGTGCCCGTTTTGAGGCTCTCGTGTTTGTATATTTTTTCACACGATTTGCACTTCACATAGCCGATACTGCTGTTGTCTCCTGCTGCAACTGTTTCTGAGAACCAGTCCCAAACATTAGATTTAGCAGCCTGACCATTTTTTCTTTTAATTATGTAAATTCCCGACCTCAATTTCTCCCGCACCTCATCTTCCATCATCACTTTTATTTCTTCATTTTTGTTGTTGTGGCTGGCGGCGGGAGCTTATTGGCGCGCCGCTTTCGTGACGTGTCACGTGACGCCAAAGGTTTGGGGACATCACGCAAGTTACGTTGCCACGGCCTTCGTATTGTAACCTTGTCAAAGAACCTAATAAAATATGAAAATAGATATTCCCAAATATTTAATATAGGCTGGAAATTGCATGCAACATACATGGATTAAAAAAAAAAAAAACCTTAATGACCCGCCCCAACCCGCCCCGCAAAAAGTGACACTTTTTTTCCCCCATGCCGACCCGACCTGACCCGACCTGACCTTCAGGTTACCCGCTGGGTCCGTGGGTTATGAGACGACCCGCGCATCACTAACGTGCACAACAGTGAATGCACATGATTTTCCTTCCAGACATACCTCAAGACACTGTTGCAGATACTCGTGTATATTACACTGACAGAACGTATGTAGGGTTGCATGAATGATTGCCCAACTAAAATCGGTTTCCACTTTTTGTGGTTGGAGGCTTTGTTTATACAGTACATGTACATAAAATCGCAGGACAGGCAGGTCAACCAGTGCTGAATTGTCGGTGTGCTCTGATCTGATGAGAGCATCTTAGCTACAGCAACTGTTGTTGCTGAAGTAGACTGAACTGGGCAGCAAAGTGCATAATACAATACACTTTTACATCTTTGTGGTTTTGTCACAACACTTCCTGTGGCATCTAGATACAAAAAAAAAATTTGTCCTTTTTTGTCGTAAATCTCTTAAGAGCTGAAGCTGTGTTGTAGTGTACATGTGTAGTGTAAATGGCAAAATTGCCACACACTGGAGGTATTGGTGCTTCAGGGGTGTAAACTGTTGGTTTAAGTCCTGTGCATCTTGCATTTTTAGACAATCCAAAAAATTGATTAAAATCCATTCGATTTTCCAAATTTGTTTGCCTTGAAATCTTCTTTATGATGATAATGGGGGGACCTGATTTGAATTGCCCATTGCAAGTTTTTCCTCTTGCAGCAGCAAGTTTTTTTTTGTATGTACATGCATAGGCATGAATTCCCCAAGCATCTTTTTGAAGTCTTCTCTCTCCATATTGCTTGTCCGCCTCCTTAAAAATGTTGCCTTCGAGTGATCAATTCTTCCAGACACTCTCACAGTAACTGGTACTGTGGGCACATCCTTTGCTGGTTTCTTGCGTATGCAAAATGTGAAAAATGCACATCCATGAAATTTGCAATGCGCCTTTCCATTCCAAAATGGAGACTGCTGTTTTCTTGATTTTTATAGCTTTACTTTGTTGTAGTTAAATGAGAGGACACAGTGCATTTTTTTTATCCATTTTAGATAACACGTCTGTCCATCCATGGTTTAGATGCCTGCACCCCTGTCTTACACTGGGTTTTATCTTTGCCCACTCTTCCCTTGTCAATGTAACTGTAAATCGCGAGTGGTCCTTTTTTTACGTTCATCACAAACCTTTCTCTCAGTGTCTTCAATGACATTTCCATTATTTGTTTCTTCGAGTTTGTCTTGTCCTGTTTGATGTAGATCATTTTTCCATTGCTGTAAAGGAAAGCTTAGTTTTTTTATTTTATTATTTTTTTTCTGTCTTGTTGTGCAGTTTGGACAAAACCAGGGTGAAATCCCAGCAATATCCTTAATACCCTTATATCCAATGCACGACGGATGAAACCAGTCCTCACACTTACTTCACTTTAGGTGAATGATATTTTCTCAAAATGGTGGCTGCACGTTTGTTAAAGCAGCACATGTGGATATACATTACCATATAATCCACATCTCATTCCCACATAAATTAACCAAAACATTTACTTCTCATTAATAACAGTTACAAATAAAATACATTTTTGGAACCATACATATTTTTAACAATTTAGAGAACTCACCAAATCCGTTTTGTCTCAAATTCACAAACGTAAATATACCTCAAGTCAATCCCAGAGATGTAAATGGAAAAGATTTCACCAATGTAGCACCTCAGAACAAATTAAATTTACTTTTACAAGCATAAAATCAAAGTTATTTTTCTTTACTCAACTGATCACTCTCAGCGTCACCTCTCATCTCTTCATCTAGCGCATTCTCTCCCTTCCCTAATCAGCGCGTGCATTATTCTTAAAGGGGCCGTGTTCTTTTTTTCTCCTCACATTAAAACAGTGTTTTAAACATTTAAAGGGGTCATATAATGCCATTTTTGTACAAGCTAATATGATTCTTTAGGGTCTAAATTAAAAGTTTGTAATATACTTTAATTAAAAGTTCTCATTAGTATTGTAAGAAAACACTCATTTTACCTGGTCAAAAACAGCTCTGTTTTCAGCACGCCGTTTAAGTGCATGTGTCTTTAAATGATAATGAGCTTTGCCCCTCTGCTCTGTGGGGCGTTTTGACAACACATGTGGAGTGTTGCCTTGACAACAGTTGAGGGTATATTTTGAAAAATGTCAGCGGCAGTCTCTGAGGACACTGTGCAACCGTATCGGACCCGGAACAAGATGACGGCCTCGAAGAAATTCGATAATTAAGGCTCGAACAGGACGTTTCTGAATGGTTGGTTAACGTAATGTCACTTTGATCTATCTTTGTGTGTACTGGCAGGGTAGAGTAGTGAGATAAGAAGGCTATGTGTTTGCTGATGTATACGTTAGTTCATTGACAGATTGATGTTACAGCTAATGGTCATGAAAAAAAAAATTCCGGTAAATGTAGGCTTGTCCGTGATGCTTAACGTTATCTATGCAGTGTTGTTAGTTACAACTGTCAGGGCTGAGGCACTAACATTTTACTGATCTGTTTAAAAAATAAGCAGTCTGTGAGACTATGGCAGTCATTAGCCACATAAACAACACATACTCAGACAGGAGCTAATACCTTTTTCAATGTTCTCGTTTATAAAGCAGTCTGGTGAAATGATTCGCACAAACATGAAAGCATTGCTGTTGATCGTGGGGAATATTCCCTTCGAAAACAAAACTCAGCCACTGCGTCTTCAGTATGGAAGCATATGTGTAGCAAAATTCAATTTGCAATGCAATATGCAAAATGGCAATACAATATGCTAAATGACAATGCAATATTCAAAATGGCAATGCAATATTCAAAATGGAAATGTAATTCTGTATTTAAATTTACATTTTCCATCAACTCCATGCATGCAAAATTTGGTGCAGAATGAAATTGAAAATTAAATTATATTATTTACATTTGCCATTTTCAACAGTAGTCTTAAATTGTAAAGTGCATACTATTTTAATGCTTTATAAGTAGCAAAATGAAAATGAAAATGTATAACCAAATTGATTTGATATGTGAAACGTGTCCAAGCACAAACAGTAGCAAAATTATCATTTAAATGTTATTTGTCCTAAATGCATTTAGACTAACAGTTAGGACACGTACGATTGCATTTTCATCATGACGCCATGGGATATTTGTAGCAAAATTCAAAGCGGCTTTGAAAATGCATTCCGAGCTGACCACGCCCACCCTACGTCACTCATTGCGTCAAGGCGGGGCTTACTTTGCGTTGTCGTGGGTATTTTGATAATTGGCGGTAAGGAACATGGCGAAGTCTGTTCCACAGCTTCTCCGAGAAGCTGCCCAAGCACTGGAGCGGCAAACTGCAAATGTTGGCCCTTCAGAAAACCCATCGTCTGGTCTGAGCACGACGCCTCCGGATCGAAGTGGCGGGACACGGGGTAAGTTGGCAGATAAAGACCGAGGCAACAGTTTGACCTAGGGTTGCCAACTTTCACTCGGGTCTGGCGAGGTGGGTTGTAACTGACGACGATCACATTCGTTAAAAATCGTCTGTATGAGAAATGCTCGTTTTTGACAAAACAATGGGATGACGGCTTTAGCCACGGTCTCACTACACTTTGAGCAGGCGTAGCTTACTTAACAACAACAAAAAAATAAATATTCAACCCAAAAAGTACAAATATTTAAAGCTTCACTTTACTGCAAAAACTTTATTATTATTTTAATTCAGTTAAAGGTTGCGTTGTGATCGGTATTGGTCACGACATACAAATTCGCAGGTCAGAGTTTACCATACAGTTTGCAGACCAGACACTGACTGTGTAATTGAATTTACAAACTAGTGTTCATATTCTATGATCATTTTCTTGCAGCAGAGGTTTTAAGATTGTTTGCACCATATTCAAATCCACGGGGCCGTGTGCCGAGACGTCCCAGCACTGCTGGACCTTCAGCAAAGAAATCTAAAAGTGTTTTCTACACCCATCGTTTTTTTTGCCTGTCCAAGAGAAAGGAATGTGAGGTTCCAAGTCCATCAGTGAAAAACAAATTAGAGAGGGCAGGAATAGGAGAGAAGAGGATCACCATTCCAGGTCAGTTTTTTTTCCCCTCTTTCTAAGGGTTTGCTTAAATCATGCTTACATTAATGTATTATCCACCTGAATTTAACTTGTATTTTTATTTTATCTTTGTTTTAGACAAATACTGCACTCCTCAGGAGTTTTCAGACCATCTCTTTCAGCATTTCCCTATGTTGAAGGACTGTGGCGGTTTCCAGCTGTTGCGATCCAGAGGATCAACACGTTCCAAAAAATTAGAGACAATACCCTGTCCAGATGATGGGTATTCCCCTGAGTACCTCTTAAGTGAGTCTGTCATGGTTGGGCAGGCTCTCATATATATCCGGCCACTCCAGAAAGATATAGATCTGCAGGTAGGAAAAGGTTAAAATCTCTGGTTAGTAATAATACTGTGGTTGTTTAGACAGTTTAAACCACTAAAACTAAGTAATACACTAGTTTTAAATAAAGTGATTTAGGAAATTCCTAAATTAATATTTCTTTGTATAAGCTAACCCTACTATCTATCTGCTAATGTGACTTTTTATGTTCTTACAATGATTCAGACTCTTGAGAGTGACCAGCCTATATCCTCTGGACCACTGACAGAATGCTTGTACTGCAACGAGAAGTATAGCCTGTCAGAAATACAAGACCATGTTGATGTTTGTGAAAAGTAGGTAACTTAAAAAAATGGTGTGTGGTGGTGGTGTTTATCACTCAACAATGTAGATACATAGATTTATTTTTTTTATGTAAAATTATTTTAAATTAATGTGGGCAGATATCCCACCTCTTTGTCTCTCTCTCACTTACTCGCCAAAATTCTCGGCATTTGTATATTATTTGCACCAGGGAGCCACTGTTAATTTGTGGGAGACTTCCGCAACTTCTGTGAGAGGTGGGATATCTGTGTGGGACTCTAAATCTCTTCATACAGATTTAACAGTTTTTGCTTGACCTTTTTTTCATAAATTGCGGTGACGCCTGTCTGCAATAATTCATTAATTTATATGTTTCGTAACTTAAGTCAGGTACAAAACATTTGATTGTACTGTGGGAGGGTTTAATACAGCTGCAAAGAGAGTGATGTTGAATTTTATATCTTTCACTAATCTAGCTGCTGTACTGTCGTTATGGTTATATCAGGTTTCATGAGTCAGGCGAAGTGATATCAGATAGAACTGGCAATACAAGACAGGAAGAAATGGCAGCAACCATGTCAGAGGATTATGCTGAAAGGGAGGAAAGGGCCTCAACATCACTCAATACTGTTTTCTCAGCCAGTGCCAGCACATCTGCAGAGCCTGCCACTGAAGGTGTCCCTATCATATTGACCATACCACTGAGCACACCTTTCTCTGTATTACCTTTTTTAGCATACAAATAATTTTTCTCATACTACAAAACAACAGGACATCAATCAGGGATGTTAATTATATCAGTTAATCATATATTTTTTATATCAAGAATTGTTATCAGTAATCTGTGTTTTCATAGAGTGGAAGATTGAACCGGATCTTGAATCAGCTGCCCGGATGTATCGAAGACAGATCTTAAAGAATGCAGATGACAAACCAGACCTAGTTGTTACACTAGATCTGCACAGCTGTGAAAAGGATCGTGAACGAGAAATGTTAGCTTTTTATAAACGTCCAAATGTTGATTGGACAAGTCCATTAACGGTAAAACTTAAAGGTATGTATTTATTAGTGCAAAGTAGCTCTGCTTGTTTGCATTAGTACTTAGAGATTACATACAATTTAATAATCCTCAATTAAACAGGTGATGCTGCATTAGGGGACGGAGTTAAACGGCACTTTTTCACATTGATAATGGAAAAGCTCCACCATGGATTTGAACTTGACATTGGTGAGTTATAATTGTAAACATTTTCAAATGTTGTGCAGACTTTCCTTCACCTCCACTTTTAGTCACTATTAGAAATACAGACATACTGGATATAATACATTTAAACTTTTTTTTTAGTAGATTTAATAGTTATGTGCATATTATAGGAAGAGATGATTATGTTCATCTGAGTGCATTATACCTGTTATACATTTTTCAGATAACTGTGGCAAAACGCTGTTCTTCAATGGCGAAGATGATCACAAGGTTCCTTCAACATCTAGAGCACTCTTGGATGGTGATCTGTTCAGAGTTGTGGGACGAATGATAGGACATACATTTATTAATGAAGGTCCACTCTACTCAGGACTTAGTCCAGCTTTCTTCCCCCTTTTAAGTGGCGTTAAGGATGATACTCAAGTTTTGGAATTGAAGGACTGTCCTGATATGGATGTGATTGAAGTTGTGTCCCTTGTATGTATATATTTATTATATATATATATATATATATATATATATATATATATATATATATATATATATACACAGGTGCTGGTCATAAAATTAGAATATCATCAAAAAGTTGATTTATTTCAGTAATTCCGTTAAAAAAGTGAAACTTGTATATCATATAGACTCATTACATGCAAAGTGAGATATCTCAAGCCTTTATTTGTTATAATTTTGATGATTATGGCTTACAGTTTATGAAAACCACAAAATCAAAATCTCAGAAAATTAGAATATTACATGAAATCACACAGTAATTACACAGTGATACCATGGTCATTGAACCAGGTTTTGGTTAATTTGGCAGTGTGGGCCGGTGCAAATCCTGCTGGAAAATGAAGTCAGCATCTCCATAAAGCTTGTCTGCTGAAGGAAGCATGAAGTGCTCTGGAAATGTCCTGGTAGACGTCTGCGTTGAGTGGACAGCACAGTGGACCAACACCAGCCGATGACATGGCTCCCCAAACCAACTCAGACTGTGGAAACTTCACACTGGACTTCAAGCATCTTGGATTGTGTGCCTCTCCATTCTTCCTCCAGACTCTGGGACCTTGGTTTCCAAATGAGATGCAAAATTTGCTCTCATCAGAAAAGAGGACTTTGGTCCACTGTGCTTTATTAAATCCAGAGTCAACGCAGCCGTCTACCAGGACATTTCCAGAGCACTTCATGCTTCCTTCATTTTCCAGCAGGATTTGCACCGGCCCACACTGCCAAAATAACCAAAACCTGGTTCAATGACCATGGTATCACTGTGTAATTACTGTGTGATTTCATGTAATATTCTAATTTTCTGGGATTTTGATTTTGTGGGTTTCATAAGATGTAAGCCATAATCATCAAAATTATAACAAATAAAGGCTTGAGATATCTCACTTTGCATGTAATAAGTCTATATAATATACAAGTTTCACTTTTTTTAACGGAATTACTGAAATAAATCAACTTTTTGATGATATTCTAATTTTATGACCAGCACCTGTATATATAAATATATGTATATGAGTATACATTTAAAGTCTTACCTTTTTCACACTTTGTGTAAATCTTAGCTGGAAAGCCAGAATGATCTGAATCAGAATGAAATAGACAATATAAACAACCTGGCCATCAACTGGGACTTGCCAGCAATGAGCAACAGCAACAGGTGGTGGTTGGCAGAAACCATTCTCCACCACGGGGTATGTATGTCTTATCATATAAAGGTGAAAGTATGTTAATTGCAGTTGGGTATGTAGTTTATCTTTTTAGTTTAACTCTACATAAGCCTCTTTACATAACCATTAAGTTAGGATAAAAGCTTAGATCTTTCGTCAAGGCTTGCATACCACCGGTTTCACAGACATGACTTAACCCTAGTACTAGACTAAATGTAAATCTGAGCTGTTTCAACTGAAAGAAACTTGCACTGACTGACCTTTAAACATGTCAGTGCCTTTGTTTTGTCTTAAGATGCACACAAGTAATGTTTTTTTTTTCTAAGGCAAGTTTATAAAAATTACTTAAATGTCCTTTTTAAACCATGTCTATGAAACTGGGCCATAGTGTTTATAATTTTTTATGGTTTGTGGATCATTTCTAGGTTATTGGTCGACGTGAAAAACAGATCTCTCAGCTGCGGAGAGGACTCAAAGATACGGGTGTTTTGAGAATGATAAAAGAACGACCCAGTTTAACTGCAGTACTGTTTCCTAGATCTTCAACACTGCTGATGGAACCAGAAGTAATTGGTCTATTTTACTTAGAAGAACAGACTGTATGGAAGCCGTTGCACTAAATCAATTATTAAATTTTCTGTATCTAATCATACAGTGGGTTGTTTCTAATAAAACACTAAGTCAGTGGATGAAATACATTGTTGCAACTCCATATTAAGGCTTGTATTCAGTGCTGCTATCTTTGTATTAGATGATACTTAGGAGAGTCATCTGGCCAGAACCTGACAGTGATGAAGATGAAGCCCCTTCGAACCTGGAGCAATCTTGTGTTGTTACGGCTTTCTTGCATGAATATATTCAAACAGGTAAAATGTGCTATTGTAAATGTTAGATTTTAAAAACATAAAATTAATGTGCATTTGAAATTTAGTTGCAGATGTAGGAATTATGCTATAAAATATTATTTTACCCAAACTGATGCAGGATCACCTGCTGAACTGTGCGAGTTGCTGAAGTTTTGGACTGGCTGGGCTGTTCTCCCTCAACACCTGTATGTCGAAGTATCACCTGACCTATCACTCCCAGTGGCTTCAACCTGCCTCACAACACTGAAACTTCCTTTAAGATGCAAAACCTTTATTGCATTTACACAAGCGATGAGATCAGCGGTTTCATCCACAAGATTTGGCTTTGGCCTTATCTGAGTTGTAATATTTAAGTGTTCATGTGGAGAACTGCATTTTCAAGAAAAAATTAAAATTTTATGTTCATTGTCTTTAGTATTTTTCGCATTTCTTGCTTAAAAAAAATGCATGTTCTTGACAGGAAGTTTTAAAGAGCTCTTATTGCAGTGATGGAAAGTTAACCTTATGAGTTAAGTGAAAAACAAATTAATTACAAATGTTAAAACTACTTGTTTCACTCACTTTTTTTTATTTTGTTTATCGTCATACATTGTCATTCATGTTCTTAAGAAATTTTGTAGTTCAGGTATTTGTTAAAATAAAATAAAGGAAAAGCTGCTTGTGGTGTCCATGCATGTTCAATGTCTAAAAATCTCTGTCAGTTGGGCTACTGTGCTCATGTAGGCATCGATTGCCTCGTTTAGTGGCATTTCCCGGTTCGGAAGACCTGCCAACTCCTCTGCAGTGAGATCTCGTGGTAACTCTACATCTGGGATTGAAATGCTGTCTGCGTCTTCCACGGCATGTGGTCCATCCCAGTCAACACCATAGTCATCATCAACCTTGCAAAATACAATGACAGATGCTTTTAAATTATCTACCAAAACACCCAGTAAATATTACAAGCATTTGTCGCATATACTTTTTGTTCTGATGTAGGTATGAGTGAGGATATTTTATAACTTTTGTTAACAATTCTTTAAAATATCCTGAACAGTTCTGGGGCACCACTGACTTCCATGTTTGTTTCCATTACGTCAGTGGTGCCCCAGAGCTTTTTGATTACACACATTCTTTAATGTATCTTCCTTTTGAGTTCAGTAGAACAAAGAAATAACTTGAGAGTGAGTAAATGATGAAAGAATCATTTAAAATGTGCAAACATACAGCTTCCAGATCATCAGCAGCCTCTCTGTTTTGCAGCCAGAGTTGGTATGGAGAGCAACCATTCTCCGTTCTCAGCCTGTGCAAGTTCCATGCTTCTTTAAAAGTGTTAAGCTGACGTTGTAACTGGGGCAAAAATGCCCAATGCAGAGCAAAGAGGTGGATCTCATCATCAGGATTCAACAGTCCAGTCACTTCCAAATGGAAAAACAACATGTGGAACAAATCGAGAACTTGTGTGTAAACATCTCGCCAGAGACGTTCAATTCTAAAAAAACAAATAGAACAGAACAAGTATCAACATCAAATATTAAGGCTAAAAATAATAAAAAATAAAAAGGTGAGAATGAGGGGTGGGCGATATGACTATACACACACACACACACTGTGTGTGTGTATATATATATATATATATATATATATATATATATATATATATATATATCACATTATAGTTATTTTAACTTTAAGTAAGGTTTTTGTAATAGCAAAATTTTAATGCCATAGAAATTCCAGAGTTCTTGTCACAAATTTATCTATATTTATACTTTTCTTCAGATTCTAGTTCTTATTTAATGGATACTAGTAATTATTAGATACCACTGAGCTGCATTGACATGGGTCATTCATCATATCTCAGCAAACATGTCAAGTCACCATAAATATAGAAATGCACGAGTATTATTTCAAACCATAAAAGTAATTTTTCATTTACCTCTGATTATGCACGCTTCTTCCAGTGATGTGAGAGTTGCGGTTTTCTCCACGGTGCTGTATCATAACATGGGCCACCTCAATGTTTTCTCCACCTTTATCTGAACGAACACTAGAGGGCAAGCCAAACTGGCTAACAGCACGAAGGAAGGCATCAAGCACAGTGGTCGCATTATTGTTAGTAGCAGCATTCAGATACACTATAAGACGACAAAATCCATCGATACCTCCATGAATCACAAATCGCCAGCTACTTTGAAAAAAAATTACAAGAAAGGTACATCAGAGTTTGACCACATTTTGACTAGCAAACTTCCATGCCTTTATCCCCCCCCCCCCCCATCAACATTACCGTATTAATTTATGATTTCCATCAATATGCCACATGCAGTTCGGAGCAGGAACCGAGTACTGTCTGCGATGAAGTGTCCGGTTAGCCAGTGCTCGGAGTCGAGTTCCCTCTGGATCCACTCTTTGTAGTGAATCAGGAACCCTAACAACTTCAGATAATGAGATGTTATTACACTTCTTGTAATGTTACATTACGTTAAAGTAAATTTAAGTAAAATCTACTTCTACTTGATGTGAAATATATATATATATACACATACAATTTTCAAAAAGACTTATCAATAAAAATTAATGACTAATGGCTGACATATCTTCCATAACTCAATTGACACTTTTCATAAGAATAAATCCTCCAAAGTTTTTTATATTTGCTATTTTTTACAAAATGCATGAACATTTATTACACTATACTTTGTATTATATTACCCTTGCATATTGCAGTAGCCCTCCAGAAACAGGGTTAGTGATCCCTGGCATAGTGGCTATGCAGGTCTGCCATAGGTCCAACACATAAGTATAAACAAGCCTGCAAGTATGTAACAAAAACAAACTTACACTGAATCAAATGCCCACTTGCTTGGAGGAAAGCTCTCATCATACGATATCCACACTGTGGGTGTTCCCTTTGAATTTCCAACACCAAACGGTCCAGCTCTGTATCGTTAATGCCAGAGTACAACTCTGATACTCTGTGGAACAGGTGGATAATTGTGTGGTAAGTGGCATTAGATGTATCAGATACAGTGGCGGCTGGTGAAAAATATGTTAGGTGGGGCTGTGTCATATTCGGTTATTTTAAATAGCTTGGCCTTGGTAACCATGGGACACCAGGTCTTATAGCGTTGTGGCTCCCAGGTGGTGGAATGCTTTTGCTCAAGACGTCTGTCAAGCATTCACCCTTCTCTCCTTCAAAAACCTTTTTTTTTGTCTGAATATTACTCTTTAGCTCAGAATCATTACATTTTACCTTATTATGAATGTTTATGTTACTTGCTTGAATCTTTAACCTAACTTTGTAACTGACCTCTGTATATTTATATCCTTGGTATGTCTATCTTTGATGTTGAGGTTTATTTAGTTCAATTCCTTAACCTAGGCCTATATTGTAAAGCGACCTTGTTGGAAAGGCTATATAAATAAAAAAAATCCTATTATAATTAATAACCACCCAGGATACCAGTGCTCTGTGAAAAGTAATTATTTAATGCCAATATTAAAAGGTTGAGGCATTTTTGCACAAAAACAAACATATTGCACAAACTTTCTATTTGCATTTGAAATTTAACTCAAACAAAATACTTAGTGATTAATTAGCTGATTAAATACAACTATTACCTGCAACAATTTTGAGTGATTTTAAACAAATGTTCCACAAAATGTACAGTAAATAACAAACATAATATTAAAGGGATAGTTCACCCACAAATGGTAAAACCATTTTTCTTTTTGAAAAAAGAATACCGGTAATAAAAAAGGAAATTTCTCTGGCATTTCTTTCTTTTTGCTGTATCGAAAACGTACCGAACCATTTTTGGGTGAACTATCCCTTTAAAGGGATACTCACCTTCATGTTGTTTCAAACCTTTATGAATTTCTTTCTTCTGCTAAACAGAAAGTAAGATATTTAGAAGAATGTCAGTAACCAGACAGTTTTAGATACCATTGACTTCCATAGAAAGAAAAAAATATACTATGGAAGTCAATGGTATCTAAAACTGTCTGGTAACTGACATTCTTCTAAATATCTTACTTTCTGTTCAGCAGAAGAAAGAAATTAATGCAGGTTTGAAACAACATGAGGGTGAGTATATGATGACAGAATTTTCATTTTTCAGTGGAGTATCCCTTTAAGACAATTTATATTTATAAAATTACTATGTACAAAGAAACAGTGTGAGTGTGTGTGTGTGTGTGTGTGTGTGTGATCTCATTTGTACAGGAATTTTGCTCTTCTCTCCTTCTGAGTGGCAAACCTCTCAATGACCCTTTTGTTGAAGTCAGGAATGTCCCTGATAAGTTTCTTCTCCATGGAGAGCATCGCCAGAGCATTCAGGCGATCCTGCGTCATGGTGTTTCTCAGGAAAGTCTTGATCCTCTTTAAAGTAGAGAAGCACCTCTCAGACTCAGCTGTAGTCATGGGTAGGGCTGTGCAATTAATTGAATTTCGATTTCGATTTCGATATTGGCTCCCCACGATCACCAAAATAGTATAATCGAGTAAAAACGATTATTTTGCCATGTTCTGTTTTGCAAGAACACTCTTATTTTGTATTGTGTTCTGAATGGCACGCGCACGCGAACGCGCACATCCGCCCCTCCCGAAGCCATAAAATCAGTCAGGGAGGGCGAGTCGTGTGGATATCATCCGCTAAAATTTGAAAACTCGGCGCAAGTAAAGATGGCAGAAGGAGGGCAGCAACAGCAGCGTTTGGTGAGCAAAAAAGGCAAAACCAACTCCGTTGTCTGGGAACAGTTTGGCTTTGAGGAATCCGATGACGAGCAGAAACATGCTACGTGCAGGATTTGTTACATGGTAGTTGCTGCAACGCATGGGAACACCACCAATTTGTTTAACCACTTGAAAATTAAACACAGAGTGACCTATGACAGTCTAATAAAGAAACAGCAATCCACAACCCCCTCAAAATCCTCCGTAACTCAGGCATCCATAACAGACACACTGTACAGCGCAACTCCCTATCCGTTGAATTCGGAAAGGCACAAAAAAATAACTGATTCCGTTGCCTATTATTTAGCTAAAGACATGCGGCCCACTAGCATAGTTGACAACCCTGGATTCAAGAAAATGGTAAATATGTTGGATAAGCGCTATGCTTTGCCATCTCGACACCATTTCTCGAGAGTTGCTCTGCCAGATTTGTACAACAAATGCCATGCAGAAGTGGCTAACGAGGTGACCAAAGCAGAATACTTCGCAATCACGACGGATCTATGGTCTAGTCGAACCAAGGAGCCATATATTAGCCTCACAATCCACTATATTGATGCCGATTTCCATTTGAATACCAAATGCCTCCAAACGGCGTTTATTCCCGAAGACCATACGGGCCAAAACATCGCCAATGGACTGAGGGAAGCTTTGGCTGCATGGGGTTTAAACGAAGAAAAGCTAATCTGCATTACTTCAGACAATGCCTCAAACATAAAGCTGGCGGCAGAGCTAAATGGATGGATAAGGCTTCAGTGCTTCGGGCACAGACTCCACTTGGCTATAGGTGAGTGAGTGTTATAGGAAGTGACTTGTGATATGTGGTGATTTTAATTTTGTGTAAAACAACAGTTAAAACAATACTAGGAATACTAATAAATAATAATATGTCAGTTAGGATACATGTGATTGTTTCTCTCACACTAGCCTTATTCTACCATTAGGCTACTACTACTAGCTTAGGCTAGAACTAGGCTAGCCTACTACTAAGGGATAATGTAACGTTTAGAGCGAGGCGGTTGCGAATACAACCATACACAGGAATACAACCCCGACGCTATAACAACCGCCTCGCTCTAATCCCGCTTATTACATGGCCACCTACCAAATAAATCAATAATTTGAAGCAAAATATTGATTTAAAAAACGATTGTATTGCTTCCGCTAAAGAAAATAGTCCGTTCCGTCTCTACAGTTAGAATCCTGCGTCCATAGCAACGCTCTGTTTTTCATGGCGCAGCCGCAGCGGTCTGTTATCAAGAAATAACACACCGCATTCTACGTTACAATTCAACCAAGCCATGTAATAAACTATAATAATATTATTATTATTATTATTATTAACAACAACACACACCACAAATGGCAAATAATGCTTTGATGAAGGTTGTGACTAGGCTAGCCTAACTAGTCTAAGCTTACTATTATATACTGTCTATTATACTATAATAATAGACTATAATATTATACTATATTATACTATAATAATATAAAATAAATGCTTATATAAAATAATGCTTTGATGAAGGTTGTGATAATCATAATAATGCTAAATATGTATTTGTTGTAATCTTAGAGTATGCAATGAAGGATCCCAGGATTGATCGGGCGATGGGGGTCTGCAAGAAGGTGGTCAGTAGCTTTTCCTACAGTTGGAAAAAGAAGAGGGCTCTGACAGAGGCTCAGAGGCAGTTGAAACTGCCTGAACACTCGCTAAAGACTGAATGCCCGACCAGATGGGGATCTAGACAGGCTATGGTCGACAGAGTCCTTGAACAACAGAAGGCCATTGCCCAGGTTTTCTCTGGTGACCGGAAGGCTAGACATCTCACCCTCACATGGCAGGATATTGATGTGCTGGAGGCCATCAACAAGTCACTCAGCCCTCTGGTTGAGTTCACTGATGCCCTTTCTGGAGAGAAATATGTAAGTGTTTCTTTCCTGAAACCAACCCTCCACCTCTTCAATAACCAAATATTGGAAGTGCAGGAGGAAGACACAGACCTTGCCAAAAGCATCAAACTGAAGATAGTACATTATCTCAATGACAAATACAGTGACACAGCAACACAAGAACTGCTTGACATGGCCTCTGCCCTGGACTCTAGGTTCAAACTTAAATATGTCAATGAAGACAAGCGAGGGTCCATTGAAGACAGACTGATAGCGGAGATGAAGACTGTCATGGTAATAATAATAATAATAATATTAATAATAGAATATTAAGTGCATTAACATGTTTGTTGGCAAATATTGTGAACATTAATGCCATAACGGTCAGGTTAAAAATAAAAATTCTAAATTCCCAAATTTATAATTTGTTCCCTCCAGGAGAACATCCCTCTTGAGACTGCAGCAACGCCTGCTGAGGATACAGAGGATGCTCCAAAGAAGAAGAAGAAGGGCCTAAGCAGCTTCTTCAAGGCCACAGTCACACCTCCTCAGCAACAGGACCAGGCCATAGCTAGTGAGCTACAGTCTTACCTCCAGAGGGAAATACTGGATGCTGAGGAAGACCCACTGAAGTGGTGGATGGAATCCCAGAGGCTATACCCTCGGCTTTCAAACCTGGCAAGAAAATACCTCTGCATTCCAGCTACAAGTTCCTCTTCAGAGAGGGTCTTTAGTACATGTGGAAACATTGTCACCTGCTTGCGTTCATCCCTTAAACCAGATCATGTTAACAGACTGGTGTTTCTGGCTAAAAACCTATAAGAGATTGTATTAGCAGGCTAGCAGCCCTACCAGCATGTTGACTTAAATCATTTTTATTTTGTCTTACATTTTAGTTAACTTATTTGCTGTTAATGCTGGGGCCTGATGGTGGGCCAGCCTTTAATATTCTTGGATTGAGTTACTAGCTGGAATTTGTTGAATATATTTAGCCAAAATTTTGTCTCTTTTCAAGAGATTGTGGAAGTGCACTTTATTGTTGATCTTATTTATTTGTGGTTATAATTTGTACTTGAATACTTTTATACTTTGATTTTAATATCTGTTATTTTATTTATTTTATTTTAAAAAATACAATAAATGTTCAAATTTTGATTTTAAGAATTGTTGAAAGGTGTCTTTTTAATAAATGCAACACATTCCCAAAGTCATGTGAATAATCGTCTTACATAATCGTGATTTCAATACTGACGAAAATAATCGTGATTATGATTTTTTCCATAATCGAGCAGCCCTAGTCATGGGTGTGGTGATGAGGATCTTGAGAAGACTGACAGTCTCTGTGAAAGTGCTCTGAAGGTTGTTCTCCATGAAAAACTGGTACAGAGGTACTGCACCACTGCAAGCATTGAACTCGTCGTTCTCATAGATAAGGGACAGTTCTGTTTTGAGCTTGGCCTTGTTCAGCATGGGGTATGCCTCCACTGTTGTTTCAAGCGCTGTGTCAGGGAACTTCACACAGTGTTGTGGGAAGAGCTCTCCATGCAGCAAGTGTTGCGCTGATGAGGTGCTGGGTGAAGGAGAACCGCTCCTTGGCATGGGTCAGGATGGTATCACATACCTGTAAAAGATTCATCAGCATAAATTTCCAATAAAGCCATTTTAATGAAAGTGATTCTGACTGAACGAGTCAAGTATGATTATTAAAGGGATAGTTCACCCAAAAATGAAAATTGTGTCATTTACTCCCCCTCAAGTTGTTTCAAACCTCTATGAATTTCTTTCTTCTGTTGAACACAAAAAAGATATTTTGAAGAATGTCGTTAACCAGACAGTTGATGGACCCCATTGACTTCCATGGTATTTTTTTTTTCCAACTATGGAAGTCAATGGGGTCCATCAACAGTCTGATTATTGACATTCTTAAAAATATATTTCTTTGTGTTCAGCAGAAGAAAGAAATTCATACAGGTTTGAAGCAACTTGAGGGTGAGTAAATGATGACACAATTTTCATTTTTGGGTGAACTATCCCTTTAAAGGTTTTAACACCATTATTTCTAATTGCACTTTACACTACGTTTACTTCTCCTCACTAGTTCCCTATTGATTTCCATTACAAAACAAGGTTTAATTTAAATATATAAACCACTTTTTTTTTCTGTCACATGTGACAATTCTTTACACACTGAATTTCTTTTCAATGAAAACTGCTATTATTTTGCTGCTTGTGACTGCTTTGTCATAAACCTGAATCTACTGAACTAACAAGAATATAAATTCTAGACCACCTGGTCCATCAATCGATCAGTCAGATGTGGGAATACGCCATCCTAAGGTTTGTTTTATTTTTTTATTACATAGCTACATACCACCACAGAAATAAAAATCTTTGTAGAGGAAACACTGACTGTTACATCTCAACTTACCTCTGTAGCCAGCCTCTGTTGTTCTCCTGTTCCCAGTATCCTTCGTCGCTTTATAGGCTGCTGCTGGTCCGATGCACCATCACCACACAAAGAGGGAATAGAGGCCCTGGTCCAAAAATATAGTTTAAGTTGTTAACCTGTCATCAGACTTCTTAACTCCCACAAGTGCACATCCACTGACTCATATACACACACATAAGGACTATGCCTATCAGCTAGTCATCTGTGATGTACATAATATTACATTGTTATCATTGTTCTATTATATTTCTAAGCTGGATGCATTCTGATGTGTCCTGTATAAATTATAGTCTCTAAATGACAAGAAGTTAATATTTAATAACAACCTTCTAGAAATTGACCTGGTGGACACCTGAATAAGCCTGTTGTTAGAAACTGTTTTTGATAACTACTTTACCTTCATTATTATCCAAATCTAATAGTCTCTTTGCTTTTAAAATACTGAAACGCATATAATTGTAATGGGCTTATGATAATCATCCAGTTGGATGACTAGGCACATTTAGACACAAATCTGGAAATAAGCAAATCACATTTCTAACAAAAGTTTTATCAGCCAATCGTAAATAAAGTTATTTACCTGATCATTTGCACGCTGTCTGTGAACCTCTGGACAAGTGATTTGATGAAAACTGCGTCGATGTTCCTTTTCTGCAGCTGGTTGAACAGCATGTCCACATGTGGCATGATTTTGTGGAACAGTGCCAGAAAAAAACAGAAAGACTCGTCTTCAAGCATCCTCACAAAGCCCCCAGCCTCTCTGACAGTTAGGGGATCAAAGTTTCCATTATCTCTGATGGTCTGAAAACACTTTAGGAGGTCATCTCTTTGTTCGTACACGGTGTTTACAGCGCGACTGTGGAAGTTCCAACGTGTTGTAGAGGCTCTGGGAAGTCTATGGGCAACCACTTGGTCAAGTACGGTGGTTCGCTTGGGTGACCTGGAGAAGAAAGCAGAAAATCCTGCAAGATCGGAAAAAAAAGTGCCGATTTTGGGAATGTGTGACGTTGCCTGCTGCATGATGAGATTTAACTGATGCGCGTAACAGTGGACGTAATGAGCGTTTACATGGACATCCATCACCTTGCGCTGCACTCCACCGGTGTCTCCCCTCATTACATTAGCTCCGTCGTAAGCTTGGCCGATAAGTTTGGCTTTTTGTCCATCTGGGAGTATTAGCCTCTCCAGAAGCGCTGTAGCGATGGTGTCTGCCGTGGCATTCTGGATCGAAATAAACTCATAAAACCGCTCTTGTATGTTGTTTTTGCCGTCTAAATAACGTAGCACAAGCACCAGCTGACAGTGGGTGGAAATGTCAGTTGTCTCATCAGCTTGTATGGAGATGAAATCTGCGCTCTTGACTTCCTCCAGAATGTTATCCTTCAGTACTGACAGCATGCAGTCTAATAACTCGTTTTGTATTGTCTTCGACGTACCTTTAAAAACGGTGGCTGTCTTAAGGTGCTCCTCCAGCACGCTGTCGAGTGAAGCAACGAAGTCCACCAGTCCCCTGAAAATGCCGGGATTGTTCGAGGTGTCAGTCTCGTCATGCCCACGCAAGGCCAGCTCAAAAGCCCCACAAAACTTCACACAGTCGATTATTTTTTATAAGATGTGCCGGTTTTTATCCACCTCCTCGTTGTGTTTCCTCACCGCAACCCTGTGGCCTTCATCAAGCTGCGTTGCAATGTTAACCCTTCCCAGTACAGCTAGCTTGACGGAATTATCCATGTGTACCTTGGTGTTCTCGTGTTTCGTTACTTTCTCTGACAAGTGCTTCATATCCCTCACTCCGGTAACTGTCCATGCTGGATCTGTCCCCGTATTTTTGAAAAGTATGCACGGAAAGCAAAATAAGGCATTAGCATGAGAACATCCAGCCAACCAAGCCTTTCTGGTATACCAGCTGCGTGAGAAGCCTCGCACGTACTGCTTTCCTTTATCACTTGCCTGTTGTCTGATCGAAATATCTGGTTGATCTGGGCCCAGCTCTTTCACACGGAGTTTATTTACTAAGCTTCGTCTTTCAAACGGATATTGGACAAGAGATTGAATCGAGTTAGAGTCGTCTGGAGTCATTTTGTTCGCCGTTGTAATTTATCATACAGTAAAAATGGCGCCCTATAGAATGAAACTCGATACTTTAGTAGTGGTTCGCGCCCATTGCTCGCGCCTCGTGGCCGCGCTCAGTTTGGGGCGCTAGGCGAAGCGCCCATAGCTGACTAGATTTTAGCTCGCTGATTGGCTACAGTTTATGTCAAACATTTATATCTAAAATCAGCAATTGGCTAAACTGCTCCAAAGACCCGCCTTTCTGGGGCGCTTTCTCCAGCGCCCCAGAGCTGATCACATGTACAGATCTAGACAGGACGTGTAGAAAAAACAGACATTTTGAATTTCTATAATATTTTTCACATATACTAGGTGCATTTACTATCTCAAACACATAAATATTGATAATTTTATATATGATTTATTTATGTATTTACATGTATTTGCCTACAGTCTATGGTATTTGCTCATGGGGGGGCGGCGCCCTAGCGCCCTCTATTGGCCAGCCGCCCCTGATCAGATATTTGTGAAATGAACAAAACAAAACAAAACAATACAATAGAAGCCCAATTGAAATCATCACAGAAATTCTAATGGTTTCCATTAAAATGCCATTATTAACCATTAACTTTTTCATGTAAAACCATTACAAAATTCCTTTTTGTAGTGTGTTTTGGGCTTTTTTCCAATAGGATTTAACACCAATAAAATCCATCACATACCAGTATACACCATTAAAACCAATGCAATTCCCATTGTTTTCTATTGTGTTTTAGGCAGGGATCTATTGGGGTTTTTTTGTTGTTGTTTTTTCCAAGCAGGGAAACATGCCTCTGAATTTCCTAGTGAAATTTATATCAGATTATTCTGAGTCAGCCTATGTGTTTCTATGATGCTTCAAAAAAAGAGGGCATTCATGACCTAATGTTTAGAGTCAGGGCGTTTAACGTTACGTTCTATGAAACCATAAAATATAAACATTTAAGTTGATGTTTACCTTAGTCCACATTGTTGCATTCGTCGATGTACCTTCCAGCGACTAACTCCATACAAGGCCGCGATGTCTTTAACTTTAAGACCATACATAAGATACCCCTCTATGGCCTCGTCAGGGATCTCCACGGCCGGTCTTCCCATTCCCCTTGACAGAGACGAAGATAATCGATCTTCCACCACTCTCAAGGGTTCAGCAGCCAAACGAGTGTCGAGGCCTGTTAAGGCCGACAATTCTGCAAGATGCTCCAATATTGATCTTGTCCTGTCACCTACATACGCGTTAAACTCTTCTGAAACATTATTTCTGTGTTCACGCTCCACTTCATCTGCCAATGCATTCAACGATCTTATCAGATCTCCGGCCACCATGTTTCAAACGATCTAAACGTAACACGCTTCCGCCAATCCCCGCCTTGACGCAATGAGTGACGTAGGGTGGGCGTGGTCAGCTCGGAATGCATTTTCAAAGCCGCTTTGAATTTTGCTACAAATATCCCACGGCGTCATGATGAAAATGCAATCGTACGTGTCCTAACTGTTAGTCTAAATGCATTTAGGACAAATAACATTTAAATGATAATTTTGCTACTGTTTGTGCTTGGACACGTTTCACATATCAAATCAATTTGGTTATACATTTTCATTTTGCTACTTATAAAGCATTAAAATAGTATGCACTTTACAATTTAAGACTACTGTTGAAAATGGCAAATGTAAATAATATAATTTAATTTTCAATTTCATTCTGCACCAAATTTTGCATGCATGGAGTTGATGGAAAATGTAAATTTAAATACAGATTTACATTTACATTTTGAATATTGCATTGTCATTTTGCATATTGTATTGCCATTTTGCATATTGCATTGCAAATTGAATTTTGCTACACATATGCTTCCATACTTCAGCGGTTCGGATTTAGGAACATCAAAATGACTGCTGTGTTCGTTATTACACCCAAGAACAGAACACCACAATCGCTTAGACGCCATTCTGCTCATAGACAGTGCTCCAGCGTATCAACAATGGCGGACTATGAGGACAGACAGCTCGCTCACGAGCGAGGGCGGGTCTGTGTTGAAACGCTGCTGTCAATCACAATCGTGGGAGGGGCGTCAATTTTGTGACGTCACAAAATCGAACGGCTTGATTTGAGAGAGGGGAAAACATATAAGGAGATAAAAAAAAAACACTGGATGGATTTTTATCATTTTATGATGGTTGTGTACAGGCACTGCCAACACACATTTCAGTATAATCAACTTGTAAAAGTGCTAAATTGGTTAGTTAAGTCACAGAACGTAATTTTAAGATGTCCTCTTTTTAGCGCAATTTTCCTACGGACAAAATTGCGATTGTTAACTCATGATTTCTCTTCTGTCTGTGCGCACCAATCTTGCAATTCTATCTCCTCCTCAACCAGACCACCTAGAGACTTCGGGTTTTCGGCATTATGTTAAGGAAGGTCTAATCTCGGGAACGCACACAAAAAAATAAAAATAAAAAAAAATAAAAAAAAAATACCATAAAAACATTTACTATCTCTTAGTGTTGTGATCCCATGACGTCAGAAAATTGCGCTAAAACACTCACTGAGTTTTTATTACTTGTTTCTTTTGAGGTTGTGTATTTATATTTCTAACCTGGGTTACAGGAGGGTTAAGGATATTCAAACCCAAGTCGTCAAACAGACGGCATCAGAGAAGGGACGCCATTCCAGGGCTGAAGCAAATTTTAAAATTTTGATTAAAGATTAACTTAAACGGATTAATTGTTCACCACAAGACAAAGTAATGTGCGCTAACAAAGTAAATAGGGTCAATTTTGATTTCATGATATACGTTTTCTTTTAAGGCGGTGTTTGAAGCTGCTTTTGATTTTCACAGATGACTGATTTGCTGTGTTCGGATCTAAAGACCGTTAGTTATTAAGCCTATATAATTTTAGTGATATTATTATTGTTAATTTGTAATTGTATTGTTATTAGTGTTATTAGAATCATTAAACGTTTTGTGAATATGCTATGGAAACAAAAAATGCTGGTGAACAGCAATGCTGTTTTCATCTTGGCTTAAACTACTGAATAAGAGTGATGCGTCTCTTTTATAAAAAGCACTATTGACAATTTGTGAATGGATCACAAAATAAACTGAGGAATAGACTGAGTCCTCAGTCCTCGCGCATGCCGGTTTCGCAAATGTGATAATGTGGTGATGTCTTTATAAAATTAGGCACGGCAAGTTAATTTTAGGTCCTAATGTTAATTTAATAATAATAATAATAACCCTATAATAATATTAATAATAATATAGAAAACGATAAACAAAATAATAATGGGAAAACGAGCCATAATCGTCTTGATATTGCCCTTAGCAAAATGTCTGACTATCGTCTATACAGGATACTATCGTCTATCGGCACAACCCTAGTATACATAGCTTACGATGACTGGGGACCTGAACCTCAGCGCAGTCTGTGTCTGCTTCAGTGTTAGAGTTCAGGATAGATGGATCAGACCACATGGGGATCACACTTGGATGTCGGATTATCTAAAGATTACCTTTCTGCTCGTCTCCTCAGATCTTTTAACTTTTGTGCCATGCAGACCTTGATCTCAGTGCCTCCGATGCCTGGGTGTGTCTTTTTGACATGGTCTGTAAGAAATGAGATTGATAACATTAAAATTTGAAAACAAGTTTGGAGTTAGCTGCCAAAGAGGGCCTAAATAATCCAATAATAATACTGTGTAAAACAGATGTCAGTGTTTCAACCAAGAGTGCAATAGTATTATTTTCATTAGAGTATGACCTCTCTTTGCATTGGAGATGTGAAAAAGAAAATTTTTGTGTGCTTGATATTTACACATTTAAGAGGTAAGATTAGAAAATGATCTTTACAAACATTGGATATTTTTAGTGCAAAACACTTTGCAAACTTTATGAACTCCAGGAACAAAATATAAAATACTGAAACTGCATTTAAAGTGTCCCATTCCCATTCCTTTCGCGCTATGGCTGATGCTGAGCAAAAGACGGTCGCGCTCAGCGCTTGTCATATATCACAACTATTGATTTAACGATATAAAAAATATTCAGACATGCTTACCAATTATTAGCTGCACTTTTTCTAGGTCAAATCTCTTTCTTTTTTCACCAACAACCCCTTTTTTTTCAGTGACGGAGCATGTTGCCATCTCTTCGAGAGAGAAGATGGAGTCCATAAGAGTTCTGATGTTCTCACATCTTTGAGCATGATCCAAAGCAACTGGGTTCATTAAGTCAGTCACAGACTTGTTCTGCAAAGCAAAAAATAATAAAATAAATAGAATACATTCACAGAATTGTCAACATTGTGTTTGTTATTTTCTAATTATAAAATCAGAATTAACTTTCTGTTTTCTACAACTTTCACTTGGCAGCAAAAATCTACCTTTAAACTTGAATGAAGATTTGCCATTTATCGTGATAATTATTGATATCAACTGATATGAATTTTTTTTTATTATGATACTTTTTTTGGCCATATCACCCAGCCCTAAAGTAATGGATGGGATACACTTAGCCTCAAATACCACTCCAAATTGGTATTAGAGATTAGTGTGCATTAAGGGCAGTGCTTTGCCATTTTTTCAAACCTGTGACAGTGCACTTACTACCTGTCGCATGGACACGCTCAATTGGTCAAGCTTTTTGACAGCTTTTGTGATTGCATCAGCAAGTCCTACATTCAAATCAAAGGAATGAACAGTTAACACACACATCAATTGAGTTGTGACTTATTAGTTGTAGTATTTATATTATTAAAATATTATAATCAGTCCCACTATTAATGTAAACACAGATATCGGATACCAGTAGTGTCTAAAGAAAATGTAATAGGCTGGACAAAAAAAAACAACAATCGGATATGGTCAAAAGATGTGATGAGAGAAGATGTGAGTAGGCCTATCTTCCTCAATATCTATTGTAGTCTGACAAAACAGCAAGTGCTAAGGGGAAGAGAAGACAGAAGAGAATGTAATGTAGACAAAAGTAATAGAAAGGAGGTAAAATGAGAGAAATTGCGAATTAAGGTCATTACATTTTAGATGTGACTATTATAGAGCCCATATCTCTCAATGATAGTGTAACATACCTTTGGTTTTGATGGAGTCGCCATTTTGTGCGTCTCTATCCACTGACACTCAGCCTTTTTTATTTGCCCAAGGCTCTCTGTATTCAAACAAAGCAAAAGTGATTATAAAAGTGTTGAGCAGAATTTTGAACATATATTAAAAACCGTGAGGAAAATACCGAATCAAAAGCATGTAGTATGTCTTAATAGCGAGGCTAATACAGTAATCTAGGTTAACTAAAAAATTTCGCAATCTTGCTAGTTAAATACGTCACAAAATCACTTTACGAATCTACCAAATCGATGTCTGAAGGTTAAGTAACAATGAGCTGGGCATCATCGACCATAAAAATTATAGCGCTAAAGATAAATTGATTCACTTACCGTTAACAATGAGTATTTAGGCCGGAAAAGCTTTCCAGCCACATTTAGGTGGTTTTACTCCCAACGCTCCGTGTTACACCAGGCCATTCCTCTTTGGGTCATTTAACATTTTTCTGTCCTTCACATGCTTCTCCAAGCCCACACTTACTCGGTTTTCTTACTCGGTTTTTCCACACACACTGATGGAAGAGTTGAAGTTAGAGGACTTTAGGACCCGTTTACACGAAGGGAAGACGCAGATATTTCCCTGCGGTTTGGCCTCTCATTTACACGAAAACCCTGTTTTTATCATAGAAATCGATTCTAAAAACTCCGGCCAAAGTGGAGATTTCTGATAACGCCAGTTAGGTGTTGACGTGTCAACTGGGAGAAACAGGGTTTTAGGTTCTCAAACGTCACATTATGCGTCAGAAAATGCTTAACGTCATGTGAGCGCCCAATGTTTACAGTTTGTTTGGCGCTCAACGGCGTATATATGCGGGTTAATGTAAATGACAACTTTTTTGAAAACTATGTTGTGTGCACGATGTTATTATTGAAAATGGAGGGGGGGAAATATTTGTTTCTCTAAATACCACGGCTATGTGTAAATGTGGCATTAAAATGGAGCCATCTGTGAAAAGAAGGAGATTTTACAGAAGATATTTGCGAGATGACAACGAACCCTTACCCCTGACGACAAAATACCGTATGGAGAAAATTGGTAATATGAACTATATACTAATTGAAAGGGCACCATCCAGTGCTCGACAGTGCAGACCGATCCAGTCGCATTTGTCAGTTTGCCACTAAAATAGAAGAGTCGCAACAAATGTATTTAGAATTTTTTTTTACTGAAATTTAAGATCATACATATTAATTGGGATTACTAACATCTTAATTATAATTTTACGATGTCTTACATTTGGGCATGAAAAAACAGGAATAACAGAATTTTTTTTTTTTTTATCAGATAGCGTGATGTTGCTATTAGTCTATCTATGCTATTGACCCATCAGAATCAAGTGTTTCAGAGAGCTGAGTAATAAAAGTCTACCATATGTTTTATTTCCAAGTTTCAAATCCCAGAACACCTAATATTACTGGACTTTATTTCAGATCCCAGTGATGATGAGACAGGTAAATAAATAAATAAATAGAGTGCCGAAGTTATGACGTCACTTTGTAGGCCAAAACGCGGAAGTGAGTTAGCATTTTAGCACTTCCGGTTCTCTCGCCCTAAAGTCTATGGGTTTTTTGAATGGGTTTTTGCTAAATCGCCTGAAATAAGGTCTGTGGTTAACAAAGCCTCTAAATATTTTCACGTTTTGATCTATGACATAAAACACACCAGTTATAACCTGCTTGTGATTTTTTAAACTTTATTGTGTCTTAAAAACGGTGGTTGCTAACAAGTTGCTAAAAGGGACTACATCCTTTGGCCGGGACTTTAGACGTCATCATGACAAACAGGAAATCTCTCACTAGCCCGCGTTTCAGCCTCACGTTCTTAGAAGTTTACCTTTCAGTTAATATACATAACTAGGTTAAATTGGGCCGGGGATCTCCGGGGCTCAGCCCCGGCACATAAGCCTGCTTGTTTGTGTCCTGATGTGCCTGTTTGCATTCAGTTGCCTACTGGAAATTATGTGATGTCACATACAATTTGATGAAAGTGATGCTTTTGAAAACATATTTCTGATTATAAATGAAAGATTTTTGAAATGGTATGTCTTTTTTGTCTCGGCGGAGCTGAGATGAGAACAATCGGAACACGGCCGTACGTTCTTGTTCACGTTCTTGTTCAGCTGCTTAATCTCGTTGTCAGTCGACCATGATCGCGCACCGCTCACGCATGCCATGTGCATCTAGGTAACGTTAGGCTATACTATTCAGAACTCCGGATAACGGATAAATGTACGCAGCAATATATAATGAATGTTCCTGGGAGATCCGTAGTTGCGCGGGATGTGGAAGCGCCACGAAAGTTCCAGAACCTTCTAACGTTACTGCCTTGAAAAATACCGGCAAGTAAACCAGCATCTAAGCTGCACTGTTCTACATGTCCAGATTTATAGTGGTTCTCTCCTCGATCTATGGTTTTTCTATCATCTAAGAAAAAGAACATAAGATTGGAAATTGATACGGCCATAGCTAACGTTAGTGCTTCTGTGATTGTAAAAGCGCGTTTTTTTTCTGGCGAATTAGCAAATGGTATGCAAACATACAATCAAACATAATACAGTGAAAGATAATCTTTAAAGTTTATTTGGGGCAGAATGATCAGGCATAATAATCTTAATCACAAAGAAAATAATATTAAGGTTTATATAAACTAACAAAATAATAAACGAATAAATAAAACATTAACATTAACGCATAAACAAAATTCAATGTTAAAGTTTCTAACATTTTTGGAAAAAACGAATGGGCAATATTTGATTCTCATGAAAAAGTGGATAAGTGTTCATACACAGCGCAGATCATAATGAGCCAGCGTGTTTTTAAAATAAAGTTTGAGGAAGCTTGATGATGATGTTGATCCGCGACCATGGTGTGCTGTAGGGCTGTCAAAATTGCTCAAAAATGACGTTCGAATATTCCCTCTAAAAAACACATGAATATTCGAACTATTCGAACATCTGGTTGCGCATTTTGTCAATGACGCGCATTACGTCAATAACAGGACAAATTAATACAAAGAGACATAACTACTTGTATAGGTAGTAAATTTAAGTTTAAACATATTTGACAATGTATTACCAACACAAAACCAAGTAAATAAACTAATGGCCAAGACCGCAGACCTCACTCTCGCTCACTCGCAGGCACTCTCTCTCTCTCTCGCCCTCGCGCTCGCGCTCTCTCTGCGTATAACGGTTTAAATTAACAACAACAATAAGCACATGTTGAGTGCTGATCAAGAGTTTTGTGCAAGCAATTTAAGGTCGCGACTCTTGTCCCAAATATAGCAGGCTTTATTCAGTGATTGAAACAAATTTATTAACATTAATTGAAGTTTTACAGTATAGAACCGACATTGAACGCTCCGAGCGAGCTGTGCTGTGGTAAACATTCTGTTTAACGTTAAATAAAATGAGGCACACAATTCCGAGAAATGTGACAACAAAGAAATTTTACCCTGAGGTTCATAAAAAATAAAGTGCTATTAAAAAAGAAAAAGCCTACTTACATTCTTGGTGCTTGTATTAAAAAAATGAAAAACTGACTGCAATTTACTCCATTGTCTTTTTAGTGCACTGTCAACTTTCAGCAGTGACGCTGTGCTAGACAGTGCGACTCGTGTGACCTGTCCCTCAGGCAGCGCGCGCGCCCACTCGCAAAGCAGACAGCCGCGCCTCTG
The DNA here is from genome assembly GCF_949319135.1 of Squalius cephalus. NCBI lineage: Eukaryota > Metazoa > Chordata > Actinopteri > Cypriniformes > Leuciscidae > Squalius > Squalius cephalus. The sequence continues at coordinate 9,319,502 of NC_137128.1, read as the reverse complement.
CTTCCGCGGGCATGTTTTTCCATATTCGAAATTCACATTCGAATATTAATTTTCACGTTCGAATTCCTGTTTTTTAAAACTATTCGAATATATATTCGAATTTAGAATATTCGTTGACAGCCCTAGTGTGCTGTAGTCCGTTTATAGCCTACCGTTAGCATTTTATATCTGACGGCTTTATTTAGGCTTCAAAATGTATAAATTTTGGATTAACTTGTAAAGATTATCTTGATAGACAAAACGTGTAAGGGTCACAACTCTTTGTTGAACACAGATCTTATTTTTTGCAATTTTCCAAAAGTCTATGGGGAAAATGCATAGCTTTTCGATCGAGGGAACCCATGCGCCGCTAACTTCCGGGTTGTCCTACAAATTGACGTCATAACTTCGGCACTCTATATACGCTATCTTTAACGTGAAGTCCTGTTTATCCTATTTTTGGATTTATTAGAGATATTTATGCAAATATGAATTACACTGAAATAAACAATGTATATGCAGCTGTAATTCTGATTCAATTGAAGATGACAGCATCATGAATCATCCAGAGGTAAGATCACATTTGGACATAGCACAAATAAGGGTTGTACTAAGTGCAAAATTCATGTATTCATTGAACTCACTTACTGCATTGACATTTATTATTTTCTCCCCTCAGATGTCTCTTGATGACCATGCTGGCAAAGACAGTGCCCCTTGTTTGGACTCTGACTTTGATGTCCGTTCGAATTTGAAATGTTTTTGCATCTGAGAAATAGTTATGTGGTCTTACGTGATGTTTAGGGTGATCTCTCAGAACCACGAGTTGTGCTTATGAAGCTAAATATAAAGTTGTCTTTATAAAAATGTCTTTTTTTTTTCTCAGCAACCCAGTGGGCACGCTGTAGATGACAGTGATGAGGAAGAGTGGAGACTGAATGATGAATAGTGATATTTCTCTCCATCCATTTAGATCATGTTGTTAACCATGAGTAAAAAGTGCAGATGACATCGCTTAGTTTGCTCGACAGTGCACGAGGGTAAGCTAATCTTGACCAATGAGTGATCTGCAGTGTTTACACGTCACATTTCAGTATTGGTATGGCTCGTTTGGATCCTCAACCGAGGTGCTACTATTTGAGAAAGCCCTACCGAGCCGTACCATGCAGTGGAAAAGCACCAAAGCGTGCCGTACCATGCAGTGGAAAAGAGAATGTCAGCACTGTTTCATCTGGTTTAAACTAGTTTAAATCACAGAGACATGCGTGTTCTTCGCTGAATTCAAGCGCTTCTCACTGAATCTCAAAGTATTGTTTAGTTTCTAGTAAGCTATCACTGTGCTGCTGTTTGAGTCAAGCTGATAAATGATCAGTGTGACATGGTTCAAAAGAGTAGCTCCGTTCTGCTTTTGGTGCATAAATATTATATCGAACATTTGTCAAACTTTTGTTATAATTATATTGAGAAATTATATTGCGACAATTACCTGTTTATCGCCCAGCTCTAGTTATACTGTCTTTCAACATACCCTCCCTGGTGTTCATTAATGTTTATTTGGTGCTATAACTTATAGTAAAGAGGAAGAGATGAAAAGATGATCTCCATGCTGCCTCTAGAACTGAGGCACTACAGCAATCTGTCACGCCACATTAAAGAGTGTCAAAATGATATTGTTGGTCGGCTGCAAAGATGAAGTTTGACGATGCAGACTCGCGATCTTTGCAGTAGGGCTGAACGATTAATTGCATTTGCGATAATATCGCGATATGATGAAATGCGATTTTTTAAACTGCAAAGCTGCGATTATAGTCTGGTCACGTGACACGCGAGAGTAAACCAGTCTGTATTGCAGATGAAGCATCAACTTGGCACGCGACACATATAGACCTGGCTACAGGAAATAACAGTTTATGTTTAATTTATGTGATATTGTGTTATAGATTCTCTCCAACGATTCTGTATTGTATATGTCTGAGCTTTAAACACAGACGTGTACGACGCGCGTGCATAAACAACCGTATTCTGCTTGCTTCTAATTCCTCTGTCTCTCACACACACACACACACACACACACGACACCACTCGAACCTTACGAGAAATAATCTTTAATAAAGTTCGGAAAAGTTGAAGCGAGTTACAAGGACATTCGCAGGCTTCATTGCACCAGATATGAGATAACTTACGCGCGGTCTGCGTGATGTTACTTCAGTAGTGCGCGGTCTCGCCCGCCGGTATTTTACTTACAAATGTTCTACGAAGGCATCATATGTCTTGGAATGCAGTTGGCTTATATATTAAAAATATGAAAATCACCGACAGAAGCTGCTTTCAATTTCAAATACTCACGTGCGTTTTGCGAAGAGCATTTGAGTATGCGGCTGTGAGCGAGTTTACGTGGTTAAATGTAGCCTACATTTGCATCTCAAAATGCTTTTATGACGCGAAATTACCGGTAATGTGACACAGTCAGTTATTAAACAAACAGGACAAACCACATCTTATAATTTCAAGAGATGAACACGTTCAGACAGCCTACTCTTAAATACTGAAAGCACTCTTTGTTTATTGCTTGTAATATTTTTTTCCCTCTTTGTTATTTGTTTTGAAGCTATATTTGTTAAAATTATTAACATGTAATTGTATTAATTTTGTTTTTTAATGTGTAATTATTATAAGTAGGCCTACTTATAATTATGTAATTAAATATTTTAAGTTTTATTAATAAGATCAATTAAAGAAAAAAAATGTATCGGCTCATGAGGTGTCTAAAGATTCCCTTCCCTATTTTACAATGATTTATTGCTTGTTTTTGTTGAATAATAGAAAAGATAAAGAGCTTAAAAAATAATCGCATATTAAATCGCAATCGCAATATTGGTAAAAAAAATCGCAATTAGATTATTTTCCAAAATCGTCCAGCCCTACTTTGCAGTAGTAAATGCGCCAGAGAGAAATGCACATTTCATACAGATTACATAAGCAGAGAGCAGTCTGTTTTCTATAGATATATTTCTCAGGTCTGTGAGGCAAGTAGCTTATACGCTGAGTTTCGGTTAATTTATGAGATGAGCTCCAGTTCACACGCCGGCGCCTCCGTGTTGTGATTATCTATTGTCTGCTATATTTATTAAATATTCTTATTTATTAAATCCAGGCAATTGGTTGATGAAACATTGAATAAAATTAAGGTACAATTAATACAAAACGAAATTCACTTTAAAGAAAGGCTGTTTGAGGTCTCTGTGAAAGTTTTAATGCAGTCTTTTAGTGCCGCTTTCAGAGCGGTCACGTCTGTAACGGAGAACTGTCATGTCCGTAACATTGTTTTTTCCTCATAAATGCGAACACGAAAAATTAAATAAAATGGATATATTATGGTCTGTGGAGAGACAACCCTTCTTCAGTCGGTAGTATTACCTTTGGTTTGCGCAATGTAATTCACAGAATTACTAAAAAATATTTTGCCACCTAAAAGTTAGTTTTTTGTGTCACATGTGTATTTCCCTCATATTAAATATAAAACGGATGTGTAGACTGATATTTTTCTAATGTCTGGACTCCTTTATTAAGGGAGTATGAATATATAAACAGACGTTTCAATATATTGGTATTAAATGCATTTTCTGAGAATTTATATTGCTCTTGCTGTCAAAATGCCAAATGGTTCGAACACATCTCCTACATTTTAACCACAAGAACTATAACTTATTGGGATCCTGGTTTTTTTTCCAGGTTAATGATGACATGATGAGGTCTCCACTGTACAAAGGTGCATTGGTTACTCTTGGACAAACCATTCTACTTCTGATGGCCTTTGCTGGAACTGTGGGATTGACGCAATATGTGACCCTGCCTGTGAAAACCCAGCTAAAGTCATTTTTTTGTGATTCAGTGTTTTTTACATAAAATCATCCTACACAATGTAAAGAACATTCTGTGAAAATATAACCTTGATATCTTTAAAATTGACTGAGTAAGGCCATGTCAAAGATTTGCTCAAATTCGGCCTCAGAAAATCATATTTTTGAGAAATTCCAATTTAAAGATAAGTTATTTTTTAAAACTGCAACACATTTGATCCATAGTTATCCTGCATATGTGACTTATAACACATTAAAGCTGAGATTCTCCCCTTTTTAGTGATATATGACACATCAGTGGAAAAATTCTTAAAGTTTTGTAAAACAGATCTATTTATTATGATGTGCATGTCCAAAAAGCTAAAAGCATAAAAACATTGAAAACGAATGGGGGTACCACAAGAGCTTTATCGTAGCAACAATTACCATGTCAATTCAGTGGAATGATTTGTATAACTTTATTAGTAAAATGAAATATCAGTGAAATGTCAATAATATATCAATTAAATAACATACCATTTCTCATTCTCTGAAATTATCATTCTCTTACTGGCCCACAGTGTAACATTGAGTAAATCTGGAGTAAAAAATAAATAAACAAATAACATTTCAAGGGATAGTTCACCCAAAAACTACAATTCTGTCATAATTTACTCACCCTGATGTTGTTCCAAACCTGTATGAGTTTCTTTCTTCTGCTGAGCAAAAAATAAGATATTTTAAAGAATGTTTGTAACCAGACAGTTGACGGACCCCATTGACTTCCATAGGTGCCGCCAACTGTCTGGTTACCAACATTCTTTAAAATATCTTATTTTTTGTTAAACAGAAGCAATAAACTTATACAGGATTGGATAGGGTAACATGAGGGTGAGTATGAGTATGAGTAAATAATTTTTGGGTGAACTATCCCTTTAACAGGTCAGTCTCAAACTTTGTACACATTCTAAAATTGTCTAGATGCAAAATAAAATCCTGAGTGACAGCAACTCTCCCTCCTTGAAAAATAAAGAACACTTTTCCCCATTGAAATACTTGCAGTTGCAAGAGAAACTGATTTTCAGTTTCACATCTGGACTTCCAGCATTCAAAGCAAATTTTTCTTGCTGGTGTTCCCTCTTCATGTTCGCCAGACAAATAGCTTGGGGTTCAATCACCAAAACTGGCTTGTCCTCCTCATCATGTTGGTCACTGCCTGAAAAAGCAAAGATCATTTTTTTTCAATTCAAAGCAAGATACCTAAAAACATGATTGTGTAACATGCAAGAATGGGAAATGGGTTTAATTTCACATTTAAAATGGATAATGAAGCATTTTATATGAAAATATCAGAAAATATTTTTTCAGTTTAGTCAGACTGGATCTGATTAATTGAGGGGAGGGCATATAGGAATAAGAAACAGCCTATAGCTGGTAAGCAGACTTCAATTCAGAGTGTAATGAAACAAATAAACATCATGCCATAAACGTAATTCATTTAAACTGACTAAATCCCAATCAACAAATGTAATAAACATTTAAATCCACTATTTTTGCATCACAGATATGTGTTAGCATTACATTGGCTGGACACTGACAGTATACATTTAGGCCTACATATTTAGCATAAAACAATAATAACAAAAACTTACCGTCAAATTCCTCGTCAGTTTCGTCAAAGAAGTGTCCTGTTCATCATCACAATCATCCTCCAGAAAATAATCCGCAATAAAACCGGTTAAATCATAATTTGGGTTCAATTCCACCGAGATTAATATCAAGCAAGCTGTTTAAGCAAGCAGCTATTTTCCGTTCCTGCTCATACTTCGGTGTCGCCGGCAGATGTCAAAACAACGCATTACGTTACCATCATCCAGCAAATAACACGTAGCAGGCCAAAAATGTCCTTAAAATAAGTTTAATATTATTGGCAGAATACTAAGCTACAAAACAAATAAGCAGTTCTTAAAATATTGGCTATGACAAGAAAAAATCACCACAGACATCTAAACGCGGCTGACATCTCTCTCTTTTTTTGCATTGTGTTGACCTGATTACCGGCGCTCGCGGATTGATATTAAAGTCTGTTTTTACTCTTTCTAATAGAAAATACACAGAAAAGAAGTTCCTGAACCGATTGATATACGAATCAGCAGTGTTGTTGCGCGAAATAAACGCAGAGACGACTGAAATCAATGTTTAGGAAGCCCACGTCCGTTTTTTTTTTTGCGCAAAAGTATAACGTAGTGTCAATAAAATCATTAATTTCAGTATTTATCATGTTATAAATGAAAATGTAAGTATTGCATCTCAAAACCAATGGTATAATCTATCATTTACAGCAATAAACACACATGGACTATTTTTGTCATTTTTATGGCTATGACTACTTTGACGCTCGTTAACTCATAATTCGATTCTGCGACTTTAGCCGGGGTTTCACAGGCGGGGTCACATATGGTTTGGAAACACTTCTCCAAATGTTAATTCTCATTCTACCACAAGATTGCCACTTGCCAGCCACCAAATACCTGTTAAAAAAACTTTTCAAAACAGTGTTTATTGCCCCAACTGCTGTTGTGTTTTGGAAAATAGTGAATGCAAGACGTGCAATCAGTTCTTTGGCAAAACCGAACTAATGGAAATTTGTAACTTCTTTTTTACAGTGCCGCTTATCGGCCAACTGAAACATGCCCTAGAGACTTTGAATCTTGGAGAGTCATTGAACTACAAAAAGACCAGGCCAAGGAACTCTGACACGATTTCAGATGTTATGGATGGGAAATTGTATGAACAAATGTGCAAAAACCAACCATATCCACATTTTTTAGACCATTTATCAGTGAAATGAAAACTCTTGGTTCAGCAGGATTTGAGTGGTGTTAAAAGGGAAAGATTATAAAATCTTATGTATATGCTATAATTTGTTCATGTGATAGTGTAGCTCGGGCTATGATACAAAATATCAAGCAATTCAATGGGAAATTTGGCTGCAACTGGTGTCTACATCCAGGGGAAAGAGTTGAGAAAGGTAAAGGATATGTTCAAGTATATCCTTATATGGAGGAAGTGACCGAACGCTCTCACAAAGATACGGTTGAATACAGAAGAAATGTAGTGGTTGGTGAAACCTTTGGTGTGAAAGGACCCACACCACTGATGTCGCTGCCTTTTTTGACATTGTCTCTGTATTTATTGTTGACTCCATGCATTGCACTGATTTATGCGTGATGAGACAGCTGTCTACCGTGGTTCGACAGTTCTCACCATAGAGAGCCCTGGTATATAGGAACAGGAATCAATGAGATAGATAGGAAGATGGGACATTTTCAACCTCCATCTAACATCACAAGAATGCCTAGATCTATCATAACCAGAGCCTACTGGAAAGCCTCAGAATGGCGAGCTTTTCTCTTGTTTTATGCTCCCATTGTTTTGAAATCTGTTCTTACATGTAGATTTTTTGAGCACTTCCTCCTTTTGTGCCAAGCTGTTTTTGTCTTGCAAACAACAACCATTACACAACTGGAGCTCTTTTACGCATCTCAACACCTGGATGAGTTTGTGTGGAATTTTGAGACCTTGTATGGTAAATCAACCACATATGACATACAATGTTCACATTCTTCTTCATCTTAGTGACAGTGTCAGAAACTAAGGGCCCTTATGGTGTTATAGTGCATACAGTATTGAAGGGTGCAATGGATTTCTGCTGAAACTATACAATGGCACACAATCTGTACCCTTACAGATAGTAACATCTTTTCTCTTACTGAAGCAAGTAGAGTGCATTGGCAAGATTGTGATGATAAATGCTCACCCTAGAGTGAAGAAGCTGTTTGACACAGTGCTCGATGGCTATGGCACAATTAAACATGCAAGAAGAGCAGTGTTGCCAGATGTACGATAATTATCGTATTTGTACGATAATTTTGACCTCTGTACGATGTACGATCAATAATGGAAAAAATCCTATAATGTACGATAATTTCAGAACTGTGTGACACTTCAAATGATGGTCGTTGTAATAGGACTTCTCATTGATCTAGCCGTGGATTCTACGTCTACCGGGGGAAGAACGTGTAGAGAGAGGGAGCGAGAGACCTTGCGTGTGTGTGCTAGTGTGCCTCACGAAGCGCATGTAAGGACCATAGACTGACCCAACCAATCAATTGTAAGTGCGGGCGGGCTTTTATCTATACTCCCGAATCAGAACCGAGCCCAACCCCCCATTGTGGCATATAACCCTGAAGGTTGTAATACACAAATGAGTTGTGTTATTGTTGAGGAGCTTTGCAGGACACCTTTGTAGAGATTCTGACATGAAGTTTATTCAAGCGGTAAAAGAGTCAAACACTATTTATGCAGTGCATACGCAGTCTTTGAAAAGAAAATGTGTGATTGAGTTGAAAGAGAAGATTTATGTCGTAGCCCTGCCAAATAAAATTGAAAGGGACTGAAATCATTGCAGCTGTATTGCAATGAAAAACTTGAATTAGTGAATTGCATAAAATGCTTTATATACTGATTATTTATCCTCTTTTGGCTATTTATGTTGAAAGCTTGGTGTAACTAAACATGTAAGAGAGTTTTTCTAGTATATATACCTGATATTTTATATTGATGTGTGCAAGTACTGGTATTCACATTCAGGTTTTAAGTGGATTGTTCAAACTGCCTATTGTCATTACTGCACTAGTGTTGAAAAATATAATGTTAAAGGAACTGCCTTCAGTGGATTTCATTTATTTAGAAAATTATTTTTTCTTGTTTGGAGTGAACTAGTTATGTGCAAATAGACTATATGACAAATTAATGCACATTACTTGATATACTGTATATGTTTTAAAGTGCAATAAAATGCATTTTAATTGCACTTAAAAACTGCTTTATTGCTTAAAACTACAAAAAAGTAAACAAACACATTGATTTAATAGTATCAGATACGTCCATTACTTATTAGTTAGTTAATTTTATTGCTTATCATAATTATAGCAAATAAATTAATAAAAAATAAAAAGTACACATAAAACGTGTGTAAAACAAAAAGTGTGAAATAAATATGCATTGAGACAAAGCGTGAATATAATAGGGCAGGCTACACACACACAACTAAACTAAGCAAAGATTGTATACAGAATCAAGAAAGTAAAGAAAAGTGAAGAAAGAGAGAGAGAAGAAAAGAGAATGGCAAGATTACAATCAGTTAACCACAACCTACGAGACACATCAGAGAATCAGGGTCACCTTAAAGGGGCACAATAACTTAGAAACGCATCTAAAGGCTGCAAACAGGTACTTGCATTGACTTCGTTTGCTGAACAAGTTCAGATGCAGGAGATTCTTGAGATTCTTGATGATTTCGCCTGGAGTGCGCAAAAGCGTTCATTTGGGTTCTTGGTGTGGTCCACGTTGAATCCAAAGAAATTAACTTGGTCCTACATTGAATCCAAAGAAGTTAAAGGGGGGGTGAAATGCTATTTCATGCATACTGAGTTTTTTACACTGGTAAAGAGTTGGATTCCCATGCTAAACATGGACAAAGTTTCAAAAACTAAGTTGTACGTTTGAAGGAGTATTTTTGTTCCAAAAATACTCCTTCCGGTTTGTCACAAGTTTCGGAAAGTTTTTTTCGAGTATGGCTCTGTCTTATGTAAGATAGGGCGGAATTTCCTTATATGGGTCCTAAGGGCACTTCTCCGGTAAGATCGCGGCCGCGCGCGCACTCGTAGACTAGAGCAAGAGAGTGAAAGCAGTTCGCCATCAAAGCGCCCTGCCCGGCTTTTGGGAAGTCAATGTCACCAAAGAAGTGTGTTTTTGGTTGCCAGGGCAAGACAACCCTGCACAGATTCCCAAAGAACCCAGCGTTAAGGAACCCGTGGATAGAGTTTGTTTTCCTGAGCATAAACGGAGTTGTGTAAGACTTTTGTTCCCTGCATTTCGACGATGATTGTTTTATAAACAAAGCCCAGATCTACGGATTTGCAGATCGTCTAATGCTTAAGGATCGAGCAGTCACAATGATAAAGGTTCGCGGTCGTGCGTTGGAACCGGACGGTGAGTAAAACTGTTTGTTGAACAAATGTCTCTGTGTGTTGTCACTAGCTTGGCGCGTTAGCACCATGGTTAGCACAGCTAAGCTTCGCCCACACGGCCCGCCCCCAGCCGCTCGTTTTTTTCCGGAAAGACTCGGTACAGCCTATCTTTATGTTAAAAATGTAATAAAACAAAATACTTTTTGGAGATATGAAGGATGCAATATTACTCTATAGGTACTCAAGATTAACAGGAGATTGAGTGAAAATGAGCATTTCACCCCCCCTTTAACTTGAAGATGAAGTTGCCGGAAGAAGACAGGAGAATGTAGTCTCAAAGAGATTGAGCAAAGATATAAACTAATCAGATACTCTTAAAGGTCCTATCAGTTCACACCCATTTGTTGAGGTGACCAATCAAAGATGACCAGGAGAAAGTCTTTGTTCATCTTATCCCCATTTGCATGTTCATGCTGGCATGTAGAATTGGTGCAGTCTTTACATAAAAGTATGGTACAAATATCAAGATGCACTTTATCTTAACATATTGTACACCATTGATTATACAATCAAAAGAGGATTCTTTTGATACCAAGAAATGGGGTTTGAAGACATTAAAGCAGTGATACATCATCTTTGGATATCAACATTTGAAGTTACTCTAACATAACTAAAGAATCATAACTAGTCATAACTAATAAAACATAGGGACATGCATAAAACACAGGATAAATACTATAAACATTTGGGAAAGTTTGTGGGTAAGAATGGAGTAAATGTCCTTTGTGAATTGGAGTTTAACTCTATGTCTTTAACCAAATAGCTAGTGCCGTCTAGACTCTCATGCTGTCTTTGAGGGTGGCAGACACAGTCTCTTGCTGAGATCGTTCAGGAGAGCAGAGGTGATAACGGCCTTTGAAGAGAACTGGTTTGAGGGCCGATGACAACAGGGGAGAGGGGGAAGGTTTTATGAGGCCTAGAGCATTTTGGATTAAGTCCATTCGTTACACCTACCAGGTGGGGATCACGTCACATGATGATACAAAGAGTACTTGAGCAAGAGAGGGCCATTAGTCAGGTTCTAAAAGCTGAGAGGAAATCAAGGCACTTGGTCCTCAGTTAGCAAGATGTGGATGCCCTGGAGGCTGTCAACAAGGTGTAGAGCCCACTCAAGGACTTCACAGATGCCTTGTCTGGAGAGCAATATGTCAGCATCTCCTACCTCAAGCCAGTACTCTCTTCAACACATCCATTCATAAAAATTCAGATGTGGTCACAGATGACCTGCTCGATATTGGGTCTTTTCTTGATCCACGATTCAGAACCACCTACATGGAGAAATAAAAGGTGGAGCAGGTTATATTCAGAGCAATCGCCGAAATAAAGTCACTAAAGGATCAACAGGACACTCTCAGGGGCTAGCAACAGCAGCAGTGCCTGTTCCTCCTCCTGAGGAAAAAATAAAAAAAAATGACTAGTTTGTCCATCTTTTTCAAAAGGCAGAGCACCAGCAGCATGGACTGCAGTAGAAGATACACTCTCAGAAGAGGAAAGCATCAAAATGGAGCTGAGAACCTACTTACAGACTATAGCAGTTGACAGTGATGCCGACTCTTTTGAATGGTGGCGATGCTATAAGGCAAATTTCCCCCGCATTGCAAAGCTAGCTCATACGTATTTATGTATCCCTGCCACCAGTTCTCCATCTGAGAGAGCATTCAGCACTGGTGGCAACATTGTAACGTGCCACAGGGCCGGACTCAAACCAGATGCTGTGGACCATCTGGTTTTCCTGGCTCAAAATTTGTAATTGCTGAAATGTCTTATTTATGTAGCTTTCTTGTTGATAATGTTGAAATGTGTGAATATTGTTTCTAGCTACAGGATAATCCTGTAAGCCAAGTTGTAGTTTATATTTGTTTTATATTTTCAATACTGTGTACTGCACCTGGTTTTGAAGCAATACCATTACTAATGCAAGTTGCATACTTTTGTTTTACTTTTTTTTTTTTTTTTTTTGAATGTGTGTATACCTTAAAGTCCATATTAATGCAAGTTGCCTTCTAAAGGTTCAGTTGGTAAAGAAGTCTTCAACAAGTTGCACTTGTTTTATATTTTCTTTTTAGATTTATATTGATCTATGTTGTTAAAAGCGCTATATAAATGTAGGATTTACTTAAAGTATTAATAATTAAGTATTAAGTTGCACACCTTTTTCTATTTGTTTAAATTTTATGGATGCAATTTACCTTTACATGCTGTTCAGTTGTTAAATAAGTCTAAACTTTGCAGTAATAGGGAAAGGGATTGTTAACATTGTGTAGTTGCCAGTTGGTTTACAAAAGCTCTTTTTTAAAAACATAAAAAGGTTCTGTATTTTTACTGCAAACGTCATGCATTCTGATTCATTCACTTCGTTAGAATCATGAGTGCCACCTCTTTGTAAACAGCATCATTTTTTGGGGCCTTTTTCTACACTATTCACTCATGACAGTAAAATAAAGCATTCTAAATCTACTGCAGTATTTCCTCTCTCAATCTGTAGAAAATGTGGTTAACACTAGGGGTGGGAATCTTAAGGCACTTAACGATCCGATCAGATTCCGATTCTGGGGGTAACGATCCAATTCCCAAAACGATTCTTAACATAAATTTTTTGGTAACTAATTATCCTGCTGTGCAAATACATGAACTTTACATTTTAACCAAAATTGGAGTTACTATGCTTTTTGTTTATAGTTAGAATATCTGTTTGACAGTATTTCCATATTAAAAATGATTATGAAGATTTCTTTCAATACTTTTATTTTATTAACAAAGTTATATTCAGGATTAACAAGCTCTGAATTAAACATGGTAAGCCATACAATTGCAAAGAACAATTCATTAAGAATAAACAGTTCTCAATTTACAACTAAGCGTGACAATTTTTCAGCTTCTTTAGAACATTTTAGACCGCTGTCTCACTAAAATAACGACGTGAGGGCAAACTGTATCGTGGCTCAAGTACCTGTAACATCATGCGAAATCCTTGGTTGTCCACAACGGAGTAAAGGCGCAAATCTTTGTCAATAAAACCCGCCACTGACCGGGTAATTTGTTTCACCTTTTCAGAATTCGGTGGAAGCTTTGCTACTTGCTCGAGGGTCCTTTGACTGTAACCGGGAGTGTTCGTGATTGGAACAGAATGCTGTTTCTCCAGCTCTGAGTGGAACCGCGTAATATGTTTCTTCATATTAGTTTTGTTACCGAAATATTTGAATTTGGTGCCACAGACTTTGCATACAGTATGGCTTATATCAACGACACCTTTTTCAGTGTCTTCAGAAATCAAAAATGTTGCCACACAGTTGATTTCAAATTTGATGGAGCAGGTCGTAGTTTGTTCATTTCATCTTAAACGAAGCCAATTCACCAGCATACAAACGTTCGTCTATCAACAGGTTTTTCTGTTTGGCCAGTGACCACACGCGCGTGCGTGAAGTGGCAGTTTGAATTGAACACACAGAATTGATACTGATTTTTTGACAATCGATTCTGAATAGTTAGATAATGAATCTCGATGCATCGACATTTTCTCCCACCCCTAGTTAACACCCAAGTCATGCTTAAAAAAAAAATATATATACCGTCATATACCGTGAAACCGGTATAATTTAGAAAAATACCATGATATAAATTTTTGGTCATACCGCCCAGCACTACCCATTACCATAACAACTTCAGCTCCATCCAGAGGCTTCCTACTGCTCAGCGATTGTACACACTGTAAACTGAAGACAGGAACGATGATATCAATTTTACCATATCAATCCAAGTCCGAAGATGAAACGTTGGAAGAACTAGTTATTCAACCCGAACCTCAATCGGGTTGGCAAGGATGACTCGAGCAGGACGTTTCTCAGTGATGGGGAGACCGGGTATGGTTGTAACACGGGGAGAGTTGTAACACCACCATTTCCACCAATTGGGGATAAGATAGGAGTCATGTGATCATTTCAATGTTTACCTACTGTCTCCCTGACAACGCATGGTGGTTGTCAAGCCTGAAAACTGACACAATCTGAACTTATCGAGAAAAAACTGATTTTGAGGTAAGAAAGTACATTTATTGATCAAGACTATTTTTTGTCTAGTATCTAAACTATTGCAGATAAATAAGTTTGACTTATATTAGATTAAAATGTAGTTTCTTGTAAAATGTGGCAAAATGTGATGCAGTTTTCCCCTGCTAATTTCAAACCAGTATGCTAATACAGCTAGCTAAACAGTGACTGACAGGGGTGGGGTGGGTTGTAACACGTCCTGAAAAAGTGTTACAACCATCCCCTATCATACAACTGATTGATTTTAATATTTTTATAGAATGCCTAGGCAGTGGAAAAGAAAGACAAACAGAGGTGTGACTGCCAGTCTTTTTAAAAAAGCATCAGATGAGGTCACAAAGAAGGGCAAGTCAGTCAGATCAGCTGCGAAGGCACATGGGATCTGTCATGTAACACTGAGCAGATACTGCAAATCACTGCAGAAGCTGAGAGACAAGGGGTCCAGTGATCTTCCCAGCGTAGGTTACCGGAGCAGCAATAGAGTTTTCTCTGAGGAGCAGGAGAAAGTGTTGGCAGAATATTTGACTCAGGCAGCAGATCTGTATTATGGATTGGCTCCACGTGAGGTAAGCAATATGAAAGGTTAGCTACTGGAGACCAGAGTATAATTGAATACTAGCATAGGTTCCAGATAAATAGATTTTTTTTCTATATGATCATGTTTTCTATTTCACTTTCTTTTAGGTCAGAACGTTTGCATATGAACTGGCTGTAAAGTATGACCTCAAATACCGTCAATGACATCTGGAGCTTCCCAGCTGGACTCTCCTCCAACTCACTCTGGGACGACCTCCTCTCCTCCTCCAGCTCACCTGGGAACGATCTCCTCTCCTCCAACCTACCTGGGAACGACCTCCTCTCCTCCTCCAACTCACCTGGGGACGGCCTCCTCTCCTCCAGCTCACCTGGGAACGACCTCCTCTCCTCCAACTTACTCTGGGACGACCTCCTCTCCTCCTCCAGCTCACCTGGGAACGGCCTCCTCTCCTCCAACCTACCTGGGAACGACCTCCTCTCCTCCAACCTACCTGGTTACGTCTGGCTCCTCTGCAATTCACAATGTCACCATGTCCTGTGCTCCAGATGAGCCAGGCACCTCAGGGTTGTCTCCAGGTCAGGCATTCAGTCCTTCAGCCATGCGGCCTTTTCCAAAAGCAGGGCCAAGAAAAACAACTGGCAGGATTAGGAAGAAGAAGCGGTCTGAAATACTCACTGATACACCAGTGAAACAAGCACTGATGGAAGAACAACAGGGAAGAGGAAAGAAAAGACAGAGCATTGTTGGTAAGAATAAAGGCCAGAAACAGAAAAAGGAGAGAAAGCCCACCAAGAAAATGTTGAACTTTGAGGATTCTGACATCTCAGATGAGGAAAACTTTTGTGTTGTTTGCATGGAGCCATATGGCAACTCAAAGCCGAAGGAGGTCTGGGAAAAATGTACCCGATGCAGTCTCTGGGCCAACAAAGCCTGCACTCCTGGGTTACCGGCATTCATTTGTCAGCACTGTGACTCTGATTAAGAAGACACACACACACACACACACACACACACAGATAGATATTTGTTTTTTGTTAGAAATTGTAGTTTGTTTATCAAGTATACTGTTAAGTAAGTTCGTTCAAGTAGACACATTTACACACACACACAAGTTACAGTTTTTCTCAATTGTTTACACACAAATACTGGTACTTGAGACACAATGACCACAACATGTAACTCATTCACCAACCCCCTGAACCAATCATGCTAAACTACAAGCACAATTCCTGCTTTACACTCAAATTGCAGTTCTAAAACACACTTTTTTCAAAACACTACACACAATTCTCTGCTTTTGGCACAATTTTCATGCAGAAAATCTCTTGTTTTCACAAGGAACACACTGCCATTCAGATATGCACACTGACTCATCACATGGGCAAACACCCGTCACACAGTTTTACAATTAGCAATCAGAGCTTTAGCATAAAAGGGCAACAGGTGAGCTCTTCAATAGAGCAATGGGTGCCAACATTGGATTTATTTATTTTTTTTACTGTAACTGTATACAGTCAATTCTTCTGTTGTTTTGTATGTAGACCACTGTATGTACAACTTTGTGTTGGTTGGGATGTACACATTGTTTTTGTGGGGAAAATAAAATATATTTGTTACCGCGTTTTTGTGTGTTCTGAGTATAAAAAAAATATTATCAAATATTTTACAACACACTTATGTATGTACTGTCTGTAGTAAGTGTATCACTGAACAAAAAAAAAAAAGGGCCTAAGTCATGATGAATGGAGAAGAAGTGTTTTCCATTCATCATAGTGTTTTACACTGAGCACACCAGTGTTCAACTGGTTCTTATAAATGTCTATTCATATGATGGTTTGTGTGTCATTTGAAAACAAAATACCATTTTGAGAAGAAATAACATTGTTTTGAATGTAAAGTTTCATTTAGCAGGAGAATTGAGGGG
Source organism: Squalius cephalus (assembly GCF_949319135.1). Taxonomy (NCBI): domain Eukaryota; kingdom Metazoa; phylum Chordata; class Actinopteri; order Cypriniformes; family Leuciscidae; genus Squalius; species Squalius cephalus. Next base: position 9,303,081 of record NC_137128.1, on the reverse strand, counting down.
TTTTGCCCATTGTGTGTGTGTGTTTTTTTTATTTGTGTGTACAGTTCTGAGAATATGAGGCATGCTTTCAGAAAATGTGTGTAAACAATCGAGAAAAACTGTAATCAGACAGTCTGTTCCAGAGAGGGATTGAGACATAGGTTTTTTGACATAAAAGAACAGTTTTTGAAGCATATCTTATAGTGTGGCATCCATTTTTGCTTCTTTTGTGTAATTGTTACAACTTACCCCAGCATATGTTACAACCTACCCCGGTATTGGGGTAGGTTGTAACGAAGGTACTTCATGTATTTGACACCAACTCACAAGGTCTGTGATAATCTTGTAGAAGATTGAATTGGTGCCATTTGTAGTGAACACATGTGGGTACTTTGTATAAAAGTTTGAGAACTCTAGCTACAAAATTCAGTGAGTTATAGTTACTGAAGCAAAAAGTGTTACAACCATATCGGTTTCCCCTACACTAATCAGTTTGAGGTACATTATGAGATGTTGCAGCTGTAATTCCTCACCATCAGGATTAACAAGAGTATGATCATCAACAAACCCATGTGTATATTTCTAATTTATTGCAGTGCACATGTGGGAACTGTATCAACAAAAGCGCATATGGCGCATACGTTAGCCCAGAACTAAGGTGAATGTACCATACAGTTTTTTGCGAATCCCATGTTGAACTCCAAGATTTGAGAAGCAGTCGTCAGTAAAATGATGTTTGAGGGCTGGTCAAGTTTTTTGCGGGCGGACAACGTACAACATAGACAGGCGTTATGCAAATGTTTCTTCTAGTGATGTAGAACCCTAAAGCAGTAGGATTCGACTGAGAAACGACTTGTAAAGGCGGTTCAGAGTTTATTCTTTCTTTTGAGAGACAATAACTTTATTTATCATGCACTTTCAACTTTACAGAATGGTTACATTCACAAACAGCTACAGTATATTACACACTGCCTGAAAGGGAATATTTGAAAAAACATAATTGGGGCACTTTAATCATTTAGCAGTTACTTTTATCCAAATTGACTTACAAATGAGAGCAATAGAAGTAATCAAACTAACAATAGGGCAGCAATATATGCAAGTACTGTGACCAGTCCCAGTCTAGCATAGTATATGTAGCCAGTTTTCTTTTTTTAATAAATATAGAATAGTAAGTGTTAGTAATAATGGGTAAAGTGTTGCCAAAAGAGATCTTCAGCAGTTTCTTGAAAATGGCTAAAGACTCATCAGCTCGGGTTGAGTTAGGCAGGTCATTCCACCGGCAGGGAACAGCCTAGATAAAGGTCAGTGAAAGTGATTTTGTGCTTCTTTGAGATGGCTTCTGGCAAGCTTCTGGAGGGCACATAGCTCTGAAGCAGTGGGTTTAGGTATCAGGGTGCAGAGCCTGTGGTCATTATATAGGCAAACACCAGTGCCTTGAATTTGATGCAAGCAGCGATAGGAATGGCCTGATCTTCCTAATGTTGTATAAGGCAAATTTGCATGATTAAAAATAAAAGGTTTTATGCAGTTCTAGCAATGTAGTCAATGAAGTCCAACTGATCATCAATCCCAACTCCAAGGTTCCTGGCTGTCCTGGATGGAGTTATGAATGACAAACCTAGCTGAATGGAGAAGTTGTGATGGAGTGTTGGGTTGGCCGGGACCAGAAACAGCTCTGTCTTCGCAAGGTTTAGTTGAAGGTGGTCCATTCAACTTGACATTCAGATAGCCCATCATCACGGGCACTGAGATTCACTTTTGAGGGCGTGGCTTATCAGTAGGGATGTAACGATTCACTCAACTTAAGATGCTATACAATTCACGATATTGGTTTTTACGATACGATTTTCTCACAATTTTATTGAACAAAATGAGAAATAAGACAAATTATAAATTAAAGAAGTGTCCTTTTATTTCTTAATAACATTGAAATATATTTTATGTCAAAAATTCTTCAAAGATTTATAGTCAACAGGGAGTGGAGACTGCAACCCAGGACAGTAGCAATGATCTGAGACATATTTGGAAAAGCGGAGGTGGATATGTTTGCCTCAGCACATAAGCTGTCTAGAATTAAAAGCAGTTCAAGGAATGCCCAAGCGAGCTGCAAGCTCATTCTACCAGAGGCATGGCATACTTGTGGGCATGGGCAAGCAGAATGTCTATTCAAGACATTTGCCTGGCAACTGGCTGGTTATCACCAAATACAGTGCATCCAGAAATTATTCACAGCGCTTCACTTTTTCCACATTTTGTTGTTACAGCCTTATTCCAAAATTGATTAAATTATTTTCCTCAACATTCTACAAACAGACTACCCCTTACTTTTCACCAATTTAGGAGCTGGTTTTACCTCTAAAATGCTGTGTGAAATACTCTTAGGGCAAAAATGTAGGAGTCCTAAAATAAGGACACTGCCATTATTTAAGAGTTTCTCCTAAATCCTTAAAAAGTTAGAAGCTACTTTTAGCCTCAAGATGTTTTGTGAATACAACCCCTGAATTTAAATCAGTATAATTATTTATTTGGAGATTATTTATAATGTAGACCCAGATGCAATAAAATGACTCAAAGTCGTTAAGCATTTGCTGTGTGTCTGCAATTTTAATAGAATCTTTATTTTTCAATGCAAAAAAAGTCTTCAATATCTTAACCCTCTGAGGTCTGAGCTGTTTTCTGGCCCTGGAGGTGTTCTGACATGCTCTGACATTTGTGCTTATTTCTGTTACTTGTGACATTTTCATGGCTAAAGTCTAATTACACTGTATTCAGCACAAACTCTGCTACAATAATATATCAGCAGCATGTATATAAAAGTTTGTAGTTTTGAGATAATAACATTTATGCGTGGTTTGTGAAAAAACAAAAAAAAATTGTCACTGAAATAAGCTCATGAAACCCATACTGATTATTTCTTCATAAGACTTTTGAAAATTGTATCACGTAGCCCAGAATATTTGCTTCAAAACTATGTGAAAATCATCCTGACTGCTCATTCAGAGAAGACAATATATTGATTTAAAAATTTTACGACGTGTTTTGTGTGAGAAAGCTCTATGCAAGAGGCGTGGACATCTCATTATTATGTAAGCTTTTCTCACCTGAGAAAGACAAAAGACACTCCCTAATGGCCCTATTAGGAGCTATCAGGCCCTGCCATTCTGAGCAACCTTGCACAAAGAATGAGGAGATTTAAAAAAGAATGGCTTTTTGATTGTTTTTAATGTATTTACAACACAACATAATGACAAAAAAAAACACATTATTTAACACACTGAACTAAAGACAGAGACTTGAACTGTCACACACCTTTGTGCCATTCCTGAAACATAGTAGGCTACATACCTTTCATTTCCATGGTGTTTGATTTTTCACTTTAGCATGTTCATGTATGGAGACTTATGTGAATGTTGAAGTCAGCAGGACTTATCAGTGGCATCTTGTTCCTCTAAAAACAACAACAACAACAAAACAGCTGTGAACATGCTGATATCAAGAGAAATGCTGCACAATTTGGGGAATATATTTTAGATTTTTCAGGTTAAAATAGCTTTTTAAAATGTACAGAATACACACACACATATATATATATTAGCCTACTTTTACCATGCTGTGTTTTATTAGAATATAAAAACATCCTCGTGTTGAACACGTAGGCTATACAAGCACTGAAAGGTTGCCTATCATTCTAGTTCACATTTCATGTTTCTGTCTACATGTACATATATGACATTAGGCTTAGTTCATGTTTTTACTCCAAACTCATTTCATAACATACATTTTAATCTGGCACGACCAGTTTAACATGTCTTACCTTAAAAATCTTCTCATTTTCAAATCGCGTTCTTCTGAGGTAAATCCGAGGTAAATTCAAGGTAAACAGCACAGCACAGCACAGCTCACAGTTGTCCAAACCCGATGAAAGCAGAGAAGAGTAAGTTACGAAGTCTCTGCTTCTTTGTTTTGAGGTGATGAGGGCGTTTACAGGTCTGTGTTTCTCCGCATGGATCATTTGCATGTCAATCGCTCGTGCGCGCGTGGGTGTGGTCACATTATAGTTAATGAGGACGCGTTTGAGAAACTGTACATGCCGCTGCTTTCGTATGGATTACTTAAAAATAGAATATTTGTTTTTTATATAATTTACATACTTTAAAAATAGAGATTCCAAGCGTTGTATAAACATGCGTTTCAAGTCTGTGTGACAAACATTCGCTGAGTTACAGGTCATTTTCTGTCGCGTTTCAGAATGAGTTTCACATTGAGAGAGACGGCAGAACGCGCATCATGTTTATTTTCTTTGTTTTACGAAAAACACAACATTTTGTTTTTATTATGAGTGTACACAAATAAAAGAAGACATTTAACAGTTTTGAATGATGTACAATACAAGTATGTAAAATCAAAATCAACAGAGTAATTTGCACTGATATAAAAAAAAACGAGCAGATCACGCCGGCGTGATTGCCGACCTCAGGGGGTTAATGCATTACATCTAAACAGCTAAAACAAGTTACTTCAAACATGTATTATGATTCGATAGACTATTGTTGCCACTTTTACACAAATGCCTCACGCACAATGAATTAAAATAATTGAAACAAAACATCCCTTCAAAAATCTTCACAAATTTATGGCAACACACTAAACTTTTTTCTTTTGACCTTCCCCAAATGTTCCCCTTGTCAATCAATCAATCAAATTCCACAACTAATTTGAACAAATTATCCAGATTTTGATTAATCTGAATGTCAAATTATTTACTTATTAGACACCTTCGGGCAATGTTTTTTCTTATGAGTCTGTAGACTAAATAATCGGGTAAACCACCTCCCACATAAAGAGCACTGGTGCGGTTTCTCTCCAGTATGAACAATTCTCTCATGAATTTTCAAGGATTTTGACTGGGTGAAACTCTTCCCACATGTAGAGCACTGATGTGGCTTCTCTCCAGTATGAACTCTCTCATGAATTTTTAAGGATTCTGACCGAGAGAAACTCGTTCCACAGTGTGAGCACTTGTATGGTTTCTCTCCAGTACGAACTCTCAGGTGTACTTTTAAGGAACTGGATGTAGTGAAGGTCTTCCCACAGTCAGAGCAAACATGAGGTCTTGCACCAGTATGAATACGCTCATGCTCTTTTAAATTGTACAGTTGTGTAAAACACTTTCCACATAAAGAACAAAAGTGAGGCTTTACACCAGCATGAATTTTAAGGTGTTTTTTTAAGCTTGATGCCAAAATGAATGTTTTATCACACTGATCACAGCTGAATGATCTCACATCAGAGTGACGGCGCAGATGAGTGGTGAGAACATTTTTGGATGTGTAACTCTTTCCACACTGTGTGCATGTGAACGGTTTTTCTCCAGTGTGAACTCTCATGTGAACATTTAATTCATCTTTGCGACGTAAACTCTTTCCACACTGAGAGCATGTATACGGCCTCTCACCAATGTGAACTCTCATGTGCACTTTTAGGTGTCTTTTATCTATGAAACTCTTTCCACATTGAGTGCATGTGAATGGTCTTACTCCAGTGTGAATTCTCATGTGCTTATTCAGGTGTCCTTTATGTATGAAACTCTTTCCACAATCAGAGCAGGTAAACTGATTTTCTCCAGTGTGAATTCTCATGTGTTTCTTAAGGTCTGATTCATGCACGTAAAACAATCCACACTCTGAGCAGGTGCAAAATCCTTTGACTCCAGATTTTTCAGCTTGATTCTGTGTGAAATTCTCTTCAGTCTTTGAAATGACCAGATTTCCATCTTCATTTTTGAAATCATGAGGTCTTTGAAACAGATGTTGTTCGTCTTCATTTTTATATGTCGGTATTACATTTTCATTTGTGAAATGATGCTGTTTGTCATTCACTTCCATCAGGTCTAAAATCAACATATTAAATTCAATTTAAAACGGACAAATGAGGAAAAAAAAGTTCATTCTTAATTTAGCACAAATATATGTCAGTTTTCATCTTAATGTTCTTCATCAGTCATTAAAGAGAATGGACAACACCAACCTATTTGTTCCTCTGTTTCTTCATCTTTTATTCTGCAGTGTTCTTCCTCAAACTTCATTTTTACAATAATATGGCAGTATTTCTCCTGGAGTAATTCCTCCTGCTCATTTCTTCACCTCCTGTGGGAAGATGGGAATAGTCTCAGCATTTACTCTCTCATGAATGGCTGTTGGAGCGGCTTCACTGACTGAAGGTGTGAATTGTGGTTTTAAGCCCAATTTTGAGCCCAATTTGCAACCTCAAGCGACCCAGTGATGTGTGGCCCGATTCGATGCGTGTCGCAAATGAATTTTTGTCCAAAAAATCCTCAATTGTGTGGTGTCATTATGATTATTTTACTGCTCAAGATCACGTCAGAGTCTGCATGATCCCAAATCATACATTTTAAACATGTTTGATATGTAAAACTTTTGATTGACTGTAAAAACTTGGCAGCCACAAACATGCCACAAAAGTGGAGTATCAAGAAAGATCACACATTCTTTTTTTCTCCTTTGTTTTTCTTCCCGTAAAACAAAACATACTCAGTTCTCTGAGATAACGGGAATGAGTGAGACGCTAGATGCAATGGGGAAAACTCCTCTTTCTCTGATTACAGAAGATTATAGAATAACACATTGAAACTGCATGAGCCTATGGTGTGAACCAATGGATGAGCAGCGAAGCTGCGCGAACCTATGGTAAGAAAGGCCACCAGAGCCCGACAAAATGGAAGGGGCTATCCCTTTATATAAGCAGGCATTCTGCAATAGTTAATCTACAGCTAAGATAGGGCTATATAGCCCAAAAAGGCACTCAGACTACATCACAGAGTCACATGGAGGGTTCTAGCGGCTTGAGCTCACGTAGAGGTCGAAGCCCAGCTTACACAGACAGGACACGTGCTTGTAGCGCAGGGACATCACTGTTTTAGAATCTGGCGGATGTGGATGGCGAGGACCAGTCGGCCTCCACACAAATGTCGCAAATGGACACTCCGCTGGACCATACCCAGAATGAGGCCATGCCTCTGGTGGAGTCAAGTCAAGTCACCTTCATTTATATAGCATTTTTAACAATATAGATTGTTTCAAAGCAGCTTGACAGTGATAAGAAATTACAGTAACAGAGATTGTTTTGGCTTTACAGCAGCTCTAGAATAAAGTTATTGTCCAGCTAAAGTTAGGTTTAATTGATTGATTCACTTCCGTTGCAAAGATCATTAGTTATTAACTTAGGGGCCACTAACACGACACTGTTCTGACATAAAACACTGAACACGGCCCGCTCATCCGCACAAAACAGTGCCTGGTGGCTCGAGAACACAAACCCTGAAATAGATCCCAAGAGTACACTTTAAGTCCAAAGGGGCACTCTAAGCCCATTGAAGCGTAGGTCAATGCAATCATGCCCACTATCCAGTGGGACAGTCTTTGCTTCGTGACCGGATGCCCTTTGGTGCAGTCACCAAAGCACACAAAGAGCTGCTCTGACTGCCTGAACAGGGCAGAGCACTCAATCTATACTCTTAAAGCCAGAACAGGAGGCTCCTGCTCATCCTCAGATGGGGAAAAAGCAGAAAGAGTAATAACCTGTGCTTAGAATGGAGTAGAGAGCACCTCTTCCACATAGCCATGACTTGAATTGAGGATGACCTTACAGTTGTTAGACTCAAACTCAAGGCAAGAAGCACCAACAGAGAGCGCTTGCAAATCATCTACTTGCTTTACCGTTGGTAAGGCTAGCAGGAGAGCTGTCTTTAGCAAAAGGGTCCAGCTGGAGTGGCACATAGACAGATCCCATGTAGGAACTGAGAGGGGGTGGGGCGCTTTTAGCCTCCTCGACCACATCAGAAAGCAAACAACCAGGTTGTTCTTCCCTACGGATTGGCTGGCGACACGAGCGTGAAATGCTGCTATGGCCGCCACATAGAGTCTGAACATGGAAGGGGTGTGACCCTTATCAAGCAGCTCCTGAAGGAACGACAGTACCAGTGAAATGTCACAGGAAGTCAGGTCTTCACTCTGAACTGCGCACCAGTTGAAGAAGACAGACCATTTAAGGGCATAGAGGTGTCTTGTGGACGGGGCTCTAGCCTCAGAAATAGAGTTCAGGACTCTCGTAGGGAGGTCTATCGGCCCAGCATCCTCTGAAACTTCCTGAGGGGGGGTGAGAACCCAACTTTGAAGGATGCCATGAGCCGTTGAATCACCAAGGCCTGACTGGCTTGACTTCCAGCTCATATTTCGGCGCCTGGGTCTTGCAGTGCAAGCCCATTTTTGATGAACACGGCTTGCGTGGGTGCGACCCTGGCAATCGACTAGTTCATTGGCGTGGAGATGTAAAACAACCACCGGCGAAAAGACGCTCAGAGAGAGATATGCTCTATGTATCTCACGATAGAGAAACATCAGTTTTAGTTGCAGAGCTGTCAGTGTTGTGCTCACTCTCGCAGTGTAAGCAGCACTGGGAAATCAATATGGGCCGGCGTGAGCTCACTTAGTCCCATTTCCTCAGCCCTGCGACTCCATTGTTTCTCCATATTATGCTCTTTAGAGAAAGCGGCCCGCGAACGCAGTGAGGCGAGACTAGCGCACTCGCAATGAGAGTGCCATTCTTTAATGAAGGCGGCTTGCGTGGATGTGGTCCCGGTAAGCAACGCACTCAGATGCGCAGTGCTTTAAGAACAAACTCCAGCGAAAAGATGCTCTTTTAGGAAAAATATGCTCTATGAGTATCACCTGATAATTACAGGGGAGAACGTCATTCTCATTTGCCGAGCTGTCTGCGCTGTGCTCTAGCACTAGGGGAATCCTCTCGCGGGGGAATCCCCTCACTGCAGGGAGAGTAAGACATGTGGGACATAGACTGGCATGAGCTCACATGCTCTAGAGAAAGAGAACGGTGGAGAACAAGGGGAGGTCTGTGAAGACAGCGAGATGTGGCATTTTGAAATCAACGCCGGCTAAAAAATGTTTCTTTTAGAGAAATAAGCTCTGTAATACTCACCTGATAGTTGCAGGGGAGGAGCTTCATTCTCAGCTGCCAAATGTCAGCAGAATGCCCGCTTATATAGAGGGATAGCCCCGCCCATTTCAGCAGGCTCTGGCAGACTTTCTCACCATAGGTTTGTGCAGCTTTGCTGCTCAGCCACTGGTTTGCGAAGTAATCTGAGAAAAAGGTGTTTTCCCCATTGCGTCTAATGCCTGTGAGATCTCATCTTACTGAGAAAATGTTACTACAGTCAACAGGTGTGTGGTCACGCAGTGTGAAGGGGAATATTTGCCTTTTGGAAATGACGATCGGCCGTCTAATGATCGCGCTTCTCCTGGTACATCTTTGCCGCGCAATGGTGCCGCCCGCGCTTCTCCCGGTACATCTTTGCCGCGCAATGGTGCCACCTGCGCCTCTCCCGGTACAACTTTGCCGCGCAATGGTGCCTCCGCACAAGGCGCGAGTGTTCACAAAGCACAAACAGATCATTTTGACCATTTGCCCAACGGGGATGGCAGGAGTGGACGTGGTCTTAGTGTACATAGGAGAGCTGTTGCTAGAGGTAAAGGCAGCAGGGGTAGAAGAAATAGCGCTGGAAGTAGCGATAGCTCTTTGGATCCAGTCAGAGCGGCTCGAGGTGGGAGTGGCCGAGGTAGACGTGGCCGTGCTGTGCGTGGGAGAGCCGGGAGATGTGGCAAAAAAAAAAAAAAAAAAAGAAGCATGTAAATAAATTCCAACATCAATTCAATACCTACTATTTCTTGAATATTACTGATGAACTGATCAAAAAGTAGGCTACTGTTCACATGCATTTTACTACTATATAGTATAATAATAATTTAGTGCTTTCTCCTGTTATTGTTGGTTTACTCTTTTCTCATCATTTGGAATGAGGATAAAAAAAATAAAAAATAAAATAAAACATGCAAATAAGTTCAAACATCAGTTCAATATCTACTATTTCTATTTTTTGTTTAGTCAAGTTTTAGTAGTCGACTAAATGTCTGAGGATTTTAGTCTAGTTTTCGTCATGATGCATAATGGTTAAATTGATAATCCTGATTATTTTGCTCAAAATTATAATCATACCGATTGTTGTCATTTGAGAAATGTTTACAGTTCATCAGAATTATTGCACTTTTACCTATAAGCACAAGAGAATGTCAACCCATACACATGGTTTATTTTACCTCATCTAGTTTCCTGATTTATTAAAGTAGGGTGACCAAACGTCCTGTTTTCCCAGGACATGTCCTGTTTTCGTGCTTTTATTTTAACTGGATTGTTTGTTCTTATTTTAATACTGACAGTTTACTTGTCTTTAAAAAATGTAGGCTATTAAATTTAGTTTTTGGCTATTAAAGGAACACTCCGACTTTTTGGGACTTTAGCTTATTCACAGTATCCCCCAGAGTTAGATAAGTCCATACATACCTTTTTCATTTCTGTGCGTTCTGTAAGTGTTATTTGACGCACCCACCGCTAGCCTAGCTTAGCACAAAGACTGGATGTAAATGGATAGTGGTAGCATACTAATCCTAATAAGTGACAAAATAATGCAAACATTTTCCTATTTACATGTTGTGATCTGTATAGTCACAGCGTGTACAAATAACAAGGCTATATGAGACAGAGACCATTTTTAATCGTATAAATACTGGGAACTATATTCTCACTAGGCGTAGGAGCACAGCTACTTGGGCGGAGTGATTAGTGCAGCACACGAGACGCCCTGACCTGTTGATGGTTCCGTAAACAAAACAAACGTGACAGACTAGCTAGTAGCGAACGCGACTCGTGATCATGGCTGACTTTGAGGAATTTTACTGTGTATCAAACCAAGATCCAGAACCATATAGTTTTGAGCCAGAATACACAGACGAGGAGTTACAAACTTTGGAAGCTGCAAGACAAGATGCCGAACAGATTGATGTCGAAGGGAGAATCAGAACGAACACGGACTGGTGGTGTAAATGTGGAACATGCCAGCCTATGCCGACAGAAACCGAGTGCCTTTGTTGTAATGAATGGGACCGGGTATTGCCATCAGTGTCAAGGCTTGATGAGTGATGACAATCAAAATATTTGCGTCACTACCACGGAAGATCAACTGGAAGAAACGCCCCATGCCGAGTGAACCTAATGGTCAGGTGTCCACCAAGTAAGCGATTTTGTTATAATGATCATTCATAGTACAGTGATAATAACAATAAAGGGGATACACGGAGCCTCTATTCACGTAATAGTGTCACTACTAAGGTTACATTACATAAGCATGGCACTGTTACAGTATGGCTAATGTTAGTCATCTCAAAACATGATAACGGAACACTTACCGCAGCAACAGGTGATTCAATTTGTCCTGTCTTTATTATCGATGGGATGGCTGTATCCTTTAGCACACGTTTCATGGTCCGTGTGGCAACTTGCATTTTCTCAAAATAGTCGTCTATAGTAAAATGTTCAGAGCAAACGAAATACTTATTGATGCTGTTTACAGGTGTGTTTGGATACCCAGAACAAGTAGCCATCGATTCATCAGGTCAGCGTTTTTGGTTGGAATTCTATGAAACATCATAGTATTACCTGGTCTCCCCTGTTTATTGTCACAGCTCTTTACAATACAGCGAACACCCATGATTGTAAACTATAAATTTACTATCTAGTAATTGCTGACTCTATTACTCCAACTCTGAGCGAACTCTCTGCTCCTCACCACAGGGCGTCTCGTGTGCTGCGCTAATCACTCCGCCCAAGTAGCTGTGCTCCTACGCCTAGTGAGAATATAGTTCCCAGTATTTATACGATTAAAAATGGTCTCTGTCTCATATGGCCTTGTTATTTGTACACGCTGTGACTATACAGATCACAACATGTAAATAGGAAAATGTTTGCATTATTTTGTCACTTATTGGGATTAGTATGCTACCATTATCCATTTACATCCAGTCTTTGTGCTAAGCTAGGCTAGCGGTGGGTGCGTCAAATAACACTTACAGAACACACAGAAATGAAAAAGGTATGTATGGACTTATCTAACTCTGGGGGATACTGTGAATAAGCTAAAGTCCCAAAAAGTCGGAGTATTCCTTTAAAGCTAGTAGTTTTAGCTGTGGAATAGAGGAATGTGAGTTTTCAATGGTATCTAAAATTTTGGTGTCACAACTGCCTGTTTTTGTGTCATGGTTGGTAAAAAATATTTTTGGCCGATACATTTTCTTAAGTCACCAGCCATTGGCAGGTGAGGCAAAAAAATAGTTTTAGGCCCTGCTTATATTTATGGAGAGTTGATAGACTCCCCTGTCATTTGATGTTTGAAAACATTAGTTTTTGTAAATTTATTTTGCCTGTTAATATGCTGTTATAAATAAAAAGATGCAAATACAGTAATGATATTATTGTTATTCAGGCAGATTAGAACGTTTTATGATTTTTTTATTTGTTAGAATTAGTTTTGCATGCTCTATTTATAACCTGTTTGTTTATCTTATTAAATATATTTTTGTTTTGCTGTTTTGTATGTAAGGAGGGAGTGAAATTGCAAAAATTACAGCATTTAAAGTGTTAAAACAGTTCTGTTGTTATTATTGTCAAAAACAGAATTTAAACAACAAATAAATGTCGGCTCAATATTTTATGTTGCTCTTACATTAGATATGATTTGTATTAAAAACTATTTACCGGGTTTCATAATTTTTTTTAAAAAAAACTCACAATCTTCACAAATTCTAATGTGAAAAAACAGTCAGTCAGTAACGAGTTTACGTTTCACGGACGCAATCTAAGTTACAACATCAGTCGGTTCATTTCGATTAATGTCTGAGTGATTCTCTAAATAAACTGACTTGTTTTGTCGTTTGGATTTAGATTTCTCCTAATAAATGATCAAATGAATATACTCACCGTCTGAAACACATCAGATTAGAGCAGAATGAACGGCTGTGTTCCACTTGTCATGTTTATGTTCCCTTGAATCCCTTCCCTCGCTCACATCTCTTCTTCTTCTCATACACTCGGGTGTGTTTCAGTGCTTCGGTTGCACGAGCGCCTCTACTGGCGGTCTCTATTAAACTCTCTATTAAATCTCTATTAAACTTTCTCACCTTCATAGATTAGATAGCCTACAACCAAGATAAGATCTGTTTTCTTGTTTGAGATTATACAATAAAATCTCATCAAATATGTTTCATTTGGGATAAAGATTCGAACTTCAAATAAATGCTAAGGAGTTTGCATTGACCTTCTGGACTCCTTCAACTGTTGCGTGTAACTGATGTTGTTAGACTTTTAGATGATATAAATATTATTAATACAAATGTGAGCGTTATTAAGAGGTATAAAGATTTACCTTAAAAAACGAGCAGCTCAATGCAAGTAGAAGTTAATGGTCAGATTTAGATTTCTCCCAATAAAAATAAAATAAATGTCCTCACAGTCTGATAAACACAGTGGATTGAACCAGTTTGTTTCATTAATCACAGTGGATTCAACTCAGGGCCATGCACAGGGGGGTGGCCCGGTGGCTAGAGCCATTGCCCCTCTGCCCTCATCGACTGAGGTGCCCCTCTTCCCCACTCACATCACTCACAGTGTATGGGCCCTATTTTAACGATCTGAAACGCAAGTATCAAGCGTGAAACGCAAGTAACTTTGTGGGCGGGTCTCACAAATCTAAAAAAATGCAAATCTAAAAGTCTGAAGTAGCTTCATTATTCATAGGTGTGGTTTGGGCGTAACGTGAAATAAACCAATCAGAGCGACATCTCACATTCCCTTTAAGAGCAGGCGCGCTTGTTCCATGGTGGATTGCTATTATAACAGCGGATTTGCCAGGCGCGCGCCAGGAGCGGTTCACAGCCGAGGAGACCGACGTTCTCGTCAGGGCCGTAAAACACAGAGAAGTGACATTGGGGATGGGAGAAACACACCCAAATTAGCTTCGGTTAAACAGGTGTATAATAATTTGGGTAAATATGTAAGCTAGATTTATGCCTATTTTTTCACATCTTCATGGACACAACAATGATTTCCCTCATGGTAATATTTTTCCTTGTAATAATGTATGGTTTTATAAAAATGAAAACTGCTGCGTCTGTGTGTAGATGAGAGAAGCAAAGTGTGTGTGTTGTGCACACGCTACATTGATTATGGCCAAGCATGCGCCCTTAACCCCCTGGGGTCGGCTATCACGCCGGCTCGTTTTTTTCCGTATGAGTGGAAAAAAAAAAAAAAAAAAAAATTTCATTTTTATCTTATATGCTTGTGTTATACATCAATCGATCCTGTTTAGTGTGTATTTTTTTTGTGTATGCTCATAATAAAAACAAAGTGTTGTGCTTTTCGCTAAATAAAGAAAAATAAACATGATGCGAGTTCTGCCTACTCTCCGTCAGTGAAGTCAATTCTGAAACGCGTCCGAAAATGAACTGTAACTCAGCGAATACTCAGTCAAACAGGCATACAGACACACAGGCATGAAGCTTGAATTATCTTCTTTTAAATGAAGTAATTTTTATAAAAAACAAATATTCACAGTTTATATAATATGTATGTAAAGAGAGAGATGTCAGTCGTTCTCATCTCAGCTAATTAAGTTTTAATGTGACTCCGCCTACGGAGACCGCGCTATTCAAACGCAAATGTGAGGCGATCCATATAAACCTGTGAAACGCCCACATCCGCTGGATAAGGCCGGTGAAACACTGGATGCGTGGCGTAAGCGTCTCAGCTGCGTGGCGTGTCCGTTTTTATTTCAGCTCCCATGTTAACAGTTTAGAGTTTGCACACTGCCTGTGTGAGACGCGCGTCTCAGGCGCGGCACGAGCCGCGTGAAAAACGCGTGCATTCTAGAAATAGAACCGACGCCTATTTTTCACGCGACACGCAAGCATCTTGGAAGCGTTTCCATGCTAAATTGAATAGGAAAATCTGTTTATTTGTCATTTTGACACGAATACATATTAATATATGTCCTTTTGATGTTTAAAAGTGTCTAGGTTTTGACATAAATGCAAATATAAATGTAATTTTACAAAATATGATCGATTTTCAAATACTGCTGTATTGAATGAACAGCTTTTAGCAAACTCGATTGCTATACTGAGATGAGGAATATATACTGTATGTGTTTTGTCAAAAATAAAGTCATCAACTAACTAATGAATCCTTTACTTTGAAATACGTATGATAAAATGTATACTTTAGTTTTGAAAGACGTTGACTAGTTTTGAAAAGATTATAAAGTATGTATGTGCATGCATATATATATGTGTGTGTGTATATATGAAGAGTTCAGATGCAAAAGCCTCTAAATGCCATCTGAAATTTTCAGATTTATATAATAATTACAATAATTAATTCTACATTCTACATTTACAATAAACTGCCAGGTGTCAGCTTTCAAATGAGATCATACTTGTGCTTTTAGTACAAAGGGTTCATGAACTGTATCTGTTTCAGTTTGGGTATGTCATTTCTGGGGATTTTTCAAAAGTGGGGTTGCAGCTTAACAGGTTAACTAAAGGTATACCATTTATAGGCGTGTTCCCTGAACCATACCTTAGAAAGCTGCTAAAGATATTCCTTCTTACGTGTGACGTTACCCAGTGCTGCCCGTGGCGATGGTGCTGAATCTGCTGATATTGATGGCTTGAGAATCAATTATTCACTTGTGCAGGGGCTGCTTCACTGCGTTATGTGAGAAAGCGGTGTTCTTTATAAAAGCAATTCAGAAATGTACGTGGGTTGGGTGAGAAAAAACACTGACATTATGGATTCGGATGGCAATAAAATCACAGACTTACCCCTGTAAATGTTTAAAATACCATACAAACCCATGAGAAACAGTTAGCGTCTACTTACAACTTAACTGACAGTATGCTTTCACTGGCCTTTGAAAGCACACTTTTAGAACAACTATTCGCTGTATCGCTGCCGTAGTTTGAGCAAACTCCCCACCACAATCATTCCCTTTAAATAGACTATTAAACCTATTAAACTATTAAATAGTTTGCCAGCTGATGTACCTTTGATTGTTGTTAGATTTTTAATTATATTATCCAGTGTAATGACAATTTTATTCTTAGCTTTAGTCCTAACTGCTTTTTCTCAATGTTTTTCACTCTGTTACAGGTTGCCAGGAAGAATCCTTCTCTACATTGTTGCTGTTCCTTTTTGATCCCTTTTCTCCTGGAGTTCTTTCTGGTGTCATTAAAATGTCTTAACTTGAATTGTGTCTGTTCATTATACTAGAGACAGTTACACAACATTAAGAAGATATTTTTCAATGTCAGTATAGCCTACTTTTTTCATATTGGATAGTCAAGTAACTCCAGGGCTGTATATATGTACATAGACATTGAGGGGGACAAGTCTATAATTATATCAATAATAACAATAGTATGTCAATAGTTAGAAATGGGCAAACTGGAAATTCAATATTGGAAATTCTTGCTCCGCTCTGTTTTTAGGATGGCAAAAAGGTTTAAAAGTTACATTTTAGGCTGGTCTACCTTACAGCGACCATCCAAATAGATAGCCAATCAAATCATAGAGGGCGGGGTTTACTGTTCACAGAAGCAGAGCATGTATTCCATCAGTTTAACGTTGAAAGAGTGCGAGGTAAGATGGAACTGTAAAACTACTCCACTTTTTTTCTTGAATATGGCCATTTTGAGTGATGAAAGTTGCATGTGTTCAGTATCAAAGCTATTTTATCAATTTAAGTCTCGGGGCAATGTTGACTACAGTTTATGTGCTGCTGAGTGAATGTTACAGCGCGATCTCCGCTCTGTGTGTGTGTGTGTGTGTGTGTGTGTGTGTGTGTGTGTGTGTGCGTGCGTGTGTTCGTAAGTGCGTGCGTCAATGAAAGCAGCGCATGGTGTCTAAGGAGTAGCCCGAAAGGTCCGACCTATATAAATAAAGGTCCTATAAAACCCATGCAGAGCTGCCAAAAGATTTACAGCTTTGCATCGTTCAAACATCGGCCGGAGATCATTTGCGATCAAAGGCCGACGTCGAGGCGACATATTGCCGATGAGCAAACGATCTCTGAGCGACGTCGTGCCGATGGAACTTTGTACATCGGGCCAACGTCGGCCCGACGTACGTGTGCTATCTGGGTATCGACTCATTTTTTCATTTCATAACTCCTGACACAAATTAAGACATAACTGTCACTATAAGTTTCTCAGAATACAATAGTGGTCAAAAACTGAAACTTGAGTCTTATATCTTTTTAATGATGTATAGTTTGTCAAGGTATAACATTAAATCTGATAGTAAATTTGAACTAAATAAAAAAAAAAAACGCTTCAGTGCGCCGACGCACTGGTGAGGCTTAACAGGTTAACCCATGGTATTAATACGAACTACATTAATTGCTAATTTGGAATTCCACCATGGAAAAAGTGGGCCGGTATTGGGCCTGAAACACACGGGCTGAAAAGTGGCCCCACTCCGGCCCTGCTGGAAACTCAGGTAAACTCCCTCTGCAACGTTACAATAACAGGCTACTTTTATCAGCTTGAAGTTGAACTAATGCTCCATGCTCGTACCATGATAAGTATGGAACCCTAGCAACCGTGCCGAATTTTGCCACTGCAAGCACCACTTCACATTTTCTTCAGGAAATGTACATTCTAGGTTTGTAGATAAGGTTTCTCCATGATTCAAATGCCCTGCCGATGTTGAGCCGTGTTTTTTCACCCGAAGTTCATCCGATTCACGTTACAAGCTTCAGCATTGATTTTTTATCAATATGTGGAGTTTGTGTTGGAGTCTGTGTTGTCTTGGGAGCAGGTTGTTTCTTATTGTTATCAGACATGTCATAAGTTGCATAAGTTATAAGTCCATGTCATAAGTTGCAGTGTCGTCGCTGTTGAGTGCAAAGTCAGAAGGCTAGACGAGGCGAGAGGCTCGGGAGCACGCGTGCAGGTCATGTCACTGGATTTCGCGGTAAATCCGACCCGGCACCTTCACATAAAAATAAGAATACTTGCTTTCCGAGGTAATAGCAAAACCCCGCAAAGTAGATCATTTTAATGTGAGATTACAACCCCTTCACACACAGGCAATAAAAAAAGGATTCATTTTAGTAGAAAAGTTACATACAGCACCTTTAAGCACAATTTTGAAAACAGGGCCCGGTTTTTCAAACCCCTTCACACAATTAGCACAACACTACACCTAAGTAACACAACACCTCCGATCATTTGCAAAATGGAACACCTTTGTCAAAACTATACAATGTCTTATAAAAACCTTATTTTGTTATCATAACATAAACACAACCATCATATGGGCTGATTCTGTTTGAATCAGTTAAACACTCCTGTGCTCAACCTAAAACACTTTTAGCATTTACACTGAGAAAGTGTAAAAATAAATTCACCAACACCAGATCACTGAAAATATCAGTCAATAGTCAGTCAATAATACTGAACATTTCAACAAAACATTCATAACAAAACATTTTCCAGTTTTCATACAGTATTACTGAACTACTGTAAAATAAATTACATATCCAGTTCAGTACCGACCCCCCAGGGCCTCGTCAACATCACAGGCTATATTTTCATTTGCAAGGCAACGTGGGAAGAATCTTTTGGAGTGACGAATCCACCCTTGTATGGATGCTGGTTCAATCTGATCACATGCTTCCTCCATAGCTTGAATGAGGGGCATCTGGACATAGGGCCGGAGATCATAAACCTTCCACCGCCATGCCGAGAAGAACTCCTCGATGGGGTTTAGGAAGGGGGAGTATGGTGGAAGGTATTGAACTGTAAATTGTGGGTGTTGATGAAACCAGTTTTGGGCCAGAGCAGAACGATTGAAAGCTACATTGTCCCAGACGACAATGTATTGCATCTGGTCCCTTTGGTTTGCTGCTGTGATAATATTGTGTAATCGGTCTAAAAATGTAAGAATGAGGTCAGTGTTGTAAGGACCCAAGTTGGCATGGCGGTGGAGGACCCCATTCTGTGTAATGGCAGCACAAAGGGTAATGTTACCCCCACGTTGCCCTGGTACATTGACAATAGCCCTGTGGCCAATGATGTTTCTTCCCCTTCTTCGCACTGTTGTCAGGTTAAATCTAGCCTCATCACTGTATATAAACTCATGCGGGACTTCCTCCGCATCCATTTGCAAAACTCTGAAATACAGCAAAAGATCACATTGTGTACTGTAGATCAATATACTGTAGGTCTGCTAGACAGTAAAATTACATGTACAGTAAAAAGGTTATGTGTGCAGTACACAATACTACAGTCAGTGAACAAAACGTACCACCACATATTCACGCCGCAGGACTTTCACCCTGTCTGAATTTCTTTCAAATGGCACTTTATACAGTTGTTTCATCAGAACTTGATGTTTTTTAAGGATATGGGCTATTGTTGACAGAGAGACCTGTTGGACATTATTGAAAATTGGGTGATCATTGTGGACTTGAATTTCTCAAAGTCTGATTGCATTATTGGCCAAAACGAGATTTATGATCTCTCTCTCTCTTGCTCCTGTGTGAATATGGGGCCTCCTTCCTTGGTGTTCTCGACGTTCAATCCTATGTTGGCCAAACAAAATACATGTAGCTTACTGTAAAATGATACAGGAATAGATACCAAAACTGTTGATACATGGAGTAAGCTATGGATTTTCTGTTGACGGAATATATACGTTTCTCACCTGTGCTCTTGACGAAATGTCCGAACTATTGATGCCACTGTGTAACTGCTTAGGCTGTACTCTCAGTCCAGCCTCCCTCAGTGTTAGTCCGTGGTTTATTACATGGTCCACGAATTTTGTTACACAGATTTGTTACTTCTTCTTTGTGCATGTCCTACCCCTCCTCCAGGTCTACCTCTACCTCTACCTGGTACTCTCCAGATTCCCCCTCATCCGCACTCTCCCTCTTCCTCTGACACCATCCATTTTTGTTGAAGACAAGTGAACTTACCTGGGGCACGTTCAAGTTCAAAACGGTGCGCAACGTTTTGCTACGGTTTCCGGGTTGAACATCATGTTTCCTGGAAACGGCGTGCACCGGTGTGCAACGGGGTTTGAGATACGTTTTCTCTTGTTTGGTGGGTGTGTCAGAACTGCAGTCCAATCAGCAGCAACATGTAGGCTATATAAAGCACGCGGTATTAAAGTGAACTCGCACAATGGGTTCAAGGAAAGTAATTTACAAATGTGTTCGATGCAGCTCGGTATACGCAACAACTGAGGATATTAGAAGACATGTTTGTCGTAAGTTTTATTGTAAAAATATAGGATATCAACATAATGATGTAGTTGTTTATATTTTTAGCTTCATTGCAAGTGTATGACATTTGGTATAGAAATAAACAATGGTAATTAAGTGCTTTTCCTAAAAATGAGAAAGAAAATACAGGGTATTAAAACAGTATGAACTACAAATAAAGTCAGTATGTGAGGCTAAATAGATGTGTTTTAGTCTGAATTAGGTAAGATGTGTGCTTCCATTTCAGTTTCAGCAATCCCTTCACTCGATTGGGATGTTCTCTTTTGTTCTGGGCGGCAAGTGCAGTAACTGTAACATCGGGCATATTTTGTAGTATTACAGTTTTTCTGGATTGCTAAAACACTAAACCCCATTCTCTGAACCAAATTCTCAATAGTCTAAACCAATGTGTCGAATAAATCACTCTTTATGTAAAACATTAAACAAGTTCAGGTCGTTAAAACACCGTTTGCAAATCTCATGCACTCTTTTTTCAAAACTCTAAACACATTCTCACTCACTAAAACACATTTTGCACTGTGATGCACTTATGTTTCAAAATGCTGAACACAGGCAGGCGAATGTTAAACACAACTGTAACACAGTTGTCATCGTTTACACACAACGACTCAAAATTGTTCACACTTATTTCTAATGATGTGACCAAACCAACATACATAATACAAGTCAGTTCAGAGTCCCAAAATTGACTCAAAATGTTGCACTGAATGTTGATACCAATAATGGATGGTGACAATACAAGAGGGAGAGAAGGAAGAGTATGTGTATAAGAGGAGGTGAACAAGCAGGATGAGGATGAGGATGAGGAAGAGCAGGTGTGTGAGAATGTTGTCAAGGCTGGATCTGCTTTAGGGTTTTTCCCTTTGCCTGCAAACATGATATTGTCTGTGATGTAAAGAAACTCCTCTGGCCGGACCAACATGAAGACATGATGATGAATCAATCTCTCATTGACCTTGATTCTGCAGTTGCACAACTCCTCTGAGTGACTATAACATGCTTTTCATTTAGAGCTTTTTACTGTAACCTTTTTGTCTTTTGCAGTTGGGTCACTGTATTTTCACAGTATGCAAGAGCTGAATATACAGACATTCGATAGGCCTACTATACAATATCCATTACAATACTACACTTGCAGTGCATACAGTACAATATACCATTTATTCAGCTTACTACTGTACGTTGTCATTACTATACTTTTTTACATAATTGCAAAATGTGTTTACTTTGTTACACTATACTTTTTTCCTGTAACTGCATGCTCTGGATTCTGTGTTCTCCATTTTTCTCTGTAGTGTCTAATAATGATCTGTAGTGTTTATAATATTGACTCATGTGTGTATGATCTAAAAGTATTGTCTGATTTTGAGCACAGGTAAAATGGTTTTGAGGCAATTGTTTGATTTTGCCAGAAGAGTCAGAGGTTCTCTGAATGTGGTTTGAAAATGTGGTTTTGTGTTCAAGGTTTTGAGAAAGTGAGTGATGGTTTCAAGAAATGTGTTTTAGCAATTCAGAAAAACTGTAAAAACATATTTATACCGACTTCATCAGGCTCAGAAAATTCTTCACAAAGAACACAAAGAATGGCCTTCTCAGCTGCCATAGTTGCAACTCTTGCGTCATCAGAACAGTGTGTTCAACGCATCACCGTTTCTGTTTAAAAAACGTTGTGCAACGTTTTGTCGGGGCTGAACGCAGCCCTGTTGCCTTTTTATAGTGCTTAACCCTCTGGGGTCTAAGGTGTTTTTGGGGTCCTTGAGATGTTCTGACATGCCCTGACATTTTTGCTTTTTTCAGTTGCTTATAAACATATTAATGGCAAAAAAAAATTACACACTATTTAGCACAAACAGGACTACCATGAAATGTGAGCAACAAGAATGTACATGTCTGCATTTTTGAGAGAATAATGTTTATGCGTGGTTATTGAAAAAACTAAAAACTAAAGTTTCTGAAATAAGGCCATAAAACACATTCTAAATATGTGCCAATAAGACTTTTGTCTAAAAGATGTCATCGCCTAGTGTTTTTTCTTCAAAATGAAGTGAAAATCACCCTGCCTTATTATTCACATAACACAATACATTGATTTGAATTTTGTAAAGCACTTTCTGTTTGGAAAGGCCATATGCGGAGTGGGCGTCAACGGTCATGCATATATAGTGGCTCACACCTGAGGAGACAATGGGGCCCGCATACTTAATTAGCCATTCATTCAGGTGAGTCACTGAGCCACAAGAATGCAAGAGCAACAGTTGGAAGCATCTCAATTCTTTTTTATTTTTCCTCATATTGTGCTTGCAATTTGGCCTATAATATCCAAGGAAAACATGTCTAGTAATTGTGCAGTTAATTCTCATACTGTATTTTCAGTTTTGGAATATTTATGCTCTCCCCAAATTTGTCAATAATAAAACACAATAAAAGTTATTTAAAGAAAAGGCTTATATTTACCTTTTAATAGTTTGTTTACATCTACCTTGTAAATATATTTTTTTTATTAAAAAGGTTACAATTACAACAACAATTCAAGTGTAATCTTTCTTTGTAAAAACTAAAGTATACATTTTATCATACATATTTCAAAGTTAAGGATTTGATTGATTATTTGATAACTTTATTTTTGACAAAACATATTATATTTAACATAAGCAAATATTGGCAAACAAAAGCTTATTTGAGGTGGCAGATATTTTACATTAAAAATGTATAATCTATCCAAAACTAATCAACGAAATGTTGTCTTTCATATGTCTGTAACATAGGTCTTTCATTTTTATTATAAGAAATATAAATGTTAATTTGCAGTTTAAATCCAGGAAATTTGTTAATGAAAAAATTATTAAAAGTAAGATACAATTGATACAAAACGAAATTCGTTTTAAAGAAAGGATTTGTACTTTCTGTTTTGAGGTCTCTGTGAAAGTTTGAAAGTCTTTTAGTGATTTTTTTAGAGCGCTCGCGTCCATAATGGAGAACTGTCACGTAATATTGTTTTTTCCTCATAAATGCGAACACGAAAAATAAAAGACAAAAGACTTTTAAGTAAAACTTACTCCGAAATTGTGTTCTCGGCGGAATTCGCTCTTCAAAATGCTGCCGTTCGCCGTCTGAGTTACAATCTTCCTCTGAGGAAAAGGTGCATTCTTCCTCGCCGTCCAGAATCATCTGAAGGGAGTCTTTATTACCGGAGAAGCGTGTCATACTCAAAACGCGATGAACTATCAGTAAGTCTGATGAAGAAACTTTTTATGGCATTGATCGGGGGGCGGGTGCGCTGCATACTAGATCATCTAACGATTTACATGTGAATCGCGCCAGGGGCGGGGCGGCCGCAGCTGATTATAGAGATAATGAGGCAGAAGGAAAAACGGTACCTCTCCTTGCTTTCAAACGGATTACATGAGTTGAAAACATTTGTTTTTTATATAAATTACTTCATTTAAAAGAGGAGATTTCAAGCTTCATAAAGACATATCTCACGTGCCTGTGTGAGAAGTATTCGCTGAGTTATGATTCATTTTCGGACGCGTTTCAGAATGGACTACACGGACAGAGAGAAGGCAGAACTCGCTTCGTGTTTATTTTTCTTTATTTGGCGAAAAGCACAACACTTTGTTTTTATTGTGAGTGTACACAAAAATAATACACACTTAACAGGATAGATTGATGTATAACACAAGCATATAAGATAAAAATTAATATTTTTATTTTATTATTTTTTTGCACTCATACGGAAAAAAACGAGCCTATCGCGCCGGCGCGATAGCCGACCTCAGGGGGTTAAACCTGATTGGTGTGTCTACAATTAAGCACCAGTGTGTGCACACCTGGTGGCTGTGCTTAACCAATTGGTTCATGGGTGTGTTCATTTGAAAGCCTTTGCTTTGAAATTGCAAGGAAATGACATCGTGATAAAATTCTGTCAAATGCATACAAGTGTGTTTAGTGTTTTGCAAATCACTGTGTGTAATGTTTTGCAGAAAGTGTGAAGCTGACAATGTGCTTACAGTTGTGCAAATCTAAGCCGGTGTTTTGCTACTTGAGTGTAAGGTTTTGCTAATTGTGGGAAAGTTTTAATTTTAGTGTGTAAGCAATTGAGAAAAACTGTAGACTAGACTAGACTAACTCTTCCCACATGAAGAGCACTGGTGCGGCTTCTCTCCAGTATGAACTCTCTCGCTTGGGTTCTTTGCTCATGCTCCACTCTGCTCATGTTATGAAAATATTCGTGCTGTGGAATGTTTCAGTTTAGATTAAGTAAAATTAGAACATCTTTCTGTCTGTACCGTCTTGGCTTCTTTGCTCACTTTCATCACTTTTGCTCTTATTCTTGTGCACTGACTCATTTAGCAAACTGAACAGCCAATCAGAGTTCTCTCTCTCATCAACGGCCTTGACACTGATTCTACATATTAAATCGGCCCAAAAAACCCGAAAGCATCCGACTAGAGCCAACAGTGCGGAACACACCAGAAAACTAAGTTGGTCGACGCTCAAAAACAGCCCGGACGTTGCCCGACAGCTGACTGTCGGCTTGGTGTGTCCCTGGCTTTAGTTAAATTAGGATATTTAATGGGATACTTCACCGATTAGCATTAAGCTTTGAATCAGTAGAAACCTGGTAATATTTTCGAATGACCGTGCTTCCCTCCCTCATGTCCCCCTGAGACGAGAGATTTCTGTATTTTTTGTCTGGAACAAAAATCGGCTTTTTTGGCCAGAGGCGAAAGACTACAGCCAGTAGTAGGAGCTCGTTCAGCATGTTTTCAACCCGCTCATAGGGGGTGCGATCTCACTCACAGAATGTACAAATATCAGCCATCTTTTTTTTTTTTAAGCTAAGCTAACAGGCTCTTGCTCTGTGGAGAAAGCTGAGTAGTAGGGGTGACCATACGTGCTCTTTTTCCCAGACATATCCGGCTGAGATTTCGAGATCGCCCAAAATGTCCGAGATTCGGCTTTTGCTTTCTACAGTCGCCATTCATTATGTTTACATGCACACCTTTTGTTTCAATCGGACTGAATTAATTCCGATTGGTGAATCTGAATGTAGTGTTTACATGAACGCTAAACCAGTGATCGGTTGGTGTGCGTTTTAGCATTGCTAAGAAAATTCCTGTGTTTTCGTCTCAGTCGGGATCCGTGTGAAGAAGAATGCATGACCTGCAAAGCTGGCACGTACGTGTCAGTGTCAAATAATGTAATAATGTAAACATAATGAATGGCGACTATAGAAAGCAAAAGCCGAATCCCGGAAGATGATATGGCAGAAGGGGATTTTGAAGACCTGGTGCGTGAATCCGATGTTCGCGGCTACCTGTACGAGCCGTTAATGGGCCTCTAGTTGGTTCACGTAGTGTTTTTGCGTAGCGCGTCTGTGTTACACGTCACCACGTAGGCTCACTATTGGCCGACGCTGGTCATGTGTGTGATGCGTGTTGACGTGCAACACAGACGCGCTACGCAAAAACACTACGAGGCCCAGAGAGAAGGAAATGAATAGTGGAATAAAGTCGTTATTTTTGTTTGTTTTTGCGCACAAAAAGTATTCTCGTCGCTTTATAAACTTAAGATCGAGCCACTGGAGTCACTTGGACTATATTAACGATCTCTTTAATAACTTTTCTGGGCTAGCAAGTTTCGGTCACCTAGCAGCCTATGGAGGAGTGATCAGCTCTCAGATTTAATCAAAAATATCTTAATTTGTGTTCCGAAGATGAACGAAGGTCTTACGGGGTTGGAACAACATGAGGGTGAGTAATTACTGACAGAATTTTCATTTTTGGGTGAACTAACTCTTTAAACTTCATTACGTACCCCTGTGCAAACCAATTCAACAATTCTGCCATAAATTTGGTGGTGCACTGGAGTGCATTATATCGAAAGATGTTCCTAATATTTTGCCTCCCCTTTATGTATGTTAATGGAGTGGACAAAATACTAGGAACACTTTTCAATATAATGCAACGCCACCACCCAGTACGACCTCAATAATAAACACAAAGTAGATTTATCACCTTTCTGTTATGTCAACATATTTATTTGTATATCACCTTATGTCAACAAAAACTGAAAATCTATAAGCCTCGTAAAAGCAGAATTTATGGCAGAGTTGTTGTATTGGATTGCATTAGGTTGCACAGGTGTACATAATGAAGTGGACGTTGAGTGTATGACATTGACACAAATCGTGAAGGTAAGTTAAGTTATGGACAGAGGAAATATTATGCCTGCTGTGCTCTAATTTATAATTTACATTTTAGATGTGTTAGTACAAGTAATCAGGGGTCTCCTGGGACAGGGCTCAAGGCATGGGCATAATTTACATTTCCGATTACCTAAAATTGTCCCCACCTCTAATTTGTTAATAATTGCATATGTGTAAAAATGTATTGAATTTGCAAGAAAAAAACTAGAAAAATATGTTTGTCAGTGACAGTGTATTACATGGTGGTTGTCCATACAGGCATCAGGCAGAGAAAAGGCAGACAGAGAATGCGAGAGCGATGTAGCCCAGGCCTGGCAGAGAGAGGAGAAGAGGACCAGGTAAGCACTTCACCTGTCAGCTGTAAGGGTATCTAATAGAGCCTCAATATGCTTGTCAGTGACAAATCTCTCTTTTTTTATCGAAACATCTCAAAACATACATTTGTTTTAACAGAATAGTATCAGTTAGGCTGGATTATATGTATAGTACAGTCGTTCACAACATGATTGCAAAGAACATGATTCTGGAAATATCTGACATAGATATATACATTTTATGTACACTACCAGTCAAAAGTTTTAGATGTTGTCAGAAAGGTGATTATTATACTTTATTTTTATTATTGAGGTTGTAGTGTGTGGGGGTGCAAAAGAGCTGTAGTTCTTAAAATTCTTCAGTATTGCTGAAAGAAAAGAATGGAACTGGCATGAGGTTTTCAACTGATTTGTTTGGATGTTCCAAACTGAAACAATTGCACTTTGTTTGTTTTGACAGAGTCTTGGTTCTACTGATGAATCAGAGTCAGACGTTGACGATGGAAGTGAGTACGTGCCTACACCAGCCTCCTCCGACAGTGAAGACTGCAGCTTGGATCAAGGTCCAGAATCTCCAAAAGATACGGAAATACAAGTGAACAAGATCAACACAAGCTTCCCTCAGAAAGTTGATAAACTCGAAGGGTTGACCTGGAACAAATAACAGTGAAGAGGTGCCAGAAGGGAGAGAAAAGGAAATGGGACAAAAAGCATTACTGTATTTATTGCAAAAAGCCACAGAGTAAAATTGCACGTCATTTAGAGAGAAAGAACAAGCAAGAAGAAGATGTTGCTAGGGCAATATGCTTACCCAAAAATTCAAAGAAACAACGTCTCTTATTGGATCAGCTTTTGCTACAAAGGTGACTATAACCACAATGTAACGGTCTTGCAGACAGGACAAGGGGAGTTAGTGACTTTTAGACAACCTACAGAAGTAGTAGATTCACATGAGTACTTGCCCTGCAATTATTGTTATGGATTTTTCTGAAAACATGAGCTCTGGAAGCATGAGGTTTCCTGCAAAAAACAAAATGGTCTCCCTCGGGAAGAATCCAGGAAAAAAAGGAGAGTCCAAGCTACAGCTTCCCGTCTCATTCCAATACAAGGAAATACAAGAGAGATGTAGTAAAATCATTGGTAGGATGCCAAATGATGAGGTGTCTCTTAATGTAAAATCAGATGCACTTATCTGTGAGTATGGTGACAGATTGTTGGAGAAGCATGGGAGCGATCCATCCAAAGATGGTTATGCAAGTCAGAAAATGAGAGAGTTGGGGAGATTTGTGATTGCTGCAAATGCACTAAACAAAAATGTAAAAAAAA
The DNA here is from genome assembly GCF_949319135.1 of Squalius cephalus. Classification (NCBI taxonomy): domain Eukaryota; kingdom Metazoa; phylum Chordata; class Actinopteri; order Cypriniformes; family Leuciscidae; genus Squalius; species Squalius cephalus. The sequence continues at coordinate 9,274,979 of NC_137128.1, read as the reverse complement.
AAAAACTTGAGCATATCTTAGTTCCACCAATGTTTAAGTTGGCTGTTGATGCAGCTAAAAAGGCATCTGGCTACACTAAATCAAAATACCGATATGATCGACCATCTCTTGCTGTAAAACTAGGACACACTCTAAAGACAGTTGGTGAAATCATGATAGGTCATTATGTAAAAGAAGAAGACGAGGTAGCTGCAAACAGGGTCAGGAGCTTCCTGGGGTTAGTGAGCTCAGAATGGAACCACTATGTCTCTCGCATCGTGTAAGGACAAACCTGGAAGAAAACAGGTGGAACAAGAAGGAAATGATCCCTCTCACTCAAGACTTAATTACACTTCAAAAATATTTGAAGGCCAGAGAGAAACTGATAGAAGGTCCTGATCCCAAAGCATTCAGCATGCTAAGTGAAACCATCCTCTCACAAATGATTCTGTTTAACCGGAGGCGCCAAGGCGAGGCAGCTAAAATGCTACTTGAAACATACGAGAGCAAAAACACAGAGGCACTCAATGAGGATGTAATGCAGTGCCTCTCAAAATTGGAACGGGACCTGAGTAAAGACTTTACAAGAATTGTGATAAGAGGGAAAAGAGGGCGCAAAGTTCTAGTCCTGCTTACCAGAGAGATGACGGGAACACTGGATTTTCTCATTGAGCACAGGATTCAGAAAAATGGCATTCTTGACACCAACAAATATGTCTTTGCAAGACTAAAGTCAGACTCCCATATAAGAGGTTCCGGCTGTCTCCGAAAATGTGCAAACCTGTGTGATGCAAAACATCCTGAGACCCTGACCTCCACCCAACTTAGGAAGCACATAGCGACTCTTTGTCAAATAATGAACCTAAAGGATCATGAGTTAGAACAGGTGGCAGAATTCATGGGACATGATATCCGTGTTCATAGGGAGTATTATCGCCTAACTGAAAACACACTCCAACTGGCAAAAATGAGCAAACTGCTTATGGCGATAGAATGTGGAACTTTTGTTTATAAAGGAAAATCTCTAGATGAGATTGACTTTGAATTAGAGGGTGAGTATCTAACACTCACACACACTTTTTTACATATTGAAAAGTTGTTGCAATATACACTAAAAGGGATTTTGGAAAGAACATGTGCCTTATGATATGTAAAACATTTCTTTTCTGTGTTGTCGTTACAGTTGCTTTGTCTAATAAACCCAACCAAGGGTGCACTTCAGAGCATGTCATGATGGAGACGTCTACTAGGCAAGAACAAGATGGTGTGCAAGTCATTATAGTAGAGGTTAGGGTTCACGATAAAATGTTTTGCCACAATAGGTCTTAAACCTATTATTGCCAGCTATTATTTACCCATTTCATTTGTAATACTGGTGGTTTGCATAGATGTTGCATGTTTGAGTTCTGATGCACAGTGGGGTGGCTTACTTTCACAAGGCTTATGTTTGACCTAATATGAATTCTAGTTCCATTTAATGTATACTTGAGTATATTCATATGGAACATCAGAATCAGAATCCTTTCCTTTCTTCTTAGGTTTGTTAAATATGTTACCTTTTATCAGGTGAATGCTTTGAAAGGAGCAGTCATTTATAAAGTTCTAAGGTCACTAGCAGCAGGTCTGTAAACAGGAGTAAGATGTCACTTTAAGGAGTTAAAAATGAAAATTCTGTCTTTACTTTTTTCTTTGTATTACTCACCATCCTGTCGTTCCAGACCTTTGTTCATCTTCGGAACACAAATTAAGACATTTTTGACGAAATCAGAGCATTCTGACCCTCAGCATCATTATGCAGCATCATCATAGGCCGCAGCATCATTGCACCTTTTGAGGTCCAGAAAGGTTGTAAAGACATCCTTACTTTTATACTACTTTGTCTTTACTACCTTTCTAGACCTCAAAAGATGCAATGAATACATTTATCTTTTCTAAGGTTGGCTATAGTGTTACAAGGTTGTTCTGTGGAAACAAAAGTTCAAGTTCAAGTGCGCGAGCTCCGTCTAGAGATTTAGACGCATTTAGGCCACGCCCACACGGGGGCATATTATTATTTTAATATAATAAATATTATTATTTCTGATAATAACTGAAAATTATCAGTCTCCATTGACTTTGCATGGCGTTTTTCCTTGTCATTTTTTACTTATAAATCAAAATTTAGATGTTACTATACATATTTACACAACACAACCATTAATAACTTCATGAAAATAATTATTCTTCGTTGTTTTTTATAGTGTTAACTGAAATCTGACTGTCGTGGTGATCAATCTAATAGTCATCATAAATCTCTGATTTGCCATGATGCTCATAAACGATTAATGAAAAACGTGTAATTTAAACAGTAATGTCTGAATACTGCATCTTTGGCTTTTTTGTGAGTATATTTTTTGACTTTTTTGACTATTTTTTGAAGAGTAAGACACTTTCTTAACATTTTTAATTATTAATTTTGCCTTTAACCAACAGCATCTAAATAAAGTCATCTACAATTACGGCATCTTTCTGTTGCTGTCTACATTATATTTTTTTATTATATTTCATTGAAATTGAAAATTGAAATTGAAAATAATGAATTCATGCAGCAAGTAATATACATTACATTAAAGGAATAGTTATTTTATAATTTAAATTGTAAGATTGATGATATTCATTTTTGTAATTATATTACATTATTATATTTTTCTTTTTACAGACCGTTTCTTGCTTTTGTTTTGTTTTTTGCCTCATATTGGCGAAAGAGTTTTATACAAGTTTTCCCAAATTTTATAAGTATTATACAATTTTACTATCTATACTAAGTAATACAAAACAGTATTACCGAATACAAAATCGACATCGAAGCGGAAAAAAAAAAGTCGTTTTTCAGCACATTCGCGTTCGGTGTGGAAGCGCTCATTACACAAACAGCTGATCAAAAAATAAGACCATCGCGTGAATTATTCGTGCGTCAAAATCGCGTCCAGTGTGAAAGGACCTTAAGGCTGGCCTATTTTATTCACATGCAGGATATAAATATATATTTATTTTTTTTCATTCAATCAATATTTAGGTTTAACGTCATTTAACAATATGTGGGTAAAATGGCCATAAATTAGCAATAAATCATATTGATGTTTTTGTTGTTGTTTTTTCAATTTATTTACTAAGTACTAATTTATGTACTATGTAAATAAGTGTCTTTATACAAATAAAATAACGTATACTGTCTATAGAGGCAAATAGTAAACGTCTGGAAACTTGACCAATGTCTTCAATATTGGGATATAACAAAGTTAAATATTTAATTATAATCGTCATACAGCTTTCTTTGTAAACTTGTTTTATTAAACTGTATTGTCAGTACATTAAAAATTAACTCAGGCTTTTGTTTGTCATTCAAAATAATGGAGACCGATAAAAAAATGTTTTTAAAAAGAGATTTCTTACTTCTGCTCCATCTAATGGACAAAATGAGTACTATAGCCTTCATCTCTCAGTTAAAACGGCTAATAGTTTAGAACAGGGGTTCTCAAACTTTTTGTGTGTGTGGACCACTATTTGTAATCAAGAATTTTCGCGGACCACCTCATAATACACATAATAAAAATATGTCTAGAGTCCTACCTGAATTAATCTGCACCTCTAAATAGGCTTACTAGCACTAAAACTATAACTGGTCATCACATCAGTACAACAGGCTTGTTAAAAGAAAGTTTACGGCACACAACGGCTGCCACATATTTAATTTATTTATTTACTCAAGCGCCCGATCGAGGGCATAATCAGGTTCATTTGACCAACAGGCTTATTTCCATAGCGATTTTAGGGGATTATTAATCTTCAGAGTTTTACAAGTCCTCAAAAAGTAGCCTACCTAGGCTTGAGTTTGTCCACTTAACAGCACATCTGCAAAACATTTCAGAAACGCGAGATCAAGAAACTAACTGGAAATTAAAATAATAACAGGCCTTATTCATTCCATTTATCAACATTTCGTTTCATATAAACTGCCTATGCCTAACTGTGCGTTCACACCGGACGCGAATAGCGCCTCAAATTCAAAAAAGTGATCATATGTCAAATTCGCGCCTGCCGCGTCTAGTGATACGCTTGACCACTTATATCAATTCGCGCGTCAAGAGCGAAATTGACGCGCGTAAAAACAAAAGTTTGAAGCGAAATTTCGTCCGGTGTGAACGCACCATTAAAGGCTATGCGTGTGATGTGATAATGAGAACATATTTGCCTCTGCCCTTTTCTCTTCAGAGAACCTGTTGCTATCCACCGAACCAATGTTGTTCTAACGGCACTGAACTTGAATGTCACGGCCGAACACCACTAGGCTATTTTAGTAATCACACAACTTGACAATTTAATTAAAATGTTATATCAATATAGATCAATATATCTTTTTACTTTTTTTATGGGAATTTCCTGGTAAAATGAAGGTAAAAAAATATTATTTTATATTTTATTTTGCCTTTCCACGGACCACCTGCAGTACCCTCACGGACCACTAGTGGTCCGCGGACCACAGTTTGGGAATGGCTGGTTTAGAATATATTATAATAATATTGCTGTTAGCCTTCCAAGCAATGAATGAAACCAAGCAAGTTTCTTCAAATTTACTTGTTCTCCATTTGTAAAAAGTTGAGACGTTTGACAGCATTTTTAGCGTCCTAAACATTTGGATATATATCAGGTACAGTACATGCATGTTTTTCTCAAAAAAAAAGACATACAAAGGAAAAATGTCAGCAAATTTAAGTTTGACATAAATTGCACTAAACTACACAATATTAACAATTATTTTGTTGTTGACAACTAACCTGTCGTGTCCTACACCCTTTTGAACTCAAACTAAAGACATTTACTAAATTACAATGCCTACAGTTCACGAAACCTTTGGACAACATGCATGATTGTAGTCTCGTCTGGAAGAAGACAGATAAGAGTTTGTTATCATCAAGATATTACATTTACCCTACACATCTCCGGTGTGAATATAGTGTGCTGCAGTCGTGACGTCAAAACCCGGAAGACTCGGTTCGAGATTTTTTACATGGCGAGTAAATTAGGAAAAATGTGTTTATAAAATAGGTGCATATGGCTTTAGTAATCTGATGTGCCTTCCAATCGCACAAAAAAGCAGAAAATATTATTATATTTTTTATATTATATTAGTAATGTCTGTCAATATAGCATTGCAGCATAACTTATTCTTAGAAAAATCTAACTTTTTATGTAACTAACTTAAAAAAATTAGGGTCAGTCTTCAAGAAAAAAAAAAAAGAAAAAAAATATAAGCACAAAATATTATCATATTTCCAAATATCACTAAATTAAATGTCAGTCATTTTTAAATACCAAGGAGTTGTTGTCATGGTGAAACCTCCAAACATTTGGTATCTCTGAAAAGCCCTGAATGTGCTCTTTAAAGGACACCCAGAATGTGACATGTTGTCAAAGAAATTCACTAAAATATTATGTCCACTATTCCTGGGTCCCATGAGGATACAGTATGTTCATTTACATGTTATTTACATAAACGTTTTATGTAAATGTTTGTGCTTCAATTCTTATAGAAACATGGCACAATTGGGAGGTGTGAGTTCTGTTACCAAATGGAGGCGTGTCCAGAATATACTTCACAAGCTCCATACTCCACAAAAAAATGACACTGACACTCCAGTGGCAAGTCCCAAGGAATCTCTTATGCCAAATGAACCAACATGTGATGAAGACATGATCTGTGAGAATAAGACAGACAACAACATTGACCTTGACAATGACAGTAACAATGATGACGATGACAGATTCACTGACTGTCTCAGCAACTTCAGTGAGAAAGAAGTTTTTTCAGTGGCACACCTGACACTGGCAACTTTGATGACTTGCCAGACGAACTGCGTCAATCGGTTGTATAGTCTGGCGTGACACAAAATGCAGCCGACAGCCTACTTAAAATTTTAAACAAACACATCCCCTCTCTCCCAAAATGTATAAGAACTTTAATGAAAACATCACATTCACATAAGGTGAAAACAATTGATGGTGGGGAATATGTCCATTTTGGAATATTGGAACATTTGCTCCAAAAGAGAGATGGATTGCTGTCACAAACCGACACAATCAAATTGCAGGTGAATATAGATGGACTGCCATTATTTAAAAGCTCTCAGAAGCAACTTTGGCCAATTTTAGGAAAATTTTCCTTTGAAAGGGATCCATTTGATATAGGTGTCTTTTGTGGAAACAGCAAACCACACAATCCAAGCCAATATCTACAAGACTTTGCTGAGGAGGTTTCCACTCTAGAACAAGGTTTCACTGTCGATGAGAGGATGTTTCATCTGTCCCTGGACTGCTTTATTGGCGATGCTCCAGCACGATCATTCTTAAAGCAAACAAAGGGACATGGAGGCTATAGTGGTTGCGATCGCTGCACGCAGGAGGGATCCTATGTGGGACGAAAAATGACGTTTCCGAAACATATGCCACCTGGAGAACCGATGATTAATTTGCTGGACTTGAGGTCACTCAATACTCACCACATTACTTTTGGGAATAGTCACACAATTCGTGCTGGACTATATGCATGTTGTTTGTCTATGTGTGACAAGGAAGATGCTTAACTTTTGGACCAAAGGCGACCTAAAATACAGACAGAGCTCCTTTAAGATAAAAGCCATCTCAGAAAAACTTGTAGGGATGTCAAAGCACATACCTTCTGAGTTTGCGCGAAAGCCAAGGTCACTCTCGTAACTGGATCGTTGGAAAGCTACAGAGTTTAGGCAGTTTCTCCTGTACACTGGTCCAGTACAACTGAAAGATGTTCTCCCAACTCCACTTTACAACAACTTTCTTTCACTGTCCATCAGCATCTATTTGATGCTTTCTCCAACCCTGTGTGCCCATTACTGCTATTATGCAGATAACCTGATTAGGTACTTCCTTGAACAGTTCGGGACCTTGTATGGGGTTGAGGAGATGGTCTACAATGTCCACTCTCTGTGTCATCTGGCAGATGATGTGAGGAGGTTTGGTCCCTTAGACTGTGTGTCTGCATTTTGCTTCGAAAACTTCCTGGGCCAGCTTAAAAGAAAGGTCAGAAAACCACAACACATTCTCCAGCAAATGACACGTGTTATTGAGAGACAGTCCACACAGAACAAATCCATGTACCAACCAGATAAACCCAAACTCGGTGGAAATCACTCAAATGGCCCAACAGTGCAAGACAGTGCATCAAGACTGCAATACAAAAGGGCCACACTTGAAAATGCTACAATAAAATGTAGGACAGGAGACAACTGCGTGAAGATTGGTGGACAATTTGGCTTGGTTGAGAACATTTTGCATGACACCACCACAGAAGAAACTTTCATTCTGCTGAGAAGGTTTCTGGATCTGGCCCCACTGTACACAGAGTCAATTATCTCTAAAGATATTGGCATCTACACAGCTTATGAGCTTGCTGCAGAGGTTAAACTGTACAAGCTTTCTGATATTGAGGCTAAATATGTTTTGCTTCCATTTGGTTTGAAATGGGCAGCAACCCCATTGCTACATTTATATTGAAGCTTCAATTCAATCATTTCTACTACACGTTGGACCTCAAGTGATTCTGTCAACAAAAAAAAAAAAAAAAAAAAATACAAAAAGATTCAACTGAAATAGAAACAGACTATAATGTACATAGTTCAACATAAAAAAAATTACATAAATCTCAATTACTTGGCATATGTACTGCATCAACACAAGATGCCAAACTACACTGGTTTAAAAAGCAAATTGGGTATTTATCAGAAGTAATTATATTTTTACACATTTTTCATTTTGACACAATATTAACCATTCTAATTTATTCTTTCTTATCTTTTCTTTAATGTATAAGATGAATTCACCATTTTTCCATGTCGTGGATTTCTTGGAACGGGGAGAGGTGGAAGTAGTAAGCAGTAGGTGGATGGATGGTGAGGATGCTTGCTATTGGCCACCTTATAAATTTCCCAATTATATAAAAAGAGCTCAGCTGCAACATGAAAAACCAGGAGCGGACTTGGAAACATACAAAGTCTGCTCACTGTACAAAACAAGTAAGTCATTTAGAAAATGTTGTTATACATTTGAGGTGCATTCACTATTCACTATTCACTAATGGAAACGCAGTAATTTCACAATAGTTTTTTAACGACATTTAGGAAAAAAAATTATTGTTTCCATTTGGACACGCGGCTAGATAAACTTTTTTTTAAAAACATGCGCATAAACTACAATGGAATCATGTTTACGGAATAAATTTCTTGATGTGCAATAAAAAATTGTCACTTTGACATGGGACAACATAACTGGACCAAACAGCAGGCCGATTGTACAGCATTATGTTTTGAATGTTCTGAAATGCCTGACCAAAGTCTGTCATCAAAGTGGTTAAGTATAAGGGCTCGACAGTGCCAGCATTTCACTCGCATTTGCATAGTAATCAATGACAGAATTTAAATTTTTGGGTTAAGTATCCCTTTAAATACTGTTTTACGGCAGAAAAATACCTGAATGTACGTTTTAATTAAATAATTTAGCTTATAAATGTCTCCTTGTATCCCTTTAAGGAAAAACACATTTTTAGTAAATTTCCATTGTGACCTTAAAGATCTTACTGCGCTCCGAAATCACTTAAGCTGCACGGTTGCAAATGTTCAATATATTCAGTTCAATAGGTTACACAATTAGTTCATATTAAGTAAGTGACTTACATTTCAGTCACTGTCCCGCGAAAATAGTTCCAAAATAACGCCACAGCAGAACAGTTGCGCCTGCGTCTCCAGACAAGAGAGTGGTGTGAATCGTTTGAATTTGAATGATTCAGTGAGTCACTCCTTAAGACTTGACGCCACTTTTGAGGTTTTCGATTGACATTTGTCAACATAAACATTGATCAGCATGCATATAGTGCACACAAATATGTTAAATTGAAACTCAAATGTGGATGTTAGGATGTAAGACATCAAATTGACATCAAGCATCTAAATATTATAACAATTGACTGGTAACCCTGTAAACGTGGTATTACAATTATATAATTTCATTAAATGTATAATAATTATAATGGTATCTCTATAAAAAAATATGGATAATATACAATACTTTATGTGGGGTTACAGCAAAAATGCGGTTTGTCATTTATGAAATTGTAATGAATTACAGTTCAAGTTAATCAACATATCAGTATCATTTTTGGTAAAAAATTAATAATCAATCCACTGCTTCCATTTCAGCATGGGTATGTAAATTTCGGTCAGAAATTGTTCTTTTTTTTATTTAATTAAAGTCCACCCACAGCAATTTTACAGTTGGGCACATGCACAAATCCAACGCACAGTTCAAAAGGAGAAATAGATGAGTTTTGAGGCCTCAGTTAAGAAAAATGCTATGTGAACTAATCAGGTTGCAAGTCATATGCAATAAATATAAATCAAACACACAAATCATTGATGTCAATGTGATGTCCAAATGATATCAATTTGATATCTAAACCATGACATTGATTTGATGTAAACTGAATGTCAAACATATTGACCTGCATTTACATAAAAACAATTTCAGTGTGGGTATTAAGTTTCTCTTTTCACATAATTACCACTGGAAGACATGGCCTTCCAAAACTGACCTTAAAATGATATGCAGCATCTTGGTCAAGTCTTGACTAACTTTTGACGTAATTGATATCAAGGTGCCCACTGGGAAAGTTAACTATAAGTGTTTATGTCAATAAAAGCTCAATTTGCTAAATTATGCTAGATTTAATTATGTTCTTTATATAAAGCATTTGTGTATATTTAGAAGTCAAGGAATTCACAGACAGCTGTTAATTCATCAATAATAGATTTGTAGTGTGAACTTTGTGAATATTTGTTGAAAGTCTAAAAAACTTCTTTTAATATTTAGTTTCACCTTGTGTATCTAAGGGTGCCTTAAGAATTTTTAATTTGTAATGTGTCAATGTGACAAATGTTCAGCTTATGATAGCTCACAGAGTCCTTGTTTATTGTTCTGTAGCAGATTATGAGAAAGCCAGACAGAAGGCTAAAAAGGCTGAGACATCCTCCTGTCTCAATTCAGAAAATGACACCATGCTGGGAAAATTTAATCGCAAAAGGAAGTAAGTTTCTTGGTTTTCGCATTGATTATAAAACTTACACAGGAGAAAGAAGTACCCGGAGTGGGAATGTAGAGTGTGAAATTTCAGATTACAAAAATCTAGGATTAAAGGTTCACTATGTGACTTTTATCTACACCAGACCAAACTCACGGTACCCTGATCAGGGCCACTCTTCTGAAGAAGAAGTAATTAAAAGAAGAAAGGGCTCTCTACCGGTTCCACCATCCCCACCGCCCCCGCTGTCGACACCATTTCAACAAATTTCACCAGCCCCACCCATTCCCCCTGCACCACCTGCCCCACCAGGACCAGTTCTGTCAGGTCTGTCAAGAAGGCAGACATTTACACGTAAGCACTGATTTCAGGTTTTTATGTCTCATGAAAAGTGGATATTGTTGTATTAAGCCCTATTCGCACGGGATTAGTATTACCTAGGGACCTCCGGTAATTTGTAATAATCGCAGAGGTCGTTTGTGATTTTTATCCCGTGCGAATCTACCATGTCTGTAAAAATGTCTGTAAAAATTCCCCCGAAAATGACCTACCGTATTTCGGCCAACACAGGGGTCCTATGATAATACCAGTCCCGTGCGAATCCCCATGTCTGTGATTTGGGCTGTTTTTCTGTGAGCCTATCGTTTCCTAAAGAACGTAATAACCATTATGGGCCGTTTAACAGTCCATTTTACGTCTGTAGTAAAACTATATTAACAATAAAATATCTAGATATGCCCTACTCCAATCCGATTATAGTTTTTCTCCAATAAAAACTATTAAGTGCTGCAAAAGAGAAAACAAACTACAGAAGACCCGGAAGCTCAACTCGGACCTTCACCGTTGTCATGGAAACGTCACATTTGGCGCAGCATGGAAGCTCTTTTGGAAAGTTTGGATGCTTTTTGTCGTAGTGTAACTTAGTAGTCTGTATCGTGGTGGAGCATTTCTTTGTCTCACACGGCCTCTAAAGACGTCCATCCTGTAAGTATCTCAAGAAATCAAAGTGTGAAAGAGTAAAAATGATATAAAATGAAATAAACCAAATAAAATGAATAGAAAAACAAACCTATCGCGACGTTTCGGTATTTATAATACCTTCTTCAGGCAGGCTTGTTGTAAATATGGACAAAGAATAAAAGAAAAAGAAGATATATATTTATACAATAATATGATATTCTATAATATATATAATATATTTCTCTAATAAATTGGTTTTAAATAAGTTCTTTTTTTGAATTGCAATACTGCAGCGCGATCTTCGTTTCAGCACGTTCAGCTAGTGAAGTGTGAATGGGTGGGCGCGCGCGCGCTGTAAAGTCCGTAAACTCGAGGGAATTACGAACATTTATTTGCCCGTGTGAATGAGCCACCAAAAACACAGAAGTCAGGGGGTAATTTCTTAATTACAGAGGTCCAGGGGTAATACTAATCCCGTGCGAATAGGGCTTTAGTTGCACAAGTTAATTAAAGTACACAATAATTGTAAATTAACAGTACATTAATGAGTACAATGAGTTTTTGTTACTTTTTTCAAGATTTCATATTTTCTCTGTTTCCTTGTCTGTCTGTCTCTATCTCTCCAGCAACAGAACATCACTTAATTACGCAATTAGAACACCTGAAAGGAGAGGTTGCTGTTATCAAGCAATTGCTATTAAAGCAGAACAAACAGAGCTGTCTGGATGCAGATCTGCCAGAGGGTGTCCATTTGCCTCTGAATAACATGATGGACCTTCAAAAACTGAAGGATGAGGCGTGCTACAGTGCAATGGTACACTTGGTTTTTATTAAATATATTTGGTGTTTCAGACCTCTTTAAAAGTTACTTTTGATAAAAGAGCCTGCTAAATGAATAAATTAATTTAAATAAATAAAGTTCTGTACTTTTTCACTAGAGTTTCGTTATAGCTGTCCTGTGAATACACTGATGTGTTACTGCTTTAATTTAGGCCAAGTATCTGGCAACAGTTGGGGGTACAAGCCCAATCTCCAACACCAGACGTATCCTGGTCTGCATGCTGACCACCCCACTTGCCCAGCAACTGTGCTGGAAGGGCTCTGGCCAGAAGATGGCCTTTGGGCATATGTTGGTCTGCAAAGCAGTTATAGGTACAGTATATAATGTTTATATGTGATAAGCCCTTATAACAGGAATAAAAATAAAAATAAAAATGGGAAGGAAAAATCAGTAGTCAGGTGTAAATGTCCAGTAAATGAACAATATTTGATCTATCTCCATGTTTCCTGTACCCAGTAATCCTCGTTTGTTTGTCAGCAAAGGTCCACTGGAAGGCACATTTAGAATAATCCTGGATACTTTTCAGCTCCAGGGCCTTTGTTACAACTACAAATTGTACTGTATGTTGTTTAAACATAAATATTAAAATATTAACAAATTAATTTACTCATTCACTGTGTAATCTCAATGCTGATCCATTAGTCTAATTTTCTATACCAATTAACCGCAGCTCTCTCGTTGTCCTATTCAGTCACTCTCTCAGTTGAGCATTTATAAATAGCAATGTGGAACAATCAGAAGACGTTTCCCCAATCAAAGTACAGGTTGAAAACTTTCTGAGGTTGAAATGGCGTAACAGTACTTGAACAACCCTTATTTTGGTTTTAAAATTTGTATTTCACTTGATCCTTTCTTACTTAGATGCTGTGACAAAAAGCAGCCAAGCCACAGCATGTGAGGTGGAAGCCTCTATAAAAACGTGGCTGCGTAATGCCTGGGACAGAGATGGAGGAAGGCAAGGAAGGGCCAGAATTGCAGTGAGGGAAATACCTACTGGTGCCCCTGAGGGGATTGGTTTTTAATTTACTTTCACGTGTTTTAAGTGTTCTATGTTTCTGTTTTTGTGTTTATTGCTGTTTTAAACTGCTCTATTGCTGTTTTTTTGTGGGTTAAAAATCAATTTCAATGTATTATTATTAATTATAATTATTATTAATGTCTGTAAATAAATTATTAAAAAAAAAAAAAAAAACATGACCCTCGATTTATTGCTGCTACCTTTAACAAGTGCAATTGTTCTGCATATAGTAATATGGGTGTACCCACACTCTGTGTGCTCAAACTTTGCACCTACACCCACAGTGTGCCCACATCCAGCCCACATGAGGGCCCGCTCTAATTTGTGTGGGCCAGCCCAAAGTCAGCCATTTGAGTAGCTATATAGTAGGGATGAGCGAGTACAGCATTATCTGTATCTGTATCTGTTAACCATATGAATTATCTGTATCTGTATCTGTACTCGGACTGGGCGGGGCCTAACCCGGAAGTGGGTTGGGTTGTCTTGAAATGGGCGGGGCTTTAACCGGTATGTTATTTTAAGCATGCAATTGATATGGGTTGATCAGAAATTGTTATATTTATTGCTGATTAGAAAACTATTTACATGACAGCATCAGCATTGAGCTTCAGATCAATGGTTTTGATCACGATAACAAACGAACTACAGAACAAGTTTTGCAACAATGAATACACAACACATGCGGTTGCAATTATGAAGTAAAATGTAATGAACAAGAGTTTTCACCTCAACTAGGGCTGGGTGATATGGACCAAAAGTCATATCCCGATATATTTAGGCTGAATTTCGATATACGATATATATATCCCGATATTTTTTTATCTTTCATGTTTTATTTTTTTTTAAATTTGTTGACACACACACAAGTACTGTCCCCCTTTACTTAACATAAATTGTAAGAATATGACTAATAGTAAAGACTAGTACTAATAAACATTAGGCCTATGCTAAAGTTATTAAATAGCAGTCCCAAACTAGTTTTTGTTAATACAATGTTGGTATGAGCCACCACAGTCATTTAAAAATATAAAAAAATAACACAAAGAAAAATAGTGGCATTTTGGGGTTAATATGGAAACGACAGTTACCATGGTGAATACACAATATTAACAATAACTGTTAATGAAACATGGAAACTGATCCTGGTGAATAGAATGAAAATCATACCTGCATTACTTTTATTTCGTGTTATTTACAACGTAACGGCGTTGCATGCTCGTAGTTTCTTTTGCCCTTTATATACAGTGAGGCGATACACAGCGTGCGCCGCTGCATTTGCGCGTGCAATTGAGTGTGCGCTATGACTACAGTATAACGGCTGACAGGACAAGAAAGTACGTTTTTCTGAGGTGAAAGACTTTATTTCATGTTATAACATAACATGCTCTAAACACGCACGCAAAGTGGAAAAGGAGGGGCGGGAGCGTGGGTGCGGGGAGCAGTGCAGAGAGCTCCGGGTCAGCTTGCTTGGAGCAAGGATCACAGCGCAAATTTGAACTATATCGATATATGCGATATGGTCTAATTCCATATCGCATTTAAAATATATATATTTATATATATATATATTTTATTTTTTTATATCGATATATCACTCAGCCCTAATCTCAACATAACTTTCTTTTTTTTTTTAAATCCGAGCACAGATATTGACTCGTATTACTCGTATAATACTCGTACTCGACAAAAGTGCTTTATCCGTACCGGATACTTGTTTCAGCCGAGTATCCGGCTCAACTCTACTATATAGTTTGAGTTTGAGCATTTGAGTAGCTATATAGTTGTTAAGACTTGATTAGATTTATTAAATGAACTCAAACCAGTTAGTTTAAATGGTTTAAATTACTTTAAAAGTTTAATGGAATGAACTTAAAATATTCAAGGTACATATACTCAAAATGATTGACTAAACAAGTTCACAATACTCATATGTATTTATTTTTAAACTTAAATGGTTTGCCGCAATCAGTTTCCTCAATCGGTTTGAGTTGAGTTAACGTGTTGGGTTTTACAGTGAAAGTAGCATGTTTCCTGGGTAACTCTTTTAATATTGCCACTTAAATTAGAACCACTATTTTCACAATTGTAACACCTGTTCTATGGCGTTATTTTCCTGTCAAATGTCGAGAGAAATAGGCTTCAACGACTGACCAATGAAAACGTGCCATCGTACATGGAATCTTATTGGTTGATATTGAACCGCACATGGAATAAGTTCACTTAAGTTCAATCAAGACGAGCCGAGATGGATCTGCTGAATCGACGATCTCAGGTAACCAGTTTTATTTGTTTTGATGTTAAATATGTCAAATGTATCTTAGAAATGTCTGGGAAGAGGGCGATTGGATTATTTTACATATAAATGACCTAGACTGTCTATCTGCACAATATGTATTTTAAACATTGGTACTCCAGACTCTAAAGTTATCTGAAAGGAAATGTTACAGGGCTGGATTTCCCAAAACCTTCTTAACTCTACGTCGTTTTTAAATTATACCTTAAGCTAAAGCTGTATCTAACGTTAATACATGTTTCCCGAAACGTTCTTAGTTAAGTATAACTTCTGTAAGTCATTCGTTAGTAAGGTTGGTCTGGACCACTCTTAGCTATACCTTATCACTGTTGATATATACAAATCTAATTCTGAAGCTGTAACACACCCAGTGTTCAATTAGGATTATGGCAAAGAATAAATGCAAAGATTCACTGCTAAATTCAAATGTGCTTTTGCTCTGAACCAGAGACAAACGCGCTCAACGCTTGTCATATTTCATACACAGATATCTATTTTTTTCTATTCTACTAGTAGTACGTGGTGGTGGTGGTGGGGTACTGACATTCTGTTTAGTTACTGACATTCTTCCAAATATATTCCTTTGTGTTCAGCAGATCAAAGAAATTCATACTGGTTTGAAACTACTTGAGGGGGAGTAAATTATGACTTGAATAATTTTCATTTTTGGGTGAATATCCCTTTAAGCAACAATAAGGTATAGTTCGGGGAACACGTCTAGAAAAGGTATATCTTCATTTAAGAGTCTTTGTAGCATGCTAAGAGACAACGTTATCGGGAAATCCAGCCCTGGTCATTATAGTGTCTTTATACCTGACAATTACTAGTAGTTCTGGAATTTTGTTATTCATTGTAAGAAATACCATTTGTAACTGTTATATTAGATGTCTAACATCTGCTTTAGATTTTATAATGACTAGCCTCCTTTTTTTTTCCCCTACAGATCTTGCTTAGATGACTAGTCTTGGACAGATTACTGAATAAGCTGCGGTAAATTGTTAGCCATTCTGCCTCAGGCCTCAACCTCGATTATCTACATTTCATTTGCACACATGAACTAATACTCATTGATGCATTAGAAGAACAAAATGTTATCCCAGAATGCATTGTAAATGCCCTTAGAGACCTCTGTATTTTGGTGAGAGAGCAGGTTGAAAATGAAACACTTCAAATTGAGGTGGAGGCAGTCGCAGGAGTTATGGGACGACCTAAATGAACAGTTGAAAATGAGAAGATTAAGTCCTTGCTAGACATTCAGCTGCCAGTCCCTTGCATAGCCAAACTGTTAGGAGTTAGTTAAAGTACAGTTTTCCGTAGGATGAGAGAGTTTGGACTATCTGTGTCAGACTCCTACAGTACAATAGGTGACCAAGAGCTTGATATGTTAGTGACCAACATCAAGTCTCAAATGCCTCATGTGGGCTATAGATTGATGATGGTAAGGTTGAGATCTTTAGGTTACAAGATACAGTGGAGCAGACTGAGTGCATCTATGCACAGAGTAGATGCAGTTGGGATTTTTTCCCGCATGACACAGCTAGGCTGTGTAGTGAGGAGAAAATACTCTGTCAGGGCCCCTCTCAGTCTAGTGCATGTGGATACCAACCACAAACTGATAAGGTAGGTTTCTAACTTTTTTGTACAATTGTACATGAGACTGCAATAGAAATAATTAATACAATTAGTTTTCTTCCAACTAGATACAACATTGTCATATTTGGGGGCATTGACGGTTTTTCCAGAAAGGTAATAAGATGTGTTTGTATGTTTATAATAATACTGTCATTACATATTTTGTTGTGATATCTACTGTCCATTCCAAGTAAACATTATGCTATGCATTTGCTCTCTTTAGATAATGTACTTGGATGCAGCTAACAACAACAAGGCATCAACTGCCTTTACCTTCTTTTTACAATCCATTGAGAAGAATGGTGTGCCTTCAAGGTAATTGCTAGTAAAAATCTGTATTTTTTTTATATAGTACATTATAGTACATTTGAACCCGTAGTGTACTACAAGTGGTAACTAAATATATTTTTTAAATACAGAGATAGTATATTAAAAGCACATTTTAGTTCATATTTAATGGTGTCTCAAAATAGCACAGTTGAGTACACTTACATGTTCTTAAAGGCACAGTATGCAGCTTTCCGTTTTTGTCAAACAGTGACCCCTAGAGTCGCTGTGGAGTACTTCAATTTAATATTACTGTCGTAAATACCACTCGCGCAGAGCCGTCTCTGCACTCATGGCCTGATCCCTTCCGCCCTCTATACCGGTACCTGTTCAGTAGGATGGAAGCTGCAATGAGTGGAAATAAGGTGTGGCCCCTTTAAGAGCTGCGCGCGCCCTGAACTGTCGGCAGTCTGTATTGCATGTGCACCTCGAACACCCCATGTATGCGGGTTATTTCTGTTTGATGCTTATTGTTATCTTACTTTTGTTTATCAAGTAAAGCTGTGGACGGTAGAATGGGTGACAAACAGTTACACGAGTTCGATTGGGGAATAAAGTGCAAGTTGTGAGATGCCAATCGCCTCCGTGAGTCTGTCTGGCCTCTGTAATAACTTAATATGTGAGCTATCCCTATTTCTCCTCCTAACACAACGCGTTACAAAGCGTTGGACATCGAACAGGCACAGATAACCTCTGAAGATATCTACAAGTCCATCAACAAGAACGATATTTACTCGAGTCTGACTCCTTGCTCGGTCAGTCTGCCGTTTCCTCTTTCTTTGGTCCTCCGACATACCTTTCCTAGCTTTCTGCTTCTTTTTTACCGGTTCAGCCATGACGAAAGTGTGAAGAACTCATCTAACGTTACCTTTTTCTACGTGTACGTGTGCACTGTGCAGTGCCGTAAAGCAATTCGTTACATCGCGAGACCTGATATCACGCGATACTTCCTGGCGCTGAGGCCGGCGGCCCGCCGTCCCAAAGTTGCAAGGGTGGTTTTTCGGCTCACAGGCGCTTGGGGGGTGCGAGACGACCACCATTCAACCCGAAATAAGTCATATAACTATTCCAAAGACTCCGAAGCTGTTTGGTTAAGGTAAAAAAGTTACTTAGTTCACCTTTAAAATTATCTTAAGAAGTACTAAAGAAGAATTTTTAGTAAATAGAGCACTTTAAGTACATTATAGAAATGTACTTTTTTCACCTGGGCTATCATACTGAGAGACTAACACAATACTGAGACTAACATTTCCTTATGTGTTATGCCGGGCGTACACCAAAGGATTTTCACAGTCCCAGACTAAAGACCGGCAGTCTTTAGGAATCTTACTGGAGTCTCGGCGCGCTCCCGTCGTCTCGATCGTTAAATGTGAGGTGATAATCTGCAGTCGGCGACCCGATTTATGCCCGTCTTTCTCTAGTCTTTCATATCAAACATGTTTGATATTATCGCAAGTCGTAGCGTAGTCATAGTGACGTAAAACAATCAACAACCAATAAATTCGTTCTCAGAAAACCGGAAACAGGAAGCCATCAGTCACAACAAAGAAACATGTCGACGGACGTGGAAACACAACGAGCGCCAAGTAGGCGAAAATGGACCCTGGATAAAGAGGAGCGCCTTGTCGAGCTGTGGGCAGAGCAGCCGTGTCTTTTTGATGTAAACTGCCATTCATACCACGACAGAGTGGAAAAAGAAAAGAAGTGGACCGATATTGCCAAAGCCATCGACATGCCTGGTATGTGCTAACATGCTAACTCTACCACTCTATTGAATGGCATTATGTGCTAATGTTTGATATTGACATTACTGTACAAGAGCACGAATGAAAGACTGAATGAGAAAGAGAGGAAATCTAGCTTTGCACAAACGGGGAAAATGTAACTAATGCTACCCAATTTATGTTCCAGTTGCTGAGGTTAAAACACACAGCATGTCTCTGAGGACACAGTTTTGCCGTCTGCTGAGACCTCTACCAAGTGGGAGTGGGTACAAGGCCCTCACTTCTAAACAAAAGTGGATCTTGCGACATTTAGACTTTCTAAAGCCATTTGTCACCCCCCGCAATGCTGAGACTACCCTTGCTGTGAGTATTGTCCATTCTCTGTATTCTATAGTAGATATGTATCTTTTCTTGTATTATGTACCCTCGAATATTCACTGTGAAACACTTGTTCATAATTTCAATACAGCATTTAAAATTATACCCTTTCAAGACATTTAGTTCAAACTATTGTTCTCATCATATAATGATATAGATTCATAACCCCCATATACAGTCATGTGAAAAAGTTAGGTCATCCCATTAAATAGTCAACTCTTTATTAAGAAATGTTCACATAACAATGTCTAATTTGATTTTTTTCATTCCTGGAAAAGAAAGTGATTTATTGTAATTAAACAATATAAATTAACATATTTTTACTCATCAAACAAAAAATATGCATAAAAATGCCTATTTTAATGGAGGAAAAAATTAGGACCCCTAATAACTAGTGAAACCCCCCTTTGTTGAAATTACTTCAGTGAGGTAAAATGGTGGAATGGCTGATGTCAAAGTCCTTTGATATCTTTTTAAATCCTTTTCCACACTCATAAGCAGTGTGGGGGAAATATATGGGGGGTGTCCTAATTTATTCCTCCTCAAAAATTGCACAGAGAATTTCACAGAGAGTCTTAAAAAGGCCTTTCTTATTTTTAAATAGTTTAGTTAAATCACTGGGTCCTTCAGTATTGTTAAAATTGTTATTATATGTCTGTATGTTGAAAAATAGACAGGCTTTCATGGTGTCCTATTTTTTTCACATGACTGTATGGTTGCCTTTATATAATTTAATAATAATGATAATTTATTATTATTATTATTATTATTATTATTTAATGATGATAATCACATAATTTGGACAGTGACTCCCACCCCCTGCAGAACACCATCACTGCACTGAGCAGCTCCTTTAGCGATAGACTCCTTCACCCCAAATGTGTGAAGGAGAAGATATCGCAGGTCCTTCCTTCCTGCTGCAGTCAGAATGTTTCACACTAGCACTGCTCCTTGTAGACCACACACACACCAAGGACTCAGTTTAATATTGTTCATATATTGTTTATTTATTGTATATATTGTTCATATTATTATTATAATTATTTATTCTTTTTTTAACTATCCACTGTGCTGCTGCAACACTGAGAATTTCCCCATTGTGGGAATGTAAGGTCTATCTTATCTTATCTTATCTTATCTTATCTTATCTTATCTTATCTTATATACCACCACTGTAGGCCTACCTTCAGAAATATTTTGGATCATGCAACATAATGTGATACATGTTGATATCTTGCCCAACAGATTGACGACAATGACACAGACACACAGGGGACAGTGGCTGATGACGAAGTGTCCTCTCCTGGGGAAAATTCTTTGGAGATTGCGCCTAGGGCATCTACACCAGGACCATCAAGGTCCTCAAGCCCACCATCATCGGCGCCCAGAGGCCGCCGGCCATTAAACAAAAAGGCAAGACGTCCCAATGACAGTGACATTGAGCTTGAGAAGCTTGAAGTCCTGAAAGAAATGTCCAACACTGTGAAATTTGGCCAAGGCCGTGCCCATATCCTCTGACGCTTTCTCTTCTTCTTTCTTTCACTGCAAATGACTGCAATGGCAAAAGCCACAGTAGCTAACTGTAGCTGCTTCTCCTCCATTTTTGTTAAATCACTGCTGAGCATGATGGGAGGAATTTGGTGGGAATAAAAAGCTAAAATAATCTAGTTGTAGTCTTGTAAATAGTGTCACTACAAGATTCAGTGTTTGTAAAATCTTTAGTCTGAGACTAAAAACTGTGAACCCAAGTCTTTAGATGTGAGCTGATAATCTTATAAAGTCTTTTCTAAATCTTTTCAAAGTCTTTAGGTGTACAGAAAGCATTACATAGAAGAAAGTAAGTAATGCAGGTTTGGAACAACATGAATGAAAAATTAACTTATTGGCTAAAATGTTAAACCGATTGACTAATCTTTTACATTCATGCAAAGGGTTAGGGGTGATCAAGGAGCTGAGAACCTCAACATTGCACGCTTCATGTTCACTGTAAGGGGAACAGACAGAGCAAGTTTCATTTCTGGGAAAAGCGTACATAACCAAAGGTAAAGTAAGAAAACGCAGGTTGTAGGATAAGATGTTTCGTTAAATTTGTTTAATTTTCTGTAGCCATGCCATATTTAAATGTAGAATATATCAAGCTATTTTACAAAATATTTAGCTCCATTTGTGTTAAGTATCACATAGTAATCATTCTTCCTGTTACAGAATTGAACGGCTCTGGCGTGATGTGTGGACAGCGGTGACTACCACATATTACGATCCCCTTCATGGTCTTGAAGAAGATGGCTTGCTGGACATCTCAAACACACTGCACATTTTCCTTGCCCACTTTGTGTTTCTTCCCCGTCTCCGCAAAGACTTGCAGACATTTGCTGAGGGCTGGAACCATCACCCTCTCCGCACCGAGGGAAATATGACCTCACATTAGTTGTGGGAGGTGGGACTTATGCAGAATAGTATCAGTGAGATTGAAAATTTAGAAGTATGAATGAGTTTTATTTCTCTAACACAAATAATGTTTCTTAGAGGTTGCTTATTTGACTAAGAATTTTAATGATTACATTTCCCTAGGATGTAGAGAACTGTGACATAGACTGGGAAAGTGCCATTTTCCATGAGGAACCATTAACCGTATTCAGAGTTGTGGTTTTTGTCTTTAATAAACATCAATCCATCCATTCCATCTTCCATACTGCTTATACTATACATAGTCATATATATTTATTGCTGATTAATAATTTATAAAATAAAGAAAGAAAGAAAAAGACTGTGATAGTACATTCAGAATTAATTTAGTAAACAACTCCAGCGTTCTCCGTGGTGAGTAACGTTAATCAAAATGCCTCTGATTGGCCAAACTGCATTAATTAAGCTCAACAGAAAGTGCGTGATTGATTATAACACTCAACGCTGCAATCCGCGATAAAGAAAATCTATTGCAGATGACACTTTTCATTAATTTCACATCACTTAATTCGTGACAGCCATAATAGATATAGCATAATTTTACTGGGGCATTTTGCCCCCTTAACTTAGATTCCCCCCAAATCTTTGTTCAGATTTGAATTTAGCAGTTGATCTCGCTACGTACTTAATGTTTAATCACTGGTGTGATTGCATGAGACAATGTGTTAATTATCAGACGTAAAATATTATTTTTGCCTTTTGGAATCGGCTTTCAAATCTATTTGGCTCAAAAATCTCACTTTCAATGGGCATACCTTTGTGTGCCATAAGGCAAAGGTGCCATACCTGTAGTGTGAACAATGTGGTTGACAGTCTAGGCCCTCTTCCCAGACATTTCTAAGATACATTTGACATATTTAACATTAAAACAAATAAAACTGGTTACCTGAGATCGTCGATTCGTCTCGACTTTATTGAATTTAAGTGAACTTATTCCATGTGCGGTTCAATATCAACCAATAAGATTCCATGTACGATGTCGCGTTTTCATTGGTCAGTCGTTGAAGGCTATTTCTGATTGGTTGTTGCCGTTTTGACAGCGTTTATGCCAAGAGCAAAGAGAAAGAAATCGAAGAGAAGAGTACTTAGGCATGCGCGAACGTACGGGACACAGTCTAAGCACATACACGCTTTAAGCGAAGAGGAGATTCGCGATTGCACTGAACACGTTTTAAGTGCAGGCATATTCTCTGAGCGAGCCCAGAGAAAATTCTTACAAGAGCAGCGTGTATCTGAGAGCACGTGTGAGATTCGTGCTCGCGCATTATATTAATGTACTTTCGCGCTACAATAATGTGCTCTCGACATTTGACAGGAAAATAACCCCATACTGTTCCTACTTCTTTTGCAAAAGCTACTACCATTATTACTGCTACTAATGCTAAAATTACTACTACTGCCTCCACTGATACTACTGCTCATGTTACCACTTTATTACTACTATTATTACTACCTGGGCAGCGATTGAGGGTTTGGTATAAGAGTGAAAGAGAGCGCTGTTCATTCATTCTCTACATTTCCTGTTGATACTGAGACTCAAACCTGCGACCTTCAGGTTACAAGTCTGACTCTCTAACACAACTGCCCTGTTTCTTCAACTGTTTGAGAGGTACATGTTGAGACGTGACAAATGCATGGACAATACTTTCTGTGTCAGCCATACTTATCGTGGGCTAAAATGTATGGGAGTTATGAATATGTCTAGCTATGAATTTATCAAATCAAAAAATAATCATTTTAAATAATCATTTGTCATACACTGATGATCACTGCATACTAAAATTTAAATTGTTGGTAGATACTTCCAACACTACTGTAGTGTTGCCTGCAGCTTAAGACATAAGTAAATGAAAAACTATAAAGTACATAAATATACAAGGAATAATATAACCAGACATAAGAGTTTAATAACCTTCACTTAAATATAGTAAAAATGTTCTTTGGTCTAATAGGACCAGCACCTATGATAACTTAAAAAGTATAATATTAATAACTCCCTGTTACCTGCAGTATGTACTCTGGTTGTTCCTGACTCTGCAAACAGGGAGAAAAACGTCTGCTAATGCTAACTCGCTGTCAAACTAAACTCTTTGAACAGCGTAGCTATTTACTATTAGCTACAGATGGTACCCAACCAGAATGCCTATTACCGCCGCGCCAGCCGCCACGGAATAAACCAGCCGCATTTCAAAGTCGTTCCCGAAATGACCGCCAGGTGGCGCAAAGGGACATTGTGCAAAACAGCAGCAATAGCCGTATTTTAAAATGTAAGTGGGTTAAATATAAAACCCTAAGCCTGATAGGCATATTTTTCATATATATAAATAGGCCTATTAGGCTACAACAGAATAGAACCAAAGATAGAATCAATTTTAGAATTGAAAAAATAGAATCAAAAGTTAAAAATAGAGACGATATTAGGAGCAATGACGCTGAATATTTTTACTATTCTATTGAGGAATTAGATAAATGAAGAGCTCCCGTGAGCGATACAATTGCATAGTAATTTATTGTGATTTCAAAAGCAGTCCTTAAAAAAAAATACATGGAGTAGTGTGGTATAATTTTTCAGAGATTACGCGGAACGGGTTTTAGTTAAGATCCTGGTTTCAATGCCCTTAATGTATATAGGCTAGGCTACTGCTTTAAAAAAATGTCACAACGCGTTTTGAGATTGTTTTGAATTAAACATTGAAGTTTAAAATGTAGTGTTTTGGCACACCAGGCCGAGTGGCATTACGCATTGTTCAAAAATCAAGTTTTATTCTGACATGTTGAATTGGCGTTAGAATTTTTTTTTAGATTTATTAGATTTAGATTTTAGATTTCGTTAATTTATTTTTCTCATAACAGCTAAAATAACTTAATATATGCCTTGTCTTAATATGACCTACTTAATATAGGCAATAGGCATATACTAGCCTATATAATAGCCTAAATTAGCAAAACTTGGCCACTAAATATTTAATTTTCAATTATTTTAATTATCACAATTAAAGTTTTAATTTTATTAAATTGAACAAGCGCAACAATTAGCATTTAATCAAATATTCTAAAGGATGTATTATTAATAATAATGTTATTTCAACATAATATTTCGTTTTTTCGACATATGTGTGCGTGCAACAAGCAAGATGTGAATTTGTAAATCCGGTGATGCGTGCATTGATTTTTTTCAATAAACTAGTGTTTTCTGACACTGAAATTACATCCCTACAAATTTATTAGGCCCTACTGAAAATAAATGTATCGAATTTAAGCAAAGTAGCCTAAATATTAAGACTGTAAGCCCTTTGCTTTTTACTTAGCCTATAAAGGACTCTTGTAGCCGAATTTGTGTTAATTTAATTTGTAGAGGATTTTTTTAACTCAAACATTAACACTGAAATAAATTAAACGAAACTATTGTAATTTTTTTGGCACACGACGACGAGTGGCGCTATGCATTGTTCCAAAGCCAGGTTTTTTTCTGGCATGTTGAATTAGTGTTCGACAAACGCGGCGGCGCGTTCATTTGAATGAAGACACACTGGAACGTTAGGCCATGTCGCAACGAGTGAATCGTGGCCGAGTGGTTGAACTTACGTTACGATCATTTAGATGACACGGTTTCGAATCCCGAACTAACTTGGACTACTGATATTTTTATATTAGCCTATTAATGCATTTTATAGTCTATTGTTGATGCAGAGAGATTTGTCTAGTTCTAAAACATAGTTTTTTGCTTATAGCCTATTTACAAAATAAAATCACCATGCATTTCCATTTTACAATAAGCAACAAATAGCCTATTATACAATGACTTTACTTCTGTAACCTATAATGATTCCAATCGTAATTTCAAAAGCAGTTCTGTTAATATATATATATATATATATATATATATATATATATATATATATATATATATATATATATATATATGACTTTTAAACGACAAACAATAAAATCAGAACCAGTATTTGCGTTCATGGTTCCAGTGGCAGTAATGCATCCACGGCTTTTCAAAATGTCACAAAGCGTTTTGAGATTGTTTTGAATGAAATATTGAAGTTTATAATGAAGTGTTTTGGCAAACCACGACGAGTGGCAAACTCTTTGTTTTGTTTTGCAAACTCAGCAAGCCTGTGGGGGGTTTGGAGAAGGCAATAGTTGCTTTATCGTGGGGGTGCAGGACAGAGGTGTTAATGTTCCGTCTTTCATATGGAGAGTGTCGGAGCCAGCCTGATGAGCAGGCAAAGGCAAAATTCTTTTAAGGATTAATCTCAAAATCTCCAAAAGTCCATAGCCTATGTACAGTAGGCCCTATATCTTATTAAATTATATATTGTAGTTTTATTGATTGTATTTAAAGGTTTTCCACACACAATTTCAATTTAGCAGATACAGAGCTCTTTAATTCGCGACCCACCTCGTTTTATTGTGAGGTGAATTCAGCAAGGCATGTTGTATCTTTGAAGGAACAAAAGCTATTTGTTACAGTTTTTTCTTTCGTGATTTGTGTGGATGACACACAGCGACATATACAGTATTATCAGCTGTATGGTGTTTTTTTCCGCTGAAAGACCCGCCGCGTGCAGTGAGGGAGACCAAACTTACTAAAAAAATATCCAGAGAGAGACAAAGAAAAACGCCTGTTCTTAATTTATGTTGCTTTGAACTTTTTTCGTTTTGTACCGTTTTATTTTTTTAATTTAGCTGCAATTTCTTTGACAATAGAAATTTTAAATGTTGCAAGAATAAGATTGTGTTTCTTATTTTGCATCACAAAGGGAATAAACTCTATCGATGCAACCCTGTTTAAATAAATAAACTGTTCCGACACTTTATTCATACCTTGAAATGTGCGATGGGTTTTCAAACTTAATTAATTTTCTTTTTCTTTTACATTTTCATTGTTTATTTTTTAATTGAAAGCAATACTGTATTGAAAGTATTTTTCTGATTTGTTCGATCTGTTTTGAAAAATGTCTTCCGTTGCTATGGCCGGGTATCACTGTCAGTCATCTCAATCTCGTGAATGATTCACACACAAATTTCTTTTTAGCAGATTAAAGACGAGCTTCATCATCTTAATTTTCTGGTGCAATCGGCTGACAGTCTTCCTCATCAGATGTGTCGTCTTTGCAGCGGCTCAACTGGAATGTAGCAAATTTATGTTGTAAATTGATAATTAAACAAGATGATTGACTTTAATAAACAGATGCATATTTAAGCATCAAGAATGGAAAAACACAAACACTGTCGGCTACACTGAGATTCGATCTCAGATCGTTTGAAGCTCTGAGAGGCTATTGTTAATGCATTGACCACAGAGCTATCGTCTGAATAGCCTAGGTCTACTATTTTCTCTGTTTTAAAAGTTTGTTATATTCTTTTTTTATTTGCTTATGTTTTTTAACATTAGCAATTTACTGTCTCGAAATTATGTGTCGAAAAAATTATAAAAAAAGTGTTTTTACAAGACCTTGTGCTGTTTATTTATTATTATTATTATTATTATTATTATTATTATGCAGATGTTAATTCAGCCATTCTGTTGGATAAAAATTGTCCCTAATGTGAAATGGAAATTAATGGTAATTTTATTTTATAAATATAAAATATTTAATATAGGCTATAGGAGAAAAAAACAATATGGTGTAGCAATATTTTAGAACTATCAAATCTCTCTGCATTAATAATAAAAAAGTAGCCCATGTTTGTTCGGGATTAGAACCCGTGTCATCTGAATTATTGAAACGTAAGTTATAGCCTACCACTCGGCCACGAATTTGTTTTGTTTTAGTTTGTTTGAAATGTATTTTTACATATTTTGCTTTCGTTAATGTTAACCAATTCTGTTGTAGCATAATAGGCCTATATTTTTTCCCTAAAAGTTTGTTTTATTCTCTGCTTTGTTTGTTTATATTTTTACATATTCAATCAGTCTCATTTTTGTTCAAATAATGAAAAACGGTTGTTGTTTTTTTACAAGATCTTGCGCCAAGGTTTTTATTTTTTTATTTTTTATTTTTTTAAATAAACAGATAGGAAATTTACCTTTTAAAATGCCGCAGTTGCTGCTGTTTTGCCCTGTCACTTGCGGCACCCGGTAACCTATTGACAAGTAACCTATTGACATAACCTTTCTAAATTATAGAAAAACTGGGCACACAATGTTACCGTGTGTCTACTTTGTTTAAATTTAATGAATTTGAATTCGTTTAACCACAATATTTATCTTGAATTTATCTGTGACCTCAGCTCAGATTACTGCCGCGGCAGATTACGTCATAAAGAGAATAAACTGACACTTTTCAAAGTCTGTGATTACAGCGCCACTCAGCGGTAAAAGGCAGCAAATACACATCCCAATTTTGCCGCCGCGGGAACGGCGGCGGTAAAAGTCTCATTCTGGTTGGGCACCATCTGTAACTTAGCTGCTTCACTATTCTTACCTTGTACTAACTAGTATGCAAAAAAGTAGCTGAAGTCAGCGAATAAAACACTGACACAATGATGAACAAGTAACAATAATATTAGCAACAATATATCGTTTTACTGAATAATTAAGTAAATATAATTTATTATTTTATCTTTGTAAAGACACCTTGTTGATTGACTGGCTACTCTCTGCTGTCTCAGACGACGACATGTTTGTCCTGTTTTGGCCAATGTAGCTTTTTTTGAAAGGGAGGGGTGAGCGGTGGGCTGAGTCGTTGGTTGCTATTCGCAACCGAACCTCTAGATGCCTCAAAAATCTACACACTGCACCTTTAAGAAGAGGATCTATGACCTCTGGAAGCATCTCTTTCAGTAGCTTAGTCGGTATAGGGTCTAACATACATGTTGTTGATTTAAATGATTCAACGAGTTTAGACAATTCTTCCTCTCCTATAGCAACGAATGAATGGAATTTTTCCTCAGGGAGACTACAATACAGTGTCTGATGTGACACTGTAGTAGACAGTTGCATGGTTATAATTTTCTCTCTAATATTATCAATCTTTCAAGCAAAGAAGTTTATAAAGTCATTACTGGTGTGCTGTTTGGAAACGTCTGGGGTTGAAGCTTTATTTTTTGTTAATTTAGCCACTGTATCAAATAAAAACCTGTGTTTGATTTCCTCTAAGAGGGTCAAAAAATAAGCAGATCTAACGGTTTTTAAGACCTTTCTGTATGCAATTGTGCTGTCTTTCCACGAAATGCGAAAAACTTCTTATTTTGTTTTCTTCCAGTTGCACTCTTTTTTTGCCACAATTTTTTTGGCTGCTCTCTTAAGGACCCGAATGTGCTCGTTGTACCATGGGGTTGGACTATTTTCTTTAATCTTTTTTTAAGCGCAAAGGAGCAACTGTGTCTAAAGTGCTGGAAAAGAGTGTGTCAATAGTTTCTGTTGCAACATTGAGTTATTCTAAGCTATCTGGTATGCTGACGAGATTAAACTGATCAGGAAGATTCTCTGCTGCAGAATTTCAACGGCATCAACATCTATTCCATGTAAGGGATAATGTATAGGGAGGCGGTTGTTATAGCGAATAACAACCCCGACGCGAAGCGGAGGGGTCTTGAATCAGCCTGAAGGGGTAGTTACGGAAGGGGTAGTTCTCTACGGTTGCGTCCATAGCAACGCTCTGTTTTTCATGGCAACGGTCTGTTATACTTCGCAGCGGTCTGTTATCAAGAAATAACAGACCGCATTCTACATTGGAATTCAACCAAGCCATGTAATAAGTGATAATATTAGATCTAGAGTATGATTACGACGATGAGTAGGTCCTGACACGTGTTGCCTAACTCCAAGAGTTTACAATGTCTCTAAATGCCAATCCCAAGCCATCTTTTTCATTACCCTACATGGATATTAAAATCACCAACAAGTAGGACTTTATCTGCAGCCAGTACTAACTCTGATAGAACATCGGCAAATTCTTTGATAAAGTCTGTATTGTGCCCTGGTGGCCTGTATACAGTAGTCAGCACAAATGTCAAGCAGGATTTATCACTTACACTAGATAGCGTTACATAAAGCACCATCACTTCAAAAGAATTATATTTGAAACTAGACCTCTGACGAATACTGAAGATGTTACTATATATTACAGCAACACCTCCCCGCTTTGCCTTTCAGACGAGGCTTGTGTTTATAACAGTAATCTTGGGGGTGGACTCATTTAAAGTAATATAATTGTCTGGTTTTAGGCCAGGTTTCTGTCACACACAGCACGTCTAGGTTATGATCTGTAATCATATAATTTACAATGAATACCCCACCCCCCATTTTCAAAAGCCAATGGAATTGTTTGGAACAAGTTTGCGTCCCTGATAGGCGTATCGCAGTGATTCAGGATAAGACAAAAACATGGTTTAGAAGATGGATTCATAATGTACTCGATCATTATAAAAAACCCAATTTCCAGAAATGTTGAGACATTTTATAAAATGCAATAATCTGCAACACACTCCAAAAAAGATGGGACAGAGGCATGTCACATCACCTTTCCTTTTAATTACACTGGGAATTGAGGATACTAATTGTTGCTGTTTTGCAAGTGGAATTTTTACCTGATCTCGCTTGATATAAGACATCTGCTCAATAGTCAGTGATCGTCGTTGCATGATTCTCCTTTTCATGATGGGCCATACATTTTCAATAGGAGACAGATCTGGCAGGCAGGTAGTCAGGCACATCCACTCTACGGTGTAGCGTGTTTACGAAACCACTCTGTTGTAGCACGTGCAGAATGAGGCCTGGCATTGTCTTGCTTCCCAGGAAAGATGTCATCTTGATGGCAGTTTATGTCTCTGTACTATCCAAATATAAGCCTGTACATCAATGGTATCTTCACACAAATGCAAGTCACCAATGCCATTTGCATTGATGCACCCCCATATTATGACAGGTGTTTGCTTTTACACCTGTCGCTGATGAAAGTCTGGATGGTCCCTTTCATCCTTGGCACTGAGAACTCAATGTCCGTTTTTTTCCCCCTCAAATCAAGCTGAAACATGGACTCATCTGACCACAGCACACATTTTCACTGTCTTTTAGACCAGCTCAGATGCGCTCGGGCCCAAAGAACTCGGCAGCATCTCTGAACAGATGTATAGCTTTCTCCTTGCGTAACAGAGATTCAAGTTGCATTTCTTAAAGGGGTCATATAATGCCATTTTTGTACAAGCTAATATGATTCTTTAGGGTCTAAATTAAAAGTTTGTAATATACTTTAATTAAAAATCCTCATTAGTATTGTAAGAAAACATTTAAAACAACTCATTTTACCTGGTCAAAAACAGCTCTGTTTTCAGCACGCCGTTAAAGTGCATGTGTCTTTAAATGATAATGAGCTTTGCTCACCCCGCCCCTCTGTTCTGTGGGCGTTTTGCCACAACAACACACGTGGAGTGTTGCCTTGACAACAGTTGAGGGTATATTTTGGAGAAAGAATGGCAGCGAGAGTCTCTGAGGACACTGTGCAACCGTATCAATTTGAACCGGAGTCGGACCCGGAACAAGATGACGGCCCCGAAGAAGTTCAACCATTAAGGCTCGAACAGGACGTTTCTGAATGGTTGGTTAACGTAATGTCACTTTGATCTATCTTTGTGTGTACTGGCAGGGTAGAGTAGTGAGATACGAACACTATGTGTTTGCTGATGTATATGTTAGTTCATTGACAGATTGAGGTTACAGCTAATGGTCATGAAAAACTTTTTTTTGGTAAATGTAGGCTTGTCAGTGATGCGTAACGTTATCTATGCAGTGTTAGGGACAACTGTCAGGGCTGAAGCACTGACATGAGGTCATGGCAGGAATGTTTCTAACAGTAGTTGAAGGACACCTAAGATTTTTGTGTTACCATTCATCTTCATGCAGTTATAACTGTTTTTTTTTTTAATTACTTGCACCGTTATAAACCATCTACAAAAGTAAGCTTAGTGTAGTATTACCACGTTAACTTTAACACCTGCGTACACAGTTTGTAATAACACAATAACCATAACACATTGTTCATTATAAACGTGGGATTATGAATTATATTGAGAACGTCGTACATAGAAAACATGCCGTAATGTACCCTTAGTGTAAACCTTAGCCGTATTCATCGTGAAGCGTGCAAGCGGTTTGCAAAGATTAATATAAATATTAATATAAAGGTTAATAAAACGTTACACTCACTTCTTCTTCTGGAGGTGCAGCAGGAACACGGATAGTTGGTACCGATCCTTATTTCAGGAGCAGCTTCTTAGCGAAACCAGCTTTATACTGACCCTCGTTTATAAAGCAGTCTGGTGAGAAATGATTCGCGCAAACATGAAAGCATTGCTGTTGATCGTGGGGAATATTCCCTTCGAAAACAAAACTCAGCCACTGCGTCTTCAGCGGTTCGGATTTAGGAACGTCAACATGACTGCTGTGTTCATTATTACACCCAAGAACAGAACACCACAATCGCTTAGACGCCATTCTGCTCCAGCGTATCAACAATGACACGCGGACTATGATGACAGACAGCTCGCTCACGAGCGAGGGCGGGTCTGTGTTGAAACGTTGCTGTCAATCAACAATCTTGGGAGGGGCGTCCAACCGTGTGACGTCACACGATCGAACAGCTTGATTTGAGAAGGGGGAAAACATAAGAAGATTTTAAAAAAACACTGTATGGATTTTTATCATTATATGATGGTTGTGTACAGGCACTGTCAACACACATTTCAGTATAATCAACTTGTAAAAGTGCATGTACCATTATATGACCCCTTTAATACTGTGTGTGTGTGTGTGTGTGTGTGTGTGTGTGTGTGTGTTTGTATAGCTATCTTTGTGAGGACCTTCGTGAGTTTTTAACCTTTGGAGTGAGGACATTTTTGCAAAGTGAGGACATTTTGGCCGGTCCTCACTTTGTTTTCACTGTAATGGCCTCTGGAGGCTGAAAATAGGCTTCTCTCAAAGTTTCAGAGAGGTCCTCAAAAAGATAGTAAAATGAGAAAAAAGTGTGTGAATTTACCCCGGGCGTTCACACACATTTTGCTCTCTAGCGCCCCCACTGTCTTTTCACGTTTACTCCATTTTGCTCTCTAGCGCCCCCACTGTCTTTTCACGTTCACACACATTTTGCTCTCTAGCGCCCCCACTGTCTTTTCACGTTTACTGCATTTTGCTCTCTAGCGCCCCCACTGTCTTTTCACGTTTACTGCATTTTGCTCTCTAGCGCCCCCACTGTCTTTTCACGTTCACACACATTTTGCTCTCTAGCGCCCCACTGTCTTTTCACGTGTACTGCATTTTCCATATATTTCAATGCATTATATCAGGAAGTTCTTCACATTTGCCACAGATGTTCACAAACTAAAAGATAAACTGAGTAGGTTTTGGGTCAAGGTCAAGATTACTATAACCACATGTTCTTCCCATTCTTGTGAATGTGGTATATCACGGAAGGAATTTATTTAATACAGATGTCCAGTTTCACTCACAAAATACTTTTAGGCCATAAATTAAGAATTGATTTGCTAATTTTGGACACATTTAAAAAAAGTATCTCGTCTAATAGGGTACAGTGATGAAATGCTGACACAAGGTTAAAGGTCAGCTTCAATGCAAAAACATGATTACCCTTTTAAAAATGATTAACTATAATCCACAAAAGACTGTAGCCATAGTTTAGTTAACCATTGCCATTTTTAGATATTATTGTATGTATAATAGTACAAAAACTAAGTTACCTTGGATAGCACAGTAAAACCATGGTTAATTTGCTCTGAAGAATAGACGTGTCTATTATAATTGTGTTTACTATAGTCACGGTTAAAATATTACTGCAGTAAAAGAGTGGTACATTTTAATAGAGGTATAATTTATTAACATGGATTACATATCATTTTCAGTGTTTTATTTAAAACTTTTTACATCCATATGCATTTACTTGCATAACAGGACAGATACACTAATGAAATATTAGTCCTGTAAAATTATTCCTTTTTGATTTTCCTTAAGAGTACAAAAGGACTTGATTTTTAGTGTATTTAGGCCCAGTTTAACAGACAGCTCTAAGACTAAGCCAGGACTAGGCCTTAGTTAAATTAGGATATGTAAGTAGCTTTAATAAAATGGCTCTGATAAGTACATTACTGGTGTGAATCTTGAGAAAAAACAATGGCACTGACATTTTTAATATTTATCAGTGCAAGTTATTTAAAGTTAGACAGCTCTAACTTGAGTTTTACTTTAAGACTAGCCCAGGGTTCTCAAGTCTCACGCATTGGCCGTGAGACACACGCAATTCAACCAGTTCACACGCTCACACGCCACACAGTGTGTTTCTCACGCTTAAAAGGCAATGCCAACCAAGTTGTCCTACAAGCTTTATAATAACGTTGTATATGAGGCGCGGGCACACAAAGTGAAGTTTACTGCCGCCAGCACGTATCTCGGCCAGATTGGCAACATAGATGCGCGAACACCTTTTACAGTCTATGGCGAACACACGGAAGTTGACGGAACATTCTCGGCCACCGTACGTTCGTTACTAGGCAACCAACAACATCGCGCGAACACACGTCGTGATGATGGAGAAGGTAAGTTGGAAGAAAGCTCGTCTAACATTTTAAGGCTAGAACATTTAATATACAGCCCATCGTATACATTATTATTGATGTGCACAGTCAAAAACTCTACAACTACTTTGCAACCAGGCCAGAAGCTTTGTCTCAGTTTGGCTAGCTTACGTTATCTGAAACTAAGGGAAATGTTAGTGGGTATGGGAAGTAATGAAGATGTAGTTCTTCATTTTATTTCAAATAAATTTAAATGTATTTATTTTATTTTAAATTATATTATATATTATACTGTATTAATAGTATTTCTAGTTACATTAAGGCTACATACGTATTAAAGCAGAGTGCTCTGGGGAATATTTTATATCCTGTCAAAACAACGTTACATTAATCATTGATTGCTATTGCATTTGTATTTTTCAAACACTTGCAACACAAAACACATTTCATAAGCTGGAGTGTGTACTCTTGTGTACACACACACACAAACACACACACATACCTTAATAATACTCTAAGGCTATGTTCACACTTAGCGTCTTTTTTCAAACTGCCAGCGTCTGTTCTACATTATAACCCTATGGAGTAAACCGTTTTTTCAAAAAAGTCCTGAGCGCTTTTTTAGACGCCATCGCCGGCGTCTTTTTCTGCAGCTCAGAGCGTCTTTTTAAGTTGAAAAAAGTTCAACTTTTCTGAAAAGAACGCCCTACGTCAAGCGCCTTTTTGACAGCTGACCAATGACAAGCGAGTAGCGAGACGTTTCCATAACAACAAGAACAACAAGAAAAAATGGAGACGGTGCCGGTAGCACCATACAGTTTCCTTCCCCGTATAATGTCGTGCACCCACAAACGTCTTTGTGAACCGACATTCTCCTCCCCGGTAACTTCAAAAGCCAACGCAAGAGCCAATTTTCTCTTTCTCGACATTTTTTGCATCACACAGCACTAGGCTACTGTTGCAGCTGTTGTTATAGCAACAAAAGACGCGCTCGGCTGCTATTTGTAACCGAACGCTGCCAGCGTTTTTTTTTTGCTAAAAAAACGCCGTTGTCAACTTTTTCTTGTCAAAAAAGACGCTAAGTGTGAACATAGCCTAATATGTCATTTGTTCTCAATGTCCCACCACACAATAAATCATTATACCATTTCGACTAGACACATTCAAAATGCAAAAATATTTGTTTTTCCAAACTGTTTGGAGCAATTTGTTATATTTTTGTAATTTTTGTAACTTAATTGTAATTTTGAAATATAACATTAAAGAGTATATTTGATGTGATTAATTGCTCTGTCATTTATCAGATTTACCAATTGTTATAATTTCAATTTGTGCTGGTTAATTATGAACAATGGGTAAAATTGGGGGGCGGGGACAGGTGGGGGCGGGGCTCCATTAAGGCTCCTCCCCCAACTGCATGTGATCTCACTCCAAGATTTTGATAAAACTTGAGAACCCTGACTAGCCTTAAACCTTTCTGCCACTTCACTTCCTGTCTACTTACTGTCCTATCATAATACACACAAATCTTTGAAGATAAAGAAAGAAAAAAATCAGATTACCTGGGGCAGTTGTTTTCATGAATTCACCCTTACATCTGATGGAATAGAGTAAAATAATAAGGACAGTCTCCAAGTCTGGAGCTTCAGTCAAACCCAGAGTAGCTACTCTGTGTAAGCTAGGAGTAGGAAGCAGCAGAGAGCGAGGAGTCAGGTGCTGAGGGATGCAGAAAACCCCCGAGGTGAGACAGCTGTGTAAATACACCTCCTTCTACAGTATCTCTATCAATAAGTCACTCTCAATTCATCACATATTTGCTCAGAATCTCACTTTTTTAATGTTAATAAATAATTAATAATAATAATAATAATAAATAATACATGCAAGGTACTTCATGCTGATGCTTCAGTGAAAGACATGCATGTGTCAGACCACGAGGCACGCAATTCCTTGCATCTGTAAAAGCATAAATTTTATATTAAAAATAGTATAAAAATTTAAAGGATATATATATATATATATATATATTCATACTTTTGTAGAGCACCAAACCCCACTCCTACCCTGAACCTATCAACTTCTCAACAACGTAAAATTATATTAAGGAAAGCTATTAGTGGTTAAGATAAAACATTTTGTGAATATGTTATATGTTATTTCTAAGACATTTTTATAAAAGCTACTTGAATATCATAATTGAAGGTCAAGTCCTGGATTAAGCTAAGCTCTGTCTGTGAAACCAGGGCCTAGTGTGAAAACAAAATGAGTGCAAATAATAAAATATATAAAATAAGGAAAAAGAACATGTGTTAATGCATATTGACAATAGCAAACATAAAATATAAAAAGGTAACACTACGCAAGCATACTCGTTTTGTATGAAGATGCATGTGCATTAATTAATAACATGTCCACATTAAAGCAGTCCATGCAGCGGGCTTAAACATTTAGCTCACAAACACCTAACAGTCCTGACTTCATTTACAATATTTCAAAATTCTGTTTTTAATAACTTACATGCCGTCTGTCGCGCGCGCTCCCGCTGCCAGCGTCTTCCGTTCGCGGTGATCCGTTCAAACCGCATTATTTGAATCATATTCGGTGAATCACTGAATCGTCAACATGAACGAACTAACAAATCTTTCAGTTGTGTTTAATGAACCGATTTAACAGTTTGATTGAAAAGAATCATTTGGTTCACGAATCGAACACCGCTTCTGCGTCTCGGAGCACGTGATGATTATTTCAAAATAATAAGAAACTACATGTGTTTATGAAATTCTTGCAATTAAACCTTGGCATCAAGCGAAATAAAAGTTTGTACAAATAAAAATTATTTGATAAATTAGAGATACTTCTACTAAAGTACATTAACAAAGTAACAATACTGACTGTTACATTACTGCCCAGATAGCAATGAGTCGGCGGCCCACCGTCGGCGCTCCGGCGGCAGTAGAAGCGGCAGAACGGCGACATCGCAAACACGTTGGACGGCGCACCGCCGGCGGCAGCCGCTTTTTAAAAGCGGCAGCCGCCTTCCTACCGCCTTCGTTCCGCGGCCGGCCCGCGGGCCAACCACCGTTCCGCCGCCTTTATATTGAAGGCGGCCCTTCCGCGGCCCGCCGGAGGCAAGCGCTATTTTCGAGCGATCTGCCGCCACTTATTCTGGCTATATATAATATTTAATATTTATAGCATGCAGTTTATCAAGAATAATGATTGCTCAAACCAGACAAATATCCATTTGGCATTTTTATTCCACATTTCAAAGTACAGTAACTGTCATTTAAACAAGATGTGTCAGACCACTGAAATATAAATAACAAAAAAAAATATATATAGCCTACATATATATATATATATATATATAGCCTATATATAAAAATAATACACACACTAAAGAACATGCAGGTTTCCAATAAAATTTTGGTTAAACAAATCAGCCTTACAAGTACATTATAACACTTTCAATAATTGTTAATATAAAGAGGTCAGCTCTGGGGTGAAAATAATTACCAGTAAACATTATAACAAGTAATGAGGATATTTGGTACCAAAGAATGTGCAGGATACCAAATAAATCAAGGTATAACATCACATTTACAAGCCATTTCTAACAATAGGATAAGTGGTAATAATTTAGAGTAAAGCTCTGGAGAAGAATATAGCCTACCATTATAATGGCATTGCTGACCTAGGGCACAATATTTACACTGTGCTGCAATAAGATCTGTGTCTCTTGTATCTGTGATAAACAAAACTTGGTGTATATATAAATATATAAAATGTATCTATAAAAATACTGAGGTAAAAACAGTAGTAGAACAGACCATTATAACTGCAATGCTGACCTGTGGCACAAGGATTTACAAGC
Source organism: Squalius cephalus (assembly GCF_949319135.1). NCBI lineage: Eukaryota > Metazoa > Chordata > Actinopteri > Cypriniformes > Leuciscidae > Squalius > Squalius cephalus. The sequence goes on along the minus strand of NC_137128.1, from coordinate 9,236,806 downwards.
TACATTTAACAATAGAATAACAGTTAAGCACTGTGACGGAATGAAAAAAGCAAATGTTAACACAGTAAGTAGAATATTTGGTACCAGGTAATGTGCAATATCAAGTATCAGAGATATGAAATAGGATTTCCAAGCTATTTTTAATAGAAAAACAGTTAAGCACACTGATGGAATGAAAGTAGAATTTTACTAGTAGTTAATGTGCAATATCAAATATCAGGTATGAAATAGGATTTACAAACTATAATAGAATCGTTAAGCACTGACGGAATGAAATAAGCCAATACTAAAGTCACGGTAAGTAGAATATTTGGTACCAGATAATGTGCATATATCAAGTATTAGAGGTATAATCTAGGATTTACAAGTTATATTTAAAAATAGAATAGTTAAGCACTGTAACAATGAAATAAGCAGCAAATTGTGTATGAAGTAATTGAGATCTTTGGTATCAAAGAAAGTGCAGAATACCAGGTGTAATATGTACCAGGTGTAATATGTACATTTTGACATTAAAGCAGAACTCGGCAACTCTAGTAATTTCTTCTCTAACCGTCTCTTTTGTTGTTTCGCTGGAACATGTGAATGATCCATCGTCGCTGTATAATTCTAGCTAGTATTGAGGGGGGCGTGTGTGTTTATGTTGAATTGCCGTAAAGCAGTTTGTGTTTCTTGCTCGTTCTTGCTTCTCACGAGACTTCCAATTTCTATCTTGCCGGGACGGTAGACCTCAAGTTGCAAGGTTGGTTTTCCGCCTGGGAACGCTGGGGGGTGCGGGGAAAGTCACCAATTTCACCAGAACAGGTTGTTTAACCATCCAAATGATTTCTAGACAGTTTTATTAAGTTTAAAAAAAAGTTGCCAAGTTCTCATATCTTCAGTGAATCCACGTGCGCCTGTATAAAAGGACAAACAACCTCACCATCCGTGAAGTGAACAGTGTGGATTGGGTGAGTGTAGTCTGGCACTTCTGGCTTCTTGGTGTTACTGACTGCAGGATAAAGAAAGTGTTGCAGTTGTCAGTGATGCTGGGGTGTCAGTAGTCAGCCTAGGCTTAAGGGGTCGGCTGTGGGTCCCTCTCAGCTGTGCGGCGCCTTTTTCCACCTTCACGGTCAGATGCTCCTTTGAGGTAACGCATGACATTAACCTGGAGCGCCTCATCAGTGGCATCCTGGGTTGCCGGGTTCTTCCGGATGGCCCCTGTAGAAAATACAGATCTGTCATTTCATTTGAATGGGCCATACACCTACTTAAATATAAAAAAATATCTAACTTACTTTGAACAATGGTCTTCAGGAACAGGTCTCTAAAACACACTTTATCCCCTACACCAGTCCAGGTTGTGTTAATGGAAAGGTGATTAGAGAAGATACTCTGAAGCATTCGCCACACTGTTGTCTTTAGGTCCCTCCCACATTTGATAGCCAAAAACCGAAGCTGAAAATCCAAAAAAAGTGTTACAAATTACATTTCTCTAAAGCTTCTCATACATAAATATAAAATGTGACAGGCTGTGGATTCAGACTGAAAAATATGCAGTGTACAATCTTAATTTGACTTTTTAGATTACCCTACGGTGTTATAAACGAAAGCAGCACACTTACAAATCGGTCCTGGAGCTCTTTATCCTGCCTCAAACTGTGGTCAAGCAACATCAAATCTTCCTGGGTGTGTAGAGGGAGTAACAGATCCCCTGGCAGGGACAACTCTCCAACAGACACATTAGCACTGAAATGTTGCAGCATAGTGTCCATTTTGTTGTCCATGCTACGCACAACATCGCCAAACTCTCCAAGACGTCGCAGCATTAGGGTCTGATCTGCACCTACAGGGGTTCCCAGAATAAAAGAATAAAGTAGTCAGTCCTGGTCCCTCAACTACTAAACTATGACACTTATATCTAGGTCTTCTACACGTACAGGTAGCCCCAGTGGGAATTAAACGAACAACCACAGGTGTTGTTTGCAAGTTGTACCTGATTGCCCAGTGTGAGCAAACGTCTTCAACATAGTCCCAACTTGCTTCACCTGCTCTTGAAGTGAGCCGCTTTCATCTGAAGCTACGAAATGAAAGGCATATGGTAATTTTGAACCTACATCACACACAAAAAAGTACATTTAAGAAAGAGTGCATGTTCTCACCTGCTCGTGCATTGCTTTCCCTCAAGGTTTGGTTCTCCTCCCTCAGAGCTTGGTTCTCCTCCCTCAGAGCTTGGTTCTCATTCTGGAGTCTCTGGAAATCTACATAAAATAATAATAATAAAACTACAACTAAAGGCACTATTTTCAATATTGTTAAAACACTGGACATTAAGACATAGGCCTAGAATATACCTTCATAGCTGAAAACTTCATGCTGTACACGAGATGCCAGGGGAGTCCAAGGGCCAATAACGGAGCGCTGACTTTCTCCTATTGATAATCATTGACGTAAAAATATGTTTGAAGTTATTGCATACATTTAATGAATCGGACTTAAATGTAACACTTAGTTTAGCGTAACGTTTTACATACCTCCAGTGTTTTCACCAATGTGCTGGCAGGTTAAATTTGCTGCTGGGGGTGTAAAGCTTAGTACTTGACGAGCTGGGGGAACAAACATAACAGCTTTAATTTCACTGCAGAGATGGCATATTCAGTAAAGAAAACAATAATTGAACTCTGCAAAGCTAATGGAATGTACAACACACCTCGACAGCTTTCATCCAGAAACTGCTGCGGCGAGTAACCCGTCAAGTGTCCTAATGAAAAACAGATTATCAATAAAAGGATTCCTCGTCTTAAATAGAAGCAATAGTTTCCAAGACAAAAAAACGTCACAAATAACATCACTTACTTGTACTCAAACTCTTGGCTCTGTGAAGTGGAGTCTGGATTACCGGGGAGAAACCTGGTTCTGAGAAAGAGGAAACTGAAATTTGAAAATCTTACAAAGGGTATAGTTTAGTGGCAGGATCACAAATTAAGCATCACAGCAATACATTTTACATACCAGCTCTGAAGTCTACAGATGGCTCAACATTTTCCTGGTTTTCAGGAATCGATGTAACTTCTGGAGCATCTGGCAGCACTGAAACCTCGTTACCGGGAACAATGTTTTCAAAGCTCAAAAGAGGTTGTCGAAACGACAGCACTGCTGGTGCATCTGGAAGTCTAGACTCCTCTTCATCAGAAGAGGCCTGGGGTCTGTACTTGGAATTTGAGATTCTCTTTCGCTTTCCCTTCTTGTCATCGTCCGTCGTTTCAACGCTGGAACCTGTTTGGAAGCGCACCAAATATCTCGTCGCCTCTTGCCAAGATTCTAGATCAGGGAATAATGAATGAAAGAGTCAGCTATGTACCATAAACAGACAAAGAAATTACACTGATGAAATTCAGGAAAATCAAATGCACAAGTCAGACCCATTTACCTGCTCCCTTCATGAACTTAAAATGATGCTTTTCCCAGGTGCTGTGTGGAGGCACGCAGTGGATGGCTAAACTGTTGCCGTTTTTCCTTTTGCGGAGGTTAAATGGGGGCCAATAGCACATGCCCTCGCTGAGCCACACTTGTGGAACAACTGCAAACGGCAGATCCTCCTCGTCGATGAACTGAACAATGGCAAACAGCATCTGAAATAGAAGAAAAATTTGTATTAAGTATACATTTTGATACATTTACAGGCAAAATGAATAGTGCTGCCACTAACGACTAATTTTGACACATTTTTCAATTAGTGGTAGAATAAAAAAATAAAACAAATAAAATGTTTGTCATTTTGTTGTGTCCATTTTATTTTGAATTCAACTGAAGGGCCAAAACAAAATGTCCCGTTCAAAAACATTATGTATTAACAATCTAAGCATAAGTATCACATTTCCATTAAGCTATACTATATTAGTCCCAATCTAATCCTCTATTAACAACCATGTATTCATTTATTTAAATTACATCTTTTTTCTGCCTTAAATTAATACATTATTAGCTAACTGTACATTTCTGAAATGCATAACTGATAACATCACTCTGAATTGTAAAGTAGATTCATGCTGCAGAAAGGTGCCGCGGTTCACGAGAAAGTGAAAGTATCACAGACTCGCGTGTGCACTTGTTCAGGAAGTAAAGTGACCTGCGCATGCATACATTTTAGCGGATTATGGTGTATTTAGATAAATAAAATACATGTATCCAAGGTAAATCACCAACACTCATCCCTTACAAGCGAGAGTGAGCCTGGAGTGTATTCGCGCATAGCACGTGGAATTAGGGCAACAAACTTGGAAATCCAGTGTCTCCTCAGAGTCCGTTTGCAAGCAGCAGAAAGCCACTTCGTGCGACGCACGCACTAATCAATAACATTAAAATTCTCACCCCTTTAAAAAAAGCTGTCATTTTTACAAGTGGATCAACGGAAAACCAGCCTTTCCATCCGGGCAAGGAAGAAGATAATATTTCTTCTGCACATTTGCTGTATGCGTAAAGCGGAGTGTATCTGATAGGCCAGATAAATGAAAAATGCCTAGCTTGGAAGATTCCACAGGGTAAGTAAAGAAATCGACCACGTTCCGGAACCTCTTGTAGATGACCAAAGTGTTGTCCATTTCATCAACGACGACATTCTGTATAACTACTATGTCCTTATTTTCCAACAGGACACAGTTGTCTCCCTCCGAACATTTCACAACAAAGTCTTGAAAGTAACACTCCTCATACTGCTTTTTCACAGAAAGACCATTGAGGAGTGGTCCATGATTGTGCTCCCTCAAGGACCTTGTTTTGGAGATGTTTGTTCTTCTGTGCTGACTTCTCTCTGACAATCGGCGAACAACCTGCTCCAGTGGTTGTGTAGGCTTGCGCAACAGTTTCTTCAGACGCCCAAGGAAGTTTTCAAATGGAAAGCATGAGATGTTATCAAGGACACCATACTTTTTGGCATCTTGGCTGAGGTGCACCAATCCATGCATGTTGTATGTCACATGTTCTTTTCCATAAAGCTTGCTGCAGTGATCAACAAAGAGAACCAATAGTCCGTGTGCATAGTCTGCAAGGTCAGCACACAGGGACACATTCAGTAGGATGGTGATGCCAACTGAAAACAGCATGAAGTTGTTGTACACTTGAGTTGGTACAAGGCCTTTTAAGCTGACTGGTCCAGTGTACAAGAGGAACTGCCTGAATTCTGTAGCTTTCCAACGCTCAACATCTTCCATGGATCGTTGCTTCCTGTTGAACTCGCACGGAACATGAGGTGTGAAGGTCAGGAGTACTCTGGAGAGCTCTTTTACCATGCTGGGCGAAAATCTTGTCAGCCGCCGTCCCTTTAGCCAAAGATGCAACAACTTTCTTGTCACTCCAAGGCATACCAGATGCATATAATCCAGTGGGAATTGGGTGACCAAACCAACAGACAACAATTCCAATGGCGTTTCTCCACACTGATGACTGTCATCAGAAAGTTCGTCACGGACTGCATTGTCTAATCTTAGAGCAGCATCTGTTAGAGGAAAGGTCATCCTGTTCTCGTAGTGGACCCCCTTTTGAACACACTTGTCACACCCATAATATCCACTGTGACCTTTCACATTTCGAACAAGTGCACGAGCAGGGGCGTCACAGATGAATGTTGATATTTTGAAAGGAAGTGCTCTCCTTTCAAACAGAACTCCTTCCGCTTCAAGTCGCTGTGCCTCTTCTACAAAAGGATTCAAAAAGTGAAGGCTGCTTGGCTTCTTCTTCCCATAATAGAGACCAATGACAAATGGAAGTTTGTTTTGTTGGACATTACCCACGTATTGCTCAATTAAACCAAGAACTGGCCAGAACTGGGCATTTGAGCTTTTGAAAAGTGGAAGTCCATCAACATTAACTTGCATTGAAACTGACGTCAACTTCTGCAATTCAGGAGACACTAAAAACTGTGATAGTATTCCACTTTCAATTCCAGAGTGATGGTATACACCACCTGAGAGTTCTGTTGTTTTAACACAAGTCACTGTTTTCAGAAGGGTTCTTGGGTCTTTAGGAAGAGTTGGATGATCCTTGGACAAAATGGTTAAAAGCTTACCAAGTGCCACATGGGGGATCATGTTGTCAATAGCCCAGCCTGCCAATTGTGTCCTTAGGCAATCCTCTTCCTCTTCACTATCTTCTGTGCTTGAGGAAAAAATGTCACCAGGTTCATATACCTCATCAACAGTTAATTCCTGTGCTTCAGGGATTACAGTTTGTCCATGGCTTGTTGTAGCCATTCCATGTTGATGTTCATTAACAGGAGGATTTACTTGGTCAAAGTCAGGAATAACAGCAAGTAGAGCATCGTTTGCAGCTGCAATTTCCTGTTTGTCCCTCTCAACTCCTTTCAATATTCGTCTCCTTTTGGCCCAGTAACTAGACATTGTGACTAACAATGCATTTACCTTTAAAGCCAAAACGATTGTCCAACAGTAGGTCTCTTGTGTGAAGTTAATCAGTAATGCTCCGGTCAAGGTAACTGCAAGAAAATGTGAACAAAACCACATTGTTAACATTAGGAATATACAGTAGCTATGCTGTAGGGGAAAAAGATGATCAGCCAAATGTGGAACAGTGAAATTGTATAAAAAAATTATAATAATAAAAAAAAAATACTAATTCAGTGTAGTGATTCAAGTGAACACAGCACTGTTCTCAAACATAAAAAGTACAGCAGTTCAGATAAATATAACTCATCATAATCCTAAAGTACAGCAGCACAGCACGTGCTAGCTAACACTTGCTAGCCACTGTAGCTACACTGTGAACTGAACTAGCAACATACTTTGATCTGACAAACAAAATAATTTAAACAACCTATATACATCATTCTGCTTTGTTAAAAAACACCAAAAGTTATACTTAGTCTTTTCAAATGTAAAGCTTTGGCTACCTACAGTAGCTAGTTACATTTCTACATGTACGTAACTAACAACTTTGCTTAACCTCAGTGTGTACTGTAACAAAGGCAAAACAGCATGTGTTAGCTAACACTTGCTAGCCACTCTAGCTACTGGACTAGCAGCTATTTGTTCAGACAAACAAAATCATTTAAACAACCTATATACAACGTTATTGTGTAAGAAAACACCAGAAGTTAAACTTAGTCTTTCTAGATGTAAAGCTTTGGCTACCTACTGAAGCTAGATACATTTCAACATGTAGAACATGCTTGAACTCAGTGTGTAAAAAAGGTGAAACAGCATGTGTTAGCTAACACTGAACTAGACTAGCAGCGTGCGTGTCGGAACAAACAAATGAAAACAACCTAATGAAAACAACCTAATGGTATATACACCATTCTGTTTAGTTAGAAAACAACACAAGTTATACTGATCTGTCTTTCTTGTCGTAGATTTCGCTACCTACTGCTGGATCCACATTACCACATGGGGGGCGGCATAATTGTCCATACAAGTAACTGTTAGCAGCTAGTTCAGGAACTGGTTACGTAGTTAATTCGACTGACCAAAACTAACTTAAAACACATACGTACTCACACTCGTATAAACATTCGTATCTTAGAAGAAAAGAAAAACTCAACGGCTGGAAGAAACTAAGTAACGTTAGCTATTACAGAAAGTTATTTGTAACATGGCGGCAACTTTGTAAACAAGGCTTACTTTAGCCTTACTTTAGCTTGACTAGTAAGGCAAGAACAAAGATGACTACAGATTTTACAAAGATAAACTAAAACCAATGTAAACATAATATTGCGTTAAACAAAAAGGAACCATGTACTTACTTAAACGATGGTAGTCGACAGCAACTCGCGGTGAACTGATGCGAATGTGCTCTACTTATATTGTTTGGGGAGGGGCCAGCCTCAGTGGCTCCAGTGCGTCATCGAGCCACCGTTTTAGCCCCGCCCAAAAAAATCCTGAACACACAATGGTGAAAAACTATAAAACAGTCTAACTCCACAATTCAGTACTTCACAGTTCACAGTCTTTGTAATGTGTTTAAGCAATACATTTCTAACATTTCTAATGTGTTTAGATTTTTTTTTTTTTTAGCATTTTTTTGCATTGCCTTTACATGGACTTTAACACTTTCTTAAACATTTGTACAGGTCGCAATTGCAAATTAATCCCTTATACATGTAAAAGGTCAACAAAAAAAAACCAGGGTTGGAAAAAAATGAAAGACATAAAACGACATTTACACAGACAAAATATTCCTAAATATTTCACAAATCTTCCAGCGCAGCTGTGAAACCAGAGGAGATTTTAGCTTTTTCGTTGAGTTTATCCTTCAGGTCAAAACAGAGATTTTCATGTTTATGATAGATAGGCTATTACCATGGTTGCAAATTAATAAAAAAATATAAAGCAAACCCAAGATTTTGGCCAAGTTGCAGATGTCTTTCACTGTTCACTGATTTCAAGCATTGGTGAAAAATCTAACTTCATCCATTTATTCTGCTAAATTGTTCATACCATGAATGAAATATTTATTTTAAAAACTAATCAGAATCAGAAAGATATTTATTGCCAAGTAAGTTTTACAAAAGGAATTCTTTTTGGTCTATTGGTGCATCTCAAATTGTGCATAAATCAAAGAAATGTAAAGAATTGTCACCTTAAGTGAATAAAATAATTCTATATATTTTACATATTATCGCTTCAGAGTTTCAAAGTAATTTAAATGTAATTTCCTAAACCTTATCATGGAATCAGAGTCAAATCTGTTATAACCCCTAATGGCTTTGGAGCAACAACAAAAATTTATATAATTCACATAATAATTATATTATAATCGCTTTAAATGTGAAAAGTATGCTGTCAGTTTCACTCATGGCTGGTCGATTTCAAAGCGGCTTGCCGCCAGCCGGCCGCGGTTCGTTTAGACGGCGGCAACCGCCAGAGAGAATGAAGTCGGCGGCCCGGCGGCTGTTCGCCGGCGGCATCTCGCAAGAAATGGGAGTGACGTATTCGGCGGCAAACGTTTCATCGCCGCCAGCGGGGCGCACCTATGGCCGACAGCTTGGGGCCGGCGGCAAAAAGAAGCCGTGCCGATATTTTTTGCTATCTGGGTGTCCACCCCAGCTAATTTGACAAATATGACGTTATGGATGAGCTTTTATTGTTTAGGCCCCATTTGACCTATTTTTAGTCACTTTTTGTCTGATAAAACTTGCTGGACATTCATTAATCGATGCATACCTGTGAGCTTTTGGCTTTTGTTTGTTTAAAGAGTGTAGATTTGTACACACTCATACAGGCTTTAACACCCCACTGCTGAATCATTAGGCTAACTGAAGAATATAGGCTTCCTTGAAACAAAAACAGGAGTTTGCTAAATTATGTTTGGTGTACAATGTGGATGAAGAAGTGCTGTTGTCTTGGGTTCCTCGAGTATCATATTAAGATAACAAGTCTTTTTGAGCTTTTCTGAAGAATCACAGGCCTCTAGCTCTATTCAGATAGGATTATTTTTTACTAGAGTAGAAGAGTAGTGTAATATCACCTCAAGATGTCTGTAATTTTAATGGCCAACCCAGATAGCACACGTACGTCTGCAAGATGTCTGTTAAAGATGTCTTGATCTGGAAAGCATCTGCTGTGTGCAGACATCTGTAAGATGTCAGTTTTACATACATTCTACATCATAAACATCTTAAAGACATCTAATAGACGTCTATTTGACATCTGATAGGAAACGTCCAATAGTTGTATTGCAGATGAGCAAACTACGTCTTGCAGATGTAAATATAGACGTCAAATAGACGTCTCCGAGATGTACCTGTGCTATCAGGGAATTCACATTTGATGAGAAATCTCAGTAAAACTGGGGTAACTCGATTTATGTTGTGCCTTTACATCCATGTCTTGTGACACATACACAGGTCAAATTGAATGATATATAAATTAATTTAATTAAATTCTGATTGGATTCTGTCAGAAAAAAAGGCATCTACGGAAGGCTAAAAAATGTTGTGCCTTCAACCTTCTTTTTGATCTGAATTGTATGTGGTAAACACTCGAGGTGTCTACTTTTAAACAGAAACTGACCAAATCTTTTCTGTCAACACAGGATTGTTAGCTGAGGTATTTTCGTTGACCTTTTTACACAAGGTAGAAGTTGGCATAATATGTCCTGATATTGTCTGTAATGATCTCTGATACGGCACTTTTGTACGAGACAAACACCACAGAGAAGCTCTGGTAATAATTTCTGTACTCCATCTCTAAATGTAAAACCTGTCCTGTCTGAACAGGGCTTGTGTGTCCTGCACACATTCTTGGATGGACTCACCCTGCTGAAAAAACAGCATATGCTGGTTAGGTATGTTTTGGTGCTGGGATGCTGGTTTATGCTGGTCCTTTGCTGGTTTATGTTGGTCATGTTGCTGGTCAAGGACCAGCATAAACCAGCTAAAACCAGCATCCCAGCACCAAAACCTACCTAACCAGCATATGCTGTTTTTTTCACCTGAAAGTCTAGTCTGAGCTCTTTCAACTGAAAGAAACTTGCCCTGACTGAACTTAAAACATGTCACGGTCTTCGTTTTGTCTCAAGATGCACACCAGTAATGCTTTTTTCTAAGGTATATTCATAAAAATGTCTTAATTGAACTATTGCCTAATTCTGGTTTAGGCCAAGTCCTGTCTGTGAGACCCGGCCTTAAAGACTATCAGACGACCCTGCACAGTGAAAAAGGTGCTCAAGGCCACCCGGTGCAATGAAGCGGGTCTCATTCAAATGTTTAGTGTGTCACATGACTAATCACTGCAAACTAATCAGTGAGCCCATGTAATGAACCACTTTTTTTGTTTTCTTGGTAAGGAAACTACCATGAATGAAAAAATGATATTTATATATAACACACACTAGAAGTCCTTTGCACAATCTGACATGTGCTTAATATTGAACCGGAAACCGGCCAGAGGAGAACTGGCCCCAACTAAGCCTGGTTTCTCCCACGATGTTTTTTCTCCATTCTCTCACGAATGGGGTTTTGGTTCCTTGCCGCTGTCGCCTCTGGCTAGCTTAGTTCGGGGCCCCTTATTTCTAGTGATTATCATAATTTTGATTACAGAGACCATCTCTGCATTTGATGAATAAATAGTTTAATCTGGTCATTATACATTACCCTCACTCTATTCTCCTATTCGATAATGTTCAGTGCTTTGCTACAATCTGTATTGTTAAAAGCGCTATATAAATAAAAGTGACTGATTGATTAATATATATTATTGACAGAAAACAACCAAGTATATAAATAATATAATTATATAAAAATATATCAATATAATAATAAAAAATAAAAAAGGTTAATAATTAAAATAGGATAGGTTTCATTTATGCATCAAAAATTATAATCTAGAATTTATTCTAAAAGATACTTTCAAAATAATTACTTTAAAGTATATTTAGCTGGTTATAGATTTTTTATTATTATTTTACTTAAAGAGTTCCACATTGTATTAATAATTTGAGTACTTCACTACTGATCCATTGTAGTGTGTTCATGAATGTGCATTTAACTACAGCAATAGCTGCCGTTTTAATATTGTTCACATTAATTGGACTGACGGTTTGTGACTTTAAACACTGGAGAACATGCTCGTGATAGTTTGCTCAGTTGAGTCCTGATTAGGCCTTAATTGATGGCCACGCCCACCCCTCCCCACTCCCCGAACACCTGCACAGCGAGTGCCGCAGAAATGGAGCGATTGAAGAGGAGGATGGAGCGATTGCGTTTGCATCACAATAAATGCGCTGCTGCTGCTGAACGACAGGTAAGACTTCACCATATTTGTCATCGCAATTATTTTATTTAATTTTGTATTGGTCATGATTGTCGTGTGGCGCGGTGGTTGTTAGAGTAACTTTACAGGTAACATTTTACGATCTAAGGCCTAGTTCTTAACCCAGCGGGCACATTAATATTTGACGTCGAACATTAGTCATTAAGATGCTGTAACATCACTTTAAATTAATTTTGAAGGGCAATTTTTACCAGTAATAATTAAGTGAAAATCCCACACTGAGATTGGTTAAATGTATCTGTAGGTCAATATGTTTGTCGTTCGATTTTCACAAAATAAATATCAATTTTGTTTAGCCTCAGTTTGATTTGCAGGTCTGACCTGTTTTTAGACGTATTTTTTCCAATATCAGAGTTCGTGTAACTTGTGTGAGTGTTTGAGGGGGGGGGGGAGGGGCACGCGCTGGAAACAGTTTCAGTCAAGTAGAGAAGCGACAACTAATAACCAGGAGCTTTGACTTAGCTTTTCTCTCATATATATATATATATATATATATATATATATATATATATATATATATATATATATATATATATGCATTTCGTATTTTATTTATCTCATGGAAATAACTGAATGCTGAAACATTTGTCAAGTATTACTGTATAGCTTGTTAATTGTAACATGTTACTGGAATAATTTTTAATCTTCTCTATGATGTGCAGGTATTGGAAGGAAAGTCAGCACAGGTATGTGTCTTTACAAAATCTTTTAATAGTCTTCAGAAACTAAGTTTTCAAATTAAACGACACCATGTGATCGCATAATACAAATCAATTAAAGGATCTAGAATCATTATAAGAAAAGAATGAGAGAACCGTTAATTCCTAGAAGCAGTGTGATTATTTGTGATGACATCCTTCTGTAAAATCTGAATTATTAGGGTTAGATTACTACTCATGGCTGTTAGTCCAGCCACATTTACGTGGGCTACAGTAGAGAATATGAGACAGATCTTTAACACTTTACCATTTAACAGTAAGTTGTCGTTTGGTAACATTATTTCATGCATTAAAGTAAAGGTTGACACAAATGTAAATTCTGTCATTAATAACTCACCCGCATGTTGTTCCAAACCCAAGACCTTCAGTCATCATCTTTGAAACAGAAGTGAAGCTATTTCTGATGACGGCGATTAATTAAAGGGATAGTTCACCCAAAAATGAAAATGTGATGTGTATCTGCTTACCCCCAGGGCATCCAAGATGTAGGTGACTTTGTTTCCTCAGAAAAACACACACACACACAGACAAATCCAAATGACACCCTGCGGCTCGTGACGATACACTGATGTCCTAAGACACCAAACCATAGGTTTTTGTAAGAAACTGATCAATATTTATATCATGTTTTACCTTTGATTTTTTTTTTACCACAGCCATGTCCATCTGTCCTGAGCACGAGCTCATCATCCGGCTCTTTACATGTGAACGCGTTCTGGCGTAGAATATGCAAACACCGGAAGGGAAACCGGTGATAAAAAACAGTCTCAGATGAGTTTGCGCAAGCAAACGTAATCTTTTAGCTTTAAATCGGTTTAAGCAAGTAATTACCGCTTTGAATAGCCGCTATACCCACAACCTCTGTGCTCTGTGTAAACAATGAGTGTTGTACTCATGCGACGGATCGCTTCCGGTGTTTGCGTATTCTACGCCAGAGCGCTACACGAGTCACGAACCGGATGATGAGCTCGTGCTCAGGACAGATGGACATTGCTGTGTATCAAAGGTAAAACATGATATAAATATTGATCAGTTTCTTACAAAAACCTATGGTTTGGTGTCTTAGGACATCAGTGTATCGTCACGAGCCGCAGGGTGTCATTTGGATTTGTCTGTGTGTGTTTGTGTTTTTCTGAGGAAACAAAGTCACCTACATCTTGGATGCCCTGGGGGTAAGCAGATACACATCACATTTTCATTTTTGGGTGAACTATCCCTTTAATTAATCGCCCTCATCAGAAATAGCTTCACTTCTGTTTCAAAGATGATGAATGAAGGTCTTGGGTTTGGAACAACATGCGGGTGAGTTATTAATGACAGAATTTACATTTTTGGGTGAACTAACCCTTTAACTTACATGAACTAACAATGAGCAATACATTTGCTGCACTAACCCTAACCCTATATATAACGGTAAACAACCTTATCTGCCCTAGAAACACAAATCTGCATGACTCTCACACTCGTCACTGTGCGTGGGGCAGCAGTTCTGCTTTTTAATGTAGTTTGGCCTAATATAGCCTATTTTATGTGCAACCATAGTTAACTGTAAAAAAAAAAAAAAAAAAAAACGTGCATTAACCGTTGCAAAATTTTATTTGAATAATACATAAGTAACTCTTGATGGTAATATTAACTAAGATTGATAAATGCTGTAGAAGTGCTGTTAGTTGTTAGTTCATGTTAAGTAGTTAACTAATGTTAACAAATAAACCTTTTTGCTAAGTGTTACAGCTACTGTTGAACTTACTTAAATATCAGAAAGTCAAATAGCACATCTTCAAAATGTCTCTTTAATGATCTCATGATAATTATGCATTTTACTTGTAGTCTAATGATATTCATGAGGAGTCAGATCAAGAGGAATCAGAAGTCTCAGAGTTCCCTGAATCAGACATATCCAGCTGCTCTGGTTTAGATCCAGACTACAAACCTAAAAGTTCATCCAGTGGAGAAGATTTTTCAAGCCCTGACAAAGGAGCACCTAATCTGTCCAGCGAAAATGAAGATTTGAATGATGACAAACAGCAAGACGGCAAATGTACCATAAATAAAGAAAAGAACTCCCAAAGTTACATCAAAAGACACAACAAAAAACAACAGATAAACAAAAAAGACAAAGGCAAACCAGCTGTCACCGTAAAAACTTCAACAAAAAGGGAAGGCTTTAGGCGAGCATGGGACAAAAAACATTATTGTCTCTACTGCAGTAAAGCACAAACCAAGATCTCCAGACATTTGGAAAGAAAACATATGGATATTAAAGATGTGGGATATGCCTTTAGACGGGTGTCAGAAGATCATCAACACAATGAGACAAGATGATGTGTCGTTTCACATCAGAAATGATTCTTTAATTTGCAAGTATGGAGAATCGCTGTATGGAAAACATGGTCGTGTCAGGTCGAGGCACCAGTACATTGCACAAAGAATGAGGGAGCTTGGCCGATTCATGCTGGTTGCTAAAGAAATGGACAACACTGTCAGAGGTCTTGAAGATTTGTGTGCACCTGCAAGATTTCAGTTTGTTGTTAATGTTGCCAAGCGTCTTACCCAATTTAGTCCAGGCAAGAATGAGTATGGAAAACCTTCAACAGCAGTAAAAATTGGATTCTGTTTGAAAGGGGCTGTAGAGGTCCTGATTGGGCAGGCTCTTATGAATGAAGATGATCTTTCAGAGAAGAAAGCAAAAAAATTCTTTGAACTTCTGGAGAAAAACTGGAGGAACAGTGTTTCTATCGCCGCTCACCAAACCATTCAAGAAAAAAGATGGAATAAAGAAGATGACATCCCCCTCACCAAAAATGTGATTGCTCTGAGAGACCATCTCAGGATGGTAGAAGATGAAGCAAGAGCAAACCTGACACAGCAAATGAATTTACGAGCTTACAAGGCATTAAATGAGACCGTTCTAGCACAAGTTATTATTTTCAACAAGCGCCGTGAAGGCGAAGCATCTCGCTTAACTCTCGACACCTACAAGAAAGCGAGCACAAATGCCATTAATGAGGATATTTACAGTACTTTGTCACCGCTGGAAAAGGAGTTGAGCAAGATATTAACTCGCATAGAAATCAGGGGCAAAAGAGGAAAAAAAGTTCCCGTTTTCTTGACTGAGAGAATGAAGGAGTCAATTAATTTGTTGGTCCAAAGGAGAGAAGAAGCTGGCGTACCTGCTGAGAATCCTTATCTGTTTGCAAGACCTGATGCGATGACAAACATACGTGGATGTGACTGCCTGGGAAAATATGCAAAAGAAAGTAAAACCGAAAACCCTGAACTCCTAAGATCAACAAAATTAAGAAAACAGGTCGCCACACTCTGCCAACTCTTGGACCTTACTGAACAAGAGCTGGAGCAAGTTGCAAGGTTCATGGGTCATGACATCAGAGTTCACTGTGACTTTTACAGACAGACGGACAAAACATTCCAAATTGCCAAAATAAGTAAGCTTCTGTTTGCAATGGAGCAAGGTACTGAAACCCTAAGCGGGAAGAACCTTGACACACTCCGTCCTTCAGTAAACGGTATGTATGCACTATGTATGTTTATTGCTGGTGCACTGTTTACTTTTTGGGTGGGGCTATGCAATCTTCTTGACCGTAACACTGGTTTAACGTGTCATAGAAATGTACTTTCACATAGACCAAGGGCTGGTCACAGACAGAGCTTAGCATAAGTCAGGCCATAGTTCAATTAGGACATTTGAGTAATTTTTTTATAAACATGCTTAGGAAAACCATCACTGCTGTGCATCTTAAGACAGAACAAAGGCTCTGGGATGTTTTAAGATTAGTCCGTGCAAGTTGCTTTCAGTTGAATCAGCTCAGATTTACATTTTAGTCTAGGACTAGGCTTAAATCTTGTCTGTGAAATCAGGGGAAAACGTGTAATTAATATATGTAGCTCACTTAATCAAAGTTACTTTTGTACTTCTGAGTTTTGGACCAAGATCAAGCACTAGTATTTGATTTTTCAAATCTTTTATAGGTGAAAGTCCTTCTGTCTCACAGAGACAAACAAAAAAAGGAAGGCCGAAGAGAGGAAAAGAAGCAAATGAAGGTATAATTTCAATTTTAAATTTAATACTTGTCCATATAAACAGTAAACTTGTCCAGTAAATGTGACATTAATTGGAAGCACCTTTTGTAAAAAGGTGGAAAAGTCTAACTAGTAAAATGTGTATACGTCACAGTAACTACTAACATGAGTAATCTTACTCCTATAAATGATCTCCTCCACTGCATCAGCCGCATCATGTTCTTCATGTCACTTTTTGTTTTTCAGACACATGTTCTGAGCTCTTCTCTCCTCAGAAAGCCCCGGAGAGATGCAGTGAGGATGAGGGTTCAGATACAGCAGGTGAGTTTAAGTTTCTCCAGTCTCTGTGTACAGTGCAGAACCACTAGATTCTGAACACAATCTCATTTCCACTAGTTTCTAAGCCACAACAGTAGTCTTAGTCTAAAATATAGGCACAAAGTCTGAGCTGTTTGAACTGAAAGAAACTTGCACTGACTGACCTTTTAAAATATGCCCGTGCCTTTGTTTGTCTCAAAAAGCACACCAGTAATGTTGCTACTGTTACCCAATCCTTACTAGTCTCAAACATCCTCAATGGTGACACGTCGACGTCACTTCCCTGGTTTGGGAAAAGCAGGTAAAAGTCCACCTACTACGTCTGTGTGCATGTCAACTTGTGATGTGGGCGGAGTCTCGTGACATCACCTTGATTAAAATATAAATAATTTTTTTTTTCCTGAAGTAATAACAACTTAGTTTCACAATGTTTTTTTGTGAAATTGTTTTATCAACAAAATATCATTGCATTCGTCGTTAGATGCATCGCTTTCTGACAGGAAGTTGACATGCACACAGACGTAGTAGGTGGACTTTTACCTGCTTTTCCCAAACCAGGGAAGTGACGTCGACGTGTCACCATTGAGGATGTTTGAGACTAGTAAGGATCGGGTAACAGTTGTTTTTAATACACTCATGGTGGACTTAATTTTTTTTCCAATGCAGCGTTTTGTGGGTACATACCCTATTTACACTACTGTAGAAAATTGGTAAGATTACTTGCACATTGAGTGGTGCAATTTACCAGATCCATCACATGTACCATGTACGGCTGTAGCAAGCCATTCGACAAACTTAAAAATACTGAGATATTCACCTGAGCTAAATTACTAATGTTATCACTCCTGTTACTAATGTTACTTAAAGTGCCTTTCTAATTACTCTGTCTGACAAGTAATTTAGATACTCCATAAATAACTTAATTATTCAAACTGTTAATTACATCTTAAACTCCCTATAAACCTTAAAGCATACTTTTTTTTTATTGTCTAACTCTTTATTCTTTCAAAATAAGAACAGGGAATAGTTAAGTAAAACAAAACAAAAAAACAACACTAAAACTTAAACATTTTAATAAAAAAATTAACTTCTTTGGTTAACAAATAAACTTTTAAACTTTGAGTAATTCTAACATTCTAGCATTGAGCCTTTTAGAGTAATGAGTATCATTTAATTTCATATGCACTGATAAACTGTACATGTTTTTGTACAATAATTTACCTGCTCTTAAAAAAAAAAAAAAAAAAAAAAATTTTGTGCTGTCATTCATGCACGCATGCTTTTTTTTTTATTAGCACACAGTATATAAATAATATTCCAATGTTTTATATACTAATTTCTTATTGCCTAGCTCATTATAAGCATCAACATCTGATCTAAACATTTCTAGACGCTCACATTTTAGTTGTTCAGGGAAAGCTCAACTACTAAAATCTATACAAGTTTGTGAAAACAGGTTAACTAAAAACCTGTCATACAGCAATATCTTGACCTCTTCTTTTTGGTATTGCCGTTCAGGAAGACCCATTTCATGATGATAATTTCTATTTTCTTAATTATAAAGTGTAGTGCTGTTTTTAAACTTGTAGTCAATCTATAATGTATTTGTCTAAAATCATTGATTAAAAATAAGTTGGTTCATTCTGCACTTTTCTCCTGTTTTTAGAGGTCCAATGAGTCCTAATAGAATTTAGAAATTGTGTAAATAAATGTCATTAAAAATGTATCTTATCTAATCTTGATGTCAGGCAGTGTTAGGTTTGATATGATGTTTGAACGAGGCTCAGGCGTTATCTGAACCGCTTCATAAGACCAGTTCAAACGCGTCTTAAAATACTCCACCATTAATGCTCATAGAGACTGGAGAGAGTCTGAGGTTTATCTGTGTACTCTCACAATAAAAACTGAAATAGTGTGTTAGTAAATAAAGCAGCTAGCACTTTCTGCTGTCTCTCCTCTTCTTCTGTGAACGTATTTGTGCTGGAGAGAGCATTGTAAATATAAATCAAAACTAAACACTGTTTTATTTCATTTGTTAATCTGTTAATTGAGTAAAATATCTCATGCATTTTTGTGCATGAAGTCTGTTTACAGAAAGTCTGCTCTTTAAGGACTGTTAATCACTCAGTGCTTCAGTACTGAACATCCCACAATCCCTGAGCTTCACTGTTTGCCTGTTTCAGATCGAGAGCAGACCAAGAAGCTCTCCTCATCAAAGAGGAAAAGAGTGGCTGAGCTCTTCTCTCCTCAGAAAGCCCCAGAGAGATGCATTGAGGATGAGGGTTCAGATACAGCAGGTGAGTTGGTGTTTGTGATGAAGTCCAGGTAACCATAAACACTTTAGTGTTGTCAGCTTTCACTATCAGTGCTTCAGTACTGAACATCCCACAATCCCTGAGCTTCACTGTTTGCCTGTTTCAGATCGAGAGCAGACCAAGAAGCTCTCCTCATCAAAGAGGAAAAGAGTGGCTGAGCTCTTCTCTCCTCAGAAAGCCCCGGAGAGATGCATTGAGGATGAGGGTTCAGATACAGCAGGTGAGTTGGTGTTTGTGATGAAGTCCAGGTAACCATAAACACTTTAGTGTTGTCAGCTTTCACTATCAGTGCTTCAGTACTGAACATCCCACAATCCCTGAGCTTCACTGTTTGTCTGTTTCAGATCGAGAGCAGGCCAAGAAGCTCTCCTCATCAAAGAGGAAAAGAGAGGGGAAAAGGGCTAAAGGGAAAGCTAAGGGTAAGTTTTTATTATATCTTTGCTCCTAACAATTTTGATAACTGATGGATCTAAAGATTATTAGAACATTTATTTGTCTTTACAGCACCCCTGCCCTCCACATTTAGTATGTCTTCCTTAACAGATACACCCAATTCAGGTCTTGCAGTCTCTACTAATGAGCTGATGAGTTAATGATTCGTAATGATGCATTGATTATAAAAGTGTTGACCACTTCCATAATGCTTAGGAAAAAAACAACGCCTTTTCATGGCAGGCTTTACAGTAAAAAAGTAAAAGTATAGTAAAATAGGCCCACGGTTTGTGTATTTTCTTCAAAATAATCTTCAATTTAAATTTATTATTTTAATTGTATTTATATTACTAATAACATTTAGTTTAAACAAAAAACAAGACACTCCTAAAGTATCATGTTTAAAAAACAAACAAAAAACATTGAATAGGACTAGTCTAAAGCGTTTCTCAACTGGTGGGTCAGTTTCTGTTCAGTTTCTTACAAAAACCTATGGTTTGGTGTCTTAGGACATCAGTGTATCGTCACAAGCCGCAGGGTCATTTTAAGTTTGGCATTTTTCAGTGTTTCCTCAAAAATCAAGATGACAGATAATAGGCTAGTTTTCTGTTGATTTGGTTTTTATTTCTTTTTTTTATAGTTCAGCAATTTTAAGTTCAATTCTTGGGTGACTTTTTTTCCATTATTTTTATTTTTTTGCAAAAAAAGTCAAAAGCAAAAACTTCTTTACTTATTTATGACCATTTGTTCACTTCATATTTGTTAGTGTTTATGACTAATCCTGTTAATCTACATGCATTAATGCATTAATTATTTATTATTGTTATCATGTGGATTGCTGGCTTGTGGGGTGTGCATGCTATTTACAATCTCCCCAGGTCAGCAGAGTCCCAGAATGCCAGTGGGCGGGGCCTGTGGTGTGGTGATTTATAGCTATTGGTTGATGTCTTGCTCTAGAGGTGGTCACGTGCAGATATATTTGTCCATGTAACGTCATCAATCCCACAGTATCCAAACAAGCTGCGTTTGGCGCTTGATTGATTAAATGCTTTTGTTTGTAATGAGGAGGGCAACTTAAGCTATGAAACTTGCAGAATGTTTTAATGGTACAGAGACCTCTTAAGACTAGTTTGAGCCAGGTTTTTTTTTGTTAGTACTGATGCATACTTAACAAATGGAATGAATTGGAACAAATATTTTTGAGGATAAAATTAGGACAAAATACTTTCTCTGACTGTGGACAAGTAAAAGCAGGTTAAGAAAGCTACATTTTGGTCTGTTTTTATTGTTCTGCAATATGTATTGTCTTTGTCATTTGTAGAGATATCCGGAATAACACTGAGGAAACCATGGAGTGAAGCAGAGAGAAGGGCGGTAAACAAACATCTAGCAAGGTTTGTGGCAGAACAAAGAGTTCCTGGAAAAGCAGACTGCATGAGGTGCCTAGAAGAAGAGAAGGTCCTGAAGGAACGATCTTGGAAAGATGTTAAGAACTTTGTTTACAACACAATTGCTGCGGTGAAACGGAGGTCTGCTTCACGAATCCTTATGTTTTAAAAACGTCTGTGTCTGTGTTCGCCTTCAGTGTTAATTTCTGTGTTAAATGAATAAAACCGAGCTGTTCACTCTGGTTCATCTGCTTCGTCAAATTACACGAATAAAACAGTCTAACAAACGTTTAAGTAGACTGTTTTTAAAATACTTTTTTTTGCATTTCTCTAGTAGCTTAATGGTGACCAACAGGACAATGCTTAATCAATCACTTTTATTTATATAGCGCTTTTAACAATACAGATTGTAGCAAAGCACTGAAAATGACCAAATAGAAGAATAGAGTGATGGTAATGTATAATGACCAGATTAAACTATTTATTCTATCTTAATGCAACATGAAAAAAAAAGCTCTGAGTCATTACTGAACACATGTTTGTTCAGTTAAGTTAAATAATAACTTGGAGATGTTCATTCTAAAACAAATAAATAGATAAAAATAATGTACTAATTAATTAAAATATTCTAAAATAATTAAATCTGAAACGGACTCAATAGCGCCCCCCATGAAAATGTCCTCACTCAGGTGGTAAAAAACTGGGTCTTTTCCTTTGTTTTTTAAAGAATCTGAGGTGATAATGTGAATCACAGAGACATCTAGTGTTTAAATCTAGTCAACATTTACCTGTAGATGCAGCAGAAATGGTGGTCCTCAGTTTACAGGTTAATTTACCCGGACCTCACTATGACTGTCAAACAGGAATGTGTGTGTGTGTATATACACTCACCTAAAGGATTATTAGGAACACCTGTTCAATTTCTCATTAATGCAATTATCTAATCAACCAATCACATGGCAGTTGCTTCAATGCATTTAGGGGTGTGGTCCTGGTCAAGACAATCTCCTGAACTCCAAACTGAATGTCAGAATGGGAAAGAAAGGTGATTTAAGCAATTTTGAGCGTGGCATGGTTGTTGGTGCCAGACGGGCCGGTCTGAGTATTTCACAATCTGCTCAGTTACTGGGATTTTCACGCACAACCATTTCTAGGGTTTACAAAGAATGGTGTGAAAAGGGAAAAACATCCAGTATGCGGAAGTCCAGTGGGCGAAAATGCCTTGTTGATGCTAGAGGTCAGAGGAGAATGGGCCGACTGATTCAAGCTGATAGAAGAGCAACTTTGACTGAAATAACCACTCGTTACAACCGAGGTATGCAGCAAAGCATTTGTGAAGCCACAACACGCACAACCTTGAGGCGGATGGGCTACAACAGCAGAAGACCCCACCGGGTACCACTCATCTCCACTACAAATAGGAAAAAGAGGCTACAATTTGCACAAGCTCACCAAAATTAGACAGTTGAAGACTGGAAAAATGTTGCCTGGTCTGATGAGTCTCGATTTCTGTTGAGACATTCAGATGGTAGAGTCAGAATTTAGCGTAAACAGAATGAGAACATGGATCCATCATGCCTTGTTACCACTGTGCAGGCTGGTGGTGGTGGTGTAATGGTGTGGGGGATGTTTTCTTGGCACACTTTAGGCCCCTTAGTGCCAATTGGGCATCGTTTATATGCCATGGCCTACCTGAGCATTGTTTCTGACCATGTCCATCCCTTTATGACCACCATGTACCCATCCTCTGATGACTACTTCCAGCAGGATAATGCACCATGTCACAAAGCTCGAATCATTTCAAATTGGTTTCTTGAACATGACAATGAGTTCACTGTACTAAAATGGCCCCCACAGTCACCAGATCTCTGGTGTTTCTAATAATCCTTTAGGTGAGTGTGTGTATATATATATATATATATATATATATATATATATATATATATATATATATATATACTGTATATTTATTTCTCATATTTTCACGTTGTGCAGAGTGATTTCAATGCAAAAAAGTCTTCAATATCTTAATGCATCCCCTCTAAACAGCTAAAACAAGTTGTTTAAAATATGGATTATGATTTAATAGACTATTGTTGCCACTTTTACACAAATGCCTCATATGCACAATTAATGAAAATAATCGAACTCCACAAAGAAACAAAACATCCCTTCACACATCGTTTTATGGCAACACAAATATATGGCATCTATTTCTAAACTATTATTTTAACCTTCCCCATCGGTTCCCCTTGTCAAACAATAAAACTTAACTTCTAATTTTAGCAAATTATCCAACATTAATGATTATTCGGAATGTTAAATGATTTACTTGTAAATGTATTATTTGCGAGTGATGGATCTGAACATTAACATTTGCTCATTAGACATCTTTGGGCAACGTTTTTTCTTATGAGTCTGTAGACTAAATAATCGGGTAAACCACCTCCCACATAAAGAGCACTGGTGCGGTTTCTCTCCAGTATGAACAACTCTCTCATGAATTTTCAAGGATTCTGACCGAGTGAAACTCCTTCCACATGAAGAGCACTGGTGCGGCTTCTCTCCAGTATGAACTCTCTCATGAATTTTTAAGGATTCTGACCGAGAGAAACTCTTTCCACAGTGTGAGCACTTGTATGGTTTCTCTCCAGTATGAACTCTCAGGTGTACTTTTAAGGAACCGAATGAAGTGTAGGTCTTCCCACAGTCAGAGCAAACATGAGGTCTTGCACCAGTATGAATACGCTCATGCTCTTTTAAATTGTGCAGTCGTGTAAAACTCTTTCCACATAAAGAACAAAAGTGAGGCTTTACACCAGTATGAGTTTTAAGGTGCGTTTTTAAGCCTGATGCCAAAACAAATGTTTTGTCACACTGATCACAGCTGAATGATCTCACATCAGAGTGACGGCGCAGATGAGTGGTGAGAACGTTTTTGGATGTGTAACTCTTTCCACACTGTGTGCATGTGAACGGTTTTTCTCCAGTGTGAACTCTCATGTGCACATTTAAGTCCTCTTTGCGACTGAAATTCTTTCCACACTGAGAGCATGTATACGGCCTCTCTCCAGTGTGAACTCTCATGTGCACATTTAGGTGTCCTTTATGTATGAAACTCTTTCCACACTCAGAACAGGAGACTGGATTCTCCCCCGTGTGAATTCTCATGTGTCTCTTAAGCTCTGATTTATATGTGAAACTCTTTCCACAGTCAATGCATGTGACCAGATTTTCTCCAGTGTGAATTCTCATGTGTTTCTTAAGGTCTGATTCATGCACGTAAAACAATCCACACTCTGAGCAGGTGCAAAATCCTTTGACTCCAGATTTTCCAGCTTTTTTCTGTGTGAAATTCTCTTCAGTCTTTGAAATGACTGCATTTCCATCTTCATTTTTGAAATGACGAGGTTTTTCAAACGGATGTTGTTTAACTTCATTTTTAAATGTCAGTTTTCCATCTTCATTTGTTGAATGATGCTGTTTGTCTTCATTCACTTCCATAAGGTCTAAAATCAACATATTACATTCAATTACAAAAAGGACAAATGAGAAACAAAGAAATAAAGTTAATTCTTAATTTAGCACAAATCTAGTTTACTACTTGAGTAGGGCTGCCCTTGACTAAAGATTTTTGTAGTTGACTAGTAGTTCATTTAAGCCATTAGTCGACTAATCACATGTTTATATTAATAAGCCATAAATCATAATAATGCTCCTTTAATTGCCTATATAAAATACGTATAGCCTAATCAGTGCACAAATTCAAACATAAAGCTTCCAACAGCGCACCGGCAAACGTAATGGTGAATGTTATGAATGTGTCATGAAAAAAATTTCGAATGCATTTTTTAGTATTTGTCTTTCCGTGGCTCCGAATTGTCAAATCACCTCTCAAAATGCTTGCAACTGATGCGAAAAACGCAGAAAATCAAATCTGATCCGTTTTTTTTTTTTTTTTTTTGACAGATGAAAGTTTCAGAGGCAGTGTGTAAACGTGATTGACACAACGTTAACGTGCAAAAATTTCAGACGAGAATTTCGGACTTAGGGTGTATTCACACCAGGAAAGTCCGATAGTTCACTTGCTTTGGTCCGGACCAAATAGAATGTTGATTTTTTTTGTTTGGTACGGTTCGCTTTCACACTGCTCTTTTTGCAAGTGAACCAAAATGTGTAAACAAAACCACATGTGTGCTAAGGTCGTCCATTCATTGGACAGGAATTCTCAAGCAGGGAAAAGCAGTAAGTGCACAAACAGGCTCAGCATGGAGATATTTCGTAATGTAATATTTGTTATTTTACTGATTTGGTGTTATTCTCTACAAACGCAATATGAAGAAACTATATGATATAGATAAAAGCCCGCCCGCACTGACAATTGATTGCTTGGGTCCTTACATGCGCTTCGTGAGGCACACTAGCTGGCACACACACGCAAGGTCTCTCGCTCCCTCTCTCTGCCGTGCGCGTGCTCTTGCTCGCTCGATTTAGACACCATTATGCCAAAATGTCCGTTTTGTTAAGTATCCTCATAAGAGCAGTCAAATAAAAATGCGCAGTTTTCTGCAATTGGGTCGGTTCATGTTCACACCGTAAACGAACCGTACCAGAGTTCGTTTGGAACCGTACCGAGACCACCTCTTCAGCTGGGTCTCGGTTCGGTTGTTTGGTCCGCACCCGAGTTCGATTGCTGTATTCACACCTGCCCAAAAGGTCCGCACCAAGGGGGGAAACGAACTAGAGTTCGATTCAATCGAACCAAACGAGGCAGGTGTGAATACACCCTAAATGTGCAAGTTTCAACAGAAGAACCGCTTGGCTCCGAAGCGAAAAGCTGAATGTGCATTGCGCGAGATGCATATCTTGCACGCCAATGTCCATTGGCTCGTTTAGTTTACACTCGAAGGTGATTGGGCTCTCAGGCAAGATCCCAATTCGTCGGTAGTTTTCTGCGTGACGTCGAACATGGCCGACTGAGAGGGAACACAGCGCAGGAAGGAACAGGAGTTTACGGTGCGCTGCGCATCCATTGAGCTGAATTGAAATAGTACAGATCGCTTGACGGAGAGCGCTCAGTTAGTGTTCAGCGAATGAAAATATATCTATGCTAAACTTATACTTAGCCTCTAACACACACACTGGCGAGTAAAATCTAAGAATTTACTAGCCAATGGCTAATGATAGACATTATTAGTTGCCCAGACTGAAAATGTAGTCGCATTGTAGAGCAGGTCTGCCAACTTTTGAGTTTAGCTTGGAGTGAGAATTATGGTTGGTTGGTGGGAGGGTGGATTTGGGGGGTATAAAAAACAAAAAAAACAACAACACTTGCATCACAAGTGTTTTGTGATTGTCAAAACATTTGGTAAAGGAACAGAAGTTTAGTGACATGTTACAATGTTTAAATGGTACAATGACTGGTAGGCTACTGTTTTTATTATTGCTTGACACATATTTCACGATTTCATTTCAATTCTTGCGATTTGATTCTGATCTTGGTTCAACATCGATTCAATTGGATAAATATTAGGTACAGATACAAGAAAAAACCTCACTTACTACTGTAAACATACAGAGAACCCTGTCAGCTGGTAATATTATTAAAGGATAAAAATAACAACTCAAATTAATTATAATACAGTTTTTACTATAATAATGTTGCACAACAAGGAACTCCCGCACACTATCAATACTTGCAAATAAGTATCAGAATTTTATTAGCAACGTTTCAGTCTCACGACCTTCATTGGGCATATGCAACTATTCAAACTCAAAAATGAAATGGTCACCTACCTTGAAATTGACCTACCTATTTGGTCTTTTTTTTCTCACACTCTTATCACCTGCAGATGTGTGATGGTGATTGCTAATTGATATTATAATAATGTTAAAATATTTGAACAATATATAAAAAATATAATAAATATGTAATATAGTGCACATATTTAGCAAAATACTCCTCCCTATAACTAATTTTTCTAGACAACTAACGTGCTATAGTATATGGTCATTAAATGGCTTTCCTGAGGTAAATGTAACGTTGTGTGACACATTGTTCTCCAGCTGTTTTATTGACCTCTTTCCGCGATTGAAAAACACTGATTGATCAATATTATGTATAAGGGATATACATTTCAGTAAGTTGTACTTTATCTTTCAACATACTTCTTGTTCAGTCGTGTTTATCCCTCTGGGGTCTAAGGTGTTTTTGGGGTCCTTGAGATGTTCTGACATGCCCTGACATTTGTGCTTTTTTCAGTTGCTTATAAACATATTAATGGCAAAGGTGTAATTACATTATTTAGCACAAACAGGGCTACAATAATAGGTGAGCAACATGTATGTACATGTTTGTATTTTTGAGAGAATAATGTTTATGCATGGTTATTGAAAAAAACTAAAAATGAAAGTTTCTGAAATAAGGCCACAAAACACATACTAAATATGTGTCAATAAGACTTTTGACTAATGCATGTCGTCGTCTAGAGTTTTTTCTTCAAATGATGTGAAAATCATCCTGCCTAATCATTGACATAAAACAATACATTGATTTAAATTTTGTAAAACACTTTTTGTTTGGAAAGGCAATATGCAAGTGGACATGAACGATCCAATGACACCATTATGAATATAGAGTGGTTCACACCTGAGGAGACAATGGCCCGCATACATAATGAGCCTTTCATTCAGGTGTGTCACTGAGCCACAGGAAAGAATGCAAGGACTAGATATATAATTGGTTCACAGTTGGAAACACAGTTGTTGTTGTTGTTGTTGTTTTCACAAATTGTGCTTGCAAATTGTATAATATCCAAGATAAACATTTCTAGTAATTGTGCAGTTAATTCTCATACTGTATTTTCAGAAAGTTTTGGAATATATTCTCTACCCAAATGTGTCACTATTAAAACACAATAAAAATTATTTAGAGGTTTATATTAGCCTTTTAAGATTTTGTTTACATCTATCCTTGTATATATTTTTGCTATTTTATTAAAAAGGTTATACAATTACAACAATTACAATTTTAACAATATTTCCAGTGTAATCTTAATTTGTAAAAACTAAAGTATACATTTTATCATACGTATTTCAAAGTAAAGGATTCATTAGTTTGAATATAGCCTACATTGGAATAAACACTAACATCTTAGTTGATGACTTTATTTTTGACAAAACATATATACACACATATACATATATATATATATATATATATATATATATATATATATATATATATGAGCAGAAATTGGCAACATTATAACCTTATTTGATGTGGCAGTATTTTACAGTAAAAACTTTATAATCTATCCGATTTTTGTAGTCGATTTTTACTCATCTTAGTATAGCAATAGAGTTTGGTAAAAGCTGTTCATTCATTCATACACAGAAACGCGATTCATATTTAAACAGTCTTTTTGCGTGTACAGACACTTGCGATTAGAACAAAGCAAATATATAACTGACCTTCCTCAGCTGGATCTGTTGCTCCTCGAAATGAAACTTCCAGAACTTCTGAGGTAAATTTTCCAGGATTATTATTAAGATAGTATTATTCCTCACAGCATCGTAAAGTACATGAGTCTGAAAGTGAACTCGCGGTGTGTGTTATCCAGCTGATGGGCATTTTACAGGTTTGCATGGATTGCCTCAGTCATTTGCGTTTAAATAGCGCGCGCTCTCCGTGGGCGGGGTCACATTAAAACATAATGAGCTGAGATGAGAACGACTGACATCTCTCTCTTTTCATACATATTACATAAACTGAGAATATTTGTTTTTTATAAAAAAAATACTTCATTTAAAAGAAGAGAATTCAAGCTTCATGCCTGTGTGCCTGTGTGACTGTTTGACTGAGTATTCGCTGAGTTACAGTTCATTTTCGGACGCGTTTCAGAATGGACTACACTGACAGAGAGAAGGCAGAACTCGCATCATCTTTATTTGGCGAAAAGCACAACACTTTGTTTTTATTGTGAGTATACATTAAAAAAATACACACTTAACAGGATCGATTGATGAAAAACACAAGTATGTAAGATCAAAATCAACATTGTATTTTGAATCTCTTTTGCACTGATAAGGAAAAAAACGAGCAGATCACGCCGGCGTGATTGCCGACCCCAGGGGGTTATTGACTAATTACCGTAAAACTTCAAATAATAGCCCGGGCTTCTATTTACCCAAATCGCCGAACTGCACCGGCTTGTATTTGAGACAGGCGTCTATAAGAGACAGGCCTTTAATTTAGCGTTGAGATGTTCAAGCATGACAGTAGGAGGTTACCACATTATATTATGTTTTATTTATAATTAATTCGAATGTGTGTAACAAATCATTTAATGTAAGAAATGTCTTTGGCTATTGGCAGCATAAAAAAAAATAAAAAAAACGATGTGACAGCAATGGGCAGAACACAAGTTACCGCTAAAATCCATAGAGCATATGAACTTGTTGCCCGAAACATATTCAACAAGAAAGAATGCAGACTACCCTGTAAAACAACTGCAATCATGTGATAGAAAATTACTCTATTCATCACTATCATCATCCCCACGATCCTCAATTACAAGTTCATTGGCGAATTCCACGTCGCTCTCCTCCACTTCTCCCTGTCCAGCCTCCGCTAACTCTGCCTGCCTTGCTTGCACTAACAGCTCCCGCCCAGATGCGCACGGCTCTCCCTCTTTGAAACAATGGATAAGGTGATCCTCGCTTCCATCAGAATCTACTGTCAGGCCACATACCTAAGGATAACATCCCGAAGTTAAATATATTAGAAATATATTATCTCCTCTTTCTCCCTCACACGCGCGCGCGCGTGATGAGTCGTTCATGAACGGTTGCGTCTGTCACGTGAAATCTAATCAAAACATATAGAACAGACGATCTGACGGGTTTTAGAAGATCATATACAACCCGATACTAAAAAACAGACCAGGCCTCTATTTGAGACCGGCCTTTATTTTACCAAACCTGTCGTCACACCAGGCGTTTAAAAGAGACAGGCGTCTATTTGGGACTCGGCTATTATTTGAAGTTTTACGGTAGTAGTAAGAGATGATCGGTTCACCTGCCGCTAGAAATGAGGCGTTACAGCGATCTGTCACGTCACATTTACAAGCAAGAGCCAAAACGGTATTTATTGTTTGAATTTTGTAATAGAATTGACAGAATCTGAGAGCTGAGAATTAGTTTAATATCAAAAGTCACCAGCGCTGTCTTGTCTGTCAGTGTCAGTGTCCTCTTTGCTCCGCGATTATTCTCTGCGTGAGAAAAGTGTCATGGTAAATTAATGGTAAATGAATATCATGATAAAAATCAATACTGACTGATATCGGGAAAAAATATGTATATTCACCATATTGCCCATATCGTTCACTATTTGCTACTGCAGAGATGAAGAGTCAGCATCGTCAACTTAATCTTTGCAGCTGAACTCAGAAAACACTAGTTTACAATTAAAATGTCTTCTTTCAATTTTTTCCCGACACATTTATAATCATTACTTTTGCCAGTGCTTTGCGGCAAGCTTTATACGTGCGTTTGAGCGCGAGGCATAGGGGGAGAGTGGGGTAAGATGAGCCAGTCCCTTTATCTTGGCGAACGTACACTTATTTTATGTACACTTTTATTATTAATGTGACCATATATTTTGGAACCACCCATTTATTTCTGACTGTGAAAAGGAGAAACACATGGGTATGAAGGCTGCAGAAATTAAAAATGAATCATATTTATTTTATCAAGTCTTTATTCCTTTATTTATTTTCCTATTCTCACATTTATTTATTTATATATTTATTTATTCATTTTTAATTTCTACAGGTTTGGTCCTCCATACATGGGAGGAGTGAAAGGCAAATTAAAAATTTAACATAACAGATGTAATGGCTGTTAGGTCAAAGCAAATTTGTCCAGGTCTAAAAATACTGATGATCCATTGGTGATTTAGCAATGTATAAAACCATGCAAATTATTGTGCTAAATATTAGCCTGAATTGGTAAGCTAGCTAGTTTTGAAAAAATAGCAGCTATGGGGCAAAGTGACCCAAATGCTGTGGGGTAAATTGAGCCAGCAAATCTCTCTAATTTCAATGCGATATGACGCAACTGGTTTATTTTTGTTTTATTTGTTTAAGTTTATTTGATAGGAACAATACACAAGTAGGCTACACCAAATCCTTCTCTGATAAAAACTAGAAGATGCTCAATCATATATTATTTTTTATGAACCTCAGGGTAAAATTTATTTGTTGTCACATTTCTCGGAATTGTGTGCCTCATTTTATTTAACGTTAAACAGAAAAGTTCCATGTTTACCACAGCACAGCTCGCTCGGAGCGTTCAATGTCGAATAGTTCGAATATTCGTGTGTTTTTTAGAGGGAATATTCGAACGTAATTTTTGAGCAATTTTGACAGCCCTACTCTCCCCCAATATTTCACCCTGGTATTTTTAAGTTACTAAATGAAAATAAAAATGCGATTAGTCGACTAATGGCAAAATGAACAACTACTAGTTGACTAGAAAAACCTTTAGTTGGGGGCAGCCCAAGTATCTAGTTTTAGATTGTTCTACGTCAGTTTTCATCTTAATGTTCATCATCAGTCATTAAAAAGAATGAAGGAAAGCACCAACCAATTTGTTTATCGGTTTCTTCATCTTTTACTCTGCAGGGTTCTTCCTCAAACTCCATTACTACTATAGTTATCCTGGAGTAATTCCTCCTGCTTGCTTCTTCTTCTCCTATGGGAAGATGGGAATATTCCCAGCAATTAAACTCTCATGACCGGCTGTGGAGCTTCACTGACTGAAGGAGTCAATTGTGGTCGCTGTTGCTCATTTAGCAGATGATCATCACACTTACAATCACTCTCAATTATCCAGCTTTAAGTGTTTTGTTCAAACAACAGTTTAGAAGTTCGGTAAAGACAACATAGTCAGAGTTTCCAACTTCCCTGATCAATAACTCGTGAGCTAAACATTGTTAAAACACAAACACCTCCTTCTAGCTGATTTTTATATTGCATTAGATATGATTTACATGCATTAAAAACTGTTTACCAGGTTTCTTTACGTAAAATGAAAACAATGTATAATATTCACCAACTGTAAAAACCAGTCAGTCAGTAACGAGTTTAACGTTACGTTTCAGGAGTGATCTACAACACCAGTCGGTTCATTTCTAAGTGATTCACTAAAACTCGTTTAATCTTTTGGATTTAGATGTCTCCTAATAAATGATCAAATGAATATACTCACCGTCTGAAACACATCAGATTTAGAGAATGAACGGCTGTGTTCCACTTGTCATGTTTATGTTCCCTTGAATCCCTTCCCTCGCTCACTTCTCTTCTTCTTCTCATACACTCGGTGTGTTTCAGTGCTTCGGTTGCATGAGCGCCTCTACTGGCGGAAACTAATCTCTATTACACTATCTCACCTTCATAGATAAGAATTGATACAAGAAATATAAAATCTGAAATCTTG
The DNA here is from genome assembly GCF_949319135.1 of Squalius cephalus. Taxonomy (NCBI): domain Eukaryota; kingdom Metazoa; phylum Chordata; class Actinopteri; order Cypriniformes; family Leuciscidae; genus Squalius; species Squalius cephalus. The sequence continues at coordinate 9,204,329 of NC_137128.1, read as the reverse complement.
TTTGAGATTATACAAACAGTCTCCCCAGATATTTAATTATTTTATTTATTATAGATTTTATAGATTATTACCTTCTGGACTCTCTCTGTTGCGTGATATTGATGTTGTAGATTTTTATATCAATTTTGACTTAATTAAAATTTAGATGGTAGAAGTATTATTGAACAAATTGGGATTTATTTAAGAGATATGAAGATTTACCTTAAAAACTCCAAGTATAATAATTGTCAGATTTAGATGTCTCCCAATAAAAATAAATAAAAAAAACATCTGGTTAAAATAAGTTATTTTTCATTACTTTTTTGGACTAAATTGTCAAAATATAACATTTAACCATATATTGTAAGAGCCTAAATTATCTTAAACCTTATTTTATATTGTAACTAGATAGCAGCTGTAAAACAAGTATTTCACAGCTGAATAGCCACAGACACAGAACAAATTCACTTTTCTTGTGCAATTTCATCTTCTAACAGTGACGTGTGTGTCAGAGTACATAATTATGAGAGGAATGGCCTCTTTAAATATACATAAAAAAAAAACCCATTTGGTTTCGTGCAATGATTTCAATGCAAAAAAAGAGTTTTCAATAAATTAATGCATCACATCTAAACAGCTTGACTTAAAACAACTGTTTGTGAAATGAATAATGATTTAATAGACCATCTTGTACAAATGTATTTTTAAAAATTCTCAATTAAAAAAAAAAAAACATGAACTTTAAGGTGCCTTCTTAAAGGAATGTTTCACCCAAAAATGAAAAATGTCGTTGTTCATTCTCACCCTCATGTTGTTCCAAACCTGTATGACTTACTTTCTTCTGTTGTACACAAAATAAGATATTTTGAAGAATGTTGGTAATCTGACAGTTGATGCGACATATTTTCTTTTCTACTATGGAAAAAAAGGCTTAGTTTACTGATAGTATTCAGCAATCAATTGTCTTGATAAGTGAACACTCGCTTATGAACTTGGTTGGTGTCAGTTTTACTAAATTATTTCTTGTTCACTTTACTTAACAAACACAAGTAACTGCATAGAATTAATTTAACTTTGTAATTTCAACAAAATAAATTTTGTTCAGTCAACAAATCATTGTTCAGAAACGCACAAATACAAGAAAACCAAAACGCGATGTCCCTTTGCACACACCGTATGCAAATGCAGCAGCGCCAAAGACAGACGAACGTTGAGGAGATGACATTGGGCGACTTTATTTGTGAGGTATGAATATTTTGTTCAAAAGTATATTTAAGAATAAAGTATATTTAGAACCTTACATAGTTTCATTACTTCGACATGTCAGTTTATGTCAGATAATATACGTGTTTTTCATTGTAGCTGTGAAAGGCAGACGAACCAGGGGGGTACTCCAGAAAGCAGGTTATGTGACATACCCGGGTATGTTTAAGAGTAAGTAAGCGGATAACCTCAACTTTCGGTTCCAAAAACGGAGGTAACTTTCATGGTATGTTAGTAGTCATAGCAACTCACTCTCTGAACTTAAAGGGTTAGTTCACCCAAAAATGAAAATTGTGTCATTAATGACTCACCCTCATGTCGTTCCAAGCCCGTAAGACCTCCGTTCATCTTCGGAACACAGTTTAAGATATTTTAGATTTAGTCCGAGAGCTTTCTGTCCCTCCATTGAAAATGTATGTACGGTATACTGTCCATGTCCAGAAAGCTAATAAAGACATCATCAAAGTAGTCCAAGTGACTACAGTGGCTCAATCTTAAGTTTATAAAGTGACGAGAATACTTTTTGTGCGCAAAAAACAACAAAAATAACGACTTTATTCCACTATTCATTTCCTTCTCTCTGGGCCTCGAGTTAGTTCACGTAGTGTAACGACTTGGAACGACATGAGGGTGAGTCATTAATGACATAATTTTCATTTTTGGGTGAACTAACCCTTTAACCTGCTCCGGAGCAGGTTATGTTCCAGGGTTAGTTTGTTTCAGAGAGGTGACGGAGCATGGCGTGCCCTTTTGAAGACGATCCAGTGGATGTGGAAGCACAGATAATACGAAATCTTTTCCGCCATGAGAGGGTGATATGACCACGTATCGATGTGTTTTCGTATCCAAATGAATATTTGCGGGAGCGTTACCGTTTTTCAAAAGAATCGTTCATTTATTTAACGAAGATTTTGAAACCATAAATAGCAAACGTGACACATCACGGATTAGCGCTTAACACGGAGCACATTTTGTGCATTAGGGTTAGGGTTCACTTTTTTGCGACGAGGAGTTTTTTGTATACAATAGGCGATGCAGAGCATGTGGGAAAGGCAACTGTGTGTAGGGCTGTTCGTACAGTATTCATTGCACTCAAACGGTTCCTACACACTTTTGTGCAGTTCCCTGGCCATAAACCACTGAGGGTCATTAAAGAGGAATTCCACAGATCCATACTGTATACAGTCAAAATAATTTTAAATGTTTCTAATTATAGAACTTTCAATTTCAGGGTTCCCAAATGTGATTGGGTGCATTGATGGAACCCACATTCCCATTAAAGCTCCTTCAGTCAATGAACGAGACTATGGCTGTTTCTCAAAACCAAGAATGCAAAGAACGGACTAGTGTTCTTGGGGAGAACGCTCTTGCTAGTTGTTCTTGGAAGAATGAACTCACAAGGGGATGAGCACACAGAACGCTGCTGACAGTTTGAGATGATGTGTTCTTGCTGGTATTGCGCAATAATACCCCCGCACAGACGCCATCTGCAGTACCCAAACATAACGAGAATATTGACGATAACAGCCAGGCTTTAGCACCCAAGCCTACCCTCAGCTCAAGGGATTACTCTACAACTGTACAATACAATAATGTATATTCATAATAAAGCAACGCCTGTCTCCTTTCATTCTGCTTCTGTTGTTTGTTTGTGTACATTACATCACTAGCCAACGGCGGGAAAAAAACGCCAGTAAAGCGCAGGCTATTGTTTGACGTTCATTGTTTAGAGAAGATCAAATACTTAAGGTTAAATAACTGTTAGGTCAAAGATGGACCGGGCAATGTTAGCAGTCACCATGGGTATACTTTACCAAGAAGCAGAAGAGGAAGCTGCTGAGCTGAGAAGGCGTCTACAAATGAGGAGAACCAGGATGAGGAGGAGGAAGATGGAACGGCAATGTGCTATTTTAGCGATTGTCTCTGATTATGTACGTACATTATCTTATAAAGTTGACTTAAATCAGCACTTAACTTAAATAATAGTGGCAAACAATGTGATCAAGTAGATTGAAATGTTGAGGTATAAAACTGGGTTCTCAACGGGGATACTGTACCCCTAGTTAAAGGAGAACTCCGGTCAATTTTAACATTGAGCTCATTTTTTTGTACATTTGGAGTGCTGTCAATACAGAGAACAACGACAAAAATCGGTGTTGCCTACACCGAGTTATTCTATTTTTAAAATTTCCACCCTGTTGACTTCAATGGGGCAAGTACTAAACCTGCTTTTAACCTCTTAACATCCTTGATGTGTCATTACAAGTGCACAGAAAATGTGAGTGATTCCTTCTGAGTGAACACGAGTGAGTCTGACTGCAGTAGATGTGAAAGAAATGTATAAAAATGATGTTATTTAAGCCAGCGCAAATACCTTTGTTTACATCCTGTTTTTCGGTTGAAGTCCAAAGTAGTCGATTGCCGAGTTCACGCGCGTGATCATAGGTATTAAACCTATGCGTGTGAACTCTGCAATCGACTACATTTTCTGTGCACTTGTAATGACACATCAAGGATGTTAAGAGGCTAAAAGCAGGTTTAGTACTTGCCCCATTGAAGTCAACAGGGTGCAAATTTTAAAAATAGAATAACTCGGTGTAGGCAACACAGATTTTTGTCGTTGTTCTCTGTATTGACAGCACTCCAAATGTACAAAAAAATGAGCTCAATGTTAAAATTGACCGGAGTTCTCCTTTAATATAAAGCAACTTTTCCATTACATCAGTCAAGCTACATTTGATCATGTTGATTGTGCCCCCCAATACCATCACCTCCTCACAAAATCCTAGGGGAGAACCCTGGACGAATAGGAAAAATGACTAGTTTATAGTTTCTTTATCCAATAAATTGGGATTAGGTAAATAGAATAGCTTGTTTGAATAGCTTAAATTACAGTACACTCTGCACTACCTTAGACCTGTTTTTAAAAAAAAGGTTCACACTCACATTTGCATTTGCAGATAAAACAACTCAGGAAAGCATTGTACAATAAATCAAGTAAAGTTTATTAGTACATCTGTAGCCTTCATAATTTTAAGAAATACATATAACCAGACTAGAAGGAATGGCCTTTTTTAATAATTTTTTTTTACTTACCATTGTGTTGGCCTTTCCTTGCTTCCCACTCCTTGCTCCAATACCAAAATGATAGTAATAAATAAAAAATATATATGTGTGTGTGTGTATTTCTTTTTTTAAACACAGGATCAAATGCCTTCTCGGAGGTATGTACAAATAAATAACTACATGCCAATCCTCAGAGTGTTTTTCTCTGAAGCTGACCTAAAACCAGCCTTTAGGCTCTCCAGAGAAACCATCAACCTGCTGGTCCAGATGTTGCCTCGGCAAAAGCCACATGGATGGAGCCACGAAATCGAGGTGGCTGACTGTCTCTACTGGCTTGCATGTGGCACCTCATACAGAGTGACAGCATACATCTTCGCCATACCGAGAGCCACAGTTGGCAGAATAGTCCACAGCATAGTGGATGACATGATGACCATTGTTCACAAGGTGATTGTAACGGGGTATGTTGTTATGGGAAGAAGGAGGCGGGAACCGGCGGACATTCAAAGATTTTAATAATAAAAATAAAACAAATACAAAATGAAAGTAAAAGCCAGCAGCCCCTCACGGACGACTGCTGGCGACACAAACAAAAACAAAACATCAACTAAAACACAGGCCTGTCCTCTCTCGCTCTTCACTGTCGTCGCTCCTCCTTTATGCTTCCGCTCCTCCGTGAGAGATGCGAGACCGGTGCGTCTCACAGGTGTGGCTCATCATAATCACGACACCGGCCTCGCGCCGTCCTCCCACGGCCCTCGACCTCGTCCTGCTCGCCACATACCCCCATCGCCCCTCGCAGGCAGGGGGGTACTCCCGAGGCTGCGCCTACTCCCCCCCCCCCCCCTCCCCGGGGGGACCGATCACGGCGGCTGCGGTACCTGGGGGTATGGACAGACGAGGCGAGAGGAAAGGAGACGGAAGCATGAGGAGCGGCAGAGACGAGAGAGGGGAGAGAGGGAAAAAAAAAAAACTTGATCCGGTTCCCACAACGCGCTGCCATCCGGCCCGCCACCCGCTGGGCGATCTTCTCCGCGGTGCCTGGCGGTGACGCTGGATAGACCTCGGTGGACGGCACGACACTCCTCCGCCGCCTGGTGGACGGCGACGGCTCCTCCGGGTTCGGGCAGTCGGCAGGAGTCCCCCGTTCCCTGCTCCTCCCCGTCATGGCGGATGGCAGCAGGCTCCGGCCCACGGCGAACGGCGACGACTCCTCCGCTCCCTACCGGACGGCAGCCGCCCCTCCAGCACTCAGGCGGCCAGCAGCGAGCTCGACCGTCCCCCCGGCAACTCACTCCAGCGCACCGCCTCGAGCGTCCATGGCGACGGAAACTGCCCGCCATGCTCGATGGCACCGCGGATTCCCAACAGCGGCAAGGGCTCTTTGACAGCGCGTTCCTCCTCCTTCCCGGGTTTCGGCACCAATGTAACGGGGTATGTTGTTATGGGAAGAAGGAGGCGGGAACCGGCGGACATTCAAAGATTTTAATAATAAAAATAAAACAAATACAAAATGAAAGTAAAAGCCAGCAGCCCCTCACGGACGACTGCTGGCGACACAAACAAAAACAAAACATCAACTAAAACACAGGCCTGTCCTCTCTCGCTCTTCACTGTCGTCGCTCCTCCTTTATGCTTCCGCTCCTCCGTGAGAGATGCGAGACCGGTGCGTCTCACAGGTGTGGCTCATCATAATCACGACACCGGCCTCGCGCCGTCCTCCCACGGCCCTCGACCTCGTCCTGCTCGCCACAGTGATTCATTTCCCCAAGCCAGAAGAGATGGAGGAGGTCGGGGCAGGCTTTGCTCGCTTGGCTGGCCATGAGGCATTCCGCTGTGCGGCTGGAACAATAGATGGGTGCCACGTCAGAATACTTCCACCTGCTGAACCACAGAAGAAGTGTTACTTCAACCGCAAGCTCTTCCCTTCAGTGGTTCTCCAGGGTGTGTGTGATGGCAAAGGGAAATTTCTGGATATTTACATTGGCAACACCGGGTCAGTCCATGATGCCCTTGTCCTCCGGAGATCTCCAATGTACAAGGAGTCCCTATATGCACCAGCTGGCTTCTTTCTTCTTGGAGACGGGGGGTACCCATGTCTGCAGCATCCTCTCACCCTCATGACGCCATACCGCCAGCCTGTTGCGGGTAAGAATACACAGAGAAAATTTTTATTGGATTTGTTACTTTGCATTTGAAACACCACATATATTTTTACATTACCTGTATTTTAATCATCAGGCCAAGTTGAAGCACGCTTCAACAAGCACCATGCCAAGGCCAGGAACATCATTGAGCGTACCTTTGGAATGCTAAAAACCCGCTGGCGAGCCATCTTCCTGAGGGCTTTGGAGATTCGGCCTCTATTTGCCCCTAAAGTTATTGCAGCATGCTGCATCCTCCACAACCTCTGTCTCTCGACAGATGATATCCTGGAGGAGGAGGAGGAGGAACTTCACGATGAGGATGAAGATCGGGGGAACGTTCCTGATGAGGATAGGGAGTTCTCAGGAAATAATCTCCGTGCCAGACTTGCTGCACAGGTGTCTGCCCCTGGAGAGCTGCCTGCATGTCTGAGGGAGCATGATTACGATTGAGGGGACAAACCTGAGTGAATGCCCAGGGACAATAGATGCAAATTAGCTGCTAGCTAACTCTGTTGCAAAGTGTGCACTGTCCCTGTCAAATAAATAGTGAATAAATGAAAATGAAATGTAAATGAAAATGTTACCTTGAAAATTTTTATATATTTATTTGTATCATTATATTAGTTAGACTGTAAAAATGTTTAGTTGATGAATAATTAAAAAATACTGTGTATATGGTCATTGACTGTTTTTTTAAGAGATGACAATAGAAAAAAAAAACCTATTAAATCACCAACTATTTTAGTTGAAAAGAAACATGCCAAATTTGATGGCTGTCTACAAATAATATCAAAAAGAAGGCATGACTCTGACTGCCGTTGTAAGATTTGCTTTCTCTTTTTTTATTTGTCTTTCCTGCATATTACTACTTGATGTAAAACAAATGTTTATTTAACTACCATCCACTACCAACTACAACTTAAACTCAATTTCAAAAATATTTATAGAAGAAAATCCAATACAACAATCGAAAACCAAGAACATTACAAATAATACAGGCTATTTACAATTTATTTACAAGACTCTCAAAGAGAGTCAAGTATCTCTCTGCCCTGTCAGAGGCTGCTCTTTCCCTCGCCTCTACCCTCGCCACTTCCTCCTGCTCTCTCTCCTCTTCCCTCTCTGCCTGCTATTTCATAAATTCCAGGAGTGCCTCACTGACCCTGGCCCTCTTCCTTGGTGGCGGGTTGGCCCGTTCTTTGGGAGGGGCAGAGGACGGAGAGGTGACAACGCCACCTGTAGTGGCAGTCAGATTTGCTGACACTACCAGGGGCGGACTTATTGAGTGCTGCATCCATCTGACTGTACCACTGCCAGGTAGCAGCAGTCACCCCACCTGCCTCCACCCCTTTCCCTGTTGGAGGATCCCTAAGTTCCTAAAAAATAATGTATAAATGAAAACGGTGAAAACTGTTATTGAACATATTTGTAGTCCCAAAAAGTTTCCACAGTTTGAATGGTTTCACAAATGTTTGTTGCAATGCTATCCTGTATAAATTCCCTTCATGTCAAGTTATTTTAAGTTAACAGTTATTTTAAGATATCTTGCAATAATGATGGAAGTTAAAATACTGATGCCAAACATATAATATTAATTTTCTACACAGAAAAAAAAAAAAGTTGGGATATGTTGTTTAGTTTACAATTTCCTAAAAGTGTTTGATAACGGATGTCCTTGCCCTATAATACTTGTACCCCACTTGTAAAAATAATTGCATATTAACTAGGTAAATCTAGCTTAAATTAGTCCCACTACATTACTGAAAAATAGATTAAATGGTAGGTTACCTTGTATTTTTCCTTGAGGTTATTCCATTTTTTCATAGCTTGTTTGGCTGTGATAGCCAGGTCAGACTTGTTCACAAATACTCTGAAAAAAAAAAGCAAAAAGAAGAGAGGACAACTTAAACACAATTACTAATATTACTACTAACAATAATTATTATTTGTATTACTGTCACTCCTCTACTCCCTGCATGCAGGGGCGTAGCAGCCATTCTAAAAGTGGGGGGGACAAAAGCTGTATGTGACTGAATGTGTTTCCCACATTACTTTTGTGGGTGGAGCTTGGTACCTCTAGGGGGGTCCGGGGGAATGCACCCCGGAAGAAAATTTGTACATTTTAAAGATAAATTCATTAATCTGGTGCACTTTGAGTCACCCGAATCCACTGTTAAAAATAAACAATCCACCCGCCAACTGCCCAAAATATGATATTCTTTGATTTAGATATCTGCATCTGATCATCACATTACAATTATTCAAATTCTCAGTGTTAAGCATGATAATTTGGTAACATATCACACTGAAGTAGGCTGATTTAAAATGAACATTTATTTAAAATAAAAGTTCTTCTTTTGGCAAAATTACATTTCCTTAATAGCATAAACAGAGGCTTTACTCCCTTCAAACGTAAATTGTCAATGTTTCATTACATCACTGTTTGAAAACACTCGTTTTTTGTACCTTTATAAAGGGCATTTTCCCCCTAGTTTTATACAACAGACATTTTATTAAAATATATCAATAAAACCTAAATCAATGTATTTACAAAGTTTTAATATTATTTTGGTCACCCGACGTCGCAACCGAAATTTAACCAAATATCAACGTCTTATGACGTTGCGTACCTGATGGGAATAATCTGTTATGTCTCATTTAGCAGATGCTTTTATCCAAAGCGACAAGTAGGAGAGCATTTAACACACACTCGGCTCAATCCGGCGCGACGTGACGAGGTCCATACGGGTTCTGTTGTCTTACACGTCTTACTCATGGTCTTACTGCGTACAGTTGGTTAAATCAACAAGGAAACTTTACGCGTGATTCATGTCATCACGACATACATACTTACAGTGCGTGTTTGAAAAAAGGATGTTATGTCATCTGCTTTTTTTCTGGGGTTCATTTTACCCCAGACGGCCAAACAGCAAAGCTAAACAACGAACGAAAATTCGCAAGAGCAACATGCTCATGGCAAACACGCCCCAAGAGATGATTCGCGCTGTGATTGGCTGAATGTTAGTTCACTCAAGTCTAAGTAACAAATCAGAGAACACGGGCGGAAATATTGGCGCTGGGTAAAAAAAAAATGCGGGGGACAGAATCACCTGTTTCTAAAAGTGAGGGGGACGTGTACCCCCCCGGTTGCTACGCCCCTGCCTGCATGCATGTACTATCATACACTTAAGTGCAATACTGCCTCCATATAACTTTCTGCATTCATATCATAACCAAATCATAAATGTCACCTGTACTATTTATTTTGCTTGTCACTAGTATTTTGCAGTGTTTCATACCACACTACAACCCACTTTAAATCACATCTATTCAACAGACTAAAATGTAACTTACACAACTTCTTTGATTATTAGTTTTATATTTGCTTTCTTAGCTTTATAGTATTTATTTGTTTTCTTTCATTTTGGTGCATAAAACTCTTCTGACAGGCTGGCAGACACAACCAAACACACCAATCGACCAACTACCCCTAGCGTACAAACCTTTTTATATAACAGTCTGTAGAACAAACACAGATTATGCATAACGTTACTCACTCCCATCCATTTTTGGAGGAATTCCTCCGACCAGTGAAGAGAGCCTTGTTGGCCGCTCGCCATGCAATTAATGCAGCGGTTTCCTCAGATGTCCCTTGGTTGTCAATTAAAATGTTATCACATTATTCAGAAGGCAATTACATAACAGCGGTACGAAAAGTAAAACTTTCTTACAGTTGTGGGTCTGGCTTTCTTCTGCCATTATTGCTCGTCTGCTGTCTCTTGACTGTGGGATAAAACGAGTCTGTGAGCTGCTAAAGCTAGCACGCACTTACGGAGATTCTCACTTCCGAAAACGTTTGAGTACATTTTCGATTCGCCATAAATTTTCATAAAAATGCCAATATTTGAAATCTACACAGTTGATTTCTCGCATCAAATGTTCTCAGAAGTGAATTTAGTGATGAAATAGCGTACGAAATTGTAGAAAAACGACTTACTTGTATTGACTGCCTCTCCTCTATCTTCGAATGCCGAAATGCATGCTGGGATATTTCAGCCGTTAAGTTCACACAAGTTACCAACCGATGCTTCCTCGGTAAAATGGGCGTGTCAAGAACACTTCCAGGATTTTTAACCGTTCTTGCCAAAATGCAAACTTGTGTATTGGGACAGTACTTGGGCAGCGACTGATGACGTTTCACAAGTCCACAAGAACACAAGTACAGACAAGAACGCATATTGAGAAACGGCCTATGTTAATAGGAAGTCAATCCATAGCATCAATGTGCAGGTGACAATAGATTTTTTGAGTGCTAAATGTTTGGGTGTTTAAACCATTAAATCACCCTCATTACTGGTCCCCACTAACTAGGTAATATGTGATGCAACCCACCTCATCACTAATGTTGAAGCCAAATGGCCAGGGTCTGTACATGATGCCAGAATGTTTAGGGAGTCATCATTGTGCCACAAATTTCAACAGGGTATGTTTTGCCTTACACAATGGGGTTTTTTTTATGTTTTTTTATGCAATTATACACTTTAACTACCTTTATAGGACACGTCAATGGTTACTTGCTGGGGGACAGAGGGTACCCTTGTCTGCCCTATATGATGACACCCTATCCTGAACCTGAGCCTGGACCACAGGCACAATTCAACCTGGCCCACAGCAGAACACGAGTCAAGGTGGAAATGACCATAGGCATCCTGAAGGCAAGGTTTCAGTGCCTGCGTGGGCTCAGGGTCAGCCCAGAAAGGTCATGTGACATCACAGCTGCTTGTGTTGTTCTTCACAACATTGCCACACTGAGAGGTGAGAGGGCCCCCCCTTCTCTTGATGAAGATGGCCAAGAGGAACCCCCAGTGAACCCAGTAGACCAAAGAGATGGCAGGGTGGTACGAGACATGATTAGCCAAAATCACTTTAATTAAAACCAGTTAACAGTCAAGTGTTGTTCATTGTTTCTTTATTTCCTGTAACAAAAGACATTTGTATTTATTGCTTTAGATTTCATTCAACAACAAATGACAGATTAATGTTCACATACTGTTTCCCACCTTAAGCTGGTGCTCCAGCAATTCAATTTCAAGTCTGGCCTTTTTTAGGTTAAGCCTTTTCTCCTCCATTTGAAGCTGTATAAGGTCCATCTCCATGTCACTTTTTCTGATTTGCTTTTGAAGGTGGACCTTATACAGCTCTTTGGCAGGCAACTAGAAAGACAGAATAATTAAACATGACTGATAAAGTCTGTAATACAAACACAGACCAAATATTTAAATGAGGAAGGAGAACTGCAGAACATTTCTTACACTGCTAAGATTCTGTGTGGAGGTAGATGGACCCTCATCTGTATTAAAATCTCCTGCCATATTCTGTAAAATGACAATGACAATTTATTTATTCTCTTATGTAAAAAAGGGGGAATGCATTCTATGCATCATACCTCTATGGGCCTCCCCACATTTTCTGTTTCTGTCACAGCAGAAGTGGTCTCTTCATCGTCATCCTACAGTGAAAATAAGGAAGGATGCTTGGTCTAGCAAACAGAAACCTAAAGACAATAATCACTTACAATTGTGACAGAGTGTGGTCCAATAAAACAATGTGGCCATCAGCAACTGCAAGATAATTAAACCAATAAGATAATCATGCATATTCAATACTCAATGTATATTCTTAAACAAATACAACTAATAAAGAAGGACATTAGGAGCATCTAAGAGTACTAGTAATAAGATTACAGTATACAGCATATGCAGTCAAAGCAGCATGCATACTGCACAAGTGAATCAATGACTGTAAAATGCATTCAAAATGCCTTTTTAAAATGGTGACAGTGTTGCAGTGTTGTGAGGGAAGATGGAGGTGGACCCCCACCTGTTTTACGGGCCTCAGCCTTCTTTCTATTGGCTACATAGAAAACTAAATTACATTAAATACTAAATTACATGGCGTCAGTAACACGTTTAGTAAGTTTAGAAAATATTACCTTGCTGGAGAATGTTTTTGTGTTTCATTTTGACTTGGCTCACACTTCTTCTGGTTCCAGAAGGATTACACCTGATAAAACAAGAAGCCAACATATTACTAGCCAATTATGTGCATTACTACTGTAATATTAAGAAATGTATGGAGGCCAACATGTAAATACTTGTCTATTTTTACTACATGCCCCAAAGAATTTTTGCGTCACAATGAAAGGAGAAAATAGCCCATTTATAATTTTATAAACTCACGCATTTACTCTGTCCGTTATTTTTTGCCAAGCCAACTCTCTTTCTTTTGCTGATGCAGCAGTATTGCTTTTTTTTTTTGTTATAATGGGCTTATAGGCTTCATAAGCAAGCATTAAAACCTCCAACTCAGTTTCACCGAAGTATGTAGCTTGCTTTTTTTCTCCCTGGGTTTCCATGGTGACTCCTGAAATCGGCGATCCATTGAAAATGTCTTTGGCTGCATTTACACTGCAGGTCTTGATGCCCAATTCCGATTTGCTGACTATATCCGATTTTTTTGACGACCCGCTTACATCATCTTTTAAAAGTGACCCGTATCCAATATTTGCATTTACACTATACATTGCCAAAACAACCAAATGTAGACGTTCTGGCCCGGAAAATGAAGTAAAACAGCTCGATATGCAATGGATGCAGAAGCAGACAAAATTATAGTGATGCGCGGATCGCGGTCATATCCGCGGGGGCACTGTGGATAATCCGCGGATCGGGCGGGTCAAATAGGCTAATAAAAATAACATTCTGATTAATTTCGGGTGGGTCGCGAGTGGATATGATAAATCATTATTAACGAAAATAAAACTACATTCTCTAAAATATGAGTAGCCTATGTTCCATTCCAGTTTAAGTTTCAAGGGAGTAAAGCCTGTTTATGCCATTAAGAAAATTAAATTCTGTCAAATAAATTTTGTTTTAAAGAAATGTTCATTTAAAAGCAGCGCTCATTCAGATGCGCGCATCAACCGTCGAGTCCGCTGTTGAAGGTGACGATCATCTATCCTCACGCGTAATAACACAAACGAATACATAATTTGACCATCGGGTACGGATACTTAAATCAGAGAAAATTATTGGTGCGGGTGAATGATTTGTTTTTGGCTGCGGATTCGGGTGACGTTGGAGCTCATCCGCGCATCTCTAATTATTCAGTGTTTTGCTTTCCGCACTATTTTCAAAAATCAGCAAAACATTGCTCTCGTAAGGCGGAGAAAAAAATACTCCACTGTGTTGAGCCTTCGTCCTCCATCGCACCAATAAGTCATGTGATCGCAGTTGGTGGTGTCCACCTGAGTTGACGTCCCTTTTTTAATGACGTACGACTCGCATTTACTGGAGAATATCCGATTTGTCTGCTTACATGGCACACGCAAATGCACGTATCCGATTCATATCCGATTTATTACCACATATGAATGAGGCCTGAATCCGATCTGAGAAAATCGGAATCCATGCGGTTTTTTCCAGCTTACACGTTCACTGGTCATATCCGATCTGTGCCACATGAGAGGAAAAAATCGGAATTGGGTCACTTGAACCATGCAGTGTAAATGGGGCCTTTATGTACTCGCCGTGCGCGCGCATTAACTCTGGGTTACCAATAGGAGGTTGATTAAACTAACTCCTCACAGGTGTTTTGGAACCGACATACCCAGAGTAAGCAAGTTTGGGGTTCAAGAGTTCAAGGTTTATCTGATGGTAAGTTAACCTTGCTTTCTGGAATACACCCCTGATTGAATATTTTGGCAACTTTTAGGCAACATATGGATATTTTGAAATCATTTGACATGTCGATAAATCCTGTCAAAAATAATTAACTGATGTAGAAGACCAAATAGTATTTGCACTTCACGTTATGAGTTTTTGTCGGAGTCTGGAAATGCAGGTTGAGATTTCTTGAGACGGGGTTCAGCGAAAACTCGTCAGCTGGCAGCCGACCGTACCTGCCAATAAAACCGGGCGTCAGCTTCCGCTAATAACCGGACGTCGGAGGTGGATGTTGCTTTTAGCCAGGCAAATAAATTATTATATCAATTTATATAAAATGTTAGTACACTAAAAAAAATGTTTTTTTTTTTTTTAGGTAACTTCAGACTGTTAGCTAAACATTTAATGTTGCCTAGAACATTGTGTACCATGAAAACGAGTCCACTTTAAACCGCAGCATTTTCTGTCAGCAATGTACAACAAGCAGACTCTGGCTGCTAGTTTAATGTTATACTCAACTCATTATTACTCAGATGCAGAAATAAGTCTTAATAATAAATGTTTTTCTAAACTTGAGCTATTGTTGTTCACTTACAATATTTGTTCATTTAAAATGTAAGTTAATTTGTAAAAAAATATCTGCCCACATTCAGACTGCCAACCAGTCCGCAAACGGCCGCTGACTGTCTGACGGTAACAAGGTTGTGCTGTTGAGGATCTCGCCTCATGAGGAGAAATGAAAACAGATGAGCGCAGCTCACACACAGAAACTCAGTGAACATACAGCGGTAAAAATTCATGTGGAGTTTTTATATTTATACAGTTAAGCAACATCACACGACCAAGAG
Source organism: Squalius cephalus (assembly GCF_949319135.1). Lineage (NCBI taxonomy): Eukaryota > Metazoa > Chordata > Actinopteri > Cypriniformes > Leuciscidae > Squalius > Squalius cephalus. Next base: position 9,189,302 of record NC_137128.1, on the reverse strand, counting down.
TGCTGAATACCATCACAATTGAAAATGTGACACCAATTTCATATTATACGCTATATTGACTGTTTTTCTTCTATTTCAGCATCGAAAATAGTTCAAAACAAAGATCACAGCAGAAAACACCTCTCACAGGAACATGTAAAGTGTTTTTATTACTGAATGATTCAGCGTTTTGAACGAATCGGTTGAGTCAAAGATTCAATGACCCATCAATAAATGCCTAATTCCTGAACAAATCAGCAGTTTGAATGAATCATCTGAATAAATGACTCAATGACTCCCTAATTAAGACGGTTGCCTGCCGCCTCCTACTGGTGATTTAGTTTCTTGTTTAACTTTAAAGGTCCCGTATTATGCCCCTTTTCACAAGATGTAAAATAAGTCTCTGATGTCCCCAGAGTGTGTATGTGAAGTTTTAGCTCAAAATACCCAACAGATCATTTTTTACAGCATGTTTAAATTGTAATTTTTTGGGGCTCAGAAAAAGTGTGTGCCCTTTAAATGCAAATGAGCTGCTGCTGCATGGCACAGGGGGCGGAGCTTCATGAGCTCATGCTCAGTCTCTCAGGACAATTTCATCTCACGGAATGATGATAATAGTGGTGGGAGAAAAGCTCGATGCATCGATGCATCGCGATTCGTTATCTAACGATCCAGAATCGATTCTCAAAAATTCAGAATCGATTCTGTGTTCAATTCAAATGCGAGCGCTGTCAAGACTCACGTGACCAAACAAAAAAGACGTTGATGGACGACCGTTCATATGCTGGTGAATTAGCTTCGTTTAAGATAAAATGGACAAACTACGACCTGCACCATCTCATTTAAAATCGGATGTGTGGCAACATTTTGGATTTTCTGAAGACACCCAAGGTGTCGTTGATAAAAGCCATACTGTGTGCAAAGTCTGTAGCGCCAAATTCAAATATTTCGGCAACACGACTAACATGAAGAAACATATTACGCGGTTCCACTCAGAGCTGGAGAAACAGCATTCTCTTCCAATCACAAACACTCCCGGTTACATTCAAAGGACCCTGGATCAAGTAGCAAAGCTTCCATCGAATTCTGAAAAGGCAAAACGAATTACCCGATCAGTGGCGGGTTTTATTGCCAAAGATCTGCGCCCGTACTCCGTTGTGGAAAACCAAGGATTTCGCACGATGTTACAGGTACTTGAGCCACGATACACTTTGCCCTCGCGTCGTTATTTTAGTGAGACGGCTGTCCCCGCACTCTACAGTGAGTGTAAAGATCACATCTTAGAATCCCTAAGTAATACGGACAGAGTGGCAATAACATGCGATGCATGGACATCAATTACAACAGAATCGTATGTCACTATTACGGCACACTACATTACAGATGAGTGGAAGCTTGCAGCTTGTGTTCTGCAAACACGTGCTATGAGCGAAAGTCACACAGGGGCGAATATTGCTGAACTACTGCACAATGTTTCAGACGAATGGAAAATTCGGAACAAAAGCCGCTTTCCGACCGGAGGAACCTTTTCACAGTTCCTAGAACTATTGGCTAAAGTACCCGGATGTCGGCGTGTTTGCACCGCAGGAACTAGGAACGATTTTAGTTCTAGGAACTCCATTTGTAGGAACTAATTTAGGTCCTACTTCAGAGTAGGGTCTAAACCAGCATTATAGGAACTATCCGTGACGTTAGTGTACGCTGATGACCGAACGCACGCAGAACACCAGCACCCGCCATCTTTAAAACAGCTAGAATGTAAACACACAGATTATAGCCTATATATTTACTCCATAAACTAACTATACAAAGTTTAAACATGGAAAACAGTGATAGATGGGTCTCTAAACCTTAATGCTGAAGAGAAAATCCAACGCAACTTTGAGGGGACCAAGCCAAACATGATTATGTTTATCTGCCCAGCTAGCAACACTGGACATCAACCACACGGCATAGGCTAATAACCTTTTTTCACATAATGTCTACTTTTTATAACAGTTCTATCTGATAAGATATTAAACAGTACTGTTAGACAGATCGCTAACTAATAAACACAGAGAATGCGAGCATTGTTTGCTCTGGCGTTCTCAGCGCCGCCAAAATAAAGGTCCGTCGCGCCGTCAAAATAAAAGTCACCGTGTTTGCGTCACTCCCTTACCCCTCCTACCAGTTCCTATGGCCACTTGGCCAGTGCGAACGCAAACAGCAAAACCGAGTTTGGGGGAGAGTAGTTCATAGAACTGTTTAGAAGTGGACAGTTCCTAGAACTAAGTTCCTAGAACTACTTGGTCGGAAAGCGGCTAAAGACTTGGTTTTGGTGAGTGACAATGCCTCTAACATGGCTGTTGCAGCACAGCTCGGCAAGTTTTCACATGTGAGATGTTATGCGCACACACTGAATTTGGCTTCCCAACGAGCGCTGAAGTTGCCGTCTGTGTCAAGGTTGTTAGGGAGAGTGAGGCGGATCGCAACTTTTTTCCACCGCAGCCCAATTGCAAACCATCAGTTGAAGGAGAAGCAAAAACAACTAAATCTTCCGTCTCACAAACTGAAATCAGACGTCATCACTAGATGGAACAGCGCATACGAGATGCTTGAAAGATTTCTTGAACAACAGCCGGCTGTCTGTGCTGCGTTACTATCACAGGAGGTAAGAAAAGGAGCGGCTGAAATCTTCACTCTCACGGAATCCGATATTTCATGCAGTGAGGATGTGATAACTGCTCTTAAGCCTATGAAAGATGCCACACTTCTGATGTCAGAGAAGAGCAGCCCCACTGCGTGTTTAATTGCCCCATTGCATGCTAAACTGATCCAGGACATGAAAGAAAACACTGAGGAAAAATCAATGATGATCAGGTAGATAAAGAGGGTCATATGTGAGGACCTCAGCAAAAGGTACACCACTGACCAGGAGACTAGCCTTCTTAACAAATGTGCTTCTCTCGACCCACGCTTTAAGGCACTGCCTTTTCTTTCCAAAGAAAAGAGAGAGGAAACTTACAAAACAGTGATCACTGAAGCTTCATCATTACAAGAGGTAATTATTTTATCATCATTGACTAAATGTTTTAGCATGTGACATTAGAGTGCAATATTACGGTCTCAATATTATTAAGGCTTATTTGTGTGATGATTTCATGTCTTAAATTAATTAAATTAATCTCTAATTTCTTTAAATATTTAAATATTTATCAGTGTGTAAATAATAATGTATACTGTGACTTACATTACCTCATTGAATTACTGGAAGAGTTATTTTTTTATCTACACTCTGTTTATTTTAATTTATTTTAATTGCTTAAAAGCAGGAAGTGCATGACAATCTAGAAGACTGCACTGTGAAAGAAGCCAACATCTCAGTGAGCCCACAGCCTGAAGTCACAGAGTTGCAGGATGACTGTCCTACTACTTCAAAAGGAAGAGCTTCATCTCTGCTTCACAATCTGCTGGGGCAGACCTTCTCTGATGCTTCAGATACACCATATCATCAGTCACCCTCTGCCTTGGTTGAAGAGAAGATGACCAGGTATTGCAGTACCCCACCACTCCCTCTAACAGAGGACCCCCTCAACTGGTGGCATGTCAACAAGGTGTCATTTCCTGTGCTCTCCAAAATGGCAAAGAGATATTTATGCATTCCAGCAACCAGTGTGTCTGCAGAGAGGGTCTTCTCCACTGCAGGTGATATTGTGACAGCACAGCGAAGCACACTTACTTCTGAACATGTGGACCAACTGCTGTTCCTACACAAAAACTTAGTATTATAGTATTATATAAGATAAACTATGGTAGGCCAGCCTAGATGTTGAATATTTAAGTTTGTATTTAATTTGTTCCCTGATTTTTCTTCTGCATTAGCCTGTTTTAAAGATTTTTTTGTGTGGCTCTAGACATTTTTTGTTAAAATGTTCAAAATAAACTGAAAAATTGTCACACTTTTGTTTTGTCACACAAATTGAGTGTGTTTGAGTGTGCAAATTGATTACACAGTGTGCGTATTGATCACACAAATTTGTTTTGTCACATAAATTGTCATACAAATTGAGAACTGTTTATTCTTAATGATTGTTCATTGCAATTGTATGGCTTACCATTCATTCAGAGTTTGTTAATCCTGAAAATAACTTTGTTAATAAAATAAAAGTATTGAAAAAGAAATATTCATAATCATTTTTAATTTGGCAATACTGTCAAACAGATATTCTAACTATATACAAAAAGCATAGTAACTCCAATTTTGGTTAAAATAAAAAGTTTAGAGTATTTTTTGCACAGCAGGATAATTAATTAAGAATCATTTTGGGAATCGGATCGTTCCTCCCAGAATCGGAATCGGATCGAATCTTTAAATGTGCCTTAAGATTCCCACCTCTAGATGATAATATCCGAAACTCTCTGCTGTGCTGTATAGAGGTGGAACAGGTATAGTTTAGTAGTTTAATTACGGTTATAACATATTTGTCATTTGCTTGTATGCATCCATTATTAATAGCCTACAAGTCTGCTGTTTCGGACCAGGGGCCTCATTTATAAAGCTTGCGTACGCACAAAACGGGGCTGAAAACATGCGTACGCCAGTTCCTGCGCAAAAGGTGGGATTTATAAAGAAAAACTTGACGGGAAAATTTGCGCACCTGCACGCAAACTCTGACCCATGCGTATGAACGTTTTGGAGATGGAGCACTTTGGCGACACCGATGGTGAGCTGGAGTTAAATGTATTTTTGGTCACTTTTATACAGAAAATCTAAAGAAAATTAAACATATACAGAAAGATTATACAAATAAAATTTCGATCACCAAGCCTGTCACTTGAAGCAAATATACATTCCTTCTTAAATGTCCGCGGCAGCGAGCGTGTTGAGCCGTTTAGTAAAACTGACGCAAATAACAGTTTAAATAAATAAAATACTTCTGATATAAACATTTATATTAAATATGCCATTCAAATTAATGGAGTTAAACACTTAAACATGAAATCATTACTGAAGTTACAACATTTTTTTAAATTCAATCATTAGAAATATTTGTTGTGGATGCGATTGTTTTTGAACACTTTTCCTGTGGCGTGCTTTAATGTTTTAACCACAGAGATAATTGCTTATCATGATAATACCAGATTGTCTGAGAAAATAGTTTCGTGCAAATAATGCCCAAGGCCTATCTGTTTCCATTAAAAATATAAATCAATTAAAAATACAATTCGGCAAGTGGAAAAGATTGAGAAAAACTTTCTCTGAAATGTATTTTACACTATTTGATTTTCAGGCTATTCAAAAACAAGGCAAGGATAGACAACTACTTGATTTGTATTAATGTAATGTTTCTTGTACCGTTTATATCATTTGCATATGATTATTCATCCACGTGATAACGTTTAAGTTATCACGTGGATGAATAATCATATGCAAATGATATGTAGATGAGGATCTGCATAGTAAAACTAGGCGTTGTAAGCTCCATATATGGTTATTTCGGGTGGAGACGCATGTACGCACAATCTTCCGCTGACTGGGATTTATAAAGTGAATTCTGCGCAGGTTCTGGCGTACGCACGGTTTTATAAGTCTGAATATTTTTTTGCGTACGCCATTTTTGGCTTTCGGGCGCACGTACACTTTTAGTAAGGTTCCTACGCACAGTTTTATAAATGAGGCCCCAGGTCCGAATGATGATCAAAAATACTGATGAGTTTAATAAAGTTTATTGTACATCACACAAAAGATGAAGCGTCAGTTTTACTTCAAAAAATCACCGTAAGAGCTGAGTAAACACAGTAAGTTATAAGAAGTGCGCAAGTGCATAAACGAATTTCGGTGGAGTTGAGGGAGCATTTTCTTTAAAAACAAAATAATTCCTCCTTGTCTTCAGCGGCTGCCTCAGATTTCAGGAGTAAATATAGAGAGCTATGTGGATTAATACATCCAGCCACACAACACCTACAACGCTTGGGAGACATTCTCGTCAGTGCAGCAGCTGTGAACTCGATCAGGGCGGGTCTATGTTGAAACGGCAGTGTCTGTCAACACCGGTGGGCGGGGCCTGTGCTTAGTGGCGTCACTAAAACAGCATTCTGAAAACAGGTCGTTTGGAGACACTGCTGATGATTTATGGGGATTAATAAAAAAGGAGTGAGTGGATTTTTATCACTATTGGCTGGTTGTGTACACACACTGCCAACGCACATTTATGGCCAAACAGCATGCAAAAGTGAATTTTGCATAATATGGGACCTTTAATATAAAGAGATTTTTTCATTGTCCTCCATTTATCAATTCAATCCCATCTCTCCATATACTAACTATCCACCCTTCTATACTGTCCTGTCTCCTCTTGTCACATGTAAGAACCAAACACATGCTTCCTGTACTCATTCACCATGATAAACTCCTGGCAAATGTTTTCCTTGCTGACTTTATCCAGCATTTCTTTGTGAATGTGACAGACTGCTACATTGTTAATGCGTATCTGCAACATTGTGCTTCTCAGCCAGGTCTTCAACCTCCTCAGAGCACTGAAGCTCCTCTCTGCTTCCGCAGAGGCAGTAGGAACAACCATAAGTAGTCGAACAAGTGCTTCGATTTGGTTGAAAAGTCCACGGACTTCAAGCAACTGATTCCTCAGAATAGTTGTGGCCTCTGAAGTGGTTGTGTATTAGTATTGGAGCTTAAACATGTTCAGCTGCACCTTCAGTGACCTTTCGTTTAATTCAGGATACTGGTCCACCACAGCAGTGTCTACATCCCCAGTTAGGAGGGCTTCCTCCAGCTTCGTCAGTGTTTTCAGACTACCCTGATCAAACCTCTCCTTCGGCTGGATGTCCACAGTATCCAGCACCTTGAAGAAATCAGCTCTGTAGTGTTCTTCTGGGGTTGTAGGTGTGTGTGCAGTAGTGACATTACCAATGAAGCGTTTTGGTGGACGGCGGATGTGGGGCATGGTTATGGGCTCAATATTTAATATTCATCTCTGTTGCGTGGCTGTATATCTCCTGGAACTTCTCCTCAGTTCTCTTTGGCCTCAGGGTGGTCCTTACACAATCTGCTGCAGAGAGCATACCAGACACTGTTTCTGTTCGCTTCTGCAGTGTGCAATTAAGGCACTCCAACTCTTGGATTACTTCAGTGGCCTAAAACTGTGGTACCTTTTCCAAACCTCTCCAGCAGCCCTCTTGCTGTCACACCAGTGTTTGAGGCATCTGTTTGGGCCATGTCCTCTAAGCTCAGAAGCACGGACTCGTACTGACGTAGCACAGAGCAGATTGCTGGAGTCCTGGTCGTCCATCTTGTTTGACACAAGGGTTGCAGGTTGCTATCTGTCGCAGATGCTGCAGCTGCAATATTCACAAATTTTGTTTTGTATTTGCCTGACATTTTGTACAGACAGCCAAGCTTGTGGACCCAATCCAGGGCATCAGATGTCAGTGATGACGCTGTACAAGCAGCCTGGGTGACCAGATTTGCACAGTGGGCGCCACAGTGTACATACAAAGCCAGTGGCTGCATCTCCCTTATCCTGGCCTGCGCTCCCTTTCTGTTGCCTGACATGTTCACTGCTCCATCATATGTTTGTCCACGCAGACCAGAGAGCGGAAGATTCAACAAATTTTTGAGTTGCCTTTTTCCAGTTTCGGAAACCAGTTTTGACAAATGTTGGATCTGCATTCTTGGGCAAATTTGATTTTTCATACCCAAACGCTTGAGCACAGAAAAAAAACCATAGGATTCCATTGACTCCTGAACTGTAGTGGAGCCAGAGAAATTCAAGGAACCACTTTTCTTGGAACCTTAGCGTTTTGTTGATGAGCTGCTGCACTGCAATGAGCTTCAGGTTAGCGTGGTTGGGTTCAGCATCCTGCTTGCCTACCTGCACTTCTTCGCTTGTGCCTGTTCCCTGTCTAAAAATATGAAAATGTGCTAGCCTGTTTCTGACATGACATAATTAAAATGAATTACCTGACCCCTTTTTCACAGCACATACCTGCAACTCTGAGCTACTTCTCCCTGTCTCACCCTCCCTGTCTTTAAGCAGCTTCACCTCATCTGTTCTCTGATATGAAAGCATGGCACAAATAAAAAATAAACAAAAGTTCATCACAACTGAAACTATATTATAACAGTCAATAGAAAAATATCAGGGCCTGACTCTTTGTTTCTCTCCCACTACACAAGTGAGCAGGTAAATAATATGAAACCACACCCATGTGATGATGCGACCATGTTAAAAAAATATTCTAAACAAATAAAAACATGCAATTTGGCTCCTACAAGAAGAACATTTAATTTGATAATATTCAAACTTTATTCACTTCTTATCATGTACACTTCCTCACTTTTATCACCAACAAATCAAAATCACCTGGCCTTTCATACAGCACATAACCTACCTGTAACGTTGTGCGGCTACTGCTTCTCCCTATCTGTTCTGAAGCAGCTCCACCTCATCTGTGCTCTGATATGAAAACGGCTGAGTGATGATCATATTGAGTCCACTAGCGTAGCCAGAAAAGAGTCTCTGAATGTACATCAGAAAAACTGGGTGTGCCACATTTATTTTCAGATTAATGTGCAAGAAACCCTGACTCTGCGTATCAATTCGCCTTATTCACCTGGCGGCCATTTTGAAAACTCGAACGCCGTTGAGGGGTACACAAACCCGGAAGTTTGACTCCAACGCATACGATCTTCTATAGAAGATTCAGCAGCACCAGCAATGGAAACTCCAGTGTGGAGAGCCCGATCTCACGGGAAAACGTACAAATTCTACGAGGTGGCTTATTCGTACGAATTCATACGACCTGGCCCTTTGCAAAATCGTACATATTTTACGAATTGGCCAATTCGTGTGAATTCATACGAATGACCTACCCCTGACCCCGCCCCTAAACCTACCCATCACGTGGGTTTAGACAAATCGTACAAATTCGTACGAGCTAGGTCGTACGAATTAGTACGAATTAGCCAACTTTTTATCATTCGTACGAATTCGTACGAATTGGTCGTGAGATAGCGTTGGTGTGGACCACCAATCTTTTCTGTCTGCCCGAATTAACGATACAAAATGTGGAGCAGTGGGCCAGTACCGACTGCAACATCCCCCGGGCTGTGTTAATTAAAGGGATACTTCACCTCTGGAAAGATGAATGTGTATTTAAAATAGGTCATTTATATAGAAGAAATGTGAAGAAATTTTTGAATTTGGAGCTTTCTAGACAAAGCCAGAAAATGTATTTTTGGCTTATGTGGATGAAAGACAACAACTCCCAGAATGCACTTGCTTCGCTGCCCTAGGAGGCCACTCCCAAGCCACGCCTACCGGTAAGAGAGCGTAGTTGAAAACAACAAGGCTAGGCTACTATTGAGCCTCCGTGACGAGTCTGCCTGGGATTTCGAGATCGCCCAAAATGTCCGGGATTCGGCTTTTGCGTTCTACAGTCGCCATTCATCATGTTTACTGTGGCGAGCAGGACGAGACTGAGGGCCGCGGGAGAACGGCGCAAGGCCGGTGGCGTCATTACTGAGACGCGCCGGTGTCGTATCTCTCACGGAGGAGCGGGAATTTTCTTAGCAATGTTAAAACGCACATCAACCGATTACTTGTTTAGTGTTCATGTAAACACTACATTCAGATTCACCAATCGGAATGAATTCAGTTAGATTGAAACAAAAGGTGTGCATGTAAACAATGAATGGCGACTGCAGAAAGCAGAAAGCAAATCCCGAACATTTTGAACGATCTCGCCCACCGAGTCCGGGAAAAAGAGGATGGTAACCCATTCAGCTTTCTCCTACTACTCAGCTTTCTCCACAGAACAAGAGCCTGCTAGCTTAGCTTCCAAAGAAAGACGGCTGACACTGTGTGTACATTCTGTGAGTGAGATCCCACCTCCTATGGGCAGGTTGAAAACATGCGGGACAGCCCCTACTACTGGCTGTAGTCTTTAGCCTCTGGCCAGAAAATCCTCCGATGACGCAATATGACGATTTTTGCGTCATCGGAGGATTTGTTCCAGACAAAAAATACATAAATCTCTTGTCTCAGGGGGATATGAGGGTGGAAAGCACGGTAATTCGAAAATACTACAGGTTTTCTACTAATACAAAGCTTAATGCTAAATCCTGAAGTATCCCTTTAAGGGATACAGTAACTGGATTGAAGGTTTTATCCATGACATTGAAGGTATGAATGAACACTAATTTACCTCAGTTTCTGCTAGCTTGTAGCAGCTAGGGGTAATAAGCTTAGCTGTGATATGGAGTTGTTGACTCTGTGTACTATGTTAGATTTTATTTAACACTTAACATGTCTTTAATCGACAGTTAATAGGAGCCCATCACACATATTTTTTGAGGGCTAGGTCTTTTCCCTCAGTGCGGAAAAATGAGGCACCTTACAACATACAGGTGCTAAGTGGTACAAACTGCTCAGTTCGCAGAGCAGTGCCACAGTTAAACCAGCTTGCTAAATGTTCATTATGAGTTTATATCAACAATGTACCTTTCCCTGTCTGACTGAAAATAACATGTTGATTTTATCTCATTAACATGTTATCTGTAGTTGATGTAATATCACATAAGCCTCATTGATATCTACTCAAATATTATCTTGTTTCAAATTAGCAAAGCCAGACAGGGCTAGGTGCATGTTGCTATTGCTTGTTGATAATGATAGTGTAATGACAGTATAACTATCAGGTAAGTGATAAGGTAAGGTAAGTATTAACATTCATGTTAAGATAAGAGTTGCTCAGTTATTGGAGCAGTGTATCCAGGGTTGAGGAAGGTTCTTCAAAATGTAATTAGCTTACAAATCACTTGTCTGTTTAAAATTGACATAATATGGAATCCATACTGTTCAATCTTAATATGAGCTTTTCCACAACCCTGACTTTTTTGTACAATGAGTGTCCAAGATATTAGGTATCTTTCAAGTTGTGTTCGCAAGTATCACAGCTGTAAACAACCTACCACTACCAGCATGTAGCTGTAATATTTTCATGACAGATCATTTAAATGCCAGATGTACCTAATTCACTGCACACTCAGTGTATGTGTGTGTGTGTGTGTGTGTGTGTGTGTGTGTGTGTGTGTGTGTGTGTATATTAGGGCTGTCAAACGATTAATCGCGATTAATCGCATCCAAAATAAAAGTTTGTGTTTACATAATATATGTGTGTGTATGGAGTATAATTATTATCTATATATAAATACACACACATGCATATATATTTAAGAAAAATGTGTTATTTATATATAAAATATTTATATATAATATAAATTGTATATAATATAAATATATATACACAGTATATACATGCAAATATTTCTTAAATATATACATGCATGTGTGTGTATTTATATATAGAAAATAATTATACACCGTACACACACATATATTATGTAAAAACAAACTTTTATTTTGGATGCGATTAATCGCGATTAATCGTTTGACAGCCCTAATATATATATATATATATATATATATATATATATATATATATATATATATATGCCATATATTTGTTAATAGCAGCTCTGAAGTGTCAAGTGTCTAAAGTTTGATTATCTTTTCAGGTGGAGCTGTCACTTGAGCAGCCATTTATAAGGGAGACGCAGTGCAACTGCAAAGCTGGCTTGGGACAGTGCAGCCATCTCATCGGGCTGCTCTACACTCTCGCTCACTTTGCCAAGATGGGCTACACATCTGTCCCCCCAACAACGAGCAAGACGTCACTGCCTCAAGCCTGGCACGTTCCATCGAGGGCCCTGGGTGTCAGTCCAAGAACGGTGAGCTCTGTGAGTGTCTCAAAGCTAAAACCACCGGTGACCAACGCACCTCCGCCAAAGATGCAACACTCGTCTGAGGGGGTGATGTCTAACCTGTACTGTCCTGTGCCACTCCCGCTTCCATCAAATGCCTTTGCAGAGAGCCTACACCGAAACCTGAGTCAAATAGAAAGCAAGAGTCAGATGTTCAAGCTGCTGGAGGAGAACAGAAAACAGCCTGCTGCTCTTGTCTCTACCGCCTTTGGAGACCTTCCAAAGGGATCTGTGCTTACCTACCACGCAACACAGTCTTCCAGGGCTAATGATGATCCCCTGTTTCCCTTACCATCACAGCCAAGCTCATTTTACACTGTCCTGGATGACACTGAGTCGTGCTACTATGGTGGCCTGGTGGTCACTCAGGCTGTTGCAATACAGCTGGAGATAGAGACTAGGGAACAGAGCCATAGCAAGACCTGGCATAAAGTTCGAGCCAAACGTCTTACCTCCTCTTCCTTCAAGAGGATTTGTTCAAGGGTGGCAGACTACAACGTACTAGCTGCCAATTTGAAAAAGAAAATAGTGCAGACTAACGCCCGTTTCACACATACTCCGTTTGCAGTGCGTATGCGGTGCGTATTTTTTTCCGTACCCATGTTAACAGGTTAGAGCTTTCACACTGCACGCGGTTGCAGTCCGTCGATCCGTTCCAGTTGCGGTGCGTATACAGCAGTGCAGAGATCGTTTCCGCACCGAGTCTATTTTTGCTGTGCTGCACGCGCTGAATTAAAGTGACAGCGCATGTTTCGTGGTCAAAATGAACACGATTGAACTGAAAATGTAGCAATTTCACCATAAATGCGATTAATTAAATAAAATGTAGTAATCTCAACATAAATGTATTTAAATACTTTTTTTTTCACTTTAAGACCGGGGTAAAGCAAGGAAAGCTACAATTTACCTCAACAAGGTGACATAATGAACAACACTTGTCTCATTCGTGGAGGTGGAAAAACAAGTTCTTTGTGACATGCAAGATTTATTGTATAAAGATTTAAATTATGCAAAAGAAAGGCAAGGGTATGAGTCTGCTGTTTTTGTCAATTTTAAGTTTTAATTTAAAATGTAGGCTATGCGATTTTAATATAAGTACCCTACATGGTAAAATATTTTTACCACTTGCTTGAGCAACTTAATATATAATTATAGAAGTAATGCATTTAATAATATGTTGTTTAAATTGTGTTTAAACGTGAATACGTCTATTAAACAGTGTATAGCCTATGTGTACAAAGAGAATCGCAATGCTGACAAAAAACTTGTTTTAAATAAAAGTTGCTGTTAACTTCTGTATTTGAAATACAAATAGTGAGTATGTATTTGTGGTATAGCCTACAACAGCGGATCAGTTACGCACTGCAAACGCAGCATATGTGAAAGCACTATTGCGCGTGCTGCTCCTGCACTGCATACGCACTGCAACACGCACCGCATATGCACTGCACACGGAGTATGTGTGAAACGGGCGTAAGGTGATGAAGAGAGGTTTGGAACTGGAGCCTGTTACTGCGGCCGAATATCAAGACCTCACTGGCTATGAGATCTTCCCCTGTGGGTTCGTCATCAACCACCACGCCCCACACCTAGGTGCCTCACCTGACCGAAAAGTGATTGACCCCAGTGCCTCACCAACGCACGGCCTCCTGGAGATCAAGTGCCCCAACAAAGGGAGCGTGAGGGATTGCAAGTACTTGCGTTGCAAGGCTGATGGTATCCTTAGCCTGAAGACCACACACGAATACTATTTTCAAGTGATGGGGCAGATGGGCATCACTGGGTTGAAGTGGTGTGACTTTTTTGTGAAGTGCAGTGATGACCATCATTTGGAGCGGGTGCACTTCCAACCAAAGGAGTGGGAGAACATGAAATGTAAACTGGACACATTCTTTTTCTCTCACTTTCTGCCTTCTTTGTGTAACAAAATCATGTAATACATCACTGATAATCTGTTTATGTATATACCGGTAGTTCTCTTTTGTTAATGTTTTTAAATGGTTTGTTCCTAATGTAATTTCTAATGTTCTGACCTGTTCCGGTTCCTTTTCCATACTTCTATGTACATGGTTACCTTTACAAACCTAGACCATTGTACCTATTAATGTTTTTTGAACGGCCTGTTTTCTGATGTTCTGGTTCCTTTTCCATGCTTACAGTATACAGGCAGGCCATTTTACATTATTCCCCCGTACCAACTTCTATGTACAAAGTTACCTTTACAAACCTAGACCAGTGTGCCTATCAATGTTTTTTTAATGTTTTCTGATATTCCGACCTGTTTTGGTTCCGGTATATTAAATTATAAAGTTATGAAGGACATCATCCATGTGTAATACAATTGTACTTTAATGTTTAAATAGATAAACATCCAGTAGCTTATACATACACACACATACACGTAAAACAATCAAATCACTCACAGGTATGTAAGGGCATGAGAAGTGATTATAAGGTCTGACAGGGACTGATCCTGTGATACACTGACCATGATAAGGTGCTATGGTAACAATACAAGTTCACATATTTGTATAGATTCATAAAGAAGAACAATAATGATGGTTAAGGATTTGCATAGATTCATAAAGATGAACAATAATGATGGTTAAGGATTTGTATAGATTAATAAAGATAAACAATAATGATGGTTAAGGTTTTGTATAGATTCATAAAGATGAACAATAATGATGGTTAAGGATTTGTATAGATTCATAAACAGTGTTGGGCAAGTTACTTCGAAACTGTAATGCATTATTTATTACTTGTTACTGTCATTTCAAAGTAATTCGTTACATTACAATATTACTGTATTTAAAATGTAAGGCATTACACTACTATTGCATTACTTTTAAGTTACTCTCACCAAAATAACTGCAAATATGGATTTGGCAATCTAAATGTAGCGTATGATGCTCAATTAGCTCATTACACATCCAGTAGAAGGTGATGTGGTATCCGACTGAGCTTGGACCCATAAGAAATTTTACAATGATGTACTATAGTACATACCATGGTATACCATAGTAGTACCATGTACCATGGTACCTTTTACATCTAACCATGGTACATACTATATAGTACTTCAGATATTATCATGGTACCATGGTACATTGCATGGTACTGTAGATGTTACTATGGTACATAGTATGGTACCTCAGATTTACCATGGTACATACCATAGTACCTCAGATATAACTATGGTACATACTTTATAGTACTTCAGATATTATCATGGTACCATGATAATATCTGAAGTACTATACTGTACAGTATGTTACTATGGTACATAGTATGGTACCTCAGATTTACCATGGTACATGCCCTAGTACCTCAGATATAACCATGGTACATTCTGCCGTACATATTACCATGGTACATACTACCTCAGATATAACCATGGTACCTCAAATATTACTATGGTACTTTGCATGGACGCATGGTACAGACATCTTTTTACTTTAAGCCCGGGGTAAACTTTAGGCTTAAACTTTAGCAAAAATAAAAATAACTAATGAATAATAACTAAGCCAAATATTTTTATTTTATTTTAATTATTATTGTGAGTGACTGCAGTAGTGTGGGCATAGGCCATTTGGTCTATGAACGAGTCATAGATCTCCAAAATCAGTTTTAAATGTATAATTTAATATTAATTAGATTTTTATTTAAGTAATGTTCTAATTCTAGATGTTTGTAAATGCTGCATGATTTTGACGTGGTTTAATCAATGGCCGTGCGCGTGAACTTTGAACATTCATGTCGCTTTCAAACATTGGAGCGGCCGCGGCGCAGAGTTGCCATGGAAACGGCGCTGGACCACTGCGACTGGTAAGCAGGAAACTCCCTCTCTCGCTGTTGAGAATGTACTATCCGCTGCAGGCTCACTCATCTCGGCTCTGTCTGATTAACGTACAGGAAGTGAAACATTTTGCGCGGACGTTTCTCCTCTGGTGATCTCGCGGTGATTTTGGCGAATTTGTATGAAGAAAAAAAAAACTACCACTTTATTCCAGGTTAACTAACTGTAACGCGCGTTACTGACATTTGTACCGAGTAAAATATTACTTTTTTTCCCCCTGTAATGCCTTACAGATGGTGCCCAACCAGAATGCCTATTACCGCCGCGCCAGAAATCACCGCGGCGAAAATAAACCAGCCGCATTTCAAAGTCGTTCCCGAAATGACCGCCAGGTGGCGCAAAGGGACATTGTGCAAATCAGCAGCAATTGCCGTATTTTAAAATGTAAGTGGGTTAAATATAAAACCCTAAACCTAATAGGCATATTTTTCATATATATAAATAGGCCTATAAATAGAACTAAAGATAGAATCAATTTTAGAACTGAAAAAATAGAATCAAAAGTTAAAAATAGAGACGATATTAGGAGCAATGACGCTATTCTATTGAGGAATTAGATAAATGAAGAGCTCTCGTGAGCGATACAATTGCATAGTAATTTATAGTGATTTCAAAAGCAGTCCTTAAAAAAAAAAAAATACATGGAGTAGCCTAGTGTGGCATAAATTTTGAGAGATTACGCGGAACGCGTTTTAGTTAAGATCCTGGTTTCAATGCCCTTAATGTATATAGGCTAGGCTACTGCTTTAAAAAAATGTCACAACGCGTTTTGAGATTGTTTTGAATTAAACATTGAAGTTTAAAATGTAGTGTTTTGGCACACCAGGCCGAGTGGCGTTACGCATTGTTCAAAAATCAGGTTTTATTCTGGCATGTTGAATTGGCGTTTTTTTATTTTTAGATAATTTATTAGTTTTTTAATTTATTAGATTTAGATTTTAGATTTCGTTAGATTTATTTTTTCTCATAACAGCTAAAATAACTTACTATATGCCTTGTCTTAATATGACCTACTTAATATAGGCAATAGGCATATAATAGCCTATATAATAAATTAGCAAAACTTGGCCACTAAATATTTACTTTTCAATTATTTTAATTATCACAATTAAAGTTTTAATTTTATTAAATTGAACAAGCGCAACAATCAGCATTTAATCAAATATTCTAAAAGATGTATTATTAATAATAATGTTATTTCAACATAATACTTCGTTATATCATAATATCGTTTTGTCGACATAATATGTGTGCGTGCAACAAGCAAGATGTGTATTTGTAAATCCGGTGATGCGTGCATTGATTTTTATCAATAAACTAGTGTTTTCTGACAGTGTCGACTGCAAAGATGAAGTTGACGATCGCCATATTTGTAGTGAACGCACCTAGAGATAAATGCACATAAAGACATAATCTGATTATCAGAGAGTATAGCCTTTTCTTTTCGTTTTGAATTATTTCGTTTGAAGACATTTCAAGCTTTGTGTATTTGATGTATTTATCATGTCTGTGTGAGGCATACGCTGAGTTTCGTTAAGTTAGGAGGATGAGATGCGCTCCAGCTGACGTGCAACGCAAGTGACCGCACGGGCGCCTCCATGATTAGTGTCTGTTATATTTGCTTCTCTTACTTATTAAATACAGGCAATTGGTTGATGAAAAATTGGTTAAAATTAAGATACAATTTATAGAAAACGAAATTCACTTTAAAGAAAGGTTTTCTACTAAACAAAACTTAATGAAGTGGTCAAAATCATGTCTGACCCACTCCATATCCATCTCTCGATATAGCCTAATGCATCCTATCTTACTCGTGCTGTTCACTTTTCATATTCAACATAGATGGAAAAAAAATTAATTAAATGAAACCTTGTAACGAATTCACACTGTAGGGTAGACTGTGTACAGTTGAGACACCTTAAATAACTTGCGTTTGCAGCAAGCACAAGTTGTGATTTTTGTTGTGCACTTGCATATTAGTGTCAGCTGGGAAGGAAATATAGAGACCAGACCTCTTGGAACTTTAATTGAATACATAGCGTTGGTAAAGCATACTGAAATTACATTCCTACAAATTTATTAGGCCCTACTGAAAATAAATATATCGAATTTAAGCAAAGTAGCCTAAATGTTAAGACTGTAAGCCCTTTGCTTTTTACTTAGCCTATAAAGGACTCTTATAGCCGACTTTGTGTTAATTTAATTTGTAGAGGATTTTTTTAACTCAAACATTAACACTGAAATAAATAAAACTAAATTATTGTAAATTTTTTGGCACACCACGACGAGTGGCGCTATGCATTGTTCTAAAACCAGGTTTTATTCTGGCATGTTGAATTAGTGTTCGACAAACGCGGCGGCGCGTTCATTTGAATGAAGAGCGCTTCTCGCTCGTGTGAGCGAACACACACTGGAACATTAGGCCATGTCGCAACGAGTGAATCGTGGCCGAGTGGTTGAACTTACGTTACGATCATTTAGATGACACGGGATCGAATCCCGAACTAACCTGGACTATTGATATTTTTATATTAGCCTATTAATGCATTTTATAGTCTATTGTTGATGCAGAGAGATTTGTCTAGTTCTAAAACATAGTTTTTTGCTTATAGCCTATTTACAAAATAAAATCACCATGCATTTCCATTTTACACTTAAGGAACAAATATTATACAATGACTTTACTTCTGTAGCCTATAATAATTCCAATCGTAATTTCAAAAGCAGTTCTGTTAATATATATATATATATATATATATATACACTCTAAAATTGGCTGGGTTAAAAACAACCCAATTGGCAACCCAGTGCTGGGTAAATATTGGACAGAACACATGCTGGGTTAAATTAACCCAGTGACATTTTAACCCAGCAGGCTGGGTTGTCTAGAAACCCAAGATGTAGTAATTTTTTTACCATTAATGGATTTGCTATTCTGGGTTATTTGTGCTGGGTTATTTTTCTTTTTCTTATAATTTCACCTGTGCTTTACTGTAAAACTTTGAATTAAGAAACAATGAAGAACATGTTTAGACTGTTAAAATAATTTTTAATGCTTGTCAACTGACATTCACAAATGTGTTAAAATTGGCAACAATGACAACAAACTGCACATTAAATTTAAATGCAAAAATCATTTAGTGCTGACATCAAAGTAGTTCAATATTGTCAGTTTTAATAAATAAATAAAGATTAGTTCTAAAACTATTACATGTTTAACGGTTTAAATACAGTGACATTGACAATTATATTTTAAATTCAGCAAATGCAAAATCATTTAAAAATACATCAAGTATTAAATAGTCAAATACAATTAAAGAAAGAAAGAAGATTAGTTCTGAACAATGACATTTATACGTTTAACTATTACATGTGTAACGGTCTAAATACGCAGTGAAATCAACAGACAATTCATTTTAAAGTCAGCAAATGCAAAATCATTTTTAAAATATGCAAAAATGTACACAAGTATAGTTAAATAAAGTCAAATACAGTTAAGAAAGAAAGAAAATTAGTTTTGAACAATGTAATTTATACCATTTAATTCTTAGGAAATTAAAGTGAAATTCACAGATGTGCAAAATTGTAGGCCTATTTTACAGTATGTACACAGTGAAATTTACATTTTTTTTGACTCCGAAGAAGAAGACGACTCTTAGACACGGGTTATGTAGACTCTGCCCGGTTTAGAAACTCCACCATGTTCGTTCCGACCTATAAAAGAAAATAAACACAAAAATACAGATTGTTTAAATGGCAACGGTTTCATTATTCAGTTGAAGTCAGTTCAGTGTTGATTCAATTCAGTTCAATAACTGTGTGAAGTTTATCATGAAATGGAGTTTATCATGATTTCAACAATCAATATTTTTATTTGGCGAAAAGCCATATAATAAGTGGTATACTTTACATTATGTCTTGTTTGATCTTGTTTTTTTGTCTAGGATCAAAGTTGCTTAACAGGAATTGTTTTGAGGTAATGTACATCCAGTCAGTTTTCATCACAAAATAAACTCCTTCAGGGTGATACGAGATCCCTCCACTTTGTGTTGATTACCCTGTTGAAGTTTATTCTGCAATATCAACTGGCTGGATGTACAGTACCCCTTGCGTAATGAACAGGCAGTTCCAGTCAGGTTACAATGCAATTTAAATAGCAGTTATGCGGTTTTATACTCACTAGTTGAAGATCAATGAAAGCCTTTCTAGCTAGCTTCGTCAATAGATGGCCGATTTACCTTCTGACCAATACACTGTGGCAGGAAGAAGAAGGGGAAGGACCAAAAGAGCAAAATCACCTCTATTCTCTGCAGAAAAGAGACATAACATCTCAGAAACAGGACCAGCTACAACAAATATACTAAAGTTTGTGCAAAAAGCTACAGACATAAAAAATAAATATGCAATAATGATACTAAATACCTTGCCTTTTATGTTGTATTGAAGATTTAAAACAACAAACATCACCTTGTGGAATATTTTCCAAAGACTGATTCAATTTTTCTAAATTAAATGCAATCCTTAAAATTTTGTTACATAAAATAGGCTATCTCCCTTTGGAGTGACTGATTTTTGTAACCTTACAGATCTTTTTTATGCAAACAGCAACACAACACACTAACTAAAGTTGAAAAAATTAAAAAGAATAGCAGGGCCATACTATAGTAGGTTTGAATAGTAGGTTCATTAAAAAATGAACATGTAGCTACTGATATTTATCCAAATGAATCGACATTGAATCAAGATCGGAATCGAACCACAAGCTTAGGTATAATTGCTAAATTCAGAAGTTGGCAGCCTTGTGAGCTACCTATATTTAAGCACGGATCAAATTTATATGTGTTAAGTTTCGCGAGGTTGAGTTGATTATCACAGGCAGTCAATTATAGATGTAAAAGCAGCAAAAGTGTAGTTGAGTAAAGTTGGCAGTAAATTCACAGATTCGAACTTCCCGGGTCAATAACTCGTGAGCTAAACATTGTTACTGCACAAATATCACCTCTTTTTAATCGTAGTAATGTAGACAATCAGCTACAACCTAATTTTCCTCCAAACGAGCTTTCCCTCGCAGTGGTCAAAATACATTGATCTCTATGCGCAAGCGGCAGAGAGACAGATCCGAAGGGACCGTCTGCAAAGTGCAAAACCCGAAAAGCGTTACTACGAAAACAGTCAATAACTTCACTGTCACACAGTATAGTGTCATCAAATTCAGTTCACACATCACTGCTGCCCTGATGGTTATACTACAACACTTATTTTGGGAAAAATATGTATTTTAATTGTATATACAATTGTAAATATATGATTTTTTAATGATATTTATGAAAAATATTCAATAACTTCACTGTAATTTACTGTATTGTTGCCAAATTCAGTGCACACATCACTGCTGCCCAGATGGTTATACTACAACACTTATTTTGGGGAAAATATGTATTTTAAGTTACACAATTGTAAATATATGATTTTTATGAAAAAATTCAATAACTTCACTGTAATTTACTGTATTGTTGCCAAATTCAGTTCACACATCACTGCTGCCCTTATGGTTATACTACAACACTTATTTTGGGAAAAATATATATTTCAAATTGTATATACAATTGTAAATGTAGATTTTTTATGATTTTTATGAAAAATAATCAATAACTTCACTGTAATTTACTGTATTGTTGCCAAATTCAGTGCACACACCACTGCTGCCCGGATGGTTATACTACAACACTTATTTTGGGGAAAATATGTATTTTAAGTTGTATACAATTGTAAATATATGATTTTTATGATTTTTATGAAAAAAATTCAATAACTTCACTGTAATTTACTGTACTGTTGCCAAATTCAGTTCACACATCACTGCTGCCCTGATGTTTATACTACAACACTTATTTTGGGGAAAATATATATTTTAAATTGTATATACAATTGTAAATATATGATTTTTTAATGATTTTTATGAAAAAAAATCAATAACTTCACTGTAATTTACTGTATTGTTGCCAAATTCAGTTCACACATCACTGCTGCCCTTATGGTTATACTACAACACTTATTTTGGGAAAAATATATATTTCAAATTGTATATACAATTGTAAATGTAGATTTTTAATGATTTTTATGAAAAATATTCAATAACTTCACTGTAATTTACTGTATTGTTGCCAAATTCAGTTCACACACCACTGCTGCCCGGATGGTTATACTACAACACTTATTTTGGGAAAAATATATATTTCAAATTGTATATACAATTGTAAATGTAGAATTTTTATGATTTTTATGAAAAAAATTCAATAACTTCACTGTAATTTACTGTATTGTTGCCAAATTCAGTTCACACACCACTGCTGCCCGGATGGTTATACTACAACACTTATTTTGGGAAAAATATATATTTCAAATTGTATATACAATTGTAAATGTAGAATTTTTATGATTTTTATGAAAAGATTTCAATAACTTCACTGTAATTTACTGTACTGTTGCCAAATTCAGTTCACACATCACTGCTGCCCTTATGGTTATACTACAACACTTATTTTGGGAAAAATATATATTTCAAATTGTATATACAATTGTAAATGTAGAATTTTTATGATTTTTATGAAAAAAATTCAATAACTTCACTGTAATTTACTGTATTGTTGCCAAATTCAGTTCACACACCACTGCTGCCCGGATGGTTATACTACAACACTTATTTTGGGAAAAATATATATTTCAAATTGTATATACAATTGTAAATGTAGAATTTTTATGATTTTTATGAAAAGATTTCAATAACTTCACTGTAATTTACTGTACTGTTGCCAAATTCAGTTCACACATCACTGCTGCCCTTATGGTTATACTACAACACTTATTTTGGGAAAAATATATATTTCAAATTGTATATACAATTGTAAATGTAGAATTTTTATGATTTTTATGAAAAATATTCAATAACTTCACTGTAATTCACTGTATTGTTGCCATATTCAGTTCACACATCACTGCTGCCCTTATGGTTATACTACAACACTTATTTTGGGAAAATATATATATTTTAAATTGTATATACAATTGTAAATGTAGAATTTTTATGATTTTTATGAAAAAAATTCAATAACTTCACTGTAATTTACTGTATTGTTGCCAAATTCAGTTCACACATCACTGCTGCCCTTATGGTTATACTACAACACTTATTTTGGGAAAAATATATATTTCAAATTGTATATACAATTGTAAATGTAGATTTTTAATGATTTTTATGAAAAATATTCAATAACTTCACTGTAATTTACTGTATTGTTGCCAAATTCAGTTCACACACCACTGCTGCCCGGATGGTTATACTACAACACTTATTTTGGGAAAAATATGTATTTTAAGTTGTATATACAATTGTAAATATATGATTTTTTAATGATTTTTATGAAAAATATTCAATAACTTCACTGTAATTTACTGTATTGTTGCCAAATTCAGTGCACACGTCACTGCTGACCTTATGGTTATACTACAACACTTATTTTGGGAAAAATATGTATTTTAAGTTGTAAATACAATTGTAAATATATGATTTTTATGATTTTTATGAAAAAAATGCAATAACTTCACTGTAATTTACTGTATTGTTGCCAAATTCAGTTCACACATCACTGCTGCCCTTATGGTTATACTACAACACTTATTTTGGGAAAAATATATATTTCAAATTGTATATACAATTGTAAATGTAGAATTTTTATGATTTTTATGAAAAAAATTCAATAACTTCACTGTAATTTACTGTATTGTTGCCAAATTCAGTTCACACATCACTGCTGCCCTTATGGTTATACTACAACACTTATTTTGGGAAAAATATATATTTCAAATTGTATATACAATTGTAAATGTAGATTTTTTATGATTTTTATGAAAAATATTCAATAACTTCACTGTAATTTACTGTATTGTTGCCAGATTCAGTGCACACACCACTGCTGCCCTGATGGTTATACTACAACACTTATTTTGGGAAAAATATGTATTTTAAATTGTATATACAATTGTAAATGTAGAATTTTTATGATTTTTATGAAAAATATTCAATAACTTCACTGTAATTTACTGTAAATACTGTAAATTATCACATTTTATCGTGAAAAAACGTGATAATTTAAGTTGAGAAAACTTTGATTTCTTTAGGTGTTACCAATTGAAGTAATTTTTTTAAGTTGATCCAACTGTTCACTTTTTACAGGTGGTTATATTACAACACTTTTTTGGGGAAAATATTTTTGTATAATCTTATGATTTTTTTTATTATTACAAATATTCAATAACTTTACTTTTACATACTGCATTAATGCCTCATTTAACCCTTATTCACTGTTGGGGGTCAAAATGACCCCATTGGACTTTTCCTTCATTTTTTAACAGTGTTACCTTCATCTCAGGGGCATAAAACTCTGTGCCTTTTCCTAAATAATCTATCTAAACATGCACAAAAAAACTGGGCTTGATTTGGTTGTTCTAAAGGTGTGTACATTTTTTTTTACCACTTAACGTGTTTGGGGTCAAAATGACCCCACATTGAAAATAAATGGGAAAATGAAAAAAATGACTTTTTTTAATTTTGTTTGTCAAAAGAATAAAAGTAAATCCATTATACATATGAAAATTTCTACAAATAAACCAAGGTCTGGTCCTAGAGCATAAATAAAAAGTAGAACGAACTTTCTATCTCACACACACACACACACACACACACACACACAAACACAGACATGAATGTGACTGCAACAGAGAGCATTTTTACAGAAATTGGCAAATAAAATAAACAAAACTGGCATAAATCTAAAAAAAAATTTACATTTAAATCAAGGTCTGGTCCTAGAGCATAAACCCAAAGTGGAACGAACTTTCTATCTCATACACACACACACACACACATACACACACACACACACACACACACACATACACACACGCATGTCACTGCAACAGAGAACATTTTTATAGAAATTTTAAAATAAAATCAACTAAACTGGCATGAATCTGAAAAATGTCACATATGCAACATGGAACAAGCTTAACCCCCAATCGCTCTTTAAAAGTTTGGGGTCATCCTTTTTTAAATACATCACTGATGCGCAGTACTTTGTTTGAGACAAAGTACAAAACTAAACAAATAGTTTTTTTTGTTTTTCAAATGCATGATAAAAGAGCCTAATTTTTCAGTAATGTTTATTTATTCTTTATACAAACATGAAAATCTATGAAGACAAAACGTTACATTTTCTTTATTTTTCTACATTTTCCATAATTGTAAAAAAAAAAAAAAAAAGGGGGGTGCATGCTTGTCTCATGGCTTCTGCCCATAAGCCAATCAAATGATAGTTGCAGAGTGTGACTAAATCAGTAGCCAGTCAGTAGCAACTTTCAATTAATCACTACCTGTATCACTGCATGCACACATTAAAATTGCTCCTGATTGGCTAGTGAAGTCTGGTAGAGCTAGATTTTTTGTTTTTGTCTGTAAGAACTACTTTCGGAAAAGAATCTTTTCATACATTTTGAATCGTCTGACATTTTTTTCTTCAGTCAAGTTCCATCGTTACATGTAAGTAATATTTTGTTTTTGTGGCCTATAATGTAGTTAGTTGAATGATTCTTACCTGTTCAGATTGTAATTATGTATGTATATATATATATATATATATATATATATATACATATATATATATACCTTGTCTAACCTATCATATATTAAGTTATTAATCAAATTATATACTTGAATCTGGGCTGTCCATCTAATGTTAAGTTAGTAACAAAATAGCAAAATGAACTAAATCAGAAATTAATGTGTTTAACCAATTCTGAGGGAGGTCTGATATTATATTTAAAGGGAAATGATCGATTGTCATTTGCACACTTTTAACAAGTTAATGAAGAGTGATCGACATTTTCATTGACATTGGCACTGGCACTTCGTGAAAAGGAGTACCATGAATTGATTGACATTTCAGCACTTCGTGAACAGGGACAGCAACCTTAGCATAACATGTAAATTCCTGCTGCGCATTTGTTTTGTTGACAAATAAAGGAAAAAAAAAAGAAAAAAAAATTGTGAGGCAGTGTCTCGTAAATAGGCATTTCATAAATAACTAATTATACAATAAAAATAGGAATTTAAAAGGTGTTGACTAGTAAATTTACTAAACATTAATTTACTAAGTGACAAAGTAATTGTCTGGACATTTTAATGGATAATAAAAAGAGTAAATTTAAAATGATTTAATAAATGAGAAATTTAAAACATCAAAAATAATACAAAAAAGCAAACAAAACCGTTAAAAATGCATGAATGATTAAATAGTGTAATTTAATGTTGAAAATGCATTTTCAAAATATAAATAAATTACTGGATTCTCAAAATGAATCACAATTTTTTTTGCTCTACATATTGATAAATACACGTGCATTTATATGTATATAAAAAGGGACATATGATTACCCTATGGATGAACAGTTCCCTGCACAGTTATGATTTATTATTATTACATTTACATTAACTTATTAATAGGCTTTTTTATGGCATCTAAATGATTCTGTCTGTAACAATAAGGTGATGTATCATACTTTGGGATGTTCTTTCAGCAAATATCAATGCAATTTTATTCATGCAATCATGTTGATTACTTGTGAAAAATCAACATGAATTAATAAAAAAGATATGTAATTAATCTGATGAATGATTTAAATTGATGGGCAGCCCTAAATCAGTTTTTTTAAAAGTGCCTACTGTATCCTTACATACATGGGCCTACTTGTCTTATTGACAAAATATTTTACTACACAAACTGACTGTATCTAGATTAAAAGATTTGTCTGTTCCTTTTGTCCTAGCTTCGAAAGGCAATTTGAAACAATATGGGTAGAGTTAAAAAAGGACAGAGAGTTCAGAGGAAAAACTTGTGTGCAATGACTGGTGGAATGGATGCTTTGGTCAGAACAATGAAGAGTATTAACATTACAAAGAGAGATACAGGATATTCCTCAGAAATCTGGTCTGAACTCTCTCAGACTCTGTTTGGTCAAGATCATAGTAAAAACCGTCATTGGCTATGGGTCATGTGGACCACAAATCGAAATGGAGTAAGAGATTTGGTTTGTAACACACAGATGAATGATGCTCAGGTAATGGATAAAAAAACAACTGATTGTAAAACTGAGGAGCCATCAGTATGCAACACAGACAAAACTAATGAAGAGAGACATGTTACAGAAGCATGTACTAAAGACAGTGGGACAGAAGAAGGAAGGAAGGAAGTGGTCACTGAGGTTGTTGAAGTATCAGACAGAACTGAACCAGAAGATGAACAGGAGAATGTGTCATTGGATAGTATAGTTCAAGTGGAGGAAGTGATCACTGATATTGTTGAAGTATCAGACAGAACTGACACAGAAGATGAACAGGAGAATGTGTCATTAAATAGTATAGTTCAAGTGGAGGAAGTGATCACTGATGTTGTTGAAGTATCAGACAGAACTGACACAGAAGATGAACAGGAGAATGTGTCATTGGAGAGTATAGTTAAAGTGAAGGAAGTGGTCACTGATGTTGTTGAAGTATCAGACAAAACTGACACAGAAGGTGAACCGGAGAATGTGTCATTGGAGAGCAGAGTCCCATCTGAACGTGGAGAAACAGGGAACAAAAAACAATGGAGAAAGATGACAGTGGTTTCAAAAAGGTTCATAATTACAGTGAACAGAAAGAAATGGCAAACAATTGTTCCACGGCATGGTTCAACGAAACTAAGACAACCGTGGACCCATATATTCTACAACAGTTTCAGACAGAAAAACCCCTGTTGTACCCTTGCCTTCAAGAGCCAGCATATTAAAACTCCTCACAGCCGGAAAATTAATAGTCCATATTTAAATATTACAGCAGTTTGTACATTTCCTTCCTGCAGTGCAAAATACTTCTTTAAAAAGAAAAAGGAGCCAGTGGGAGACAACCCAGTGAAGATATCTGTGCTACAAAGAGGAAAAATTGCACACAAAAAAAGTGAAAGAAAATTCAGACCAGCATCAAACACAAGAAGAGGGAGAATCGCAAGAGCCCTACACAAAGGAGTTAGCCAATTCTTCTACAGAAAACTAAAACAAACACCCGTTCCTGAACTAATTTCAGGAAACATAACCCGAAGTCTGAACAAAAATGTTCTAAAAGTGATAAGTTCAGAAATTAGAAAGAGTAAAAGAATTCATGACGACATGTTCATTGAGATGTACCTCACTCAAAATATCATGAAGGAATGTGACATCAAATTTCACAAAATGCCTGGGTACATACAGCACTTTCAAGTGGACCCCTTCGGTGTGCACATGTACACTGAAACAGGAGTAAGCATAGTGGTGCAACACCTAAGAAAAAAGACTCCACTGGCCTTATACCTAGATGCTACAGGAAATGTTGCATCAAAAGTTCCTGGTCAGACCAAAAGAGTCCTTTACTACTCTCTCACTCTGCCTGGATGTGGTCAAAATGCACCTCCCCTCCCTGTCTGTGAAATGCTGACAAATGAACACTCTATACCACCAATCACATTCTGGATGATGCAGTTCCTCCGAAAACTATCACAGTATACAAAACTAAGAATTCATCAGATAGAAACAGACTATAGCTGGGCACTACTCCAAAGTGTTCTTCTGGCATTCAACAGGGAGAGCATTGTCAGCTACTTGGACAGGGCTTTTGACATTTGTTCAAAACTGAAGACATGGAAGGATATCGGAGCATTTACAGTGCTACATATATGTTCTGCACATGTGCTCAAAGCTGTCTCTCAGTCATTTGGGAGAAAAACGGCAGACAAAGGTTTGAAGGATTTTGCAACGTTTGCATTTGCCAGGTTGCAAAACACTACCTCAATGACCACAGCCCTCAAAATCTTCCGCTCACTGTGCACTGTATTAATCGGGAAATACAGCACCAGTACTGTCAGGATTAATCTGAAGGCCATCCAGGACTTAATAAAAGAAGGCAAGATTCCCGACATGGAAGAGACTGACAACTTACAGAACAGCCCCTTAACTCAGGAAGAAAATGATGTGGACAGAGCAAATGCCCGCACAATTGTTGGCAGATCTCCCTTCACATACGAATTCAAGAAGGTCTTGAAGGAGGTACAGGAAGAGCTTGGAAAAGAGGAGTCAAAGACTACAAATGATGAAGAAAATGTGTACTTCTGCCCTGGCATTGTTGATGTCCTTTTTGACAACTATCTTGGCATTTTTCCACTTTGGAGTGGTCTGCTGTTAGGGGATTTGAAAAGGTATGCAGATGGCAAAGAAGATGACAGCTCCATGCCAAGTAAAACAAGGGACACAAATTGCCATGTTGAGCGATGGTTCGGAATCGTGAAACACTCAATTCTGAAAAAACAAAGGCGATTAAGACCAGGAGCATTTGTCAGAAAAATGTATGGCTCTTTACAGGGGAGGTACAGAGAACACATCATGGCTCATAACTTCTCTGAACATTTGCTACTTAGACCCATCTCAAGAAAAGACATAACTCAATCTCAGGAAGGTTGGGCAAAGAGAGATGGTTCAAAGCCTCAAACCGCCAACTCCAAATTTTACACTCCTCCACTCACTGTTCCAATTCCAAAGAAAACAAAGGCAACCAAGAAAAAAAGCAAAGATGTCAATAACAGTAGTATTGACTTCAAATGTAAAATGTCAGAGACTACCACAGAGGTATGATCATTTAAATTACTAAAATCAACTCATGGTAATTTGTAGAGCCTGAAGCCACCTATAGCACTATAAGGAGCTATACAAATAGTATTTTTATCTTATCTTCTAATTTTTTCTCATTTAAAAAATATGAAAAATATTCATTCATATTCATACACCAAATGAAATGGGTTAGTTTAATGACAGTTGTCTGTACAAGGACAGTAGAATGTGCTGTCAGAGTAGCTTATTAAAACATTTAAAATGTAATTAATTAATATGGAATTTTCAAATACTGTGTGAAGTAATTACAGTTCTCTTCTTCATATCCTTGTAGGTTGATGCCCTTTGGAAATGCAAACCAACTGAAATAGTTGTTGCGGTTATAAGGCATGAACAGAGCCTGAATTTCACCCTGCGGCACAAAGAGTTCCATACTTTAAGGCCGGATGAGTTCATTGTAGGCGAGGCAAGTTTCTCATTAAAACTGTTGTACCACTTTAATCTATTTGTTGACGATTTTGAATCATTAATCTTCTGTACAATAGTATAACCCTATACAATATAGGGTATAACCCTTCTGTACAACCCTATACAATTTTAGGCGATTGAATGTTACATTGGAGCCATCCTTAATTCAACAAGTACTGCTGGCCGGCTATACCACCTGAATCACTACACCATCGATGTCATTTTACACAAATCGAGAGAAGAAATGGCCAGGCAAGGGTTAAGAAATGTAAGAACCTCTGTACTTATTTAATATGTATTTTGTTGCGCTGTCAAAGGATGAATCGTGATTAATCGCGTTTGATATTAAATATCTAACAACGACAAACAATTGAAAGGAATTCACAACTCATTGCAAGCATGTCTCTATTGTTTCTGTATACAAAATGCAGTTGTTCTTTTTTCATTTTCACACATTGTATCAGGTCACATTTGATGACTATGATGGAGCCATTGGATTTGTCAACACAGCAAAAGTACACTGGAAGTTTGTGGTGAGTATAGAGCTCATCGTGTAATAATTTGTGGCTAACGTATCATTCGTCTTTCAAAATTATTATTATGAACAGCATTTCTGCACAGTTCATGGTTTGTGTATTTAAAGCCCATCAGCCTTACAATGCTATAAATATTTATATGAATATAGTGAAGTAAATTCAACTACAAATACATATATTTTGTATTATTATTATTATTATTAATAAATATTTTATATATCACAAATAATATATTTATTTTATATTGCTATCAGTGTGTCTTATCAATTTATGTGAAAACAGTTATGTGTATGGAGGCCAAAATTAGCAAAACTTGATAGTATGTGAGTCCTTTACAATGTTAAAAGGACCAATTTTTTAAATTAATTCCTTTTCAAGGTACTTTTATGGATGAAGTAATAATTAAAATGTTAAATGTATCATTTATCATGTTTAACAAATGTTAAACATACATGTATGTTCTGTTAAAAAAAAGTAGGATAACAGTGAAAATTGTTACAGTTTTACATTTAAAATGTACAGACAATTTAAGAAAGAAATTATTACATGTTGTGTTGACAGTTTGTCTTGAGCTGTAGAAAATCAGTAATGAGGTGGCCTTGACACCATTGGATTACTGGTCCCTATTCATGTAAAGATTTGAGTCTTAATGGAATGTTAAAATTATATGTATTTTTTTTTTCAACAGTATCTTCATGCCCTTTCAAAACACATTTTTGTGGTTGACCCTATGCAAGGGTCAAACGAAGTGAAGGACTCCAAAAAAGCCTGCTACAAATTTGGGTAATATAAGATGGATTATGGAAACTATTGG
The DNA here is from genome assembly GCF_949319135.1 of Squalius cephalus. Classification (NCBI taxonomy): domain Eukaryota; kingdom Metazoa; phylum Chordata; class Actinopteri; order Cypriniformes; family Leuciscidae; genus Squalius; species Squalius cephalus. Next base: position 9,158,097 of record NC_137128.1, on the reverse strand, counting down.
GAAAGTTATTAAAAATGGAAATAAAAAACACTAAACATTTACTTTTTAGAGAGTATTTCAAGATGCGACGGAATAGACTTGGAAAGGAGGACTGGGTTAACATCAATTGGAAGCCTGGAAAGATAACCCACACCTTCCAAAAAGATGGTACCAATTGTGGGGTCTTTGTGATGCAGGTAATTCTATGAAACATATTAATATTAGGATAGATGTGATAACACATACTGTATTTTTACTGTATAAGACACAATACATGTACTTATGCCATCCGTACAGATGGCCAAGATGACAGTGATGGAGTTTCCAAACATTCCACGGATGTTTGAGATTGACTCATCAAAGCAAGCTCTTCAAAATCTAAGAAGAGACATGGCTGACGACATTCTAAAAGGATCAGGTATCATATATATTACAATTATGTATACTTATTACAAACTTAACAGTTCATGTGTATGTATAAAATGTATTTCAGTTCCAAACATTGACTTCTGTTCCTTCTGTGGAAATAAAGACCTGCCAAAAACTGTGGATGCTGTTTGGGTGAGATTTATACTTTAATTGTTTTAAAATGTACAGTAGATAATGTAGTGGATTATGTAAAACATCTGGAGTGAAATTCCATGGATTATTTTAAAATCTTTCATTATTGTAACACTTTTATGCATTATAGGATTCCTAAAGCATATAATTGATATAATTATTTATCCCCTTATAGATTCAGTGTGGAGCTTGTGCGAGATGGTTTCACATACGATGTCTTGGAATGACAGCAGCACAAATACCACGCAAAGCTATCCCTTGGTATTGTGCTATGTGCAAAGCAAGTTAAGAGGCCGTAGGAGAGTTTGACAATATGTCTTGTCATTGACTATATTTGACTCTATAGAAAATCTCCCAGGATTATGCAAAGATTGTACAAAGGTTGTAAGTTTCTATCACAGTAAAATCTTTGTTAGCAGCACAAATACCACGCAAAGCTATCCCTTGGTATTGTGCTATGTGCAAAGCAAGTTAAGAGGCCGTAGGAGAGTTTGACAATATGTCTTGTCATTGACTATATTTGGCTCTATAGAAAATCTCCCATGATTATGCAAAGATTGTACAAAGGTTGTAAGTTTCTATCACAGTAAAATCTTTGTTAGCAGCACAAATACCACGCAAAGCTATCCCTTGGTATTGTGCTATGTGCAAAGCAAGTTAAGAGGCCGTAGGAGAGTTTGACAATATGTCTTGTCATTGACTATATTTGGCTCTATAGAAAATCTCCCAGGATTATGCAAAGGTTGTACAAAGGTTGTAAGTTTCTATCACAGTAAAATCTTTGTTAATTTTTTTTTCATCTTTGTTATTTTTCATAATAAAACATTTTCCCAAAAATAAATTACAGTGAAGTTACTGAATATTTTTCATAAAAATTATACATTTCCAATTGTATATACAATTGGAAATATATATTTTTCCCAAAATAAGTGTTGTAGTATAACCATAAGGGCAGCAGTGATGTGTGAACTGAATTTGGCAACAATACAGTAAATTACACTGAAGTTATTGAATATTTTTCATAAAAATCATAAAAAATCTACATTTACAATTGTATATACAATTTAAAATACATATTTTTCCCAAAATAAGTGTTGTAGTATAACCATCAGGGCAGCAGTGGTGTGTGCACTGAATCTGGCAACAATACAGTAAATTACAGTGAAGTTATTGAATATTTTTCATAAAAATCATAAAAATTCTACATTTACAATTGTATATACAACTTAAAATACATATTTTTCCCAAAATAAGTGTTGTAGTATAACCATCCAGGCAGCAGTGGTGTGTGAACTGAATTTGGCAACAATACAGTAAATTACAGTGAAGTTATTGAATATTTTTCATAAAAATCATAAAAAATCTACATTTACAATTGTATATACAATTTAAAATACATATTTTCCCCAAAATAAGTGTTGTAGTATAACCATCAGGGCAGCAGTGGTGTGTGCACTGAATCTGGCAACAATACAGTAAATTACAGTGAAGTTATTGAATATTTTTCATAAAAATCATAAAAATTCTACATTTACAATTGTATATACAATTTGAAATATATATTTTTCCCAAAATAAGTGTTGTAGTATAACCATAAGGGCAGCAGTGATGTGTGAACTGAATTTGGCAACAGTACAGTAAATTACAGTGAAGTTATTGAAATCTTTTCATAAAAATCATAAAAATTCTACATTTACAATTGTATATACAATTTGAAATATATATTTTTCCCAAAATAAGTGTTGTAGTATAACCATCCGGGCAGCAGTGGTGTGTGAACTGAATTTGGCAACAATACAGTAAATTACAGTGAAGTTATTGAATTTTTTTCATAAAAATCATAAAAATTCTACATTTACAATTGTATATACAATTTGAAATATATATTTTTCCCAAAATAAGTGTTGTAGTATAACCATAAGGGCAGCAGTGATGTGTGAACTGAATTTGGCAACAGTACAGTAAATTACAGTGAAGTTATTGAAATTTTTTCATAAAAATCATAAAAATTCTACATTTACAATTGTATATACAATTTGAAATATATATTTTTCCCAAAATAAGTGTTGTAGTATAACCATAAGGGCAGCAGTGATGTGTGAACTGAATTTGGCAACAGTACAGCAAATTACAGTGAAGTTATTGAATATTTTTCATAAAAATCATAAAAAATCTACATTTACAATTGTATATACAATTTAAAATATATATTTTTCCCAAAATAAGTGTTGTAGTATAACCATAAGGGCAGCAGTGATGTGTGCACTGAATCTGGCAACAATACAGTAAATTACAGTGAAGTTATTGAATATTTTTCATAAAAGTCATAAAAATTCTACATTTACAATTGTATATACAATTTAAAATATATATTTTTCCCAAAATAAGTGTTGTAGTATAAACATCAGGGCAGCAGTGATGAGTGCACTGAATTTGGCAACAGTACAGTAAATTACAGTGAAGTTATTGAATTTTTTTCATAAAAATCATATATTAACAATTGTATATACAATTTGAAATATATATTTTTCCCAAAATAAGTGTTGTAGTATAATCATAAGGGCAGCAATGATGTGTGAACTGAATTTGGCAACAATACAGTAAATTACAGTGAAGTTATTGAATTTTTTCATAAAAATCATATATTTACAATTGTATATACAATTTGAAATATATATTTTTCCCAAAATAAGTGTTGTAGTATAACCATAAGGGCAGCAGTGATGCGTGAACTGAATTTGGCAACAATACAGTAAATTACAGTGAAGTTATTGAATTTTTTTCATAAAAATCATAAAAATTCTACATTTACAATTGTATATACAATTTAAAATATATATTTTTCCCAAAATAAGTGTTTTAGTATAAACATCAGGGCAGCAGTGATGAGTGCACTGAATTTGGCAACAGTACAGTAAATTACAGTGAAGTTATTGAATTGTTTTCATAAAAATCATATATTTACAATTGTATATACAACTTAAAATACATATTTTTCCCAAAATAAGTGTTGTAGTATAACCATAAGGTCAGCAGTGACGTGTACACTGAATTTGGCAACAATACAGTAAATTACAGTGAAGTTATTGAATATTTTTCATAAAAATCATTAAAAAATCATATATTTACAGTTGTATATACAACTTAAAATACATATTTTTCCCAAAATAAGTGTTGTAGTATAACCATCCGGGCAGCAGTGGTGTGTGAACTGAATTTGGCAACAATACAGTAAATTACAGTGAAGTTATTGAATATTTTTCATAAAAATCATAAAAAATCTACATTTACAATTGTATATACAATTTAAAATATATATTTTTCCCAAAATAAGTGTTGTAGTATAAACATCAGGGCAGCAGTGATGTGTGAACTGAATTTGGCAACAGTACAGTAAATTACAGTGAAGTTATTGAATTTTTTTCATAAAAATCATATATTTACAATTGTATATACAACTTAAAATACATATTTTTCCCAAAAAAAGTGTTGTAGTATAACCATAAGGGCAGCAGTGATGTGTGAACTGAATTTGGCAACAATACAGTAAATTACAGTGAAGTTATTGAATATTTTTCATAAAAATCATTAAAAAATCATATATTTACATTTGTATATACAATTTAAAATATATATTTTCCCCAAAATAAGTGTTGTAGTATAAACATCAGGGCAGCAGTGATGTGTGAACTGAATTTGGCAACAGTACAGTAAATTACAGTGAAGATATTGAATTTTTTTCATAAAAATCATATATTTACAATTGTATATACAGCTTAAAATACATATTTTTCCCCAAAAAAGTGTTGTAGTATAACCATAAGGGCAGCAGTGATGTGTGAACTGAATTTGGCAACAATACAGTAAATTACAGTGAAGTTATTGATTTTTTTTCATAAAAATCATTAAAAAATCATATATTTACAATTGTATATACAATTTAAAATATATATTTTCCCCAAAATAAGTGTTGTAGTATAAACATCAGGGCAGCAGTGATGTGTGAACTGAATTTGGCAACAGTACAGTAAATTACAGTGAAGTTATTGAATTTTTTTCATAAAAATCATAAAAATCATATATTTACAATTGTATACAACTTAAAATACATATTTTCCCCAAAATAAGTGTTGTAGTATAACCATCCGGGCAGCAGTGGTGTGTGCACTGAATTTGGCAACAATACAGTAAATTACAGTGAAGTTATTGATTATTTTTCATAAAAATCATAAAAAATCTACATTTACAATTGTATATACAATTTGAAATATATATTTTTCCCAAAATAAGTGTTGTAGTATAACCATAAGGGCAGCAGTGATGTGTGAACTGAATTTGGCAACAATACAGTAAATTACAGTGAAGTTATTGAATTTTTTCATAAAAATCATATATTTACAATTGTGTAACTTAAAATACATATTTTCCCCAAAATAAGTGTTGTAGTATAACCATCTGGGCAGCAGTGATGTGTGCACTGAATTTGGCAACAATACAGTAAATTACAGTGAAGTTATTGAATATTTTTCATAAATATCATTAAAAAATCATATATTTACAATTGTATATACAATTAAAATACATATTTTTCCCAAAATAAGTGTTGTAGTATAACCATCAGGGCAGCAGTGATGTGTGAACTGAATTTGATGACACTATACTGTGTGACAGTGAAGTTATTGACTGTTTTCGTAGTAACGCTTTTCGGGTTTTGCACTTTGCAGACGGTCCCTTCGGATCTGTCTCTCTGCCGCTTGCGCATAGAGATCAATGTATTTTGACCACTGCGAGGGAAAGCTCGTTTGGAGGAAAATTAGGTTGTAGCTGATTGTCTACATTACTACGATTAAAAAGAGGTGATATTTGTGCAGTAACAATGTTTAGCTCACGAGTTATTGACCCGGGAAGTTCGAATCTGTGAATTTACTGCCAACTTTACTCAACTCAAAAAGTGTATAATAAACATGAACTTACCGTTAAACTTGTCGATAAGACTGGGTAACTGCCACTCGAAGAGAAGAGTTCATATCCATATGGTTTTCTAACTAGGAAAAAAAAACGAAATTTTAAATTACATCACTTACCAAAAACGAATTTATGTAGCCTATGTAAAAAATACTTTTTGTAGCACACCAAATCACCTCACTGGTCCAACCCACGGCACTGATGTAAGCACGCACGCACTTTGAAAGTGTTCGCGGTGCTGATAAGTCGATTCATTTACGGGAATCATTTTGTTTCAAACTTGCAAGTGTGAACCGGTTTATTTGAACCGGATGGTAGTTTCTTTTATACCTGCGGTCCCACGACATTTACGTAGGCTACTTTTTATGTATTTTACATGTCGGTAAGGACAATTGCAGGCGTTTTACCTAAGAGCAGCGAGTCATATTACTCAATTGTTTTGTTTTGAGTGACTCGACTCACTTTGTTCAATTCGCTTGTCAGTGACAGAAACGACTCTTTCCTCTGTTTTCACAGATATTCACATATTTCATAATTCCGTGTGATACAGAATCATTAACTGTATTAATCTGTCGTCTCACATTAAAATGACTATGCGAGTCAATATCTGATTCTGAGGTAACTTAATAGCCGTTTGTCGTAAGTTGCATCACCAATTTTAGTCTGACTATATAAGTTTAAGAATTATTGGTGCGAAAAAAGTTATAATTGTGCTAATTCAAACTAATTATTAAGAAAAAATAAAATAAAACATTATATAAACTTACCTTAAAACAGTTGCACCCAGCTGCTTTGCCCCTTTGTCCTCTCAAAATGACAGCTTGGGAGCGAATTTAAACATCTCCAAGGCGGGAAGCTCGTGAAACAACCCAGCGTTGCGACCCAGCAGGTTTAACCCAAAAACTGGAAAATTAAAACTACCCAAAGGTGTTTTAAATGTGATAAAATAACCCAACAAAATTACCCAACAGACTTGACCCAGCATTCTGGGTTAAAAAACAACCCAGCATTTTTTAGAGTGTAGGCTATATATATATGACGTTTAAACGACAAACAATAAAATCAGAACCAGTATTTGCGTTCATGGTTCCAGTGGCAGTAATGCATCCACGGCTTTTCAAAATGTCACAAAGCGTTTTGAGATTGTTTTGAATTAAATATTGAAGTTTATAATGAAGTGTTTTGGCACACCACGACGAGTGGCAAACTGCAAACTCTTTGTTTTGTTTTGCAAACTCAGCTAGCCTGTGGGGGGTTTGGAGAAGGCAATAGTTGCTTTATCGTGGGGGTGCAGGACAGAGGTGTCAATGTTCCGTCTTTCATATGGAGAGTGTCGGAGCCAGCCTGATGAGCAGGCAAAGGCAAAGTTATTTTAAGGTTTAATCTCAAAATCTCCAAAAGTCCATAGCCTATGTACAGTAGGCCCTATATCTTATTAAATTATATATTGTAGTTTTATTGATTGTATTTAAAGGTTTTCCACACACAATTTCAATTTAGCAGATACAGAACTCTTTAATTCGCGACCACCTCCTTTTATTGTGAGGTGAATTCAGCAAGGCATGTTGTATCTTTGAAGGAACAAAAGCTATTTGTTACAGTTTTTTCTTTCGTGATTTGTGTGGATGACACACAGCGACATATACAGTATTATCAGCTGTATGGTGTTTTTTACGCTGAAATGCTTAATTTCGAGAAAGACCCGCGCCGCGCGCAGTGAGGGAGACCAAACTTACTAAAAAAATATCCAGCGCGAGAGAGACAAAGAAAAACGCCTGTTCTTAATTTATGTTGCTTTGAACTTTTTTTCGTTTTGTACCGTTTTCATTTTTTAATTTAGCTGCAATTTATTTGACAATAAATTTAAAATGTTTCTTATTTTGCATCACAAAGGGAATAAACTCTATCGAATCGATGCAACCCTGTTTAAATAAATAAACTGTCCCGACACTTTATTCATACCTTGAAATGTGCGATGGGTTTTCAAACTTAATTAATTTTATTTTTAGTTTACATTTTCATTGTTTATTTTTTAATTGAAAGCAATACTGTATTGAAAGTATTTTTCTGATTTGTTCGATCTGTTTTGGAAAATGTCTACCGTTGCTATGGCCGGGTATTACTGTCAGTCATCTCAATCTCGTGAATGATTCACACACACAAAAAAACATAATTTAGCAGATTAAAGACGAGCTTCATCATCTTCATTTTCTGGTGCAATCGGCTGACAGTCTTCCTTCATCAGATATGTCATAGCGTGCAGCGGCTCAACTGGAATGTAGCAAATTTATGTTAATGTACAATTGATAATTAAACAAGATGATTGACTTTAATAAACAGATGCATATTTAAGCATCAAGAACGGAAAAACATAAACACTGTCGGCTATACTGAGATTCGATCTCAGATCGTTTGAAGCTCCGAGAGTCTATTGTTAATGCATTGACCACAGATATCGTCTGAATAGCCTAAGTCTACTATTTTCTCTGTTTTAAAAGTAAAAAAAAAATTATGTGTCAAAAAAAAAAAAAAAAGTGTTTTTACAAGACCTTGTGCTGTTTATTTATTATTATTATTATTATGCAGATGTTAATTCAGCCATTCTGTTGGAAAAAAAAATTGTCCCTAATGTAAAATGGAAATGAATGGTAATTTTATTTTATAAATATAAAATATTTAATAGCCTATAGGCTATAGGAGAAAAAAAACAATATGGTGTAGCAATATTTTAGAACTATCAAATCAAATTAATAATAAAAGAGTAGCCCATGTTTGTTCGGGATTTGAAACGTAAGTTATAGCATACTGTACCACTCGGCCACGAATTTGTTTTGTTTTATTTTGTTTGAAATGTATTTTTACATATTTTGCTTTCGTTAATGTTAAACAATTCTGAGCATAATAGGCCTATATTTTTTCCCTAAAAGTTTGTTTTATTCTCTGCTTTGTTTGTTTATATTTTAACATATTCAATCAGTCTCATTTTTGTTCAAATAATGAAAAAAGTTTTTTTTTTTTTTTTTTTTTTAAATAAACAGATAGGAAACTTACCTTTTAAAATGCCGCAGTTGCTGCTGTTTTGCCCTGTCACTTGCCCGGTATAGCCTATAGTAATTTCGCGAACGACTTTGAAATTCGACTGGTTTATTTTTGCTGCGGCAGTAGTAATAGGCATTGTGGTTGATTATTTATTAAAGAATTCAATTGATAATCATAACAACATGTAAGCCTAATTCTGAATATAACAAATAATGCTTAAACCGACTAACATCGGTTAGTAACTGCAAGTCCTGAAAATGTTTTAATTTTGCGGTAAATTATTTTAATTTATTTCACTGTTATGTTTCAGTTAATAAATCTACAAACACATTAAAATAACACGAAGTAAATGACAAGTAACCTATTGACATAGCCTTTTTAAATTATAGAAAAACTGGGCACACAATGTTAACGTGTGTCTACTTTGTTTAAATTAAATGAATTTGAATTCGTTTAACCACAATATTTATCTTAAATTTATCTGTGGCCTCAACTCAGATTACTGCCGCGGCAGATTACGTCATAAAGAGAATAAACTAACACTTTTCAAAGTCTGTGATTACAGCGCCACTCAGCGGTAAAAGGCAGCAAATACACATCCCAATTTTGCCGCCGCGGGAACGGCGGCGGTAAAAGTCTCATTCTGGTTGGGCACCATCTGTACATTACCGCGTTACAGCAAAAAGCAATGCATTACAGTAATTAATTACTTTTGTAACGCGTTACTCCCAACACTGTTCATAAAGAAGAACAATAATGATGGTTAAGGATTTGTATAGATTCATAAAGATGAACAATAATGATGGTTAAGGCTTTGTACAGATTCGTAAAGATGAACACTTTCTATTCAAGGTTTGAATACATTTGTGGATATTAAGATTTCAGTTGTAGAGATTTACATAACATTGGTAGATATTTACATTAACATTACAATTTTAAAAGAGAGGACCTTGAAAATTAGTTAAAAGGGCACAGACGGCCCACGGTTGGTTAACGGAGCTCACCAGTGTCATGTGTAAGACTTTATCAAAAATATGGTAATCTTTAATCCGCCTAATAGCACGCTCTACATGAATTCGCAGTCTTGCTATCGCTTGAGTCTTTCGTACTTCTTCTGCAGTGAAGTGTCCACTTGGGCCTAAAAAAGGAGGGATTACAAGGGAGACCTGTCTTTCAGAGAGAAGGTCCTTGATGAGAAAGCCTTTATCGGCCATTACCATATCTCCTTCTTCGAGAACAGAAAGGATACCTGATTTTTTGGTAATTTCTTTGTCAGATATTGAACCTGTATATAAATCACTGACAAAAGTCACTTCACCTTAGGGGGCAATGCCTATTAGGCCCTTAAATGTGGTGTTACCTTTGTAGTGTGAATAAATCTCTGAGTTAAGGACCTTGGAGCTAGGTTTCTGTACATGAATTTCTGTGCAATCCAATATAACTCTAGTAGCCGGGAATGTGCATTTAAAACAATCTGGCATAAGTTCATCCACAGTTTTCCTTGAAGGCCACATTGGAAGTGATCCCAACATAAAATACAAAAAATTGACCCAGGTCACAAAGATCCTGCTTACTGTTGACTGTGATACATGGAAACGGGTTGCAAGATCCTGCTCAGGAAATCCCTGCCTCAACCTACAAAGAAAAAGAAAAAAATGGTCCACAGTGGACAATTTAGAGGCGCTAAAGCCTTGACGAAGTACCTCCCCACTTGTATGTTTAAGTCGCTGAACCTGACTCCATCCCACCATATTTTCTGCAGTAGGTTGCAGGGCCATAAACACAGCTTTAAATGTATCATAATCTGGGAACCCTGTATAAAATGAAATCTGTTTATCGTCACCTTGAAAATTTGAAATCAAAAACTGTTTTTGTTGAAGCTCTAAAATGAAAAGTTCTTGATCATCGATGGTCTTGCGGGCTTCCTCAAGTTGATCTCTAAGTGAGGGAGGCAGTGCAGCATATTCATGGTCTGGGTGCGGAGGGGGTGTCTCTTCACTGGAAGTATAAGAGAAACATATTGATGGACACATTAGGTGTTTTACAATGATACTCATGCTCAGTTCATGTAACCAATTACATCTTTTACGTACCTCAACACATTCACACCATGTCGATCATTGAGATACGTGGAAACATTACTGGAAATGATCAACAGGGAAATACTGTCACTACACAGTTAATAAATGCATTACAAACTAGTAACTTAATTCATCTAAATACTATCTTGCAGTTCTAACAACACTCCTCTTCTCTGGTCTGACAGAACTCCCTGTTTCAACTTGGTGATGCCAGTCTTGCTTTTCACAACAGTCTGGGAGGAAATGCTCCGAGCACACTTTTGTGTATGTGTTTATCTGCATCAGCAAATAAAATGTAATCCTATAAACATTTTTACATGTATAATTTTATTGATCAGACTCAATCTGACTCCTGTACATCCTCCTCCTAGCTAGGAAAACTGATGTGATGTGTTCCCTAGGTTAGCTTGTGACTAGAAGCTAATACAAACAAGGTCACTCAGAATATTCTTATATTAGTGAATCTGTGGTGGTAGATTTTAATAACATACTACTAATGTTGGACTAGGCTGTATATTTCAACAACTTGGCTCTCTGCCTTTATCTACTAAAACTTGCTAGTTATAGCCTAGCCTAGCCATACAAGCTAGTTATGGAGACGGCTCAGCTTCACAGCACCTGACATATAATAAAACTTACCTTAAAATTATGACCAGGATCCCTTCTTATGTTTATTATCCATTGTCGACGTAGTCCCTGATCTTTGGGGAAACGGTGAAACGTTTGTCCTCTGTTTGATTTTTTCCTGTATGATGAAGTGCATTGGGGAACACAGCAGTGAGGCGCCATTGCACTGAGAGAAATCGCGTTGTGAGAACTAACGGAAATGGTAAGTGTACCCCCTCAGGCTCGGTGGAACGTTTGAGGTGAATAAGGCAATTAACTTTACAGAATAGACTGGGCTGATGTGTAAAACTATACTCAGGCTCACCACATAACCATAATACTATATAAAATATAGGCTAACTTAGGGCTCGACATTAAGCCTTTTCTTCAAACAAGTAAATCGGTCAATCACTGTCCAGACAAAAATAGGATTTTCTTTTGTTGTAAATATAATTTATTCTCTCATCAGTGTTCAGTCAGCTTTGACATATTTAAATCTGCATATTTATGATATTTTAACCTTTATAAATGGCCTTTTTCCCTAATCGTTTTAAATATATTATTCATCTTTCATTTTAAATTATTTTCATTTGATCAGTAAATTAAATTAGAATAATAAGACACTATATGGCTGATACCAATCAAATTGAATAATTTACACTGAAAAATTGTACACTGAAAAAAAAAACTGCATTAAATAATGTTATGAGATTGTTTTAAATATTTTTTGAATATGCAAATATGAAATATTGGAAAGAATGATACTTTGAATCATTTATGAATGTAGACATGTTTTGTAAATGATTAGTTTATCATTAACTAATAACTTATAAGTCACTTATAACTGAACGTTATTAAAGTGTTACAGTGTTGTTTATATTATTATTATTCTTTGGTGACTTACATCTTTTTTTCTCACAAAGTTTTGGAGTTCTAGAGTCCTACATGTGGCTGTGCAGAGATTGAGGCTCGTCTCACACATCAAGATCAAAGCTTTTAAAACACTTCAGGTTGGTACATGGACACTATGGCCGCAGACAAGCATATCCATGTGCATATTCTTACTGTTCATGCACTTTTAAAACCTGGAATGCACTGCGGTCCCACTTATGCAGATCACATGGCAGTGAGCAGCAACCTCAAAAGCAAAATTCTAGCGAAAATACAAAGATAAATCGTCATGTTTGTGCTGTTACTGACATTTCTTCAGTAAATGATTACTTTCTCCACATAAATATGCATTTGTGCAGTCATGAGACAGTAAGTTGTATGTTTAAGGACTGCTTGTTTAAAACATGGTTTTGGCACATTCAAATCAAATAAGAGTCAAAAACATTGTCAGTGTTCGTTGGCTGATTTTAAGGAAGGAATAATGAAAACACAAGAGGTAAGAGGAATATCTGATGACACTCTTTCAAGCGAAGAAATCAATATATCTGCGTTAGTGGAGGATTCCAATTGTATTGATACAGGAGAAGTTCCAGAGAATTTGCCAAAGTTGGTAGAGCTTAAATTTGCTTCCTTGCTGTTGAAGCTGGATAACCACTATCATGTCCCAGGCACAGCTGTTGATAAGTTGCAAATAATTTCTTCTCAGATGAGTTGAGGATATCTGTGTGCTTATATGTTGATGACTTTGAAATTTGCAACCCTCTCAGTACATCAAGAAAGAAGCACAAGATATGTGCAATCTACTGGATTTTGTGTAATGTGCCATCCATGTTTCAGTCAATGTTGTCTTCAATTTATCTTGCCGTTTTGTTCAAAACAGAAGACGTGAAGACATACGGATTTGAGAAAATCTTGCGACCTCTTTTGCATGATCTCCAAACTTTGGAACAGCAAGGTGTGTATGTCCACCAGCTGGAAACATTCCTTAAAGGAACAGTACAATGTGTTGTGGCCCATAATCTTGCTGCACATTCAATGGCTGGCTTCATTGAGAACTTTTCAGGAGAGTACTGTTGTCGATTTTGTACAGCTTCTCGTGCAGATTCTCAGACCAATGAAGTGAAGGCAGGTGAATTTACACTAAGGACCGCAGAAGAACACCAAAGACATGTGAAACTTGCAAAGGAGAAAGGTGTGAATGTCATAGCTGTGAGAAAACCATGTGTTTTCAGTGACAGCCTTAGCTATTTTAATGTTACAACAGGCTATCCTCCTGATTTGGCTCATGATCTTTTTGAAGGCATAGTACCAGTTGAGCTGGCAGAGTGCTATGCTGTACTTTTTTTTTAAAGAAGATCTTGTCTCTTGATCTGCTCAATGAACTCATCCATAATTTTCCGTACAAGTGGGGTGATAAGACAAATCGACCTCAATTGGTGCCACAGACATTTGCAAGGAGAAAATCAGTTGGTGGCAATGCGCATGAAAATTGGTGTCTGTTAAGACTGCTGCCATTGATTATTGGGCATTTGGTGCCTGCAGATGAACCTGTGTGGCTTATGATTTTAGACTTGAAGGATATTGTGGAACTGGTTGTGTCTTCAGTTCATACAGACCATTGCATATTTGGAATGCAAGATCTCTGAACACCGTCAGAAATATCAGGAGCTTTTCCCACTTAAACAACTGCTTCCAAAGCATCACTTTTTGGAGCACTATCCAGAAATGATTCTCTGCTTTGGTCCTTTAGTTTTTCTTTGGACATTGCATTTTGAAGCTAAGCATAGCTACTTCAAACAAGTAGTTAGGCACACAAATTGCTTCAAGAACATAGCACTAACTTTGGCAAGAAAACACCAATTGATGGTTGGATATAACCTCCACATACCCAGCCCTGAAAAGACCACCTTACAGGTCACACGTGTCTCTACCATCACGGTTGAGGTCATGAAAGAGAATGTCCTACGTTGCCTTGATTCTAGATATCCTGGAATCACCACTGTCAATGTTTCTCAGAATGTTTCTTATGATGGCATTATGTATCGAAATGGTATGATAATTGCCCATGGGTCTCTTGGTGGACTTCCAGAATTTGCAGAAATTGCTCAAATTTGTATAATCAAAGACAACCTTGCTTTCATTGCCAAAAAATAAAATGTTCATGGTATCGAGAGCACTTCAGGGCGTTTGAATTGGTACCAGCTCTTGAAATGTGCTTAATTACCCACAATGAGTTGAAAGGTTGGAGGTGTCCGAATGGTTACCCAAAAATGACACATACTAATAGATGAGGTGTAATAACCAGCCACTGAAGTCCTGTGTGGACCTGTCTATTTCATGACTATTTAATTTTATAGTAAACATCTATTTAATGTCAATAGTTTGGATTGGTCTTCTGGTATTGTATTCATATATTCATCCCCTCTCTCTCTCTCTTTCAGAAAAGTTTAATAGGATGGGTATACCAGCCAAACTTCTAGTAATCTTGGGAGAAAATAATTGTGAAAGGTTAAATCTCCCAACTGGTAAACCAAACTCGTTGTATGACCTTAAAGGAGAAATCCAAACACAACTTAAGAGTACTTGAAAATTTTTGACTTCAATTCAAAGATCCTGACTTTAATGAATTTGCCAACCTCACTTTAACTTCAGACATACATGATAGAGCTACACTCAAGGCCATTCAGTTGCCTTCATCTACAAGTTTCCCAACTACTTCATCTGTGCCAGAAATAAATGAGACCTCTTCAGTATCATCCTGTGACACAGACTTAATCTCATCCTCACAGTCATCGTTACTCTCAACTCTAGAATCTATGTCCTCCGTTCGAAGTCAGGCATGGCCTGAACGTTTTCCAATACCACAGTTTAGTTTTGATGCTGAGATTCAACTGCAAAAAGCTCAACTTGCTTATCAGACTGATGGTACTGTCCTGAGCTCCAATGCCAAGCTGAAGTCTGATTTTTTGGATGCTTTAGCTTCAGAAATAATAAAGTACAAGGCACACCCTACAAGTGCAGCTCTTGATGATGTTGCTGCTGCTTTGGTACAGAAGCACCCGTGCCTCAAAGAAAAAGGCTCTGTGAGCGGCTACTATGGCTGGAAAATTAGTTTGAAATACAAGATGGCAAACTACAGAACAAAACTGAGGAACATAGGATGTTCTGAGTTAAAGGAAAATTCGGGCCGGGTGTCAAAGCACGGGGCAAGAAGCAGACGTGGGAGCTTATAGCGCAAACTATTAACGGTTCATTCCCCTTGCTTGTGCGCACCAGTGAAGACTGCGAGAAACGCTGGTACGTGTTGCAATTAAAAGCCAGAGAGGAAATTGCAGCACACAAGCAGGAGATGACTCCACACAGGTGAGTGCTATAACACTTTTTTAAAACCGCTGGCAAAGTTATCTCAAACAATTATATGTATACTGTACATGTATACTGTGCATGTAGTCTACTGTATTGTTTTCTAGGGGGTGGACTACCTAGTAAACAGCTGTCCCAAGTAGCCCAAGCCGTGTTCAACATCTTTGGTCACTCAGAAACAAGTATTACCGGTTTGAAGGAGGGCACAGACAGCTCAATGATTCAGCTGGTGGAACTACAAAAATTGTAATTTTAATAAACCAACAGCCAAGTAACACAATATAAAGACCCATTTTTATTTAACATAGGCAAGGCCATTTTTCATTTTTGGCATTCTATGATCTGAACAAAAACAAATTGGCCTAAACAAATTAAATAACAGAGATTAAATGTTTTCTCCTTTCAGCAGCACAGAGCCTTCAGCAGAGGAATGGGGACAGTCTACATTGCAGATGGGCGACCCTCAGCCCGAAGCGCCTCATTCCCTGCCTTCTGCTGCCACCGCGGCTGGTCCAACACCATCCCTAATAGAAAAAACTTGAGATAGAGATGGATGTCCTAAAGCAGCAGAAAATAGTACTCCATTTACAGGAGGAGTACTACAAACTAAAAATTGAGCTACTCAAAAATAAAACTAATGACAAATAATAATTTTGTGTCTTCATATTATCTTTCTAATGAAAATTTTGGCTAAGGTGTGTCTGTTTAGTCACGATTTTTATATTGCATTCACTGTAACTTACATGAAATGCAAATTAGTAAACTGGGCTCTGTAAGGATTCCCACTTTGGGACAGATCCCTCCCTTGTGGAGGGTATTCTTCATCATCCTCTTCATCAGCCCGATTGTCCGTGGAAGGGTCTGCAATTTGTCTAGCTTTACAGATGTTATGAAGCACTGCACAGGCTGTTATCACTTTGCAGACCTTTCCGGGTGCCAGTCACACCTCTCCATGCAAAATGTGAAAGCGCCTCTTTAGTTGACCAATACCTCGCTCAACTACAGCTCGTGTTTTCTTGTGAGCTCTGTGAGTTAATGAAAATGAACAGAATTCAGTTGATATTTTCAAAACATAATGGTAGGCTATTTATGGGAAGTAGAGTAGCCTACATATACTACTGCAACACATTTGTTGTTCTCTAAATTTGAAGTCCACACACATTAATTGTTTGTTGTCACTGTTACCTGTTGTAATTTAGCTGTGACCCCCTGGTCAGGAGTTGGTAAGGTGTGAGGAGCCATGGTTTACAAGGATAACCACTGTCCCCTAACAAGTGGCAATTTGCTGGAATACAATATCCTTCAAACAGATGTGTTTTAAGTTCTGTGGTACTACCTGTAGAGCACAAAAAACACATGTATTATTTGTCTATGGCTAATTGAAACAATCTAAAGGGCATTAGAGGCAATAGAGACAAACTACCTTCACTCCTGAATGTCAATTTCCCATGTAGGCCAATGTGGATGGAATGCTTTGCTTGCATCTTCAAAGTTTTCGTGCATTTTTCATTAACTCTTTTGTTGTGAAGATGAAAGTACAGTCGTAGGGAGAACATATAATGTTCATCCCTCATTTGACACAAAGAATATCTGCTGGAAGACAACTAACGGTTTAGCTGTTCAGCTACGGAGGAGTTACCAAGAGCAGCTAAGTGTGGTGCCAATTTCAAACTTCTCAAAAGTTCTCCTCTTGTCTCCTTTGATGGAACCGATCATACAAGGAGAATCTTGCATTGGTTCCTGTCACAGGATGCAGTGAGGACAAATTTTCAGAAGAATAGGTGGCCTCATTTTCAGAGATTTTTCTTGATGAGAAGCCAACACTCAAACTCAAGTCGTTTTTTCCGCTGCTGCCTGGAAGTGTGCAGCAGTGTTTTCACAAAGTCGTCCATCATATGGCTGGAAAAATCATTGGTTGGTGCGATTATTAACGTGTCTTGCAACACGTCCAGCAATGTCGGACACATACACTGTGGGAGGGTGTTTAAAGCTCAACAGAGCATCTCCATTATCACAGGCTGACTCTTGCCACCACAGTGCTGACTGGTAGTACACCACAGAGTGTGGGCAGGTCATGTGTAAAACACCCCCTCCATTTGGCAAAACAAAAAGAAAAATGGTGAAAAATTGTTAATTTAAAAAGTAAACATCCTCAAAACATTTCATATGCATGACAAAAAAAAAGAAGAAAAAAAAAAAAGAAAGAAATGTAAATACTATTTAAAGGGTTGGTTAGTTCCCCCAAAATCTAAAATTTCTGTCATCATTTACTCACCCTCGTGTCATTCCAAACCCGCAACAAATTAAGATATTTTTGATGAAATCTGAGAGGTTTCTGTGCCATCCATAGACAGCAACATCATTGCAACTTTCAAGGTCCAAAATGGTAGTAAAAAAGTCATCATTAAAATAGTTTAACCTTAACGTTAATGGTTCAACGTTAATATTATGAACAGACAAGAATACAGAGACAAAAAAACGTACACGTTCACGTGATCACCATGTTAAATGCGTGTGATGCTGACGCAGGAGACGGCCAATAGTGAAGTGGCATTCTGAAGTAAACCCGGAAGCATTGCACTGTTCACACTACGCGAATAGCTGACACAGACGAGAAGATATAGTTGAATAAAGTCATTCTTTTGGGAGGGTTTGCGCACAAAAAGTATTCTCGTCGCTTCATAACATTAAGGTTGAACTATTGGAGACACAGACTTTTTACTACCTTTCTGGGCCTTGAAAGTGGTTATTGCGTTGCATTCTATGTAGGGGTCAGAAACCTCTCGGATTTCATCAAAAATATTTTAATTTGTGTTCCAAAGATGAACGAAGGTCTTATGGGTTTGGAACGACATGAGGGTGAGTAATTAATGACAACATTTGCCTAAATGGGCGAACTAATCCTTTAACATATGACAATGTCTTACCACCAGCCTTCTGAAGCTTAACAAACATTTTGAGGTACAAGTCCTTGTAAAGGAGTAGCTCCTCAAGTCTGTTTATTAAGTCAGTAGTACTACCCACCTGTGATACTCCAAGGGCATTGCACGTTCACCAAGGCTTTTTTCTTTGGCTAAATATGAAAGTTATGGTTAATAAAGAAAAAAAAGGTAGAAGAAAACATCATTAGCAGAATAAAGTACACTACATACAGTTTTGGACTCCAGCACTTGCAAAATGGCTTCTTCATCCATCTCCAAGTCACAGCTAGAGGTGAAAGCACGATCTTTCTGAGACAGACCTTTGTACACTTCTGTCTTTGGAACATTATCGCTTACCCTAGAGCAGTTACCCAGCCATGGAGTAAAGGCAGTGTATGTCAAGGGACGTGAATAAGGATTGGCAAATGTGTTGCCTAAAATGCAAAAAGGAACATAAAAATTTCATTTCAGGATTTAAGCTATGAGTACCACCACTCCACCCCCAAAATAGCACTTACCATCACAGAACCCAGAAGCAGTCATTTCCTTCTCAAGTGTCCCCCATCTTGTCCTCACATTAACTTGAGTATCCTCTTGGCTGATTTTGTCCAAATTTGGCCGTCTAAACAGATCTGCTAATACACAACCAAGACAATGAGCAAAGAAGCAAATATATATCAAGACCAGTCATTATATGCACTCACAATTAACTATTCACACAATACACCCTCACTCTTTTTTATCTGGTAAATCAAAAGCAAATAGTTATAGAAGTACTCCCTCAGAGCAGAGAAATTAGAAAATGCCTTTCGTATCAAATTGTGTGGAAGAGTGATGTTGGCATAATCCTCCATTATTTGCAAAAAACGTCCAAGGGCAATATGATTCTATATACACACACACTAACAGACATTACTGACATGTAGAAGTATTTGTGAAATTCAAGTCACTCACTGCCAGTCCAGATGTCAGAAGAGAACAGAGGGAAATGGTCAAACAGGTCCTGTTTTCATAATTGTGGAAACCAGACTGATATTCTTGAAACCTCACTGGACGTCTACAAACAAGGCAGTTCTTCACATACACTGGGACATCTGGAGAACTCAGAAATTGTATAAAAGATTTAAATGTTAAACACAATGTGGAAAATACATGAAAAAGAGATCTAAACATTTCTGAAATTAACCGCGAGTCACTGAAGATATTCCATGCACTGTCCCATGCCGTGTAATTAGTACCCTCTCCTCCAAAGCTGGTGGAATGGGACCAGGGCAATTAGGACAGTTGGACTCCAGGGGTTCAAAGAAGTCTAGGATTTGGCGCTCTTTTGTTGACAAATCCCGTGGTAGGTTTTCTGGCACCCTCTTCTGCCTCCACAAATAATCTGTCAACTCCTGTATTTCAGTAGAAGCCAGTGTTGCCAATTCTGTCTCTGCAACATCTCTAACCCTTTCATCCACATCACTGTCTTCAGCATTTGTGTCAGTCTGACAAGAAAGGAGGTGGGGTTTCTCTTTAAACAGCCACCACATGCACAGGTATCTGTGCACGCAGATTCTCATTTTATTGCGGCACTGGCAGTGCCACTTGCCCAGATGGCTATCAAAAGAGACTCTGGTCCTTTTGAACTGACACCAGTTGTCTCTTACCCCAGTAAACAATGAAAAATAAACAAACCTGACAGAGGTTTGCTCGTGCCAAAAAATGGGAAAAACACAATCCACACCACCAGCAATACTTTTGTTTCTTAGCTGCACACATTCATCTTGTCGGGTTTTGGACAGAAGGCCACTGTCAACCATTGACTGTAAAGAGTCCTCCCTAAGTGCTGGTGGTGCAGAATAGCACATAGCTCTATTTGTCCTCTGAAGGTGATCGCATGCAATGCCTGGATTGCCACTTTCTACTCCAATCCTCATAAAATCTCGACACAGAGGGGACTCACAGGCAATAGACCCAGAGATGATTTGTTACTTTACGTGAACAGGGACTCTTGGTCCATGGGCATCTTTTGGGGTGACAAAAATATATATCTTTATAAAATATCAAAAATATCTTTTTATAGTCAGGGGCACGACACAAGATGTGCTGACACTTAGGGCAATGCCAATGGCACCTCTTTTGTTGTTGGGCATTCAAACAAAAGCAAGGAACACAATATTTTTCTAGAAAGACAAGAGAAAGTTAATACATTTTAACTTACAACAAACATGTAAAATGTGCTTTGTACAATGCTTACGGATGCCATTGTCCTCAAAATATATGGCATGTTTTACATGCTTTGCCTGAAAGTGCTCAGGACTTTTTCTCAGGACAAGTTTGAAGTTTTGGACAACTGCCTGTCCCAGAAAAGACGTCATCTTTTCCAAAAGCAAAAGGTATTCCTACACATGCAGTGTATACGAGAAAATAACATACCTCAAAATAGCAACACAAATTCATTCACATATAAAGGTAGAACATTTTAGAAGTCTAATTACATATTTATCATGGACAGGTTTTTGCTTGTTCTGTTCAAATTAACTTCAGTTAGTAAGATTTTGGAAAAATGTTGGCTTCTTACCTGCCATAATTGATTGGTGAAATCAATTATGGAGGTGAAAACAGAGTTAGAGAAAGAACTACCTTACCTTAGTTCTTAAAATAACTGTTTTGTCAAAAAATGCAATAGTAATAAAACAAAAATCAATAAATGGTTGGATATCAGACAATCCCCTGAAAAATGAAATGCACAAAAAAATATATGGTTAATGTTGCACGTGTATCATCAAGGCTGAGCTTGTCAATAATTCCAATAAATCAGCATTAGCTTTATTCTAATCAATAGATTAAGTTAACATGTTAACAGACGCTAATATTTAATGGTAATGGTAACGTAGTATTTGAAGTTAATGGTAGCCCCTCTCAAACCAGGACCACACGGTGCACAAGCTGCGTTTATACAAATTATAAATTAACCAATTTAAAGGAGTCATAACCTAGTATTACCTTGGATACCTGCTGCTGTATTATAGTCTTTCAGGCCCTTCTAAAAAAGAAAAGTGGAAAAAAAATAAACACAGAGCTCCTCAGACCCTTATTTCTGAAGGCATTATTGTCTCGCGAGATTTGATGCGATATTTTGGCTGTCGTGGACGGTCATTTTAATAATGCAAATGAGGGGCGCGTTGATTGGTTGCAGGAAGGAGGGGGGTTGACACCACAGGTAACGCTTTAGCATATCATTCCAAAATGACATCATGGCGCAAGTTGTGAATGAACCCGACCTGGCCGCGACCGGCTTCCCGGCCAGTGTATAAGCGTTAGGCAATCAATATACAACAATAGCCGAATTCATGATGATCTCAGTCATTTGTTTTTTGCAAAGTAACGTTAGCAGCCATTCCCCATGTTTACCTCGAAGCTAATACTCCCACCAGTGTTGTGCCTGAACGCGTTCATTGAACGATAGTTCATGAACTCGTTCATATTTTGGGCGAACGTGAACTGAACGTACCGCATTACTGCCTGATGAACGTTACTGTGAACTCGTTCATTCTGGTGTCTGTGAACGCCACGCTCTCTCAGTTCAGTCTCTTCGTTCAGTAGGATGCCAGATTTCTATAAAGCCTTCCAGGTGAAAACCCACCTAAAACCCACCGTAAACCGGCCTTAATATGTAGCGGAAAAACACCCAATCTGGCAACACCAGCCACCAGTGTCTATTGACTCTCTTGTTCGATCTCGTTCATCAAAATGAACAAATCTTTTTTCGAGTCATTTCGTTCATTTAAGGGGCTTTAAATGTTACTATTAACTGGCAAATTCCCCGAACACATCCACCTACGCAATCTTGATCATATTCTGAATTAAGAAATCATTATAATGCAGTCAAAAATCGTTTACAGGGAACATAAATAATTACTTCACCTCGAGTCTTTCGTTTATTTGTCTAGTGACAGACGCAATAGCATACAATAGCCGCATTAGCAGTTAGCTGCTGTTTGTTACACACAGTAGAGCAATAAAAACACAGTCTTACCGTTTCAATTGCAGGCAAGTCTCTGATTGGTGGAATGGCGCTTTTCCCGAGCTTCGATGCCAACTTCGCCTGATATTGCCCCAAATTTGTGAAGGATTCCGGCGTACAATGTTTAGCACAGACACCTAACGATAAGCCAGTGGGAAGGGTTGAAGGAACCGCGTCATTAAAAATGAATTTAATCCACTGGTCCCTGATAGCTAGGTCCGTTCTTGGTAGAGAAAACACATTTACATGTTGATTCTGGCAGTCAACAACAGAGCAACTCACGTGTGCACTACGTTTCTGCATCTTTCTCGACTGAACTGAATATGAGGGGGAGAGGGGCAGGGCTTCCTGCAGCATAGGTCTGCGGTGTCCATATATGGTATATCCTGAAATCAAAATCTCGTTTTTTAGTACGCGTGCACGTGGGCTATTTTACAAACCCTGAGGTAAACAAACGCTTCACTTTTAAATATCGGCTTCCCGGCCAGTGTATAATCATTATGCAATCATAACATATATTGATTCTCGTGGAAAAGTGAAAATTGCAGGTTATGACTCCTTTAAATAAAGTAGGCACACATACACTGTCTCTAACACAAAACTTAAAATCCAATTTACAGAGCAACAATAATTTACAAACTTACCGTGCCAAAAAACGCGCCGTTACTGAAGATTCGCAGGCGCCACCATTGACCATTGGCCGCTGTCGCTTGACTTCCAGTTACATGTGGTTGGTTGCTGCTACGATGGGCGATACTGATTGGCTGCCACGAAGTGACAGGTTCCTCCTAATTTGGCAGGGTTTCCGGCTGTCAACGGCAGCTACTTCCTGCTGCTAGCTGCCGATTTTTTGGCTGAACCCCTATTGGATTTCTTTTTTCTTTCAGTGCATAATATGTTTGTAACTTAATTATATAAAAAAACTGTTTTGTCATTTCTTTCAGTGGATAAAATGTGTTTAACTTAGTTATTTCATATTTAAAAAATAATTGGCCAAATGTACCTAGCTGAAAAGGTCAAATTCAAAAACAGACTGGCTATGGCCCGCAAAGTAACCATTGGCATGGACATTATGGACTAAAATGGGGCTCACGGCCTCATTCCTTGCTGTCAGTGCTTGCTATTTCAGTGTTCAGGACAGTAAAGCTGAACACATACTCCTAAACTTAAATCAAATGGTTCACCCACACACTGCTCATTCTATTGTTACTCTTGTGGATGAGTGCACAGAATAATGGGGGATCCCAAAGGAAAAAAATTCTCATGATTATAACAGATAATGGAAGCAACATGGTTTCAGCATTTCACCACGAAGAAGAGGACACCAGTTCTGATGAGAACAATTCCCAGGATAGTGATGAAGAGGAAGAGGTAGACGAAAGGTCAGTCTGTGATTGGTGTTTGTTTTTATAGAAAGCTTATTCACTGTAATAGATATTTGATAATTAATCTAAAAAGAATCTGAAATATGTTTAATTAATTAATTAATTTCATGTAGTGATAATGTGCTATTGTATAGATTAATTGTTATTGTAGGATTAATGAAAAGAATTGTTGTTTTGTGTTAAACTTTCTATCAGATAAGGAACCTTGGAGAGGACCCCATGTGTGGTCCATACCCTTCAGATTGTCGTCAACATGATCAAGAAGGAACAAGCAATCAGACGTCTACTGTACAAGGTCCGGCATCTGGTTTCGCAAATCATCTGTTGCCACAGAACAGTTGCTGAAACAATGTGGACTCATTCTCATCAAAGACTGTCAAACCAGATGGTCCAGTTCTTTTTTTCTCCTCTTGCTGTAGCTGCTTGTTTTGTTGATGCTAGTGTGTCAGCAGAGACCCTGATTGAAAATGATAATGACGACATACAGAATCTCCTCAGTAAAGCTGAAGAGTACATCACTCACAGTGTACCATACCAGGAAGAGGTGACAGATGATGAGGACATTGGAAATGCTGAGGTCTCAGAGGCGCCTCTGCAAAAGCGGCCTAGATTCAGGTTTTTTAGTGCCCATCGGCCATCATCAAGGCCAAAGACCTCCAAGACCTCCATCACACAAGAGGTCCAAAAATTCAAAGAAGCCCTATCCCATGCAAACCCATAAGAATCGGGCATGGATTTCTGGTCTTCTCAAAGCTCCACCTTGTTTCCACTGCTGAAACCTCTGGCATTAGACCTTCTGGCAATGCCAGTTTCCGAAGCCTTTGTAGAGCGGGTCTTTAGTTTAACTGGAGACCTTTCAAGTGGCTGCCGCAACAGAGCGAGAGTTACATTATAAAGAAGTGCTTTTCTAAAGCTTAACAACGTCTAGAGTGATAACTGCATATTGTTTTGGTTATAGTTTAGTTATAGTTTGTTTTATTTTCTATTTTTCACTTTAAATAACCCTCAATTCAAAGACACGCGCATTTTTTCTAGCACTCTACCTTGTAATGGATTTTGCTTACTGTTGCAAATCTTGCCTTTGAACTTGATTGTTTAATTGAGTGTTAAACCTAAAGTGGAACTGTGGAAGTTTCAGCAGCTGTAGTAAGCTGTAGTATCAGCAGCTGTAGTAAAAGCAGAAATATTAATTGTTAAGCCTTGTTAAATTTCATTTGTTATTTCTCAAGACCAACCTAGAATTGTAAATACGTTGTATTTTAGGCCTACAATACAGGAGGCCAATTCTTTTCAGATTTTCTGGGTATACTTATTTTATTTCTGCTCTGAACAGAAAAATGAGACACAAGGCAACCAAAAACAGTTTTAAAAACCTTTGTAACTTGTCAGTCGGAGTCTGTTGGGCCCCAGCTTTTAAATTGTGTTGGTTCAAAATAAAATACTCATCAGAACAAGTTCAATGTGAATGTGTCTCTTAAATCAGAAAACCAGACACGTTTAACAAAGTTGCATTCAACAAAAATCATTCAACAAGTGTATTTTGTCAGGTAAGTATGACATTTAACCAAGATTTGAGATGTGTGAAACACTATTTGACTGAAATGGTTATCAGAAATAATCTCAGAAATAATTTGTTATTTAAAAAAAAGACAAATGTTTTGACTAAATTTCAAAAAGGTGACTCAATATAAAGATATATTTAGTTTTATTTTGACTAAAACTAGACTAAAATGATGAGACTTTTAGTCGACTAAAACTTGACTAACAAAAAATGATATGTGAATGACTAATTATGACTAAAACTAACAAGGACGTTTGGCACAAGATTAAGACTAAGACTAAATTAAAAATAAGTGACAAAATTAACACTAAAAAGAACCAACGGCAGCAGAACAGTCAAGGACAGCCGAGGACAGCTCTCTATCAAGGGCTTTGGATTTCAACCAAAGAGTCAAAAACCAGTCAACGTCACTCTGATTGGCCGAGGCAGCACATCATCATAACACAACCAGTAAACGCCACTCTGATTGGCCGAGGCAACACGCCAGGCATTTGGCGCAATTATTCGGCGTGTTCAAGCATTGCAAAATGACGGCACAGCTTTTCAGCCTGCATTGCTGGTGATCCCTTCGTTTCCTCTAAATTGAAGGTAAGTTCGGTCAGCGTAGTGAATTCTATGTCCATGTGTATGTATAGTGTTAGGTAGTTTAGCGTTATTGTCTTAAACTTCACAAACCTGCTGTGGTTACAGCTGCGAATGGTCAACGGCGTTAGCCTTAACGGCACACATTTTTTGTTTTTTTCATTCATTGCTGTTCCTGGTTCATGTTCGGTTTCTATGTTATTTTAGCTGTCCATGAGAGAAGTTGTCAATTTGAACAATTTGGGACACTAAACTGCACGTATACCACTAGCAGCATGGCATGGAGTTCTGATTGACTAGCTTGTTGCTAACTAGCTAGCGTTTGTATACGGGGTTCACAGATGATGCAAGGTTGGTTGATGTTACCGTCCCTCAGTCACTTTTATCGTTCATGAAAGGAACATGATACGTTTTATTGTAAACCATTAGAGGTGTTTTGTCTCTGATACCACCCCACTGGTACAAGAAGCGAACACTACATAGGTTGCACATTGTTATCTGGCTGCTAGCTAGCTACCATTCTTTGCTAAAATCAAGCTAACTCATTTTGGGTGTTCTAGGGGCTTTTCACAACGGATTCACTCTGAATATCGTCAGAAATTATGAAAAAAAAAAAAAGTACCACAGTCAGGGTCATACAAACTCAAAGCGCGCAATGTGCTTGTATGCTCTAGGCCAGGGATTCCCAAAGTGTGGTGCGCACACCCCCGGGGGTGCGCGAACTACCACCAGGGGGTGCGCGAGAGGAAAAATGTAATGGCGGTCTGTTTTTTTTAAGTGGGATTTTCCCATACAATAAAAAAAACATGAACAGTAAACACTTCCTTTGTAAATGACCTTTCCTTTTATTTTAAATAAAAAAACTATAATTTATTAGTTTTTGATAGAAACGTAGAAGAAGACAGCCGCTGTCTTCTTCTACGAACTGCTCTTCTTTTATGCACTGCAGGCTAGGCTATATGCGCGCCAACTCATTTCATTCATTCCATATATATATATATATATATATATATATATATATATATTATAATTTATCAATATGCTTAACTGGCTGAAATCAGGGAAACTGTCAAGTGAGACGTCTTATGATAAAGTTGTTAGTCACGAAGGAGAAGAGGGACAAAGAGAGAGTGAGGATTTGGAGGCAACAGAGACGGAGAGAATAGCGAAAGAAAATGAGCGGGAAGATGCGCCGGAGGAAACCGAAGAGGAGGGAATGAGATGGCAAAAAAGAGGTGATGAGGGTGAACACCAGACGGGGAAAAAAAGAAGGAAATATGATGACAATTATCTGGGTCTGGGCTTCACTTGGATCGGCGATACAGATTGCCCGAAGCCTCAGTGCGTGTTGTGCAGTGAAGTTTTAGCGAACAGCTGTCTGAAGCCGTCTTATCTCCGTCGTCACCTGCACACGAAACATGGCAATTTAAGTCAAAAGCCCCTTACATTTTTTAAAGCAAAGTTGGAGGAGTTGCAGAAAAGCCAAAAAAAAATGCAGTTTCATTCATGCATTGGGTCTACGAAAGACGCGTTACGAGCTTCATATCTGCTCAGTTACAGAGTAGGGAGAAAGGGGCTGCCGCACACAATTGCCGAAGACGTGTGTTTGCCAGCGGCCAAAGAGATGGTGGAGTGTATGATTGGAGAGAAAGAGGCAAAAAAGTTGGACATGATTCCTGTGTCCAATAACACTGTGTCGCGCCGCATTGATGCCATGTCTGAAGACATCCTGGCCACACTAGTCAGTCGTGTGAAGAAAAGTGAGTTTTACTCTCTGCAAGTAGACGAGTCTACAGATGTTACAAATCTGGCCAATCTTCTTCTGTATGTCCGTTACCTTTTTGAAGGAACGGTACAAGAAGATTTTTTGTTCTGTCGGCCCCTTGCTACCCGAACAACAGGACAGGAAATCTTCAATTTAATTGACGTTTTTATGAGGACCAATGGGATCGACTGGGAGCGCTGTGTTGGAATTTGCACAGACGGGGCAAAATCAATGACGGGGAAACACACGGGGCTTATAGCTCATATTAGGAGAGTCTGCCCATCCATCAGCTGGTTACACTGCAGCATTCACAGAGAGGCCCTCGCAGCCAAAAACATGCCAGCTGATCTACTTGCAGTGCTGAACGACGCAGTCAAACTGGTGAACTTCATTAAAGCTCGTCCGCTAAATTCACGAATATTCACACTGTTATGTAATGAGATGGGCAGCGAACACAAATCACTGCTGCTGCACACAGAGGTGCGTTGGCTGTCCCGCGGCAAAGTGCTGACAAGGCTCTTTGAACTCCGGCACGAATTGCAGCAGTTTTTTGAGGAGAATCCGTTTCATTTGGCCTCCAGTATGCATGACGAAGAGTTTCTGAAAAGGCTCGCCTATCTAGCGGACATCTTCTCAGCTCTGAATGAACTCAATCTAAGTCTGCAGGGAGTTAGTGTAACTGTGTTCAACACCCAAGACAGGATTGAGGCCATGATAAAGAAGCTACGGTTCTGGGCGAGTTGCGTGAGTGGGAACACACACCTGTGTTTCCCTACGCTTCACGAGTTCTTGGGGGAAAATGACGTGGACCTGGGTGAGCATGTAAAAAGTCTCATAATTGAACACCTCAACCAACTCGCCGGGCAGCTACGGAAACACTTCCCACCTATGGACACATCTCGCGCTTGGATTCGCAATCCATTTGAAGTTTCCCTGCCCGTCCCACAGCTGTCATTTCACGAGCAGGAGCAGCTGATCGAGCTGTCATCTGATGGAGCACTGCAGTTACAGTTCAAACGAAAGCCACTTGTGGATTTTTGGACCGAGTCACTGACATCATACACAGTCTTGGCAAAGCAAGCCTTGAGAGTTTTGATGCCCTTCGCCACAACGTATCTCTGCGAGGCTGGTTTCTCTGCTATGGCAGCAGTTAAAACTAAACATCGGCAAAGACTGGATGCTGTTGAGAAGGAATTGAGGCTTAAACTGTCTTCCATTGCGCCAAACTTCGGAGAGCTTTGTGCCAAGATGCAAGCCCACCCGTCACATTAATATGGGTAAGTATTTCATATTATTGCTACACATTTAGGCCTACTGAGAATACTAATATATCCTCCTCCCCGTCTCCCACCCCCTACCTCTCTCTCTCTCTCTCTCTCTCTCTCTCTGCAGGTTGAGCGACTTTTGCGCTGCACTTCCAGTTCCAGTTCCAGATGGATCCTCTTTTAATTTATTTTATGTTTGAGCCTATGCTCTTTGTTACTTAATTATGTTGTGGATCGTGTGTAGGCTAATTTTATTGTCGTAAAATTGATCCTCGTTTTTATTTATTGTATCTATTCTCCAGTAAGGGCTAGCGCAAAATGCGGCTCTGGCATCTCAAAGCGGCACTTCCAGCGGCCAGCGGCGTAATCACTATTTTTTATTTTATTAACTTAACACTTAACAGAGTAGCTACTTAAAAGTTGTTAATAAAGTTTTGAGTTTCTTATTCTCCATTACACCAGAGAAAGCTGCAGTTGTTCTGAATAGCCTGATATTTTGTATTCTTTTGGCTACGGTCCCGCCGTGCAGTGTCGTAGACATGCTAATAATATCTTATTTCGTTATTCAAGATTTGTGAATTCGTGTGACGCGGTCCTCCGGTCCGAAATACGCGTATTTTTTATTTTATTTTAACCATTCTGATTAGTGAGAGGTTCCACAGTGCAGTTTGGGCCAGTTAAAGGGATAGTTCACTTTGAAAATAAATGTTGGTATGTTTTTAGCTTACCTCAAGGGCATCCAAGATGTAGGTGTCTTTTTTCCGCAGTAATTTCAATTTTGATATTTTTAGGTCAAACCGTTCCTGTTTTTCAGTCCTATAATGCAGGTCTGTGGTCACCACCTCAAAGAGCATGCACAGAGTCCAAATTAAACAATTCCTCATCGTCCAAATAAGAAAATTCCCCATGGTAAGTACACATTGAAGTCACGAAACGAGCGGTTTGTGTGAGAAAACGAACAGTATTTATATCGTTTTTAACTCTTGTACACAGCCACGTCCATCTGAGGGCGCGCGCGCGCATCCTGGTGTGTGATGTGTACTCAGACTGGTGCATAGATATATATACACTAGAATAGATGTCGCCTTGCCTACGGCATTCGTTCCAATGAATTCGTTCTGGCGAAATCTAGTGTATATATCTATGCACCAGTCTCACTTGGACCTGGCTGTGTACAAGAGTTAAAAATGATATAAATACTGTTCGTTTTCTCACACAAACCGCTCGTTTCGTGTCTTAGGCCACACAGGTTTAATTTGGACGATGGGGAATTGTTTTAATTTGGACTCTGTGCATGCTCTTTGAGATAGTGACCATAGACCTGCATTATAGGACTGACAGACAAGAACGGTTTGACCTAAAAATATCAACATTGAAACTACTGCGGAAAAAAAGACACCTACATCTTGGATGCCCTTGAGGTAAGCTAAAACATACCAACATTTTATTTCAAAGTGAACTATCCCTTTAACCCTTCACTGAGTGTTTAAAATAATAACCATTCTGATTTGTGAAATGTTCCACAGTTCAGTTTGGGTCAGTTAACCCGAAGGTTTAACTGACCCAAAATGAACTGTGAAACCTTTCACAAATCAGAATGGTTATTTTAAACACTCAGTGAAGGGTTAACTGGCCCAAACTGCACTGTGGAACCTTTCACAAATAAAGCTCAATATAACAAGTGTTTTTGTAATCCGTCGGTCACCGTGTTTATTATAAATTGATGTTAAACGTGAAGAGCGGCTATTTACCAAATTCCTGTCTAGCGGACTTACCAAACAGTTTATGGACATGAGCTTTGCTGTGAAAAAATTCACAAATCAAGCAGGTCAAGATGAAGCTGGGTTCAGTCTTCTTAAAGTGACCGACTTTTGGAGCTATACGCAATTAAAAAATAAAAGTCAGTTAAAAAAATACGCGTATTTCGGACCGGAGGACCGCGTCACACGAATTCACTAATCTTGAATAACGAAATAAGATATTATTAGCATGTCTACGACACCGCACGGCGGGACCGTAGCCAAAAGAATACAAAATATCAGGCTACTCAGAACAGTTGCAGCTTTCTCTGATGTAATGGAGAATCAGAAACTCAAAACTTTATTAACAACTTTTAAGTAGCTACTCTGTTAAGTGTTAACTGTTAAAATGCAGTTAATAAAATAAAAAAATAGTGATTACGGGAGATGCCGCTGGCCGCTGGAGATGCCGCTGCACTGATGGCCGCTGGAGATGCCGCCAGAAGTGCCGCTTCGAGATGCCAGTGCCGCATTTTGCGCTTGCTATTTCGGCGCCTATTCTCTTTAATGTTGTGGATCTTTAGTAACTACATTGTAATTTAATTCAATGTACTGTCGTTCTAATTTCCATAACCGTTGTATTATGATGATGATGATGATGCTAGCTCCACGGTCATTTAATATTGCTGCAATGTTTCTTTTACGCGGCTGAAAATAACCGTGCTTTCTGTTACTGAGCCTGTGTCTGTCACTCGTCCTCTTAAAAGTGGAAGCTTGTGCGTATCTTTGTTGCATTATATTGAAACTTTGTTGATGTTGTTATTGTCATGCGTGTTCTGGTTATTTGCGCATGATTAAACATGAGTCCTTATATGGCGATAAAACAAAGCTTTGTTGCGTTTTTTTTTTTTTTTGAAGTGGGGATTGGGGGTGCGCCAACCCGGTTGGGACATAGAAGGGGGTGCGCAGGAAAAAAAGTTTGGGAACCGCTGCTCTAGGCTATCTTAGTTTGTAACACTGCAACACTTAACCGTTGTGTGATGGAGAATGAAAACTTCAAGGTGTTTAACCCATTTGTTTTTGTCTCCCAGATGCTGTAAGGAGTGAGGTGTCCTTCCCTGTTAGGAGATAAACCACCTAAACAAGGTACGTGTTGTGAACTCATCCTCTTTCCTTTTGTACAGGCCCCAGTCAAATAAACAGTAAAACGAATCTAATTTGGATTAATTTTATTTAATCTGTGTTTACAGATTAATTAATTTAATCTAATTAATTTAATCTGTGTTTACAGATGACTTTGAGAGTAAGACAGTGGCGAAAACGCCAAAGAGAACTGGATCAACTGCTACGTTATTCTGACAGTGATGAAGAGGGCATTGAAAATAATTGCAGCAGTGTGCCTGGGACTCCAAGTAGTTGCAGCAATGACGGTGTGCCTGGGACCCCAGATAGTTTAATGAGTGACAGTGTTCTTGGGACATCAGATGATTTTGACTTTGACACTGATGTGGACTATTGCTCTACTGACTCAGAACAGGAACCAAATTAAGCTGAAGTGACCAGCTTTGAGGACGAACTGAGACAGTGGGCCTTAGAGTACAGATTGACACACTTAATGGTCTATTGTCCATATTAAGAAAGCAAGGGCACCTATTGCCTGTGGATTGCTGGACACTCCTTGCTACACCACGGCATAACACAACGGAGCCTAAATGTGGTGGCCAGTACAAGTACTACGGCTTAGAAAAGGGTATCTGTCGTTATTTAAGTCAGATGGCAAGTAATGATGTGCAAAAATAATTTACCTCAGCGTAAACGTTGATGGCATCCCACTTTTCAGAAGTAGTGGTGTCTAATTCTGGCCAAAACTGGTGAAGTGTGGCCATTTTGATCCATTCATTGTAGCCATGTTTAGTGGAAAAAGTAAGCCATGTCCTCTCATGGAGTATTTAAAAGACTTTGTGACTGAATACAAACATCTTAAGGAAAATGGAATAGTTTTTAAAGGCCAGACTTACACTGTCAATATTGATGCTCTGATATGTGATGCGCCAGCAAGGGCATATCTGAAATGTATTAAGGGTCATACTGCCTATGAGAGTTGTGAAAGATGTTTAATCAGAGGTACTCCTGTTGAGAGAAGAATAGTTTTCAGTGAACAGGAATGCACTTCTCGAACAGATGACAGTTTCTCCAGAGTGGAGTACAGTAACCACCAAACTGGTATCAGCCCCTTCATTGCTGCAGGAATTCCTTGTGTCAGCTCCTTTGTCCTAGATTATATGCATGTTGTCTGCTTGGGAGTAGTTAGGCGCCTGTTAATTTACTTGACTCGTGGCCCAAAAGTCTGTCGTTTATCTGTGAGGCAAAAGGATGCAATTTCTCAAAAACTAATTGCACTGAGAGGGAAGATGCCAAGTGAATTTCCTCGACATCCGCAGGCTTTGCATGAAATTGATAGGTGGAAAGCCACTGAACTAAGGTAGTTTTTGTTGTACACAGGTCCTGTGGTTTTGAGAACTGTGTTGTCACTTGTCCCCCGAAAAATACAAACATTTCTTGTCCTTGACAGTATCCATATCGATAATGCTGGAGTCAGATAAGCGGATTCGAAATGCCTATCTCCAATATTCTCATGAACTAATCAAACATTTTGTCATGTGGGCAAGACCTTTCCTGTATACAATGTACATGGACTAATTCATCTCCAAGAGGATGCCAGCCACTTCAGCTGTTCCTTAAATGAAATTTCCTGTTTTCCATTTGAAAACTACCTGCAACAAGTCAAGAAACGCGTGAGGAGCGGGAGAAGTCCCTTGGAACAAGTGACAAGGCGTTTGTCTGAAATCGAGCAATCAGAAGTGGACAATAGCCAAAGACACTCTAAAGTGTTTGCCTCTGTTAAAGAAAAGGACAGTTGTTTTCTTTTAAGGGACAACAGCTTTGCTTTTGTTCGACAGAAAAAGGACAGGACATTTGCTTGTGAAATTCTGCACCAGCGTAACACTTCACCATTATTTCACCAACCGTGTAGCTCTGGACTTCTGAACATAGTGTGCATAGGAAATGGTTGTGTCAGGATGAAAAATGCACTACAGCAGGAAAGGGATCTGTTCCGGAAAGTGGCCTGCTTCCCACAAGAAGCTAGTGGTTTTGTCCTCAGGCCTTCGCCATGGTCTGGAACACACATATTAAGGTTCAATTTTCTTTTTTTTTTAGCTAGATTCCATCAGGGATCATCATAGCCGATCACCTGTTTCCATCCGTTTTGTTTTCTGTATCTTCCTCTGTGACTCCTGCATGTCCTTTCTCACTGCATCCATAAACCTCCCCGGGCCTCTCTCTGTCCTCTTGCCACAATATCCCACTCCCAATGTAACCCTCATCGCTCTTCCATTCATGTCCAAACCCTCTCAACCTCTGAACATTGAACTAAAATGTTAAAAACTTCTTTCCAGTTCATGTACACGAGGGCTGTTTGGAGGGAGGGTACCCAAGAGGAGGACGGTGTAGTTCCTGACAGTTGGATCGACAGAGAAATGAAAACCGTCAGATGGCCATGTAAAATGAGCGTTACAAAAACAGAAAAAGCTATAAAGGACAAAATTAACCCCCAGGATGACATTCTCATTAATCAAGATAAAAATTACTTCAGGCAAGTTTTGTGTAGATGAATAGAAAATTAAATATATTACCATGTCAAAATATTGTTGAATTTAAAAAAAAAAAAATAATTGAATTGAATTCCATTGAATTTGAATTGTCTAATTTCTAGATGACCGTCTTGAATGTGTTACAGGCTGACTCATGTGCTTCAGACTCTGTAAGTCAAACCTTGGATGGCCTTGTGGAAGCCTTCTCTGGCCCGGAGAAATGTGCTGCCAGATCTCGGTGCAAGGAAATGTCCAGTGAGTATTCATTTTATCCGTTGCACCAACCAAGAGTCTATTCAGGACAAAGTGTTACTCACTGCTTGAGAATCAAGTTTGGTAAAGATTTCTTTTACAGGCTTAACCCTCTGAGGTCTGAGCTGTTTTCTGGGCCCTGGAGGTGTTCTGACATGCTCTGACATTTCTGGTTATTTCTGTTACTTGTGACATTTTCATGGCTAAAGTCTAATTACACTGTATTCAGCACAAACTCTGCTACAATAATATATCAGCAGCATGTATGTAAAAGTTTGTAGTTTTGAGATAATGACATTTATGCGTGGTTTGTGAAAATACAAAAAAAAATTCTCACTGAAATAAGGCCATGAAACCCATACTGATTATTTCTTCACAAGACTTGAAAATTGTATGACGTAGCCTAGAATATTTGCTGCAAAACTATGTGAAAATCACCCTGACTGCTCATTCAGATAAGACAATATATTGATTTAAAAATTTTACGACGCGTTTTGTGTGAAAAAGCTTTATGTGGGAGCTCATTAATATGTAAGCTTTTCACACCTGAGAAAGACAAAGAACCTCCCCTAACGGCCCTATTAGGAGCTATGTCATTCTGAGCAACCTTGCACAATACTGTAAATGAGGAGATTTAAAAAAGAATGGTTTTTAAATTGTTTGGATTTATTTACAACACAACATAATCCAAAGATACACAACAAATGCCAAAAAAGCACTTATACCTTTGTGCCATTCCTAAAAACATTGTACATACCTTTAATTTCCAAGGTGTTTGATTTTCACTTTACCATGTTCATGTACAGAGACTCATGTGAATGTTGAAGTCCTCAGTGGCATCTGGGCCCTGAAAAAAAAAGTGAACATACTGATATCAAGAGAAAGGCCTGCACGATTTTGGAAATAAATATTAGACTTTTCTGGTTAAAATTGCTTTTTAAAATTCCTTTTTAAAATTCACAGAATACACACACACACACACAAATGTTTCCAACAATATATAATATAATGAACACCAGGTTTGTTGTGCCTTGTAGGCATAAGGTATATGCGCAGTGCCGGATAAAATAATGATAACATTAAATAACCTATAGCAGATATAAATCTTCCAAAAGATTTCAGTAACAACTAAGCTAGAGAAAAATATATTGATTATCATGTTACTTCAAATGTTTCCATCCGTTATGATGATATGAAATGAGATAATAATAAAAACATGAAGCCGTTTGGTGCGTTTTGCTTTCATCCAAAATATGATACAGTACATTCAAACGCGATCGCGCAGCAAAATATAATACATTCAAACGCGATCGCTATCCAAAATATGGTACATTCAAACGCGATCGCGCTCAAATATAAAACATTATGGTTACCATATACATATCTACGTTTGAGCAGATATCCACAAACACAGTAACAGTAAACACGGGTCTAAATATTATAATATTCCCCATATATCTAGCAACAGTTCAACTGCAACGTGACATTTATGCAACAATAACAAACTAATATGTAAGAATTTCTTACCTTACATCTTTCTTGTCTTCAAATCACGTTCTTCTTCTTCTGAGGTAGCCTAAATCCAATGTAAGCTCAGGCACGTCTTTCAAACTCGACGAAAAGTGAAGTGAAGTGTTTTGTTGTTGAGGCAATGAGCGAGTCCACGTTCCATGTGGAGATGTGCATGTGAATATCGTTTGCGCGAGTGGGCGTGGCCAAATTAACTGTAATGAGCAAGCGTTTGAGAAGCTGGACATCTTGTTGGTTTTATACAAATTACTTAAACAGAGAATATTTGTTTTCGTTTTGAATCCGATCATTTAAAAGTACACACTTAAATGTTTATAAAGGTATATGGCTCATAAATGTGTGACAAGTATTCGCTGAGTTTTGTTTCAGTTTATAGACGTGCTCAAGAAAAAAAAGTTCACCGCGACGGAGAGGCAGAACGCACACCCTGTTTATTTTCTTTATTTTACAAAAGCACAATGTTTTGATTTGATTGTAAGTGGACACATACAAAAGGAGAAATATCACAGATTCTTTTTTATATTTCTTTTTTCTCTATGACCATAAATGACGGAGTAATTTAAGTTTATAGTGCTACAATGTGGAGAAAATCCAGCAAAACGCGCCCGCGCATTTGTTGACCTCAGAGGGTTAATGACATGTTTCAGACTTAAGGCCAATTTATACTTCTGCGTCGAGTGTACGTCGTAGGCTACGCACGTAGGCGACGCCGTCGTGAGCATTTATACTTCTGCGTTATGTCTGTGTTGCTCTGCAGTTGCACCGCCGAAACGCTAGTTGGCGGGGGCAGGTTTTAATGTTCCACGGTGTTTAGATTCCTCGCGGCTGTTTTGAGTTTAGGCTACTACAACAAGCAATAGCGACTGAAAGAAAGTGGATCATGTTGGAGTTAGAGCTTATTGAGGTGGAAAAACAGTTAATTTTAGTGAAATTACTAAAATTAAAAGGCAGAAACGAGAGAAGGCGTCGAGGAGATAGTACGAGGAGATGGTACTTGCGACCCGTGAACCGGTTGAGGCAGAAGGAGGGTGAATTCTCTGTGCTTGTCCTGCCACTGAGAGACATGGATGAGGAAATGCACTTCAGATATTTCTGAATGTCTGCAGGTAGAATCGACGATTTAGTTTGTCGTGTGCAGCCATTTATCGTACATCAGTGTACGCACAGTATGCCTGTAGACATTACGCAGAGACTGGCAATCACCCTTTGAATTTTAGCTTCAGGTGGAAGCCAGCAGGCTGTAGCAGCTAGCTACAAACTGTTGTCAAGCACAGTGTCTTCCATAGTTGCCGAGGTATGTAAAGCTTTGTGGAAAGCACTGCAGCCAGAGTTTCTTCCCTGCCCTTCAGTCGCCCAATGGAAAAATATTGCTGCTGATTTTTGCCGACTGTGGAACTTTCCAAACTGTGTTGGCAGCGTAGACGGAAAGCATGTCAACATAAAAGCACCACCGCATGCTGGTAGCGACTACTACAACTACAAGGGTGCACACTCCATTGTTCTGATGGCTACCTGTGACGCCAGATATTGCTTCACCATGGTGGATGTGGGGGGATACGGACGGGAAAGTGGCGGTGGTGTCTTCAAGGAGAGCCGATTTGGTTCTAGGCTTCTTGAACACAAACTGAACCTGCCCCCACCAGCCAATCTGCCTGGAACAGGAGTCAAATTCCCACATGTGATAATTGGCGATGCTGCATTCCCCCTACACAACAACCTCATGCGTCCCTTTCCAGGTATGTCACAGACAAGATTTATTTAATGTAATAGTACTTCATGTATATGTGTATATATAGGGGTGAATTCAGGTTGAGTGGGACACTTTTTGCCATTGAGATAACTTGGAAAAAGTGTCCCAATCAACCTGAATTCACAGTGTATATATATATATATATATATATATATATATATATATATATATATTCCTGATCACAGCTACATTGGCACTCAATGATTGCCTATCAATTAATACTGTTTTATTTTGCTACATAGGGATGAACCTGCCAATGGATAAGCAGACCTACAATTATTGTCACTCCAGAACCAGACGGGTGATTGAGAATGCATTTGGCATTTTGGTTGCAAGGTGGCGGATCCTTGGACGACCTCTAGAATGTCTGCCAGACAAAGCAGTTGATATTGTGAAAGCTTGTTCTGTTTTACACAACTTTCTGGCCTACACAGATGAGGTCAGCACACCTGTTAGCAGATACATCCCTGCTAATTTCACAGACACTGACACTACAGGGTCACCTCAGCTCGGGGAGTGGCGCAGAGTGGTGTCAGGGGACACAAATCTTTTGGAACCACTAGATCCACATCACCTTTCAAGGGCCCACTCCACCAGAGCTGCAGTTGGTGTGCGGAATGACCTGACGGCCTTCTTTCAGTCACCCCACGGAATTGTGCCATGGTAGAACAACATAGTGTGTCATGGTCAACTTGGTCAGTAAATTGTACTGGTGTAAAATATATGCACCAATAAATGACATGCAACCATGTAAATAAAGACCAGTTTTAAAGTCACGTTATTGTTCCTTTACAGTAACCTGCACAATACAATGTGCAAACAGCAGGAATAGATTTTTTTTTTTAAAGTGCAAACTATATACACAAATGGTCAAACTATGTATAAGATAATGTAAAATGTAAAGGTGTAATGGTCTAGAATTGTTTATATTAAATATAGATGCAAAAGAGCAAACTATACACAAATAAGTAAACTGCTATTGATCTTAATTTGCTGTAACCTGAACCATACAATATGCATACAGCAGGAACTGACATAATCGGTTCAAACTATATACACAAATGGGTTAAAATATGTAAAAGATGTAAAAGATGGTGTAAGGGTCTAGAATTGTAAATTAAAAATAGATGCAAAAGAGCACTCACAAATGGGCAAACTATACATTAATCTTTATTTGCAGTAACCTGCACAATACAATGCGCAAACTTTTTTGTATGCAAACTATATACACAAACGGGCATACTATGTACAAGATAGTGCAAAGTATTAAGGTGCAATGATATACAATTATTAGCAATAAGGGACTGTTCGTTATTTATTTAAGGGGCCACCGGAGGAGTTTTGAGATCTGTTGTCAAAAAAGACATGACCCTCCCTTCGCCAGCAATAATTTTTTCTATGACCCTCCAAAATGATTGTGAAAAAAGGCATGACCCTCCCCGATAATTTATTGATTAGCCTACTTCTGTACTGGTTTGCGCTTGGCAAAGATGTCCAGATAGCCATTGTTTGTTTGTTTTTTAAACCATAAACTCTTGCTTTCTCATTTGGCTGTAACGATAGACCAATGATTCGGTTCGTATCACGATTTTTTATTTTAGATTTGAAAAAAAAAAAAATCATGTTTTCGGTGCTGATGCGGTGTGACGCGTTCAACATGTGGGTGGCGTTGCGAATAAAGCATCTTAAATCTGTCACAAAGAACCGGCAAAAGTAATGATTATTAATATGTCAAATATAGCTAGACATTTTAATTGTTTTTAATAAACAAGTGTTTTCTGTGTCGACTGCAAAGATGAAGTTGACGATGCGTCGCGATCGTCTCAGAACGCGCCAGAGAGAAATGCACATTTCATAAGGAGAAAGCAGTCTGTTTTCCTTCGTTTTGAATTGTTCTGCATGTTTAAAAGTAGACATTTCAAGCTTTCTATATTTCTCAGGTCTATGAGGCAAGTAGCATACCTTAGCCTACGCTGAGTTTCGGTTCATTTATGAGACAAGAGTCCAGTTCACTCGCCCGCGTCTCCGTGTCATGATTATCTATTTTCTACTATATTTACTTCTTATTTATTAAATCCAGATGAAACATTGAAGATTAAGATAAAATTAATAAAAAAACGAAATTCACTTTAAAGAAAGGCTTTGTGCTTTCTGTTTGAGGTCTCTGTGCAATTTTTAAAGTCGCTTCAGAGCAGTCATGTCCGTGGAGAACTGTCACGTCCGTAACATTTTTTTTTTCACATAAATGCAAACACGAAAAATAAAATAAAAATAATATAAAATTTAATTTTCTTTGGAGGCCGATCTTTATTCATCCGGTGGGTATATATATTTTGGTTTGCACAGTGTAATTTAAAGAATTACTAAAAAATATTTTGCCACCTAAAAGTTAAAGATTTTTTTGTGTCACGTCACATGTGTATTTCCCTCATATTAAATATAAAACGCATGTGTAGACTGATATTTTTCTAATGTCTTGACTCCTTTCAGACGTTTCAAATAAATGCATTTTCTGAGAATTTTTATTTTAAGTTTTGACTGCAAATGTCACGTCCATTCACTGGAATCGCCCAGTTTTAACGAATTTATCCTAAACTAGTTTTTGTGGTGTAGGTCTATGTATTTTATGTTAACTTAAATAATAGCCTACTAATAGTGATTTAAAGATGTGGTAGCGCTGCGAAGATCGCGAGTCGTCAACTTCGTCTAGCCGACACTGACATAAAAAATAACTGTTTTATTAGTAAACAATTAAAATGTCTCCTGCTATATTGAACATATTTGCCTGTTCCTTACAAAACACTGACAGTGGGGTTTTTTTTTTTTTTTTTTTTTTTTTTTTTTTTTTTTTTTTTTTTGAGCAGCAGCGGACAAATTATTTCCACACACACACACACACACACACACACACACACACACACACAATATTGATAAACAGGATTTTTTTGTTGCTTTTTTAATACAATAAAAATTTCATTTAATTTGTTGTTTAATAAAATTATAAGCCTATTATTTTTAGTTTATTAACAGCAACAACAGCTGTAAAGATGAAGTTGACGATCGCCATCTCCGTAGTGAACACGCCTATAGAGAGAAATGCACATCATTACATAACCAGAGAGTAGCCTATTTCTTTTCGTTTTAAATTGTTAAAAAGACATTTCAAGCTTTCTTAAGATATATTTCATGTCTGTGAGGCATATGTTGAGTTTCGTTAAGTTAGGATGAGATGCGCTCGAGCAGTGCAAGTGACCACGCGGGCGCCTCTATGATTGTGTTGTCTGCTATATTTGGTATTTGGCAATTTGTTGATAAAAAAAAAATATTAAAATTAAGATACAATTTATACAAAACGAAATTCACTTAAAAAAAATCGTTTTCTGCAAAACAAAACTTAATTAAGTGGTCAAAATCATGTCTGACCCGCTCCATGTCTCTCGATATTGCGTATACTCGTGTGTGCGGTTCACTTTTCATAATCAACATAGATGAAAAAATAACATTATTATATTTTAACAAAAAAGAAACTAAATGAGCTTATTTAATGGTAACAACACAGTAGGCCTACAGACTCTGTATTTGTGCAAATTGCTGCACATTCATTTTATTCTGAATTTTGCACACACAAGTTGAAAGGCATTTGTTTGTGCATGCATGTAAAACATATCTGCAACATTTATCAAGTTCACTGATAATTATGCGTGCATTTATTAATTATTATCTTAATGAATAATGAATCAAGGACGAAGCATGTAAACTGTTTGTTTAGAATTTGGATCGATCATCGCAAATAGATCCGAATGAAGAAACGTACAAAACCATAGGCTATAGAAAATGGGTGGGCCCGGACCTAAATGCCCACCCGGGCCCAATGGTAGCGCCGCGGCTGGTGGTAGCCCTACATCTTACACATCGTGGAAACAAAATAAGAATGGAAACTAAAATATGCAGTAGGCCTATCGCCCTACAGCGCACAGCAGTTCTGGCGCCTCAGTCCCAATACTGTTAAACTCGACGTACGTTCACATCACATGTTAATGCAGCGGTAGAGTTACACTCACAGGACACTGTGCACTTAACAAAAGTTCATTATTTGCTCGTGCTTTAAAGCTTTGCCGGGTAAACATTTCTTTGGCATTCTGTTCTGACATGATGCACTTTTTCTAAGCGCGAACTGAAGCGCACACTGTCAAACAGCGCCAAACTGGATTTTTGTTGGGTCAGACCCATCTGATATCGAAGGGGGGCTGATAACGCGAGATCAACATGGAGCTAAATGGAAAAAAATAGCACCAAACAAGCCACTTTGAAATGTTGCTGTTTTAATGAATATAAAAGTTGGGTGACCCTCCCCCTAGACTAAAAAAAGTTGGATGACCCTCCCCTCAACAAAGAATAAAAAGACATGACCCTCCCCTATTTTCCTCCGGTGGCCCCTTCCATAAATACCGAACGGTCCCTAAAAATGCACAAGAGAAAACTGTACACAAAAGATACAAACTATATAGTATAACCTGCACAAATAAGTGCAAACAAGCAAAATATGAATAGATGCAAAAGTGCAAACTATATACACAAATGTGCTAACAGACAACTTAGTAAAAGATGCAAAAGTGCAAACTATATACAGATGTGCACAGAATTAAAAGGTGCAACATTGTAGAAGTAGGCACAATTGTGTATTTTTCTGCTGCCACTCAAACAGGACCTTGGACACATCAAACATTGCCTGCGCCCTGTGCTCCTCCGGAACCCTTCGCAGCATGTCGGCAACAGTGTGCCAAAACTGGTCGCTCTCGTCATTTCCATGACATTTCCAGCTCGACCTGCCGTTCCTCCAACTGAGCCTCCAACCAAGCAACCTGCATTTGGACCCAGTCATCTTGTTCCTTCCTCTTCCTTTTCTGTGCCATCCTTGGACTGGGGGACATAGGAGATGACTGGGGGAACTGAAGAGATGGCTGGAGGGAAGGCTGGGGGGACTGAAGAGATGGCTGGGGGGACGGTGGACTTGATAGTTGGCCGTTATTGGCTGGAGGTCTCACAACAGCCGAACCATTGGAGTTCGGGCTTGAATCGCTCCCATCCTGCGATTATGAAAGAGATAGCAAATCATATAAGTTAGTCTTTTATATAAAAGCTGATGCATCCAGTGTTAATTCACAGATAAACAGAGCTATGAATACTGCATATTCCTACATTGCAAATGCTACGTTGTTGTGTTTGTATTATCTGCAAGCCCAATATAATTACAATCTATTACATATAATATAAATACAATATAATTAAAACCCATTACACATGCTTTTTGTTTCACAGGTATATTATTTTTGCACTAATCAATACTCCATTTACGGCGTGGTAGCATTGCTAGTTAAGTTAGCTAACCTAAAAACAACAGAGGTTCATAAAGGACGTGCATTATTTACCTGTCAAAGTTTGACTCCGTAAGCCGGTGTTTTACATGAGGTGCCAGCCAAGACAGGAATAAATAAAACGCTGGGACTTTTTTCCCTCCTGGATCCCCGCTCCTTGTGGCGAGCTTTTTACGGAGGCGAACGTACTTGTCTCGAGAATTCTTCCATCTCTTCATACAATCCGCTACATCCAAACCGACGTTGGAGGAAATCTCTCTCCACGAATTTGCTGCCATCTGGCAGTCTTTGTATTCTGCTGAAGACGAGTCATACAGATGGCTGTATTTCCGCACTTCTTCAACCAATCGCTTGGTCACTTGGTCCATTTCCATTTTCTTCACTGAACTTTCACTGAACTTCTGAATTTAAAAATGGCGGGCGGTGCAGAAGAACACGGCGGAAATGCATAGGAGGAAATGCGATGCTACCAAGCCGACCAATCACAGATCTTGCGGTCCGCGTCGTCGTGACGTGTAGTTACATTTTTGAGGAGATGCGCGTCAGGATATGGCGAAGGGTACGACGTATGGTACACGTCTATGTGTATGCTACACCGCACCTACTGCGCGCACCCGACGCAGAAGTATAAATTGGCCTTTAGAGGAGCGGAGTGTGCCAATTCTTACCTTTTTGTTTCATTTCAATAATTGTACATCTTTGAATATTCTTTGTTTTCTTTGCTCTCAAAATGCAAGCACATCACCTCGGAGCAGAGACCTGTCGACACCCAGTGAGTATTCATTGCATCACACTTTAAACAGTCACTTTTGTATTTTTCCGGGCCTTGTGAAATTTAAGAATATTCTGTGTTTTTCAGGATCTCGTCATGCAGCAAGAGGTCATGCGAGGGATGGCTATCGTTCCAGGTAAAGAAGCAGGACAGGGTACATCGTCAGTAGTGGCTGGCTTCTACTGGTTGGTCTCCAGCCCTTATTTTTGGTCAATCAGTAGGGGTTAGCCTGTTTCAGTGTTAAAACATGGCATGTTATTGTCAGTTATAAATGAATGGCCAAGTGATTAAATTTAAATGTTACTAGGTCCAGCAGTGGATCCACCATCAAGTCCTGGCACAGTGATGGTGTGAGGCACACAGTCTTCATATCACTGCGATCAATGCCCCCAGTCCCCCGGCCAGGTCCAGACATGATAAAAGAGCACAGCGATGTGATGACCAATCCCGTAGTGATGCCCCCAGTCTCCCGGCCAGGTCCACACATGATGAAAGAGCACAGCACAGTGAGCTCAGCAGCCCCCCCATGACAGGCATGGTGAGTTGTCGGCTGCGTCCACACTACGCTCAATTAGGATTATTTTGCTATTCAGGTGGTGATCCTATCACCTGGGGCTCGTTCTTCGTACATTGCTTAAAACATCCGAGATCAAATGAGACATCCAAGATGATATCATCGTGCTAATCATGATCCGGCTAATTAGGTTCTT
The DNA here is from genome assembly GCF_949319135.1 of Squalius cephalus. NCBI lineage: Eukaryota > Metazoa > Chordata > Actinopteri > Cypriniformes > Leuciscidae > Squalius > Squalius cephalus. The sequence goes on along the minus strand of NC_137128.1, from coordinate 9,113,343 downwards.
CGAACACACTTGCCGGATATGATTAGTATCGCTGGATTGAGTTATCTGAGATAATTGCGCGTTCATGCGCTGGTTAAAAGGGGACATGTATCGATAGTAGAAACATTGATCAGCAACGCTGCTATTGGCTGCTCAGCGTGGCCAAAGAGCGCGCTCAGTTTTTCTCCTCAGCAGAGCAAGAACTAATATAGTCGAAGTTTATTCGGAATTTTAATGTTTAATCAAAACGCCAGGGAACACCTCAAAGTCTGCAAAAGCCGGGAGAGAGGGCTGGCAAAAAGTAGCAGACAATTTAAATCCGTTAGAAGTGGCCATGTTAGATGTTTTTATCACTTATTAGCTTATATATTTGTATTTTAATAATTGCATAATTACTTTGTTCATTGTAATGTCAGAGTCACCACACTAGAACATGGGAACTAATAAAAGTGAAGTACAAAAATATTCTACTTTTTTAAATATTCTGGTAATTTTTAGTTATATTATAGTCTCTTTTATAAAAGGCACTGTTAAATAATTGGTTGTCTGTTTATAAAAGCAACCAAGAAAAAGGCTAAGAAAAAAAAAAGAAAAGAAAAGATCTTAGTAGCCTACACTGTAAACACATTCTCACTCCCAACTCGTCACATATGGACGCTTGGCCAGGACCCCTTGGCGTCACTTTTCAACGATCTGGGTATACCTTTAGCGTCAATTTTCAACGTGCAGGGTAGTCCATGTATGTATCGCTGCAGCCTGGAGACCTGCAGGTGGGAGGGGCTTACGCCGCAAGTGGGAGGAGCTTATGCCGCAAGTAGGAGGGGTTTCACAAATGGGCAAGTAGGAGGAGTTTACGTCGCAAGTGGGAGGAGCTTATGCCGCAAGTAGGAAGGGTTTCACAAATGTGCAAGTAGGAGGAGTTTACGCCGCAAGTGGGAGGAGCTTATGCGGAAATCCCCAAGCTGTCATTGCCGAGGACGGCGGTGAATGAGTATAGCAGGAAGTAGCGACAGTAATGAAAATAAACGATAAAATATTACGTTCCTCATCATGGTCTGATTTCTTAAAGCTTTGTTATTATTGTGTGTGTCCAATACTACTCACTGTCAATGATGAAGTCACGTCTTTACACCTTTTACCATACTTAAAGTGATGGTGTTCCTTATTCAAGCATATTTCTGAATATTAGCTACATATTCTACAATTCTACAGTATCAAGTAAATGAACATATTAAAATGTAATGCAATTGGACTCAGTGAAGTGAATGTGTAAATACATGAAAAACATGTGGCTAATGTAAAAAAAAAAAAAGTTACCATCCATCTTTACTGCATAATTTTTTTAAATAGCAGACTAATGTTCTTCTGAACGTGTTACACATATATTACATTTAAATCTCAGGGTGGATAAATTATTTTTTTTCAATGAATAAAATCATGTACAAGTCACTCAGAATTGATTGCAAAAGTGTTCATTTTATTTGATTATTTTTAGTCTTTTTTTTATTTTATTTGTAAGGCACTATATCAGCTCATTAGAAGAACTAATCTGCATGCAGTGAAAACTGCAAAATCCAGGGTGAAAGGTTTCAGAATAAAAGCCCTGGAACTCGCCTCGCTTTCCCTTCCCAGCATAACCTGGTGGATACACAAGAAGCACAATAAGAACTAGGGTTTATAGTTGACATTGAACATATACAAACATTAAGAATAATTTCTCAGCTCTGTAGGTCCATGCCATGCAAGTGAATGGTGTCCAGAACTTTTAAACTCCAAGGGATGACATAAGTAAATTAGATTTTTAGTTTTCCTTTAGACTAACAACTAGTTTATTCATCACGAAGTTACACAAAACGTACCAGGTGTGCAGCATTTGTACTCAATCCCACACTCCAAACAAGTGGAGATTGAGTACATCCTCCAGAACAGCTGTTTGAAGTGAGACGACTTGTTTTTCCAGCATGAAACACCTGAGGTTAAAAAAAAAATGAACATAACATTTAACATTATCAATGATGTTCTTGTTATGCGTTTTATTTTTTAATGTCAATATTTACTTTCTAGCCATAAGAAGTGTGCCTGATTCTTGAAACTGTCATCCCCAACTATGTCCCTGAACCTTGAGCAGGCCAATGACAGGGGCATGTAGGCAGCATCTCCTTCTTGAAGAACAACTTCAAGAAGTATGTTCTTCAGCAACGCTCCTGATAACTGAAAAGATAGCAACAGTTAGCACAGGCTGTTAAAAAAATGTTAAAAAGCACATTATATAACATTATTCAACTACCTTGAAGATGAAGCATGATGGAGGGTCATCGTCGTTTAACAGCTCATCCTTAAAGAAAAATATAAGTGGATTAAAATTGTTCTATGATACATTTTAAATCATCATTAAAATTGATTATGCATACCTTTCTAAAAACAGACGGCACAACTGGGGTTTGGTCAGCTAAAATGAAGTAATTTAAAATGAGCTGACCAATATTATAGTAACATAATTTGAAACCCAGCATAGTATATGTATTTTGTTTCATATCAAAGTTCTTACTTTCATATGCAAGTTCAGTTTTTTTCTTCCCATAGGTTTCAGGGAGTGCAGAGCATTCTTCTTCTTCTGAAAGAGGATTAGAATAAAAAAAAAGTGATAAAATTATCCATTAATTTTTAATTTGACAAATATATATCAGCAAAATATAAAAAGCTGACAATACCAGCTACAACAGCTCGTTTTCTCTTTCTCCCATGTCTTCCACAATTTGATTGTCATGCAACAAAAAAAAAGTAAGCAATAGAACAAGTACAATATCAAAATTAATTGAATGCAAGGATGCATTACATTGATCACAAATTACAGTAAAGACTTTTGTAAATAAAAAAAAAATAAAAAAAAGTCTAATTAATGGTCCAATTTTAAATATTTTTTTTAAAAAACTTATTTACCAATGAATACAACAACATTTCAAAATCTTGCCAACCCCTAATAGTATTAAGAACAGATATTAAAGGAGTTTGATAGAGCAAGTAGTGTTTACACCTGCTGATTTTTATCATCACTGAAACACTTTGCTACTCCTTTTCACTCAAAGGGTCTGCAGAATATATTTTTACTGAAATAGTGTTATGAGCAAGTCACTAAATCATTCCGTTCCGACTTCCCAAAACAGTTTACAGAGTGAACAAGATTTCTTCACTTCTTTAAGGGTTTCTTAAAAACACCACATGTTAAAAGTACAGCTAATTTTTTCACACTTACTCCAAAGAGAAATTTTCAAGCAAGATGGCACACCACCATTTTCTTATGTTCTTCATGTTTAGCTGTGTACATAAAGTAATGAATTAGTATAATTTTCAATTATATTAAAATGCATATAGCTACAAAAAATAAATACTTACTTCAGTGAAGTCAAACTTCTGTCCCAGAACAACATACAGTGCATACTATAATATGCAAAGAAACACAAAAAAAGTTAAATGGGTAACAGCAATTGATTACACCTCGATGTTCCTCATTTACATATTCTGTACTTGCCATCAAGACAAACACTCCACAGTTATTTGACAGCCTTTGTCTTGCATTGTCCTAGTAATGAAATCAAACACACCATAAATTAATTGATATGATAAACACACAACAACTTGTAAATTAAGAACTTTATACATTACAGCAGAAGCTCGATAGTCATGTGGAACATAAAAAAAAAAAAAAAAAAAATTCCCACCGTAATGTCATTTAGGACAGTCTCCGACCATAGTCCTGGTGCAATTTTTTGGACAAGCTCTCTATCAATAAAAAAAAAAAAAAAAAAAAAAAAAAAAAAAAGGTATATGAACAATGAATAAAGATGAGCAAAAATATTGTTCTTTAAGGAAATACCAGTGCTAGCAAGGCAGTGTGTGCGGCTACCTGGCTGGATTAATGGAACTAAGAGGAATTTTGCAACAACGCTTACTTGCAAGCATGGAAATTAATTTTGAACAGTTGGGTTGGAACAATATGAATGAACGAATGAACAAACAGTAAGTTAAATAAGATACAAAATAAATAAAATAAAAGTATGGTCTAAAACTGAACTACCATACAATTTGACGTCAACATGAAATCCAAATGGACCCAGTTGTACTTTTCTTGCTGTGCGAGACTGATCAGTGCACATGTACAGAATGGATATTAGCAGAATAGATATTACATTCAGATAGATGTTATAGATATATACACACACAAGTTTAACTCGCATCAAAAAAGTACAATAATTTGGAATTCAGTTTCATGTTCACCTTAGTAAAACATAGTAACAATAATTCATTCCTTTAGTTATAAGTGGAACAAAAACAAACAAGCAGTATGGTTTAAAACAGAACTACCACACTGCTGTTGTGAACATTTGAAGGACCTGTATAATTGAATGTATCTGGCATCACTTAAACCAGAGCCACAGAGCGAGTCAAGAAAGAACAGTTGTCTTTGCTTTGGCTTCATCATCTGAAAAATGTCCGAGAACACTTTTACCTATTATTGTGCAACAAACTTTTCAATAAGACAACTTTAAATGGATTGAAAAAATTGTTTACATTTTTTTTTTTTTTTTTTACTTTTGTTCACATAAAAATATGACTTTAAATTATAATTAGCCTGCACCCCCACTTTTGAGAAATCCCAAGAAATGGCATACCGGGACTAAAACAGATACAGTTCATTAACCCTTTGCAGTAAAAGCATAAGTATGATCTCATTTGAAATATTAACTTACAGCAATCATCCAATGGCCTTGTTCCCAAGTTAAAAGGCCTGGTTTCCAAGATGGAAGTAAAATGACATCTTTGTTGCAAATGTCCACCTTTAAAGAATAATTTATCCACACACAAAGTGTTATAAATCTTTAAAGACACAAAAAAGTATATACACAGAAAAAAAAAAAAACATACAGAAAAATGGTCCAATGGGTTTGCAGAGACCGGTGGTAACCAGGTCACTGAAATGTAACTGCTGGTCACCCAGATGTCAATGTTCTGTAACACAAAGTTGATTTTACAGTATTTACACAATGTTTTTGTTTGTTTTGTAATTTACATATTATACTGTTGATAAGTAGTGCATTGGTAGTAAATACTACAATACCCTTATGGACCCAATAAGCCTCTACATAATTCTGTAGTCCTAATGTCAAGAAGTCCTCACGGGTAAGTGTTTCACCATAAACGCATACAATATGCTCCTTAGGATCCATGGCCTCATCCAGTACACGTGAAACCTAAAAATGAAAACGCATAAAAACAACATTCTTCATATTAACTACAATTCTATCTTCTATAGGCCTTTCATTATTATTGTTAAATCTCAATTGGTTGATAATTTATATAATTAACATACTGTATATAATTGTATGTCTCAGCAGTTAAACTGCTCAGTGTAAAATTATGAGACATAACGGTATGATTTTCATTAAAGCTGCTTTGAAATTTTGTACAATATTATGAAGCTGGCTTGACTTGATACCTTTTCCTGTAGTTCTGCACTCAATGGATGTTGCCAACACCTGGAGCTAGCACTCACATTCTGCAGTTTAGTAATAGCCTCATCTTTTTGCAGAACCTTAATATTGTCAGCGTTTGAGATATCTTGAGATAGACCTAAAAGAAAAAAAAGAAAATAATAATAATCATAGTACACATGCTCATGCAAAAAAAGTATGTTACAAACACAGACATGTTACCTATAATAAGTTGCCCATTCTTGTTCATGAAGGTTTGTCTGGTTCCCATTAACTTCTGTATTTTCTCCAGCCTTGATCTGTTAAGCTGGGTGTTGTGATGGTGGACTATATTACGAATTAGAAAGATCTGAGAGCTGGGTGCCATCATGTTGAGAAAGTAGTTGTTTTTCTCCATTTGAGCAAAGAATTGTTCTACTACTTGGGTATTAACCTTCCCAGCCAGTTCTGGCACCAGAGCAGTTCTTCTTAAAAAATCCTTAGGATCTTTCGCATTTGTTTCATGCAGTTTATCATATAGCACATAATGCTCTGAACTCCCTGTTGTAGGATGCCCATTGATATCGGGGGGATTTCGCGGCTCTGTTAACCAAGGAAGATTAACCTTGACCTTGCCCTCTTTGGCTAAAGAAATGTTTTCTTCTGTAGGGCTAAGTAGTCTTCCCTCATGTGGAGCAAATGGCAACACCAACGGGTCCCTCAGATTCTCATGTGTTGCCAGACCTCTGGCAAAATCATAAATGAGGACAGTAAAATATCAACATAGTCTCTTGGACTTTCCGCTCTCATGTTGAATTTCAGGCTGTATACCACTCCACATGGGCACATAACTGCAGACCAGCCTCCTAAAACCATCAATTATACAAAATTATAAATTCTTTAAATTCAATTGAAAAACAAAACCATAATCAGAGTATGGTTCCTTACCTGATGCACCCCAGATTTTCTCAAAAATCTTATCATAAGTACTCCTACTCCTAATTTCATTATGAAGCCTGAGGATAAGGTCTGTTTTTGAACCACAGGGATCCACCCCACAAGCTTTGCACAGTTTCTTGACATCATCAACCTGTAAAGTTTAAAAAAAAAAAAAATAAAAAAAAAAAAAAATAAAGTAAAACTATGATACATATTCACACAGACAACAAATATTACAAATAATCCTGACCTTCATTTTCATGACTTCCTCGAGAAGTCTGTCTTCAGTGATGTCTAGCTCTGCCTGCTCCTTTGTTTTTGCTGGGCGGTGTACTTTTTCCCACTCTGTGTTTAAAACCACATCAGATTTCCGAGTTTCTGGTCCAATCCACGGTGCCCAAAAACCATGCTGTAATATTTTATTTTTTATAACACTTACCTTCATAGACACATGTCAGTGTCACAATCTTAGCTTTTGCTGTGATGAGGATGGGGTCACTTAGAGGCAAGTTATAACCACATTCAGTGCAGAACTTTTCTGATGGCACAATATGCTTTGGTGGGGGAGGATCAAACACTCCTCTGCAAAGATTTTCAGGAAAATTTGTTGGATACTGTTTTTTATCCATGATATACTTTAAAATTCTCCGCAAAAGTTCTTTCCCAAGTCCAAGCGGCTTTTCCATCTTTTCCTTGTCATCTTCTTGATGACCATCCAAGTTATCTTCTTCTGTTCCAGTTGATTTGACACATTTAAAAAGCTGTCCATTAGTTTGAAAAAGGAACCACTTTGCGACATACTTATGTGGACAAGACATCCGTGCATTAACACAGGGACAATGCCAGCTGTTTCTCTGGGCATCATACATAACCATCACCCTTCCCAATCGACTGTAGTATGATGGTTTGTTCTCCAAGACAGACACATAATGCTTTTTGGGTGGCCCAATTTTAACACCCACAGCAAGTGGAGCACTTTGGTCTGTTGCCTCCTTTAGACGAGCAAGACACATCTCTTTCTTGTTTTCTGTAAACCATCTTTGCTTTACAAGCTCACTCAGTGTGTCCTCCTCAAGATGACAGGTGTTTGAGGGAGTTGAACAAAAGTCAAGTGACCTTAAGTGAGAACATCTAAATGCTTGATGCCCACTCCTACCTGCTACATCATAAAACAAAGAGCAGTCATCCATCTCGCATTCACTTGGACCTCTCAGCTTTTGTTTAACATGAACAGGAACAGGTGGCCCACAGAAATTTTTGGCAACTGCAAAAATACCATTTCTTGCATCAATACACTGGCTGGCAAGGTGGCGATCGGCACACATGTCATTTTTTTCAGTTATATGCTTTCTTTGTATGTGTCGTTGTAAATTTTTCAAGTATAATGTATAATGTTCAAGTCCACATTACATTTAGGACAGGAAACTTTTTTTTGACTTGATTTATGTTGTCCTAGCTTCTGCTCCACCGATGGTAGACCCCAGTTTTTCTGGTTTGTGGTAGAAGGCTGGTCAGTTGGTCCAGAAACTATTATGGGCTGCTGGTCCCTCCGCTCACTGGCCACTGCTGATGGCTGGTCAGTTGGTCCATGAACCAGAGTGAATGACTTTTCCCCCTGGTTATTAGCCACAGTCCTGGTGGCTTGTCCACCTGCACTCTTATCTGCTGTATGAATAAGCAGGTGTTTTGTGAAGTCAGTCCGACGTATTACTGTTTTGTCACAGTAACAACAGTGGTAGTGCGCTGTTTTGCGACACAAGAGGTGGCATTTATAGACTTTGAAACCTGAAATAAGTATTATTAAAAAAAGTTAACAAATTTCAACTTTTGTCAAAAATGATTGAATACGATCTCCTATTCATAGTGAATATAACAATAATATTTTGGTCAACTTACACCCATGTACTACCACCCAAGATAAATGGGACTGAAGGTGGCCTGTTGCCTGGAAATTCTCATCAAATTTTATATTGCCCTTAGGACAAAGCGGACAGTGAAATTTTGTGCACTTGAGGCACTGGTATGCCTCAAGAGTGTCCTGCACATCTTTCACTGATAAGTGAACCTAAAACACAATAACATGCGTTTCACATTTATTTCACTGATTATTATGAGTAATACATTTTATAAAATAATTATGATATTAAAACAAATGTTTCAATTACATTACATTGTGGATTACGCAGAAAAAGCATAACTACAATGAAAACAAGTTTTAAAAGAAATGCATGGATTGTACAATTAAGTTAGAAGTTGTATTCTAATATCAAATCCATTTACAAAACGTTTAAGACATTTACAATTTGAAAATCAATGCAGTCCTAAAACGTACAAAAATTACACTGCCACAATACCTTATTATGTTCTTCAGAATCCATAATCTGGAGAGCAAATTGTAGAAATGGAATGCAGAAAAGATCTTGTCATGCAAGTTACAGATTTTGTAATTTGTGTGCTACTAAAATAAACTACAGAAATTTATTTGGATACACTTTACCCTTATTCTTTTTTAACAAATCAAGACTAAAAACAGTGTACAAACGCCATTATGAAATGGTATTTTTCAGAACTTATAATGCTTTTTCACAAAACTAAAAACTGTACAATATGCTTACCCCTTCATCTCAACGTCACGCGTGAAAGCGGTTTTCTTCTTTGTTTTCTGATGGATCGCAAAAAAAAACTTACACATTAACGCCACCAACCGTGGAGCATAAACCAATAGCTACTACAACACAGGTGATACTAAATAAACCAATCAAAATCCTCTGGAAGTTTGTACAGCCCACTTGCGGCTAAAGCTCCACCCACTTGCTGCTAACCCACCCATTTGCTGCTGGCTCCGACCTCCGTTTATACCCTACTCGGGTAGTCCGATAGACTTCTATAGAACTCTGAACTGGAGCCTGCGGCGTTGAAATTTGACGTCTTGGGTAAGCATAACGCAGCCCGTTGTCTGCGATGAATGGGTCGAGACTGCAATAAATACAAAATTAAAAGGAATAGTCTACAATAAATGATCTATGCCAGGGCTAGTCAAATGGCAGCCCCCAGATTATCTTTATCTGGCCCTCCAACTAGTTTTTGATGTTTTAAACCTCTCACAATCTGATATCAAAGTGCCCTCTGCGCAAAGGTTTAGCGCGTTCATAGGCAACAGCATTCAGCGGTGAGTTTAACAACGCAGGTATAACGGCATTCAGAGGTGAGTTTAACCAAAACAGTGCCCAACTGCAGGTAAAACGGCATTCAGAGGTGAGTTTAACAACACTCCATGGCACGTTCAAGTAAGCATTTAAGCGTTTTCTTGTCATAGGTAACGTTAAGTGACACTGCTTTAACTAGAGCATGCTGGATAACGTATTTTTATCGGAGGTTTGTTGATGTTAATAAATATATAATACGCTACCATTGTGTTCAATTAATCAAAGTTATATTTATTTATTTATTTATTTATATTTATTAAATCCTCTTAATTAATAACGCTGACGTCACTGTATGGGGCGATCCCAAGGTCCATTGCGATTTTCCACTTGGTAAGTATAAGAGTTAATTAATAGAGATGGATACTATTCTTAAATGTACACATCAAAAACTTTTGAATCAGGACAATAAGTTGTGTTTAGAACCTTTAGACGTGTAAGGTGGCAATTTTTTCTTATGACGGTAAATGATATTGAAGATATCTATGATAATGAAGACATTATTAAAACATATAGCTTGCTAAACCACATGTGCAGGCTAGCAAAGTTAGCTAATCAAATACTCTGAAAGTACATTTTTGTCGCATATAATCATGCAAGGTACAATTATAGGGGAATGTAAGATTTCCAGTGTTACATTAGCCCACAACTATTATCCAACATTATAAATGTTCAGATGAAGAACGGTGTTGCCAGATTGGTTTGTTTTACAGCCCAGTAATTGTTTAAAATCCACACAAAATTATATAATAAACACCCAAATAAATCTATAATAAACAATACAGATTAATTCATAACTACAAACTTGTGGCTCATCACAAGTTTTCAATTTGAAATAAAACAATTAATGTGTATAATTAATGTAATAAGTATAACTTATTGACTGATTCATATGTATATATATATATATATATATATATATATATATATATATATATATATATTTAAAAGCTCTGCTGTGGCTTTGGCTTTTTTTGGCGAAATAGAGCAAAACTTATATTATTTATTTTTTTGGCTAAAATGTAATTAACAATATTAACTTATTGTTTATTAAACTGTATAAAATCAATATCACATACACTCTAGCCCATTCTGGCAACACTGATGAAGAGAATACTGGTGTAAAATGTTCAAATCTGTTGTTGTTTTTTCCTTTAGGTCCTTCAAATTTGGCAGCTTCAATTTCATTTTATTCTAACCCCACACCACATATACATACACACACACACACACATACAAAGGCACTTTTAAGAGCCACGTCCGTCTTGTTAACCTGTACTCATCAGTGTCTCTCTCTCTCTCTCTCTGTTTACACATATATATTTGTTTATATATCTGTCCATCTCTTTGTTGTGAGTCTTTCTGTCTGTTTGTTTTTGTGTATATTTGGTGTCTAGTCATGACAAGGCCCAAATTCAGGCCCTGCCCTTCTTGCCAGACTCCCAATCAGGCAAGCAGGAAAACTTGCCATGTCTGTTTTGCAAGCCTGTCCACCAAAAAGAAAATTAAAGAAAAAGTGGTGTCACTGGATAGCCAATGGGGGAAATCTGTCCTTAAATGCAGAAATGCTGGGCGTATAATTGATTCTGCCAGTATTGCAGTAAGTAAAAGTGTTAATATTTCACAAGTTAGTGTTACGTGAAGTGAAGTTGAAAGTGTTTTTCTCATACTGAATATCAGACAAGTACCAATGTGATCTGGCCTTTAAAAACATAGTCTTATTATTTAAAACATAGAAGAATCCATCTTTACCTATAAATTGTGCTAAAGAGAAACAATAAGTTGTGTTCTGTCAAGTAAGTAAGTCATGATGGCAATGGCAGAAACTGCAGGAGTACCTCTGGCTTTATCTGAAACCGGCCATTGATTGTATACAGTTCATTATTCAGTAATGTTTCTTCTAAAATAATTATAATGAAACAGGTTACGACACATTTTCTTGCATTGTACTCCAACTCCATTAAATGTCCTTAAATTAAAATTGCTTTATACAGTACTGATGTTTCGAATAATTCAGTGGGTTTGTTTAACTAATGTGTTATTACTGCTTTTGTTCATTTCAAGTGAGTAAACTTGAAGCTGTGGGATACAAGCCAATTTTATTTATTGGGAAGCCAGATAAAAGGGCTTCGAATAAATGGGTTGCAGAAATAATTACTAGGGATGAGCGAGTACAGCATTATCTGTATCTGTATCTGTATCTGTTAACCATATGAAGTATCTGTATCTGTATCTGTACTCGGACTGGGCGGGGCCTAACCCGGAAGTGGACGGGATTTAACCCAGAAGTGGGTCGTGTTGTCTTGAAATGGGCGGGGCTTTAACCGATATGTTATTTTAAGCATGCAATTGATATGGGTTGATCAGAAATTGTTATATTTATTGCTGATTAGAAAACTGTTTACATGACAGCATCAGCATTGAGCTTCAGATCAATGGTTTTGATCACGATAACAAACGAACTGCAGAACAAGTTTTGCAACAATGAGTACAACACATGCAGTTGCAATTATGAAGTAAAATGTAATGAACAAGAGGTTTCATCTCAACTAGGGCTGGGTGATATGGACCAAAAGTCATATCCCGATATATTTAGGCTGAATTTCGATATACGATATATATATCCCAATATTTTTTTATTTTTCATGTTTTATTATATAAAAAAATAACACAAAGAAAAATAGTGGCATTTTGGGGTTAATATGGAAACGACAGTTACCATGGTGAATAGGCTACACAATACTAACAAGAACTGTTAATGAAACATGGAAACTGCTCCTGGTGAATAGAATGAAAATCATACTTTTATTTCGTGTAATTTAGAACGTAACGGCGTTGCATGCTCGTAGTTTCTTTTGCTCTTTATATACAGTGAGGCGATACACAGCGCGCGCCGCCGCATTTGCGCGTGCAATTGAGTGTGCGCTACGACTACAGTATAACGGCTGACAGGACAAGAAAGTCCGTTTTTCTGAGGTGAAAGACTTTATTTCATGTTATAACATAACGTGCTCTAAACACGCACGCAAAGTGGAAAAGGAGGGGCGGGGGGCGCGGGGAGCAGTGCAGAGAGCTCCGGGTCAGCAGATTGCTTGGAGCAAGGATCACAGCGCAAATTTGAACTATATCGTTATGCGATATGGTCTAATTCCATATAGCATTTAAAAAAATATATATATTCTTTATATCGATATATCGCCCAGCCCTAATCTCAACATAACTTTCTTTTTTTTTTAAATCCGAGCACAGATATTGACTCGTATTACTCGTATAATACTCGTACTCGACAAAAGTGCTTTATCCGTACCGGATACTCGTTTCAGCCGAGTATCCGGCTCAACTCTAATAATTACCCATCTGCACCCCACTCCTGTCACTAAAATTCTTTTGGAGAAGATGCGGAGGGCCTATGAATTTATCTTGACAAAATGTAAGTAATGTTTTGGTTTAGAAATTATGAATATTTAGAATACATCTATATTTCTTTGTTAATATGTACAGATTTTAAATGAAAGTAAACTTGTATTATAGCAACCTCCACAGCACAGCAACCAGAAAGTCAAACCGCGGAGGAGAGTCAAACCGAGGAGGAGAGTCGAACTGCGGAGGAGAGTCGAACCGCGGAGGAGAGTCGAACCGCGGAGGAGAGTCGAACTGCGGAGGAGAGTCCAACCGCGGAGGAGAGTCAAACCGCGGCGGAGAGTCGAACCGCGGAGGAGAGTCGAACTGCGGAGGAGAGTCAAACCGCGGAGGAGAGTCAAACCGCGGCGGAGAGTCAAACCGCGGAGGAGAGTCAAACCGCGGCGGAGAGTCCAACCGCGGCGGAGAGTCAAACCGCGGAGGAGAGTCAAACCGCGGAGGAGAGTCCAACCGCGGCGGAGAGTCAAACCGCGGCGGAGAGTCAAACCGCGGAGGAGAGTCAAACCGCGGAGGAGAGTCAAACCGCGGCGGAGAGTCCAACCGCGGCGGAGAGTCAAACCGCGGAGGAGAGTCAAACCGCGGAGGAGAGTCCAACCGCGGCGGAGAGTCAAACCGCGGAGGAGAGTCAAACCGCGGCGGAGAGTCAAACCGCGGAGGAGAGTCAAACCGCGGCGGAGAGTCCAACCGCGGCGGAGAGTCAAACCGCGGAGGAGAGTCAAACCGCGGCGGAGAGTCAAACCGCGGCGGAGAGTCAAACCGCGGCGGAGAGTCAAACCGCGGCGGAGAGTCAAACCGCGGCGGAGAGTCAAACCGCGGCGGAGAGTCAAACCGCGGCGGAGAGTCAAGCGGCGGAGAGTCAAACCGCGGAGGAGAGTCAAACCGCGGAGGAGAGTCAAACCGCGGCGGAGAGTCAAACCGCGGCGGAGAGTCAAGTGGCGGAGAGTCAAACCGCGGAGGAGAGTCCAACCGCGGAGGAGAGTCGAACCGCGGAGGAGAGTCGAACCGCGGAGGAGAGTCGAACCACGGCGGAGAGTCGAACCGCGGAGGAGAGTCGAACCGCGGCGGAGAGTCGAACCGTGGCGGAGAGTCAAACCGCGGAGGAGAGTCAAACCGTGACTCTCAAGGAGTCTGAGACAGAATTTGTTCTTGACCTTGTTCCTCTGTCTTCCCAACTCTCTCCAACCTCTCTCTTTCCTACTTCCTCTTCTACTTTTACAACTATTCTTCCTTCAGTTTCTTCCCCACCTCCACTGTCTTTGCGACAAATGAAAAGGACAAACACCTCTACCTCTTCACACTATTCTGCCTCTATCTCTCCTCCATCTGCCTCTTCTATTCCCACGTCTTTGAGTCCGGAGGGGCCACGTGTGAAGAACAGAAGAAAAGGTAACTTTTTGCATAGTACATGCTTACTCTACACTGTTAATAAATTTGCTCCCAGTCACAGTTGACTTAATGTAAATTAGATGCATCGGCTTACCGAATCATTGGTAGCCAGTTCACAGTATCTAGTTATTTAGCTGTGGCCAATGTCCAAGGGCGGTGGTTAATGTCAATCCCTGACTTAAGCTAAGAGGACTTTGGGAAAACCAATCCTGTACTTTTTGCTTGATTGACATAAACAGGGACAAATTCACTTTGACATGAATGGAAAGGACTGCATATCGCCTCACATGTGAAATTATAAATATGGACTGATTCAGCTACAAAGCATGGCATTCATGGCTTAATAAGCTTTCCTTGTTTTTTCATTATTTCAGGTTGCCGAAAATGTAGTAGGCAGAAGGTGTTCCTTTTTGATCGTATAACTGGGGAACGGATAAATGAGGTAAAATATGTTCTGTTAGGCTGCTTTCTTATCTCAATGACTGATTCTGACCTTTCAAAGATAATACAACAATCTGTTATGCCCTATTCATTGATTGCTTAAACAGTTAGAATACTTCTTACTTGTGTTTGTGTGTGTAGGGGAAAGCCGAATTGAGAGTCCACTGGTTGCCTTACACTGTGTGGTAAGTTATGTTTTATTAATTATTTAATTCCATTGCAATGCAAATTAGTCCATTCCATGACTAATACAATGTAGGCAAAGTTCAACTGGTTTCTTGCAAGCAGCATGGAAGTTCATGTCAGTGTTGTCTGTGGCAAGAGAAAACTCCCTGGTCCTGTAGTTGATCCAGTCAGTAAATCATCCTCTGAGGTAGTCTTTAGAGAAACTGGAATGAGGTCGATTGTCAGTACTCAGAAGCAAATAACAATGAGGTAGAGGCATTTGGAAGAGCTAGATCCATCAGGTAGGCCCTTGTAACCTTTAGGACATGCATTCCGATGATGAAAAATGATGGAATAGTCTTCCGTGCATTCCAAATTCAGACACACTCTCTCAGTCCAGACTAAAGACAAATATCTGGACTGTCTTTAGTCTGGACTGAGAGAGTGTGTCCTAATTTGGAATGCTCGGAAGACTATTCCATAATTTTAAAGACAAATGGGAGAATGATCTACCTCCTTGTCTTCATTTAGAATATTCTATTTGTAATATCCTGGAATTTTGTGATTAACACAATGGATTATAGGTAATGAGGAGCTGGACCATTCAGTGCTTTCTGAGTAATTAATAGAATTCTAAAATTAGCTGACAGACAGCCAATTTATGGACAATAAAATGGTCCTGATGTGATCATGTTTTCTGTTTCTAGTAAGTACTCTAGCGGCTAGCTCTAGCTCTGAACTAGCTTATTTATTGAGACTGCAGGACATCCACTCGGTAATGCATTACAAAAGTAGCAGTGATTCATGCACACATAAGTTAATTTTTCAGCATCTGAAACTCTTATGTGTCATAAGTTAGTTTTTCTAAGATGGAGAATCCTGTTGTATGTGCTGGAAATGTTATTTTCAAAGGAACATCAAACATAAGATCTGTGTTCTAAACTGTTGTAGATGACATAACATTTTCCTCATCCCACTAATGACAACTTAATCCCTCAGGTTATCAGAAACATTTTGAAATCAGTAAATTTGGAAATACATGGCTTTCAATGTACAGAAACTGAATGGAAAATTGTGTAACTAGAGCTGCCAGACAATTGTAGTTTAGGAAAAAGTACCATATTTTCCTGTGAGATGCAATGTTGTATAAAAAAGTGCTAAATGAAAATACACCAATTAAGTCCAAGTACCTCAAATTTGTTATTAAGTAAATTGAGTACATGTACTCAGTTACATTCCACCACTGGGCTTAACCAGAGTTAATGCTACTTTAACAAGCATCAATACATTTCAAGAAACTATCTAAATTTAACCCAACAGTGATTTTTTTTTTTCCTCTGTGTTCTAATGAAATGTTGTGCACTTATGATATTTTACAGTGGCAAAACCTGGGATGACACATGGGAGCCTGCCAGTGAATTCCTACATGTTATGCCCTTCGCTGATTCAGCATTCTTAGAAATGCTTAGCAGGACAGTCCTGGTGCCGCCATCTTCATTTCTTCAAATGAAAAAAAGACATCTGTGGCATAAACTGTGGCAAATTGAAGGGTTGCAGGCCAGTAGTCACTTCGGTTTAGGTCAGCGAATCCAGCAGTCCAAGTGGCTTGGCAAGCCTCACAAATTAACTCTGGCATGCTTAGATCATGTCGTCCTGGAAATATCAAAAACACATCCACTGTAATGTAAACCTTAGCTGATTAATCAGGGTTTGGGTTCTTTGTACAATTTATACATTACTTTGTATACTTCATATATATATTTTTAAGTTTTATATCTATGTCAAACGTGTAGGGAGTCGCGTATGGATAGATATTTATTTTTAAGATGCTTCTCAAACAGGACAAAATAAAGTTCTTCACATTCTTACCATTCATTGTGACCACAGCAACAATCTTTCCTGGACTAACCCTCAATGACTCTGGTGAACAACCACAGATTTTGTCAGGCATCTCCACAGGTACAAGCCGGACTGAAAACACAGAGTATCCACATACATTCAAGATAAAACAATAAGAGACAAAAAGGCATAATTTAAATAATAAAGCTTATGAGCTTAACTATTCTGAGAATGAGATATATGTTGTACACACAAACCAGAACTTACCACAATGGGAAAGAGCCTTATCCACCACGAAAGTCAAAAAACCAGGAGCCATGTTGGTTTGAAATCCTCCAGTGCTACCATGCCACATACCTCCAAACCCAGAAACGCCACACAAACAATGTCTGTCAGTTCAGAAGAACAAATGGACATGTGGCACAATCTTTCTGAGGTACCACCAATGCCCAGCTGTGCACCTAAACAGTCTCCTGGACCACAGCTCATAACTGATGAGCTGTATTCTCCAATACAGTTATGTCAGTTGTTCTTCAGCAAAAGTGTGGTTTTGGAGATCGATCATATCGAATACAAATGCACACGCAGAAAAATTGTCTAACTCTGAGCAAAAAATACAACTGGCAAACTCTCACCTTGAACGAATTTAATGGATATTTGTCTCTGATCATTTACATGGACCTTGTAAACTGAGTGATAACTGGTCAAAAAGCTGGGTTTTAGTTTCCCACCTTCAGTGATGTCCCGGGATCATTTTTGGTCCATTTGATGATGCACTGATTAATACGACCCTCTGTACCAAATAAAGCCTCTCTACATAGACCTCATCACTGCCTGCAAGACATTTTACCAACCAAATCAACATCTCTCAACTGGTGAGAGGATTTTGGCAAACAAATTGCTCATATTGGCCTTAAGCAATATATGAAGGCCAAGCCCAATAGGTGGAGCTTTAAGCTTTTTGTTCTGGCTGAATAAATTACCAGATACACATGGAATTTCTTTGTGTATGAGGGGAAAAAGGCCACACGTAAGGGCCACATGTCCCTGTTAGGCTTTGCTCTGCTAGGCACTGTATACAAACTGTATGTGGACAATTTTCAAGACCTTTTCAAAGACCAAGCAGGGCTACAGATGGGTGCATGTGGCACAATCAGAACGAGAAGGAAGGGCTTTCCACAGACATGGGAAAATGACATGCCCAAAAAAGCTGAAAGGGGAACCATCATATGGATAAGGAAAGATGGCCTTTTTTTGTTAAATGGATGGACACATGGGAGGTGGTCATGTGTTCCTCAATGCATAAGGCATATGGAGGACAAACTGTCAACAAGAGAGTGATGGTGCACCAGGGTCAGTGGATGAGGAGGACCATTCCTATTCCTGAGCTCCAGTACAACAAGTACATGGGAGGAGTTGATCTGTCCGATGCACTGATTGGGTTCTATAATCTGCTACATAAGACCCGGAAGTGCTACAAGAAGCTGTTTCAGCATCTCTTGGACATTGCAATTGTTAATGCATTCATCCTGCATAAAGAGCAAATGAAGGCCAAGCGTTTGCTGCCACTGACGCAGAAAGCATTCCAGGAGAAGCTCACAAAGAAGCGTCTTGAAGCAGCCCAACCAGACACAACTCAACACCAGCCTTCACAAATGTACAGGCCTGCATATGTACAAGAAGATAGCACTTTGGGACGGAAAAGGTGTGTGAGGTGCCACAATAAAACAATACGTTTCCTGCACAAACTGTAACATGGCACTTTGCTTCCAGGACTGGCACACAAGCTCAAAAATCTAGGGAGGAAAGAAATATTGAGTCTAAGTGTTTTTGATGTTGCTTATAGAGTTTTTGACAAAAGAAAATGTGGTAACACTCTGTGATGCTAATATACACAAATAATTATAAAGGTTCATATTGCCTCACGATTCACACTCTTCATCATTTCATAAATAATTGTTTTTTATAGTTATTATAATGTTATATATCTGATTTGCAGTAATGTTTGTTTCATTGTGGTGTTTGTGGATGTAAATACAGGGATGCAAACACATGTATGGTCAAAAAAGAGAGAGGTAATCGAAGCCCTCGGCCCGCGGCAAATATCCAGATACTTACATTGCCACCAACCCCTGCCATCCCCGGCCCACCCCTATAGGCACATAGAGTAAAATGAAATTCTGAAAACTATATCTATCACTACTTCTTACTTTACTCCTTCCTCTTCTTCCTGAAAACAATTTTACCTGATGATTTGAATAGCTCTTTTTGTAAAGAATTAATCATTCTAGGGTGATTAGGGTAATTTTGTAGGGTAGGCCTAGTGCATCTGCATAGAAAATAATAAACAAATTACAAGCATATATAAATACAAAAGAACAAAAATACACGTGAAATCCACGTGATATTTCACGTGTATTTTTGTTCTATTGTATTTATATATGCTTGTAATTTGTTTATTATTTTCTCTATGCAGTGCTTTATGTTTTTCAGGTAAATAAACTGTATTAAGTTACAGACATTGAATAATCAAAAGTAAAATAATACTGCCTTCACTGTATACATTAAATATGATTCATATAATTAATACAGTTTAACTTTAGCTACAAAAGTGATTTTTCTCTTTCTCTTTTGTTGTTTGATTATCTTTGGTGACAGTAACAGCTGCAGGTATATTGGGTTGCTGTCCCTTTAAGACGAATGCACGCATCTAATACCGGTAATGACACGCATCCTTGGGTGCTTCTCAAAATCCCTCCTCGTCTCCTCTCTCCTCCGTCCTCCATCCTATGACCCGGAAACCGATCGAGCACAGCCATCTTGAAGGACATCTCAATTCTCTAATTGCACCGCGAGGAGTCGAGGATCGAGGAGTTAGGAGGCTTCCTGAGGAGTCATGAGCGAGGATACACAGGTGGATCCTATGCGGAAGAGTTTTATCGACTAAAACGTGACGCACGTATAAATTCTCCTCCCCCTTCACATCGGTCACAATCATTTTGATTTATACTTTACTTTTGCAGTTTATATAAACCACACACCTCACATATTTCAACAGGGTATCTTTCTTTATTATTATTTATTATGAATTTCTTAAATAAACAAATTTCAACAACATGAGGGCAGATCCTCTGAGCGCTGCTGATGACGCGATGAAGTGACGCTCGAGTGATCAAGAATTCCAATGTATAAAAAAAGCTTTCATTCGATCCCTCCGTCCTCGCGTCTTTTCCTTGCAGCCTTCCCTCGCATCCTACAGGGGGCGGAGCTGAGACGCGAGGAAAGGAAGCGAGGAGAGGAAACGAGGATGCACAAATAAGAATTGAGAAGCACCCCCTTTCTTTCTCTGACTGCGTTTACAAGGAAACTCGTTGAGACGCTTTGACTTATTTTTTCGTGCACATGTCTGTTCAAACACAAATAGATAAGAAAAAAAAGGGAATTAGGTGTTCACGAACTTCACGTGCTGTCTGCGACTGCGTGGCTCTGTGCGCCGACAGACCAGTCTACATTTATATGTTAAACATAAATATATAGGCTAACGTTACTGACAACAAAGACAACGTCGGCAGTATTGACGGCTAATAGGCTACAGAATATTTCGTTCTGTATTGACAGGTGCAATATTTGAAAATATATATTTTTTTTTTGAAAATTACAATTATATCTGCATTTATGTCAAAACCGAGAGATTTTCAAACATCAAAATGTCATTTATTAATATGTATTTGTGTCAAAATGACATATAAACATCTTTTCCTATTCTATTTAGCCTGGAAACACTTCCAACACGCTCGCAAGAAAAATAAGCGTCGGTTCTATTTCTAGCATGCACGCGTTTTTGGCGTGGCTCGAGACGTGCGTGTCACGCAGGCAGTGTGCAAGCTCTAACCTGTTGTTAACATGGGAGCCGAAATAAAAACGGACAAGCCACGCAGCCAGTGTGTAGCCGGCCGGGAAGTCGCAGCTCCGAACTCTGGTCTCAGGGAGAAATTTGATGCAGTGGCAGCAGTAAAAGAAACACTAGTGGTTCACGCTTGCGCGCATACGGCCGTTTGAGTGTTCTGATTTGCTTATTTCCTATTTACTTGTTTGGTGGAGGCAATCCAGAATTACTGTTGGTGAAATTATAAGCAGACCCTCTTAGACCCCCATCCCCCCCCCCCCCCCCCATAAAAAAACTCTTCGGATCTGCACGATTCACACAAGTCACCCAAACTGACGTGAAAAAAGCGGGAGGCGCCGAAAAGCGCGCTGTTTGCATCCCTGTAAATAGTTGTTTTTCACAACAACAACAACATAAAAAAACATGAATTGAATCAGTTGGAGAGTTTTATTGAACACTTGGCAAGTAAAATGTAAAAGCCAGCATGGTTATGTCTATTTGTCTTTTTTAAATAACTTATCAATTCCATTTTTATAATTAGAAGTATTTTGTGATTTATTGTGGTTTCTGTTCATATGCGTAGGTGTTATGTTCAATAAAATGACAAACCAAAAACACTTGCTCGGCTAAACAAAAATGCTACCTTTGTTCCAGATGCTATCGCCACACAATTTCAATCAATTCTATCAATTTCTCAATTCCTGTATCAGCAGTTCAGAGAGAAGCTGAAAGAATATTGATGAAGGTTGATCAGAGATTGATTAAGCATGTGAATGTGCACAAAGTATAGAGACAAAGGAATAGTTTGAAATTCAAAGAATTAACTTTAAGACTCCAGTTATGTGTGTCACCTAAGACTTTAGCATTATTCACAGCAGTACAATTAGAAAATCATTTTAAATAAAACTATCCAGAAAAAAAGCTTTCTTGTATGGTATGGAAACTTTAGTAAGGGTCACAGGTGAATCATCATTTTCGGAAGTACTCTTCTCATCTGGGCCGCTGTTGAACTCTTCTGGAGACTATTCCTTTGGTATGGTCACTTGCCGCTAATAATAAACAACCCCCGCAAACACAATTACAAAAAAATATAGACAATGTCTTTTCCCTTTGAGGCTGAGTTTTGTCAGGACTTCACTGGAACAGAACATCCACACAAGACACATTTCCATTTCATTATACAGTATAATACAAGAAGAGGGATTGTAAATACCATTGTTTTGGTGCTTTGGTTCAACGTGACTGTGCGAATGAATATTGTTATCTAATTGCTCATAAAACATTGACTACTAGCCTTAAGAGATATAACCAGCTTAGAAGAAAAGGATCTCAAGCTGATTAGCTGAAGACGTTACTGTAGCTTTACCCATTAATAGACACGGTACTTCCTTGAAAATAAATTCCAGCACAGCGCTATGTTCACCATAATGAAATGATCTTCACAATAGATAATGCTTTACAATCAACTCTGTTAGAGAGATACATGTCAATGTATCTGTTTGATTAAATACCTTACTCACCTGTTCCGAGCCACTTTTACAACATTTTAAATCCCTCAGTTTTTCGCCATCTCCAAAAAGCTAATGTTGATTCTTGTTTTATTACAAGCTCTTGCGTTCTCTTTTTGTCAGCAGACTCTCCTCTGTTCGGCGTATGTTTGAAATGGGTGATTCCCCAGAGGTTTGAGATTTAGCTTCTCCATGTCAACCTTTCTGGTTTGTTGTGACAACTAACGTATGCCACTCCCACACGGGTCAAAGTAGCCGGAGCAACTTTTCTGTATTTATGGATATGATGAGACACTTACGGACGAGTGACGCAAGTACGCAATTTCGCACGAAAAGCATCCCGCTTGGTCTAAAATATAAACACTTACAACGGGCTTGCCACAGTTAATTAGGGTAAGACAAAAACACATTTTGAAAGAAGGATTGATGTATATTGACTCGTTATTTAAATTTGAACAAAAAAGGTTACATAGTGCACATTTAATCTGAATGTTAAATGATTTACTTGTGAGAGTATTATTTGTGAGTTATGGATCTGAACATGAACATTGGCTCATTGAGGTAACTTCGGGCAATGCTTTTTCTTATGAGTCTGTAGATGAGATATTTGGTTGAAACTCTTCCCACATGAAGAGCACTGGTGCGGCTTCTCTCCAGTATGAACTCTCTCGTGATCTTTCAAGGACTTTGAGTAAGAGAAACTCTTTCCACAGTGTGAGCACTCATATGGTTTCTCTCCAGTATGAATTCTCTGGTGTGATTTTAAAGCACTGGATGTAGTGTAGGTCTTCCCACATTCAAAGCACATATGAGGTCTTTCACCAGTATGTACACGCTCATGCTGTTTTAAAGAGTGCATTTCTAAAAAACTCTTCCCACAAAAAGAACAAATGTGTGGCTTCACATCTACATGAACTTTAAGGTGTGCTTTTAAGCTAGATGCCAAAACAAATGTTTTATCACACTGATCACAGCTGAATGACTTCACTCCAGTGTGAGAGCGCAGATGACTGTTGAGAACGCTTTTGCGCTTGAAACTCTTTCCACACTGAGTGCATGTGAACGGTCTTTCTCCAGTGTGAACTCTTGTGTGCTCATTTAGGTGTCTTTTATGTATGAAACTCTTTCCACACTGAGTGCATGTGAACAGATTCTCTCCCGTGTGAATTCTCATGTGTCGCTTAAGGTCTGATTTATGCATGTAACATTTTCCACACTCTATGCAGGTGAAAAATCCTTTGAGTCCAGATTTTCCAGCTTGTTTTTGTGTGACATCCTCTCCAGTCTTTGAAACGACTGGATTTCCAGATTTTCCAGCTTGTTTTTGTGTGACATCCTCTCCAGTCTTTGAAACGACTGGATTTCCAGATTTTCCAGCTTGTTTTTGTGTGACATTCTCTTCAGTCTTTGAAACGACTGGATTTCCAGATTTTCCAGCTTGTTTTTGTGTGACATCCTCTCCAGTCTTTGAAACAACTGGATTTCCAGATTTTCCAGCTTGTTTTTGTGTAACATCCTCTCCAGTCTTTGAAACGACTGGATTTCCAGATTTTCCAGCTTGTTTTTGTGTGACATCCTCTCCAGTCTTTGAAACGACTTGATTTCCAGATTTTCCAGCTTGTTTTTGTGTGACATCCTCTTCAGTCTTTGAAACGACTAGATTTACAGATTTTCCAGATTTTTTGTGTGTGACATTCTCTCCAGTTTTTGAAACGACTGCATTTCCATCTTCATTCTTTAAATGACAAGGTATTTGAATCCGATGGTGTTTATCTCCAGTCACTTCCATCGAGTCTAAAAATCAACATATCAAATTCCCACAATTTAAAATAAAGGAGGACAAATGCAAAAAAAAAGAAAGAAATGTAGCTGAACAAGTTACATTTTTAAAAGTTGTTTTTAATTGTCAGTTTTCATGTAATGTTCCTCAGCAGTCATTAAAGAGAATTAAGGAAACCGTCTCAGGTTATGACTCTAACCATGTTTCCCTGAGAAGGGGAACAAGACACTGCAACTTGGATTGACGCTGTGGGAAAAGTTGACCGGTGTCTGAAGCACATGTGAACACACTCCAATATCATTGGCTGGCAACAGTCCATGACATCATTAGCAAAGCCCCCAGAAGTATAAGAGGGTGCCCATAATACACATAATCAACTTTTTATGTCTGAAGGAGACATGCAGGCAGGCCCAATGGGATGGCAATCAGAAGCTCTCATTCCCCTTCTCAGGGAACCAATGCCAGAATATGCACAAGCATAGTGGGTATAGCATACATTGACTACTTTACTTTAGCTGGAGTCCAAGCATCAACACAAGGTGGCGCATCCATAAAAAGAGGTACATATCACATCTAGTGGTAGCATCCCCTAACTCATTATCTCCCATAAATCTAGAAAATATTCCAGCTTCTATGCCTTCATAGCAAGGCAAGTCCTGGCCTATATAACATCGCAATCAAGCACTGCTCATCTGAAACAGACGATAGAAGAGTGGTTTCCGGTTCCCGTTTTGCCAAGAACCTGCTTTAATCCTGTGTCAAATCGGCCATGGTTGCTCTCATCACAAATGCATCTCCGTGGAAAATATAGCAACCAACGCCCAATTTCATTTGCCATGTGCTTTGTGGTACTGATGGCTAATTCTGCTGCAGGAGATAGTGCAACCTTCTCCAATGTGTGGACAGCAGAGGGAGCAGATTTATCCACCTCAACACTCTCTGCATCCAATTCCTTAGAATTAGACATTCCACATTAATAATGAGATTAGGAACCCTAATAACCATGGGTGGAGCTTCTCACAGAAACTGCATCACAAAGAATGCATTCAACTTGAGAGCTGAACGTGCTCCATTCAAACGTTAGATTATCTCACTAAGACTCAAGTGAGAACAGAGTCTGCTATCATCAGTGCATTGCTATTACTGCCTCCAACTTCCTCGAGCGCCAAACGTGCTTATGCAAACGCTAGATTACCATCCCTCGGGAGGAATCAAAGAAGAACAAAGCTCCTTACCACGAATGCATCATGATGAGGATATCCAGCTTCCTCGTGAGTCGGATGCACTCCACCGGAGTGTTTGTCTTACACGCGCATGCAAACAAGTGGAAGACAAAAGAGTTGATGACGTGTATTACGGGCACCCTCTTATACTTCCGCTAATGACTTTTGTCAGCCAATGAAATTGGAGTGTGTTCACACATACTTCAGACACCGGATACACTGATGACATTCCCCATAGCGTCAATCCAAGACACGGTGTTTCACTTCAAAAGGGAGCACCAACCTGTTTGTTCCTCTGAATCTCCATCTCTCATTCTGCAGGGTTCTTCCTCAAACTCCATATTTAAAATAATATGTCAGTTGTTTCTCCTGGAGTAATTCCTTCTGCTGTCTTCTTCACCTGTAGGAAGATGGAAATGGGGGTTATGCAAAACAAACTTCCATGTTCTGTTGAACAGGTTGCATCATTACTGCTTCCGATCCTTTGTAGTGCTTTATTAAATATAAAGCTAGTTTACTCAAGATGTCTTCAAAGGAGCTACCAAGGATGAGCATAACCGATGTCCAGGGGCGTCTGACAGATGTAATTAGATACCCGCTGATTTTACCTGCATTCAACAGACCTGTGTGTATTCTTGTTTGTGCTCTGAACAGAGGTAAAACAAAACATTTGCAACGTAAATAGTTGCAGTGTTGAACATTCTAGCCAATCATAGAGAAGTCTGTTGAGCACATGAATGCAGTGGCCAGTAAGAGGTGTTTATTTTAGTCAGGATCCCCTCCACCCAAATTGCCATAGTTTTCTTTCAGTGCGAGCTCACTTAGGTCTGAACGCACGCTAATCCTTTCATTATAACAAACAGTGAAGACTCAATATAACACACTACACTACCACACTGTTTCAGGAGTGACAACCGTGTATGAATAAGGGTGTGAATCCACTGAATTACCATTCACTTAGTCTCTCCTGAAACAGAGTGACTGACATAGTGATAACCATAGCAACAAAAATTATATGTAGGCTAATGTTTTTTTGTTCATTTTATTACAAAATTTTCACTTGATCTTTTTAAAGCAATGATTTCTTAATTGAAAAGGCTATATTCTAATGTTTTAATGCATTACTAACTTATAAATAAAGGTTGTAAATTGTAGTGAAAACAAAGCAGTCTTGGGTGTTTGGTGAGGTTCTTGTGTTTGGGTTCACTCCTTGGTTCTGTGACAGGGGCCCAACGTCCTTGCATCGATGTCCATCGCATATGAGAATTGATATCTAAAAGTTTCTTCTTTTTCTTCTTTTCATTAACACTCTCAGATATTAAAATTTAATAAAATGCCAACGAGGGATGCACCAATATGAAAATTTGGCCGATACCGATAATTATTTATATTCGAAAGCCGATAATCGATATATTGGCCATTAAATCTAAATCCAAATTTGTATAGTTTTTGTGAGTCTGATCACAAAAACAAAAATTAAACGCCATGTCCCAAGCACTTCAACATAAATCAAACATACAGTACAGTAGCCTAGTTTGAACCAGTGTAAGTTTTAAAGTTAATTTAACACTCCTGGCCAACTTTTCTTAAAAAAACAAAAAACAAAAAAAAAAACATCTATTGCCTTACAATCAAATTGTCATGGGAGGATGCAGGCAAACAGATGAAGATGAAGTAGAGAGTTCCAACCCGAAGTTTTAATCATAAGAGCAACAGGTAAAGCAACACACACTCAATGTAAGAATGACTGGACAACAAACAGAGGAAAAGGAGGAACTTAAATACTGACACAATTAAATTATTTGATCTTTGATCTATATATATATATAATTATTTACATTCATATATAAATATACAATTGTTAAATCACATGTTTAGATTTTATAAAATTACTGTGCAGATTTTTTCAAGAATGACTTTTTGCTGCTGATTTATACACTCACTAGGTTTAATAAAAAAAAATCCTAGCTAATTGAATACATTTATTTAATATTTAAAGGTGTTAACTGTAATCTTACTAGGGCTGTGTATTGGCAAGAATCTGGCGATACGATACGTATCACGATACATGGGTCACGATTCAATATATTGCAATATATTTCGATACTGTGCATAAGGCGATATATTGGGATTTTTTTAAAGTAAAATATATTAAAACTATTTTTAAAAAGACATGATGTGCATAAAAGTCAAAGAAGTTTACTTTAGGTAAACAATTCAGTACACAGAAAATCAAACTGCCAGTTTGGGATTGTGGTTCACAGGTTCTTAGTGAGCAAATTTTTATATGCTCAAGTAGGCCATAATAAAAGAAAATAGGTACATAGCCCCTGTCACAATACAAAACAACAACGTGAACTGGACGAAAATGAA
This sequence comes from Squalius cephalus, assembly GCF_949319135.1. Taxonomy (NCBI): domain Eukaryota; kingdom Metazoa; phylum Chordata; class Actinopteri; order Cypriniformes; family Leuciscidae; genus Squalius; species Squalius cephalus. Next base: position 9,085,733 of record NC_137128.1, on the reverse strand, counting down.
TGAAAGTGGATGAAAGTGAACAAAATGAATGTGTCATATATTGAAATCAAGTTTTATGTGATAAAAGATTTTAAAAGAACTGGACGCGCGAATGAGGCGAACCGCGCCGCGCTAAACGCCTCGTGCCGCAGGACCTCCAGACGCGCGTAAACGCGTCTTTGCATTGACTTAACATTGAAATCACTCGCGCCAGATGCTCTTTTCGCGTTTGGTGTGAACGATGCACGCGATTACATTTAGAAATAGACAAGCTTTGTTTCCAAATGCACCAAGCAAAGATATCCTATCAATTGTATAAACTTTTATAAAGCCAGCCAATATAATCACAATAAACACATCCAAAATGAAATATTTAACATATATACGCAACGTCTAATTTGTAAACAAAATGATTTACGCACTAAATCCAGCATAAACTCCGGCACAATTTGCATATGTTTAAACTCTCAAGACAGACGTCACATCCCGAACCTCACAGCAATTGGCTGCCGACTGCGTTTTTCGCTTGATATTTGTATAAAGGAACTGTCTAACTTTTTGACGCTCTCGGTCGCTCTCAACGCTTTCTCCGGTCCGCTGTCAATCCTAAAATGTCCAGTGGACACGCACCGTTATAGGCGAGCCTGGCGAGGACACTAGTGGTGCGTCTCAGCATAGCTATCTAGTGGTAGGGAATTAAACAACATAAACGTGAACCAATGTCTTACGGTCTTACCATGAATATTTTTGGACGTAAAAAAAAAAAAAAAAAAAAAAAAAAAAAAAAAATCGATATTGCGTTTTTGAAAATCGATACAGTATTGCAAAATAAAATATCGCGATACTCAGGTGTATCGATTTTTTCTTACACCCCTAAATCTTACACTGCAAAATGATAACTTACAAAGGAATAAATTCATCAAAATGATTTAATGAACGAAGCACACACACACACACACAAAAATATATATAAATACATACATATATACATATATAAATATAATATTATATATAATATATATACATACAGTGAGGAAATTAAGTATTTGAACACCCTGCTATTTTGCAAGTTCTCCCACTTGGAAATCATGGAGGGGTCTGAAATTGTCATCGTAGGTGCATGTCCACTGTGAGAGACATAATCTAAAAAAAAAAATCCAGAAATCACAATATATGATTTATTTGTATGATACAGCTGCAAATAAGTATTTGAACACCTGTCTATCAGCTAGAATTCTGACCCTCAAAGACCTGTTAGTCTGCCTTTAAAATGTCCACCTCCACTCCATTTATTATCCTAAATTAGATGCACCTGTTTGAGGTCGTTAGCTGCATAAAGACACCTGTCCACCCCATACAATCAGTAAGAATCCAACTACTAACATGGCCAAGACCAAAGAGCTGTCCAAAGACACTAGAGACAAAATTGTACACCTCCACAAGGCTGGAAAGGGCTATGGGGAAATTGCCAAGCAGCTTGGTGAAAAAAAGGTCCACTGTTGGAGCAATCATTAGAAAATGGAAGAAGCTAAACATGACTGTCAATCTCCCTCGGACTGGGGCTCCATGCAAGATCTCACCTCGTGGGGTCTCAATGATCCTAAGAAAGGTGAGAAATCAGCCCAGAACTACACGGGAGGAGCTGGTCAATGACCTGAAAAGAGCTGGGACCACCGTTTCCAAGGTTACTGTTGGTAATACACTAAGACGTCATGGTTTGAAATCATGCATGGCACGGAAGGTTCCCCTGCTTAAACCAGCACATGTCAAGGCCCGTCTTAAGTTTGCCAATGACCATTTGGATGATCCAGAGGAGTCATGGGAGAAAGTCATGTGGTCAGATGAGACCAAAATAGAACTTTTTGGTCATAATTCCACTAAACGTGTTTGGAGGAAGAAGAATGATGAGTACCATCCCAAGAACACCATCCCTACTGTGAAGCATGGGGGTGGTAGCATCATGCTTTGGGGGTGTTTTTCTGCACATGGGACAGGGCGACTGCTTTGTTTTAGGACAAGAAATGAAAACCAATGCAATATGATGAATGTCCAAAAGATGAAATCATTTTTGCTTTTTGATAATTTGATTTCTTTTTTTTTACACAGTGTGTGTGTGCGTGTGTGTGATTTTGGTTGGGTGACAGTTGTAGGTTACAGTTTGACAAAAGCACAATGTTGTGTTTTACACAAATATAAGTAGGCTAAACACTTTGCAGTTTTAATGATGTCCTGTATGAACAAATTGACGTTGATGTTATAATGACGAATGATGTTTTTATGTTTCCACTGTTCGATCGCGCCCGTGCCTCTCTCTCTCTGACACACACACACACACACACAATCTTGACATCGCAGCCTGTTCATTATGCTGCGTTGACACCAAACGCGAATAGAGCGTCAAATTCGCGTCTAGTTCTACGTTTTAAAAAATGTTAATCAATTTGCGCGTACAAAGCGAGCGTTTGAAGCGAAATAGACGCGCGTTCAGAGCTACGGCGTGGCTACAGATTAGGTGCGGTGCCCCTAAAGAACCCGCATATGTCTGCGTGTATCTAACAGTAGTTCGGCATTACATTAATTAATGTGCACACAGGTTTTATTTATTTTTATGCCGTGTATTCTCCGTGTAAATTCATGCACCGAACCGTGACGCCCGTACCGTTTCTGTTCAATACGAATACATATCGTTCCACCCCTAATAGGTATCGGATCATATTTTTTTTATTGAAGCCAAAATGTGTCCAAATGACGCACACTGCGTGCTTCTTTGGTACAAGCGGCTCTGGCTGTTGCTGAGTTGACTCCGACTCTGTGTTTGAGTTCTCCTCCATGTTGCTCCAGTGTCGCGGACTGGAGTCACGTGACTACACATGCGGTAATATGTTTTAAGGGGAAAGTACATTAACACACAGTGGGCGGAAATATTAATAGGATTAAAAAACCGAAATAACCGACTTGGTACAATTACGTCGGTTATATGCTCTGAATTTCGGTTTCGATTACTTTTCGATTAATCATCCAGCCCTACTAAGATTCCAATTGGCCAAGAGAAAAAGTGCTAAGATTTCGATTGGCCCAGAGAAATGTCAATTCTAAGAATTATCCAATAATGTTTCGCAATTCTAGCCTGCATGGCAGTTACTGTGAGAAACAATACCCCCCCCCTACAAAAAAAAAAACTCTCCGGTTCTATGCGATTCACGTAAATGACCCAATTGACCAAGAAAACGGCGATTGTCGCCGAAAAGCGACAAGTTTGCAGGTCTGTAATATGAATTAGTTTGTCTGAATTTTTCATAGTTTTTTCTTGTATACTTTTAAGTTCCATTTATTTGGATCAATCTCAAACCATTATTGTATTTTTATTATTAAGATGTCTGCACAAGAGTTAACTGTAATCTGGGCAAACATTAAACTTTGCTGAAATTAAGCATCTCGCTTTGGTCTACACTGGAAGTGTTCTGTTTGCTCTGCTAAACTATAATTACTAAAACTAAACCTGAAACTAAATAAAATAAAAACTAAATAGAAATGTTTGCAAAATAAAACTAAACTAAAACTAACAAACCCATTGATGAAACTAACTAAAACAACAAAATTGAAAACGATATTAAAATAAAAACTAATTTAAAAATGCAAAACTATCATAACCTTGTGACGAACGTAAGGTTAACTGCAAGGCTCGCACTCCAGCTTGCCACTATTGACAGAGACAAAAATGTCCATGAATACTTGTTTCCTAATTGGAAAACACATGGCTTATTGCAATAATGAAATCACAAAGGCTGCGATAATTTTTTTGTTTCATGGACAAATTGTATTGTCTGTACCACCAATCCCCCAAGAATCAAAGGGAGCTCAGTTCTGCCGGCTCAGAATTGGGATTTGTGGTTAACAGGATTGGCAGAGTCCTGAGAGTGAGGTGGGTTGCCTCATCACACAGAGCAGCGAAGGCAGTGTGGACAATGCATGAGGCGCTTTATGCTCACTTCTGCAACGCCAGTCATGATGCTGAACGCAGTGCAAATGAGAGATGCATGTTTCAGGGTCTTGCAACAAAGCTCTCGTCAGGGGACTTTATAAAGAACATGAGTCTCATGCTTGATGCTTTGGAGGAGCTTAAAGATTTATCTGAAAGTTTGCAGTCAAGGGACATATCATTATCTCGAGCTGTGCATCTGGTTGAGAGAGAGAGGTTGATACTTTTTTAGCCATATATCGAGATATTTTTTAAACACGATATGGATTTTGACATATCGTATATATCGATATATTGTTTATATTTAATTCTGATTTCGCCACTTTGCTTGTTTGCCTTCTCTGTGCTGTGTGCTCGCCCCCGCCTCCTTGCTTTTGTTCCCCCTCCCCTCGCGTGTTGTCTCATTCAACATGGCGGCGCCCGCAACCAGCCCGGAGACTACAGAACTCGTCTAAAAAAAAAAAGGACAACTGGCTCCATTATATGGAGATTAGGGGTGTAACGATACATGTATTCGTATTGAACCGTTCGGTACGAGGCTTTCGGTTCGGTTTTCGGTACGCATTTTTCCTGCCGACCAAAATTTCGTTATTTCAAATGTAGGCGCGTTGCGTGTGGCAAGCGCGCTCATAATGTAAGAGACGCCGGCGCGACCACAACATTGTCCGACATCAAATGGCAAACGTAATGCAAGCGGAACGAAACTGCTCGTTATTGTGTGTAGTGATCGACCGATATTGATTTTTTATAACCGATACCGATTATTTGCATGTTTATGTGCCGATTACCGATATGCAGAACCGATATTTATTTACTGTTATACTTCTGTTTTTTACACAATTATTACAACACAATTTTATTTATAACAATCACTCCCTCCTTGCATACATAAAAAAAACTTTATATTTATACACAAATAAATAGAGGGGTCTGAGTCCAAAAAATAAAGTGCACTGTTACTAAGTGTCTTTGTTTAAAAATAAAAGCTTTGATGAGGTAAAAAATAAAGCACAAAAATGATTCTAACATATATTCAAAGATAGTTGAGTGATGTATCTTTAAGTGGTTCCACATGTTGGAGGTATTGTTTGTATTGTATTTTGTATTGAAATGTAATTTATTTTAAACAGTTTTAGAAGGTTTATGTGCCGTTTAATAGGTTTAAAGAGTGAGGAATAATTCACTGGGTAATATTAATTCACTGAATAATATTAGCTGGAATATAACATTGTCAGGAAAGTAACAAACAAAACAGCATATTTGCATTTTCCAACTAGTATGTTATTAATGAAATCCTTTCTGACAAAGTACTGTTTATCTATGCATTTACACAGAACTATAACTTAGGCTACTCAACGCGATCGCGCGTGGAGATAATAAATAATTAATTTCCACAAAGCGGTATATTTAGATGTGTATTAGCGAAATAATTGCTATGTAGTAAATGATAATATAATCTAGGATGTTTAAACAAGATAATCTTGTCAAAAGTTTCATTCAGTGGCCGTGCTTGAGCATTCCTGGTCATCAACCCAGTGAGTGCTCAGCAATATGAATGAACGAACTTTTTTCTCGAGACTAATGGTGAGCAAATACAACAGATAGAGAATAAAATTCAGCGCTTTTATTTTCAACATTCACTCATTCATGTCTGTTTTATTTAATCCATATAAATTTACGTCTTTACTGGGGCAGGACATGCCGGATTTCGCTACGTGACTCCATGAGTTCGTCTCAATTTTTTAGAACCAAGCTGCATAAATAAACTATATCAGGCATTCATGTCTCAAATCTCATTTCTGCATGTCTGTTATGTTAAATAAAGTTGAATAATTAAAGCAAAGCAAGCAGAACATATGTTTTACCTGTGCACAGAGTTGTTGTTGACTGATCTCCTCAGACGCGGCCTGCAATGGCGGAATTCTCGAAACGGCCACAAGATGGCGCCGTTTATCGGCGAATCCGATATTACAAAACCGATACCCGATTATGGGAAAATGCTTAAATATCGGGAAAAATATCTGTAAACCGATACATCGGTCGATCACTAATTGTGTGGTTGACGGACCGTTGTTTATCAGTTTGGACCAGTGCAGCGCGAGCCGATCGTGATCAAGCGACACTGTTACTACACAGCGCTAAGAGATCCAGTAAAGAAAGCATTTGAATTCGCCACAGAAGTAATATTATCGCTGCTAGATCTAGTGAGAAACATTCACATTTCTCTATTTCACATTTCATTAACGGATCAAACAGCGCTGACATGGAAACCAGGAGAAACATTGTGCCATGAATGAACTATAGTGTCCACAGATCAGCAACATTCGCCATGGATTTACTGTAGTAACACAAACTGCAACCATGGAAGTTTGGCAGGAATAGTAGGCTATAATGCCTTCAAGTAACATTACGTCGGTTTTATTTTGACATTATGAATACAATTGCCTCAAATGTTAATCTGAACTAAAATAAACCTTTGTTTATAACTACTACAATATTACATTTCATTTTTTCCAAGGAGCTGTTTTGTTTTATATGCTCCTAAGAAGAGTCAATTATAGCTCCAGAATTGCTCGAAGTAAAAAAAAAAATCTCTGTGTTTTACGGAGAGGATGAGATAAGAGAGCTCTGTGACCTTTCTGTCTGACACCAGAAAAGCTAATGTCAAAGAGTCAGACACTTCAAAGGGCATCCAGAAATTCCTGTAATTGCTAAAACTGCAGGAGGCAGTGAAATCACTTGCTGTTAGCAGTGCTGACTGTGAAAGGGGATTCTCTGAAATGAACATCACAATAACACCACTAAGAGCTCAACTAAAATCCAAAAGGTGTCAGCACTGATGTTCATTTCTTTGGTTGGACCTCCTATGAATCAGGGGAATCCACAGAAATATGTAGGAAGAAATGGGTGCTCAAAAAGAGCAGGTGATCACACCGCCTGTCCACAAGGAGACCAGTGCAAATCAAGTCACAGTACCGGGAGCTATTTTGACTGGATGTGAGGATAGCCACAATATTTGGACCATCATACATTGTTGTTTTGTTGTTGTTATTGTTTCTTATGTTTTATGATACAGCAAAATGTTTGATTCTGCATTTTGACTTTGACTCTGCAATAGGTCTATCTAGGTTGTGATTAATTTCTGTTATAGTTGTCTTCAGCCATTTTGGTGTGTTAAATTTGAGACAGTTTTGGATGTCCCATTTTTATGTTTGAATTTACATTGTGAGAAGCAAGGTTGTGTTGTACATATTGTGGTGTTCAGCAATTTTAACATAGTATCGTCATCATATCAGTGTAGATGTAGATGAACCAAAATAAAACCATTAAAATATCAAGTAAATAAGTATTTAAATAAGAAGATTTTTGTGAGTTATCCGCGTACTGGTGTGCATGTAAACATGCTCAATATAATTACAGAGAGATTTGCAACGCCTAATTGAAGAGAACATGATGTTAATCGAGATTTTTTTTGTTTAAAGACCAAAAGATGTCCCGCTAAATTAAGTGGTAAGAAACAAATGTACTCAAATTTAAGTTTAAGTCAAATAATTGTTTATTCATGTTTTTAATGTCTATGAATAAATGTCATTATTATACAAATCTGTGATGAAGCCGTTGTTATTTGGTGCTGAAGAAATGTAAAATCTGGGTAACCCTGTGAAATTTAGTCCATTTTTAAACACAAATAAAATTTTATTTAAAGGGGGGTGAATTGCTGTTTCATGCATACTGAGTTTTTTACACTGGTAAAGAGTTGGATTCCCATGCTAAACATGGACAAAGTTTCAAAAGTTAAGTTGTACGTTTGAAGGAGTATTTTTGTTCCAAAAATACTCCTTCCGGTTTGTCACAAGTTTCGGAAAGTTTTTTTCGAGTATGGCTCTGTCTTACGTAAGATAGAGCGGAATTTCCTTATATGGGTCCTAAGGGCACTTCTCCGCGGCCGCGCGCGCACTCGCAGACCAGAGAGAGAAGAGAGCGAAAGCAGTACGTTACCTCAAAGCGCTATGCTCGGCTTTTAGGGAAGTCAATGTCACCAAAGAAGTGGGTTTTTGGTTGGCAGGGCAAGACAACCCTGCACAGATTCCCAAAGAACCCAGCGTTAAGGGAATAGTGGATGGAGTTTGTTTTTTCGAAGCATCAACGGAGGTTGTGCACGACTCTTTGTTCCCTGCATTTCGACGATGATTGTTTTATAAACAAAGCCCAGATCGACTTATTTGCAGATCGTCTAATGCTTAAGGATCGAGCAGTCACGGTGAGTAAACTACTTCAAATGTCTCTCTGTGTTGTTGTTAGATCAGTTAGCACAGCTATAGCACACCGCCCACACGGCCCGCCCCCAGCCGCTCGTTTTTTTCCGGAAAGACTCGGTACAGCCAATCTTTAACTTATAAATATAATAAAACTAAAGACGTTTTGGAGATATGAAGGATGCAATACTACTCTATAGGTACTCAAGATTAACAGGAGATTGAGTGAAAATGAGCATTTCACCCCCCCTTTAATCTTCCATGACGGTTGATATGTGCTCAGATTATTTTTTATTATTTAAACAATAAATAAAAACAAGATATGGTTTAGCCTATTTAATACTAATATGAGACCATATAATATTGTTTTTATTTATTATTAAATATGCAGTAGCTACATATATGTAAGAATAAACATGATGAACTGAGGTTAGGGCAAAGTTTGGTTTCTACAACCCAAAAACTAACGCTTTGTTTGTGTGAATAGACCTTATTCAGAGCGGGGCCATGACAGGTGAGGGAGAGACTTGCTCTGTTTTCAATGGCATAGCATAGGCTGTAAAAAGCGGTATAAAGCTCCTAGATCACTGATCATTTTCCACAGCTCATATTGTCTGGAGTTTTTTCTGCACTGAAATTTCTTATATTTGTGCAGTGTTTCGTCATCTGAGTAATCCAAACACCCACTGAAGAGATGCATGTCCATCCCTCACAGCCCCGCTTTCATCCCCGGGTAAAATCAAAGATGGCGCTGCCGTGAATAAGGTCTATTGTGCTCGCTGTTGCTCGTCAGTCGTCACACTTACAATCGCTCTCAATTATCCAGGTTTTGTTTCTTTAACTGTTTAGAAACAATTCAATTATTTGAGTTTATTTTTTATTTTTTACTAACTTTAACTTCTAACTCCTCTAGCTAATGTGTATGTTGACATTAGATTCATCGTTAAAAACAGGTTGCATTTGTTCATGGCATAAAATGAAAACTCATAATCTTAAAAAAAAAAAAAAAAAAATGTGAAAAACCAGTCAGTCAGTAACAAGTTTACGTTTCACGAGCGTAATCTACAACATCAGTCGGTTTATTTCGATTAATGTCTGAGTGATTCACTAAATCAACTGACTCGTTTAATCTTTTGGATTTAGATGTCTCCTAATAAATGATCAAATGAATATACTCACCGTCTGAAACACATCAGATTAGAGCAGAATGAACGGCTGTGTTCCACTTGTCATGTTTATGTTCCCTTGAATCCCTTCCCTCGCTCACTTCTCTTCTTCTTCTCATACACTCGGGTGTGTTTCAGTGCTTCGGTTGCATGAGCGCCTCTACTGGCGGAAACTAATCTCTATTACACTATCTCACCTTCATAAATTTGCTACAACCAAGATAAGATCTGTTCTCTTTTGAGATTATACCCAAAAAAATCATCTCACCAAATATTTGATTTGGGATAAAGATTCAAACTTTAAATACCTGCTAAGGAGTTTGGATTTGTTTTTACCTTCTGGACTCCTTCAACAGTTGTTTAATATAAATTTTGACTTAATTTTAAAGTTAGATGAAAAAAAAAAGTGAGCGTTATTAAGAGATATTAAGATTTACCTTAAAAACTCCAGAACTCCTGTTCTGTCGTGGCAGCTCAATGCAATGCAAGTAGAAGTTAATTGTCAGATTTAGATTTCTCTCAATAAAAATAAAATTAATGTCCCTACAGTCTGATAAACACAATGAATTAAATCAACATGGATTCAACTAGTACACAAAATCTGCTTAAAATGTGACAAGTTAACCTTGATTACTTTATTGGATTAAAATAAAAAAAAATATTAGTATATAATTTAAGATCTTAAATTAAACCTAATTGGCTATTTGAACTAGATAGGAGCTGTAAAACAAGTATAGGCTATATTTAACTGCTCAATGCTATTGCATTGAATTAATGTTGCAAAGTGATGTTATTTCAATTTTTGCACCCGCAATAATGTTGAAACAATGAGATTTCAATGAAAAATCAACAGTAATGTCACTAAATCAACGTTACATTATGATATATTGATTCTACATCACTGCTGTTGAATCAACATTGAAATGAACAAAAAAGAATATTGTTCGATCAATGTTACTGAATTGACTTCAGCTGATCAATGACACTATTGTCTTTTTAGAGCTGCTTTACAGTAACATTGAACTCTGTTTGCATTGAATCATTATTTTCCATCATTTTTCATTATTACTCTGCATATCTGCTTTGAAACAATCTGTATCGTATAAAGCACTATAGAAATAAAGGTGACGACTTTTGTTAAAACAAAATACAACTGAAATGTAATGTCAACATTAACAAACATGTTTGCTATCTGATGTATAAAGTTCATTTTGAAACAACATTCATATTTCATCTATACTTCAATGTCAACAAATTCCTGACCATTTCAAACTTAGGGGAAAACATTTTAAAATGAAAAGTCTGAAATTCTTGCAAGTTACTTGCACTTTAAGAAGTCTGTTAGATGTTGTTGGAACTTTGTTAAACGTACAGTGTTATTTTTTTCGCCCCTAGGGGTCGCTAACCTCTTTACAATAACAAAGGCGTAGTTTGATGACGCAACATTTGCTAAGAATTATGGATCTTGTCGTCAACGTCAAGCCGACCGATCTAATAATGTTTATGGATGACTGAATACATCAATGTTTTTATCATGACTGTGATATGAAGCAGTTCGGGATTGCTAAGAGACAGCTATCAGCTCCACACGCGACGCGAGTCCCGCGGATATAAAAGGCATTTCATTCTACTGAACTACACGCAACTCACAGGTCAGTTTATTAGACAAATTAAACTTGTAAGGGAACACAGCGCTGTTTCACTTGGTCTAACATTACACTATCACACTAAACTGCATTTGAATGTGTTGAAATGTATGTGTTAGTTTGTCTGTATGAGACTAGCAGTAAGCTAGATCAACAGTAGAATAACATACAGATCATATTCTAACATTTTATCATTGTTGAACTATATAACATTGATTAGTTTTATGTGAATGTGCTCACCTGTTTAATAAAGTACATGTAGGAGCGGTCGAAGTCTCGGACGTGGAGCTCTCGTTTATATACTGTCTATGGGAGCTCTCGGCATCTCGAAAACACCGCGCTGATATTGATTCTCGTTTTAGTTCTCCTTTTTTATCCAAAGTCTGCTTGCCATGGTCCATAATGTTTGAACGAAACAACAACAGCGTGCAGATAGACATTACAAACACAGTTGTCCACGTCTGTCGCTTTGGTTACTATCAGAGGGCTCTGGTTCATAGCTCTGGTTGCCATGGCAGTACGAGCGGAAACCAGGGACAACGCGGATATGACGCCATTGACGGCGACAAAACGGAAATAAAGAAACGGGACGTGTCTTTGAATTAAATTACAAATTTCTCCTGGTTTGAAAGTTGTTGGAAACAGTCGGGATAATGTAAGTACACAACTAAAAAAAATATATAACATAGATATAGTGATTTTTGCTATTTTTAAGGCAAAAAAGTTACATATTGTGCCTTTAAGTGGGAAAGTCCTAATAAATATTACTAAAGCAATAATAATTGATAAGGTACAAGCTTAAATCTTAAACCCAAATAACAACACTGTCTTTGGCCTATAAGGGCTGAGTGACCCAAACAATAAAAATATATATATAAATAAATAACACCAGGAAAATTGCAGTATTTTTTTCTTTTATTAGCTGAAGGTGCAGGATAATGGCATAGCACATTACTCATTCACGAGACGGAAAAGCAGAGCCTGAAAAATGTGAAAATCACACCAGCAAAAATGTTTGCGTGCTATCAAGTTGCAAATTACGAGGACTTAGGAGGACTATATATGAAAAGCTCTTTTCCAAAATGCGATAAACGGCATTTAAAAAATAAAGAGTTTGTCGTGTCATTTTGCTGTGTACTGAACCTATTCACTGCTCCATCAACGTTTCATGCCAAATCGCTATATTTCCTTGTTTAAAATGTACTGCAAGATGCAGTTTCTTTCCAAACCGCGATAAGCGCCAAACCTATTTTTAGCCTAAACGATACATCTACTCAATCCAACATTTTTTTTTTTTTAAAGACAAACCATCAATTTTTGGATGGATTTATAGCGTTTTGAAAAAAAAAAAAAATTAACTTTTCAATTTATCATCAACAATATTGTTGTTTGATTTAATAATCATTGTTCAACATGTTCAGACTGAGCCCAAAAAAACAAACAAAAAAACAACAACATTTTAACAGGATAAATTGAATATTCACAAAATGTGTGGGTCTAGGTAAAAAATGTAATTTTTCTGAAAACTATTGAAATGGATTTATAGCGTTTTGGAAAAGAGCTCCTCATATGTATCTTCATATTCACTTGACTGACTGATATGTATCTTTATATGTACTTACTGATTTAAAGAGTTATTTGACTGGCATTAAAGTGGATCATACTAATGCAATTACATGAGCAATTGAAATAGAAAACCTAGATCATTTGAGAACGTGCATTTATTGCATACACTATTAAAAATAATGGTTCCATCCTTTTCGCAATGATGCCATAGCAATTCTGCCAGAATCAGAACAGTTCTGAAAATAACCTTTTATTTTTTTCTTAGTATGAAGAACATCTTAATAATCTAAAGAATGTTTTCCACTATAAAGGACCTTTTGTGCAACACAAAGTTTCCGTGGATGTTTAAGGTTCTTCGTGGAACCACAGATGCCAATAAAGAACCTTTATTTTTAAGAAAGTGTCACGGGGCGACCGGAGCCGGAACCTTGTGCACGGGAGTTGTTGTTACGGGGGAGCACTTCCGGTTCAACACCAGGCCGGTTCCAGTTTTCCCCGTGTGTTATGGCCGATCGGGGCAATCGAGTGGAATCGCTGACAGGTGTGAGAGGAGGAGAGCTGGGGCGGCAATTGAGATGCGGTTTCCAAACGGATTAAAAAGGGAGACGCAGCAGCAGGAAGAGAAGTCGACATGTGAGGCACGCAGCGAGAGAGAGAGAGAGAGAGAGAGAGAGAGAGAGAGAGAGAGAGAGAGAGAGAGAGAGAGAGAGAGACCGAAGCCGCGGAGGGAGAGAGAGACAGAGAAGACTTCGGCTGGATTGCGGGTGTAAGCCTTGGTTGCACCGTGAGTCTGTTGAATTGCAGTTTTATTATGGAAATGAGCACGAGTGAAACCTTACAGAGTGTGGTGAATATACGAGTGTGGGAATCGTGTTTCTGCTGTTCACTCGCAGTCACAGCTGTTCATTCCTCTCCCGCTAAAGCTTGAAGAACCTGCTAAAGCTGTGAGTTATACGTATCCTCCATTCTCTGTCTGAGTCCAGTGAAGAACCTGCTCCCCGAAAAAAAATGAATGCTAAGAGACGTTAAACTGTTTTTATTTATTTAATAAAGAACATTTATTTTTAATACTGTGTCTGCCTCCTTCATGTCCTCGGTCAGCTCCTCAGGGGCGGTACGCAAGCGAGGGGTGGGCGGCCCGCTGGCGCTCGCCCCGACCTGTGACAAAAGCAAGGCTTTTGTGACTGCAATGTCACATGTAACAGGAATAAAGACGATAGTCTAAAATCTCTACCGGTTGACACATTTCTGAGTTTATATTGTCTACTTGGTGCGGCTTCTCTCCAGTATGAACTCTCTCATGCCTTTTCAGGTTTCCCGGCCAAGAGAAACTCTTTCCACAGTGTGAGCACTTGTACGGATTCTCTCCAGAATGAATTCTCTGGTGTGATTTTAATTCGCCAGATCTAGTGTAGGTCTTCCCACAAAGCACATATGTAATGAATTACAGTAGTCCAGTTGAGATGTTACGAAAGCATGCATAACTGTTTCGATTTTCTTTAGGGAAAGAAAGGGCTTCCCCTTTGACAGAAAACTAAGATGATAAAAACACGACTGAACCACAGTACTTATTTGCTTATCGAATTTAAAGGACAATTCCGGTATTTAACACTTTGAGTCTATTTTGTAGTTTGTTTTGGATGAACAAGAGTGGTGGACAAAGAAATTGACAATGGTTCCAGTCTCGACTTTTTGACTCTTTTAGAATTGCCCATGACCGCTTTAGAATGGGAGTCTATGGCCATGCACAAACATGCCCTTAAAACAACCCTTAACGTTCGTTTTCAAAACTGTGCAACTCACCGAGTGGTTAGTGGTGTTCGTTGATGTTCCAAAACAAGTAGCGTAGCGAAATACAGTTTCTGTCGTGTTTTTTTTGGCATTTTGTAAAATCCCATTGATTTCCGTTGGAGGACTCATTGCTCGTTGATATTACTGCACTACCGGGAACGGAAAGGGGGCTGTTTACATTTGGTTGTAGTCTTTTCGCTCGGTTGTCTCTCAGAAGCATAGAGCTCAGCAAGCTAGCGTGAGCAGAGCAATGGAAGTTGCGGAAGAGTGGAAGTTTATACGCGGTTGTGAGGTATCTGAAAAAATAGTTCCACTATAGAAAAATAAACGGATTGAAATCATACATTGCGCCGATATATTTGTTTTCAATCATCAACGAACACCACTAACCACTCGGTTAGTTGCACAGTTTTGAAAACGAATGTTAAGGGTTGTTTTAAGGGCATGTTTGTGCATGGCCATAGACTCCCATTCTAAAGCAGTCATGGGCAATTCTAAAATAGTCAAAAAGTCGAGACTGGAACCACTGTCAAAATTTCTTTGTCCACGACTCTTGTTCATCCAAAACAAACTACAAAATAGACTCAAAGTGTTAAATACCGGAATTGTCCTTTAAGATTATTATCAAGCCAGATGTCACAAACTGCTCTGAGACACAAAGGTTGAGGATCCAAATGCAGTATTTATTTAAAGAGTTATCCAATATCGTAATCCAAATCCAGGCAAAGGTCATACACAAATAAACAATAACAGATTAGGGCTGAGGCAAAGAGAGAAATCAGAGGAGATAGGCAGAGAATCAAGAAAACCGGACACAGAATACAAACACACTCAAAAATGCAGTAAGACACATACAAGACTTTGCAGATGAGCTGCTGCTTCTTCTTCTTCTATATTTATGGCGGGTCACAACCAACTTGTTCAGGTGCATACCGCCACCTACTGTACCGGAGTGTGTAAATCAAGGTTTTAGTACTTCAGGTTACAGATTCAGTGCACCCATAAGAAAAAAAAAAAAAGGAAACAAAAAAAATAACCCTATATGTTATGGTCCAATCCTGTAGATTTGAGGAAGTTAAAGAGAGCTTTGCAACACTCCCTTGTTTCCTCACTCATCCCTAGAATCCCTTCTAAATTCCAACCCCGTCCTAATTCACATATCTTATCACGTAAGATGTTCCTCTCAAAATCATATTTACTACACTTCATGATGACATGCTCGACATTTTTTTAGGAACATTACAAACCTCGCATTTATCAGACACACATTTTGCCATTAAATACAGTGTTGCTTTTAACCCAGTATGTCCAAACCGTAATCTTGAAAAAAAATCACTTCATCTCTTCTATATTTCCCTTTGAAACCCTTCACCTTAATTGATTTCTGAATGCTGTAATAGTGTCTCCCTTTAGTGTCTGTGTCCCACTTCTTCTGCCATTCTTTGCAATCTCATCTGCTTTTTCATTTCCCTCAACACCAACATGAGCCGGGACCCAAACAAATTGTACATCACCTCCAGTTCTTTGTATTCTCAGCATTATTGTATATATTTCAATCAATAAATCATCTCTTACTGTCTTTTTGGAATTCAAACTATACAGGGTGGCAATGGAGTCTGAACAAAAAACAACCCTCTCTGGCCTCACCTCTTCTATCCACTGTAAACCTAAAATAATAGCAACCATTTCTGCTGTATATACAGGTACAGATAATTTATCATTGATTCTTTTACAAATACCTACATCAAACCCAGGTATGTATACTCCTGATCCTACATGTTCAGTCCCTGGATCTTTTGATCCGTCAGTAAATATTAGCATATAATTATAATAATTCCTCTAAACATAATCTCGAACCAAATATCCTATATTATTCACATTACTTTCATTCCATTCTTTCTTCTTCTCTAGAAGTTTCAGGTCCACATTGGGCACAGGAAATATCCACGGAGGAACATTACCCCATACAGTAGTTGGTCCATATTCTATGCTATTTAATCCATATTCTTCTGCTACTGTATTAATATTCCAACCAAATCCTTTACCTTTCAGTTGTTGTGTATATTCCCAACAATCATACAGAACATTTGTTGCAGATTGTTCCTCTCCAGATCCTTGTAACTTGATCCAATATGCTAAAGACAGCTTAGAACGTCTTAAATATAATGGCAATTCATCAGCTTCTACACTGAAAAAAATGATTATGGCCCCAATTAAATTAAGCATAATGAAATTTTGCTCATTTAAATCATTTAAATTTAGTTGTTGATTTTAATAAAATAAAATCATTGGTTTTATGAGAATGACATGCGTTTTGAATCAAGCTATGTGAATTAATTAAAGTCAGTTAAAAAAAAAAAGTTGGTTCTTTGCGCATGCGCACATCTTTGGCGCCTTTCCAGTCAGCTTCTTCAAGCAGTGCAAGAGTCGGAGTTGAATTTTTTTGGAGGTGGAGTTTTTTCATTCCATTTGCACAGTAAGTAATAATTCTTATTATATATCACTGTTTATTACAATACATAGTTTGTTGGTTGTATAAAGAGTATAAAATGCTCTGGTTCAGATTCAGAACGTAAAGTTAACGTTATAGCAGCTAGATAAAAACACAGCGACGTCACATACTTTCCGCGCGCACACCATAATTGTTCAAATATTACTGATTTTATGTCACGGAATGTACTTTTAAGATATTTTAGGCGAGAATGTAGTTTTATAAACTTCAAATATGGTCTTTGTTTATAAAGATAGCTCCTATTTAAAAATTGTTCAACATTTTCTGAGCTCCAGACCGTCATCCTCCGAACAGACTGTTTACGTTATAACGTTACCCGGTTAGTCCTTCAAGAATTTGCTGCGGCTTCGAGTGTGTCGTTGGTGGTTACATGTGAGATATAAATCGTTCTGGACGGGTAATATTTGATCTTAATACTCTATTATTTCTTTTAGAGCAGCCGGGTGTTTTTAGCCGAGCGCCTGGCGTTTTCAGTGGCTGAAAAAAGGGGGGTGGTGGCGCAATGGATAAGACACATGCCTTTGGTGTGAGAGACCCGGGTTCGAATCCATTGTGAGACACCAATGTGTCCCTGAGCAAGACACTTAACCCCTAGTTGCTCCAGAGGCGTGCGACCTCTGACATATATAGCAATTGTAAGTCGCTTTGGATAAAAGCGTCAGCTAAATGAATAAATGTAAATGTAAATGTAAAAAGACTTTGGTGAACTCGCGGCGGTGAAAACACGTCAATTTAGCGTGTGCTTACATAGAAAAACTATGGAGTGGAAAACGACTTCTGTGGGAAAGGCCTCTAAGTTAATCGCTACGGTTTGCATGTTACCGAAAAATGAAAACTTCAGTTAGCGATTAAGTTATGGGTTTTTGAAGCAATGAGAGGGGAGAGGGGAGAGGGGAGAGGGGAGAGGGGAGAGGGGAGGGGGGAGGGGGGAGAGGGGAGGGGGGAGGGGGGAGGGGGGAGAGGGGAGGGGGGGGGGAGGGGGGAGGGGGGAGAGGGGAGGGGGGAGGGGAGGGGGGAGAGGGGAGAGGGGAGAGGGGAGAGGGGAGAGGGGAGGGGGGAGGGGGGAGGGGGGAGAGGGGGGAGGGGGGAGGGGGGGGGGGGGGTGTTAATGTTAATGTTAAGTAATGTTTCATTATGGAGCATCATTCATTACAGTTAACAATCTATTGACTGGTTAAAGAAAATAGTGGTTATGAAGCATAATATAATATGCTCAACGCTAAATCATTTACATTTGGTTACATTATACTTTTTTATCTTTACTACTGACTGAGACAACCCCTAGTTTCGCTAGCTTTAATGGTGTGGTATGAAAATGTATCCAGATTCCAGAACAAACAATAATAATCATTTTGTGCTTGCTTTCATTTGAGGTGCTGTCTGCGCATGCGTGACACAGAGATTCCAGGTTCACGTTTTCAGTCCAGTCCCAGAGTTTTTTCAAATGATTTGCACAGTAAGTAATGTTTCATTATGAAGCATCATTCATTACAGTAAACAATCTGTTTACTGGTTAAGGATGTTTTTTTTATTATTCTAGTTTTATTATTCCAACACTTTGCACAGTAATTATTATGAAGAAATAATTGAAATAATTTTTCAAGAAAACATATGGTAAACCTTAGGAATTGGTTGGTTTTCTGCATTAACTGGTCAAGTTACAAGTATAGACAAATGCAATGTGCTTAAGATACCAGCACAAACACTATATAATTTATGAATTTTGTAAATGACTACCTAAATGATCCACAACTGTTGTTGTGTGTGTGTGTGTGTGTGTGTGTGTGTGTGTGTGTGTGTGTGTGTGTGTGTGTGTGTGTGTGTGTGTGTGAGAGAGTGTGTGAGAGACAATTATTTGCCTTTTTTGTCCAGAGCTGTTTAACTGCCCACTGTTCTTCAGAAAAATCCTGCAGCTCTTGCAGATTCTTTGCTTTTCCAGCATATTCTATTGATATTTTAAAAACATTAAAACATCTTACTGTTTTAATAATTATATATATATGTTGTGGTCCTAATTTCCTTTGATTGTATAGACTTTTCAAACAGTTATGAATCAAAAACAATTTCTAATAACAGTTTCTTGTCATTTAAATATAGGACACTCAAAGAAATGAGTTCTTGGAAGACCTGGCAAACATCACCATGGGCATCACCGTGTTTAAAAAGGAAGGGGGAGTTCTTGGAGAGTATGATGACATCGGCATTGTTGTTTAAGGAGAAATGATTCTGGAGCAGATTAAATCTTTTGCACAAGCCTGTGCAGTGATGCTGGGTGCAATCTATGCATTTGATTTGGCATACCCAAAAGAACTCAAGTACTATTATGAATTTGTTCAGAAAGTCATTCTGCAGATGGATTCTGAAAGGCTGTCCTCCAAAATTCAAAGACTGAAAAACAGTGTAATGCTGTAATCATTTTGCAACATGCATGAATGTTCAGCCTCATGAAATTTGTTGCATGAAATGTGAGAACTTTGTTTTTAGGAGTTGTCAATACATGATTCAAAAACAAATGTATTGTGGCCTATTCCCACTTATGATTTTTTATTTTATTTTTCACAAAGAAAAGGACTTATTAAACATTCACTACATTTGATGGCAGTCATTAAAGATAAGTTTAAAACATTAAAGTAATTTCCTCATACTGTCAATTAAATACCTCTAGACGTTTAACTAGTAGATTTAGATTAATAATTTTGACTACTCAATAAAAATAAATAAATAATTTAAGTACAAGTAAGATGATTAAACAGGGGTGGAATTACAAAAAAAAAAAATATATATATTAGGGTAACTAAATAAAATTGATTCAATTCAACTAAATGAGTTTAGTAGAAGTAACATGATTAAATAGGGGTGGAATTACAAAAAATAATTATACTAAGGTAACTAAATAAAATTGATTAAGTCCTACTTAATTGATTTTACCTACATTTAAACAAATGCATTGCGTGGAACCACTTACGATAAAAAAATGTAGTAAATTCAATGAATCATTTTTTTCAGTGTACCAGCAGTGCATTAGTAGGGGTTGTTTTCACTGCACCTATACTGAGTCTTAGAGCTCTAAACTGTATTCTGTCTAATTTTCTTAAAATACTCTTGGCTGCTGCTCCATATACCATATACCCATAATCAATACACGATTGTATTAAGGCCCTATAAATATCTAGTAATGATTGTTTATCAGCTCCCCATTGGTAACCAGAAACTGACCTCATGAGATTTAGTACCTTTTTACCTTTTGTTTCATCCTGTTTAATATGATTCCTCCATATACATTTCTCATCAAACCACAATCCTAAATACTTGAACTCTTTCACTCTTTCCATATTTTGCCCATACAATTTAAACGGTATGTTATTAATCATTCTCTTTCTGGTAAAGAACACATAACATGACTTTGCGACTGACATCTTAAATCCCCAATCATATGACCATCTTTCAACTTTTAATATAGCATTCTGTATGCTATTAGTCATATGTCTAATGTTTTTCCCTCTTTTCCATATAGCCCCATCATCTGCATAAAGTGATGACCCAATATCTCTACCAACATTTATAAAAATATCGTTTATCATGATATTAAACAGAATAGGGCTTATAGCACTCCCTTGAGGAATACCATTTACAATATCAAAACACTCCACACAGCATCCCCAACCTTTACACGGAAGGTTCGATTAGACAGGAAGTCTAACACCCAGTTGTATAGCCTTCCATCAATACCCATTTTATGCATTTTAATCAATAGTCCTTCTCTCCACATTGAATCATAAGCTTTTTCAATATCAAAATATACTATAGCCATGATCTCTTTCATACTAATCGCCTTTTCTGCCTCATTGCTAACTTTAACCAAAGCGTCTACCGTAGATCTTCCTTTACGAAATCCACTTTGGTATTTATTTAGCAATCCTCTTTGCTCTAAATAATATGACAATCTACAGACAATTATCTTTTCCATCCATTTACATAGGTGTGATGTTAAGGCTATAGGTCTGTAGTTTCCTGCATTAGTTGTGTCTTTACCAGGTTTCCCAAAAGGTAGTATCAATGCACTCTTTGCAGATAATGAACGAGAAAACCAGGCTTATATGGGGTGAGCTAAACTAGATAATGAGACACAGGTGAATGTGATAATGGATGAAGAGTCCGGGCAGTGAGTTATGGGAAATGTAGTTTGTGAGGGAATGACAGTAGTCTGATGTGGAGTGCCCTCTGGTGGCTCTCAAGGGCACTCCAGCTGGTGACCGTTACACCACACACCCAAGTTTCTGACACGTACTATAAAGTGGCAAAGATGCAAGTTCAAAATCATGTACATAGTGTTTGTTTGAACCAAACACAATTAGTTAAGTTTTACTCTCATTAAGGCTCAGGAGGTTAGTTGCAAGCCAGAGTTTTAGTTCTTCCGAACAATCCATAATAGGCTTTATGGCCTGCTTGTTATCACACTTCAAAAGGATATAAATTTGGGTGTCATCTGCATATAGATGAAAAGAGACCCCGTACTTGTTAAAAATAAACCCTAGTGGAAGCATATAAAGGGAAAACAGTACAGGACCAAGAATTGAACCCTGGGGAACACCATAATTTAAGATTATTTCAGAGGAGGAATGGTGTCCAATATTGACAACATACCTCCTGTCAGATATGACTGAAACCACTGTAATACTGTGCCAAAAAGACACACACATTTCAAGGCGTGATGTAAGAGTATCATGGTTGACTAAATCAAAGGCAGAACTGAGGTCTAACAGAACCAGAGCCATAGACTGCCCAGAGTCAGTGGTTAACATGATATCATTTAAAACTCTTAAAAGAGCTGACTCAGTACTGTGACAGGATTTTTCGTGAACAGAATTGATAGTCAGATAAGGCTGAAGTTGATTTAAGACAATTTTCTCTAGAATTTTAGAGAGAAAAGGTCAATTTGAAATTGGACGAAAGTTAGCCTTCAATGTGGAGACCAAACTTGTTTTTAAAGATGAAGCCATACTGTGGCGAGTTTAAAGACAATAGGTACAGTCCCGGTATGGAGACATTTATTGATTACAGACAACAGGTCAGAACCAACAGTCTCAATAACTTGCCCAAGGAAACGTGATGGAATGACATCGTTGGGACACATAGTGGGTTTCAGACGAGACATGGTCTCAATCAGAGTATTCAGGTTAACAGACTCAAAGACAGACCAAGTGGAAGATGAGAATGGAACATCAGGCAGTTTATACGCAGAAATGTGCATTGTAGATGTACTTTTGGAGATCTTATAATTAAAATATGTTGCAAAGTCCTCATATAGAGAAACAGATGATTTAGTGAAAACTAGGGATGGGAATTGATAAGATTTTATCAATATCAGTGCCACTGATGATTCTGCTTATCGATCCGATTCTTTAACGATTCTCTTATCGATTCTTGATAGCACTGTGTGGAAAAATGTAGTCATATGCTTTTAAAAAAAACAAGTGGTTTTATTTATTTTAAAGCTTAAAGGTACAATATGTAAGATTTTTGCATTAAAATATCCCAAAATATCAAGGCCAGTGTTATATATTTTGTTAAGTTGATTACTTACAATATCCCAAATGTTTCCAACTATTTTTAAATCGTGAGAAAATTGCGATTTTAACCAAGGAAATGGGGCGTTAGAGCAGGGGTGAGCTGGGAGTCGCCAGTCAATTGCGTCATATCCGCGTTACCCTCGGTTTCCGCTCGTACTGCGTGGGATCCTGGACAAATGCGGAAGTTGTAGTTGTAGCGTCTATCAAGCAACAAACATTAGCTTGTTTCGTGCTGTCGTTATGGAACACAATTATTCTTTACCGATTGTAGCTGGTTCTGTCGACAAAGCATGCTTAATTTTATATTTTCCAAATGTAGCATTCGGTAATAGTTATGTTTATGCAAGGAAAGTATTATTGCTTTAGGTTTGTGTTTTGTTTATTGACATTGTTTATCACGTCTGGTTTTTATGGCCATGTAAATAAATATAGCACAGTTGGAAGCGTCTCAATTTTTTTTATTTTTCCACAAATTGTGCTTGTAAATTGTATAATATCCAAGGTAAACATGTCTAGTAATTGTGCAGTTAATTCTCATACTGTATTTTCAGTTTTGGAATATTTATCCTCTCCCCAAATTTGATACTAATAAAACACAATAAAAATTATTTAAAGAAAAGGCTTATATTTACCTTTTAATAGTTTGTTTACATCTACCTTGTAAATATATTTTTTTATTAAAAAGGTTACAATTACAACAACAATTCAAGTGTAATCTTTCTTTGTAAAAACTAAAGTATACATTTTATCATACATATTTCAAAGTTAAGGATTCATTACTTTGAATATAGCCTACATTGGGACAAACACTATAATAACATATTATTTGATGACTTTATTTTTGACAAAACATACTATATTTAACATATGAGCAAAAATTGGCAAACAAAAGCTTATTTGATGTGGCAGATATTTTACAGTAAAAATGTATAATCTATCCAAAACTAGTCAACGATGTTGTCAATGTTGTCTTTCATATGTCTGTAACATAGGTCTATCGTTTTTATTATAGGGAATATAAATGTTAATTTGCAGTTTAATCCGTTGCTTATACAAATACATTTTATTTCAACATATTTCAGTCGATTTTTACTCATCTCAGTATAGCAATATAGTTTGCTAAAAGCGGATCATTCATTCACACACAGAAACGCGATTCAAATTTAAACTGTCTTTTTGCGAGTTGTGGTAAACAGCGCATCTCTGCCGTTCATTCATTCACACACAGAAACGCGATTCACTTGAGAATGAAAAAAAACTTACCACAGTTTTCCTCAGCTCAGCTGGATCCGTTGCTCCTCGAAATACCAGCACTTCTGAGGTACATTTTCCATTATTATTATTACGATAGTATTATTCCTCACAGCGCCGCGAGACAGTGTAAACAAGTACAATGATCTGATTAAACTTGATGTGTTTTTCTCGAGCTGATATGGGGGCGTTCACAGTTTGCATGGATTGCCTCAGATCATTTGCGTTTGAATAGTGCACGCTCTCCGTGGGCGGGATCACATTAAACTTAATAAGTTGAAATGAGAACGACTATTTTTTTTTCGAAAAAAAAAATGAGCAAAACGCGCCGGCGCGTTTGCCGACCTCAGGGGGTTAAAGGTTACACTTTACATTCACACATGTCTAAGTTAAAGGGCTTTAACTTGTATGTGTGTAGGGTTGCTAGGAAACAAGCTTTACACAAGGGTCTGTGAGGTTTTGCGCTGTTATCAGATTATCAGAAGTGCCTGCTCGCACTTTGCGGTGTCATGTGTTGCTAAGAGACCCATGCCAACCAACACCACAAATCGAACGGAGCAGCAATTGGGTTGCGATGAAGGTTTGCTCCTTAAGACTTAAGCAGTCTTTGAAACAAGAATGTGAAACAAGATGGAATACTAAACTGGAGATGGTCAAATCTGTGCTTAATGCATTTGAAGATATTCAGTCCATTCTGCTTGAACGAGGAGAGATGCATCGAATGAGTCACATATCCAAAGACATTCTTCAGATGCTTGTCCAATTCCTGCAGCCTTTTAAGCAGGCAACTGAAGAGCTCAGTGGCTCAAAATATTGTACAATTAACTTAGTGGCCCTCTGGAAAACCACGCTGATGACACACTGCCAAATATCACAGTCCCAAGCTGATCCAGTGCCGCTCAGGATACTGAAACACAGGTAAGTGTCTAATAATTACTCTTCTAATTTTCTAACAGATTGCCTGTATATGTACATGTGCTAAAATAAAAAATAAAATAATAATTATTATTATTATTATACATTTAATTTTTTCACTGTTTGCTATATTTTTTTGTGTGTTTTTTGATGGATTATTCAACTAATTCTATTCTATTTATTAGGTGCATGGGACTTTTGGCTGAACGGATAGTTCTGGGACACCATGAAAAGCTTGCCGTGCTGCTCTGGCCAAAATTCAAGCAGCTTCAGATGTTCACCGCAAAAGAGAGGGAGGAAAAATATGAATGGGCACGTGGAGAGTTGGCCAGCTTCCCTAAAAGAGCTACAACTGAGGTGAATGCTCAGCCAGATGCAAGAGGAGGATACAGAGGAGATGGCTGGGCCAGCACCAGGACCAGGACCAGTGCAACACTTTAGCCAGTGGGCTGACGTTGAGGATGCTGAACTGGATACCGGGGTTGATGAACTAGAACAATATTTAAAGCACAAGCCCACAATGGAAAATGATAGAGACATTCTTAGTTTTTGGAAACACAACCAAAATATGTTTCCATCAATGGCACACCTGGCAAGAAAAATACTCTGTGTGCCTGCATCTAGTGTGAGTTGTGAGTCAGCCTTCAGCATCTCTGGTCAAACGTTGGAGAATCGTCGGACCTGCCTCAGCACTGCTAGTGTAAATGCTTTGCTGTTTCATAGCAACATGTAGGCCAAACATGAAAATTAAAGCAGCCCTACTAGACCTCTGTCTATACACCACTTTATTAAAGATAAGACAAGCACAGCTTAGAGAGCTGATGTTATTTTTTGTTGCATTGCATATTAGCATTGAAAATTTAATTTAATTTTTTTTTTTTTTAGGGCAAGGCTTCAAGAACATTTATGTTGAATATAAATGTAGCAGGAAGGGTTATCGCCCCTCCTACCTCCTACGTCATCGTTTAGTGTTTGGCCAATGGCCAGGCATCCGGTGTGTATAAGAGTATGAGCTACCAGTTCCGTGGTATGCGTCATTATCCGGGGTCGTGACGTCATCCATGCGCCCTGCTGCTTTCTGTTGGAGTCAGCGTAAAATGTGCTGCTTGTAAAAATTTGCCGAAGCTGTTTATCCACTGGCGGTGCTGTTGGCGGGTCTATGTGCTTGTTTGGAGAGTTGCATGTGGACATTTGAGACAGGTAAGAGAGGTATTTGATGCGACGGTGGTTTGTAGATGAAGTTTTTGGTTTGCTTTGACTAGGCGAGTAATCTTACTGATCTGTATGCGTAGTGTACGATCTATCGGCGCTTCATGCCAACGAGCTTGTCGGACACCTTCGGCTCCATCTACCGCATAGCTTGGGGATAGTGATTCTGGGACAGCATGCTTTGTTGTGAGTATACTGTTCGAGCGTAAGCTAAGGGAGAAGAACTCTCAGTGTAACACCTTCTGTTTTGCTTTTAGGCATGCGATAAGGACGATGCCGACTTTCTGAATGAGCATTATCGGCCCTGTGCTTCGTCATAAGGCTTTGTTCGCGCTGGGCCTCATCAGCTGCTGTTCTGTTTTGGTTCTGTTTTTGGTGTGTGCTGTTCTGTCACGATCGAGTCGTCTCGAGTGAATCATCTCGATCGAACCGTCTTGAGTGAACCGTTTTAAGTGAGCCGTTCAAGTGAACCATTTCAAGTGAACTGTTTCCAGCGAATGGTGACTCTGTTCCGTGATATGTTTTGAGGTTTTTGTTGTTTCCTTTTTTTTTTTGTTCATTTCTTTAACTACTTTCAAAGACTGAGTACTTTTGAATTTGTGTTTTGTTTTAAATCTAATTATCGTATTAGTGAATTTATTTATTTTTTTTCCATTTATTGTGATTGAATTATATTGCTGAATTTATGTTTTTTTTTGTTGTTATTTTTGGTTTTGATTGGTGACGATCAGGTCGGGACCAAGGAGTTGGTTCCGCCCTGGGATTGTATGACAACTTCCATTATTTTGTTTCGCATAACACTGCTCTTTAATGTTTTTTTCTTTTGTTTGTTGGCAGGACCTGGGCACCCGGGGGGCAGACGAGTGACCAATTAGGTGGCAGGGTCCTCACTATAGTCGTGGTCTTCTCTGACATGAGTTGTGGAGTGTGTGCTGTGCTGGTGTGTGTGTGCACTGAATAGAGTACTCTTCGTAGAGGTGATATCTTGAGACTGCCCCTTGGGTACGCCCAGGTTCCTCTGCAGCCAACTCTAGAACTTAGTAAATTGAAGAGAGTGATTGCTGGTCAACACCTTTTATAAAGAAAAGAATTGTCTTTTAACAATTAATAAAATATATATGTTTTCAATCACCTATGTCTCTGACTCCAACTGTGGTTAGGATCTGTGTGTGCCTTAGCTTAGAGGTTAATATTAAATTCTTGGGGCGAAATTCCCCAAGTGGCGTAGTCGGAAATAATAAACTGAATTGAGTGTGGGTATAAATTGTTGTTCCGCCCAATGTCATATAAAATAGAGCTCCCGCTCCCGAGCACTACGCTACATAAATATATACTCGCAAGCAAATAATTGAATGCACGTTGATTGCACAGAATGCACAGTTGCACAGTGCACACTTTAAGATGTTTTATGTTTGTTTAATTAAGTCATATAGCCAATGGTTTGTTGCAATGCATAGTTTTGTGTGCAGTGGGGAATCAGATAATTATTTTCTATATTAGTTTATTTTATTTATATGTTTTATTCTTGGCAGTAATTATTGACATATGTACTAGGCTACTACTATGTAGCTAAGTGTCATTTTGAGTTTCTGTTCCCATGACGTGACATAGTAGTAAATAAAAGTTCAAATCTCAAAAATGTTTGCAGATTTGAGTCTTGACACACTCATATTTAATATATTTCAAATCAGCAACATATCTGAGGTGAACTGTCACATGAATATTTACTTTGACGCTCAAAATAAATTGCGTTAAAAAGCATATTTTAGGTTAATCCAGCTAGCGCGCATGTGCAGTCTCAAGCGCGTGTCATGTTTCTATGGCAACCAGTTACCAGCGCTTCAGTGAGGGACCGCCAAACAGCACTTTAGATTTTACAATAAATTAACCGTCTTGTTTATAACTTTGACTGTTTGCCCTTTTGAACTATAATAACGATTGCTCATTCAGTGCCATGGCATGGCCGCTGACGTTATTTATTTGCTATCATCTCCGTGCTCCGCTCTGCATCAGTCTGAATCTGACAAACTAAAGGTAAAACAAAAAGTTGTTTTTTTTCGCAACAGGTTTATTGACTTGTAATAGCAGTTTAAGGTGGAATATGTGACAATCGGGTCCAGTCGGGTCTGTGTCTTCCCGGCGGTTTTGGGTCCAGCTTTCAAATAATAGACGGGTCCGGGTCGGGTCCGGTTAAGCATTTCTCGGTTTTGCACGGGTCCGGGTCCAGCTTTTGAAATAATAGACGGGTCCGGGTCGGTTCGGTGTAGCACATTACGGGTCTCTTTCGGGTTCGGGCACGAATTTTTGGACCCGTGAAGACCTCTACTCAGGAGGACAACAGCCTTTCCCCTCTTTGGCACATAGCTTACCATGGTCATGTTGCCATTGAATCAAAAATATAAAATATTTTCTGTGGTTAAAATAAAATAAGACTTGCATCAAATATACAAAAGCAGCCGTGTTGAGTTGTGAAATGTGTGGCAGGTGAATAGTATTCTGCAGTAAATATGTTCCTACTTGCAAAAATGTGCAAATATCAAAGGTTTCTATATGGGTCATTTTTGACCCATGTATGTAAAATTGATGTAGAAATAAAAAAAAACTGTGTTTGTTTATAAAGTAAGAAAGGAAAGATTACCATAATTATTTGTGGAAATCAAAAACAAAATATTTAATGAATACCTGGAATAAGAAAAAAACAAATAAAAAAAACATATCTTTTAAAGATTCAGCAAAGAAACACTCAGCCATCACTGAAATAACATAGGAAATGAATACGGGTCATTTTAGACCCATGTATGTAAAAAAAAAAAAGTAGAAATACAAAAACTGTGTTTGTTTATAAAGTAAGAAACGAAACATAAACATGATGATTTGTGGAAATCAAAAACAAGATATTTAATGAATACCTGGAATAACAAATGATAAAATACATATATTTGAAAGATTCAGCAAAGAAACACTCAGCAATCACTGAAATAACATAGGAAATGAATATGAGTCTTTTTAGACCCAAGTTGCGCATTAGAAGGGTTGCGATACAAAAACAATTTTTATTCAAAAAGTATGAAAAATCTAAATTAGGATTTTTAATGATCTAAAACAAGCTAATTGAGGAATACCTGGAATACTGAATGATGAAATTAATTTATTGCAAAGATATAGAAAATGAAAACTCAGTCGGGTCTTTTAGACCCATGTTGTGCATCAAAGGGTTAAGCGAGCACTTACAAAAATGCATTAAAGAATAATCCAAACACAGGCTGTCTTGGCAGCAGGAGATTCAGATGTTAAAATCTGAGAACCTTTTGGATCCCAGCTTGCATGCACAATTTATTGCATGTGCAAGCCATGAACTGCCCAAAGCCCTGCAAAACCTCAAGGAAAGCAGTGACAGCAGTGGTCTGGACCATTTCTTTGGTCTTCTTGGGGGGTTGTTGGTTGGCACCTCTGGCCACAGTCCAGGTGTCATCCTCAACCTCACCACAGAAGAATTCGAAAACTGTAAAGAGGAGCAGGATGGCTATGCCATTTTTGTGAAAAACCACAAAACATGCAAAACATTTGGTCATACAATTGTACCAGTGACCAAAGAGGAATATAAGTGCATGAATGAGTTTTAAAAAAACCCGCAATAAGTTTGAAGGGAGCCATTCAGCCCATTTTTTTTTTATAAAAATGGTGGGATGTACAAGGGCCTCCTCAAGGCTTTTAAAAAAGTCTGGGTGCACATGGGCCTGTCGAAGCCAGCACCCACTTTCATGGCTTTAAGAACTTCAATGTCCACACAAGTTCAGAACCATCTAACTTCAAAGGAAACGCAGAACATTGCACATTTCATGTGCCACAAGCCACAGACTGCATTGAAATACTACAAAGCATATAGCTCAGTCCAAGAGGCTATAAAGATAAGAACAACAATGAGGAGTTCAATTAAATATGGCGAGGGACTCTCCAAAGAACAGATGGTAGAGTCTGGTTCTTCACTGAAGTCAGATGAAGCTGAAGAAGAAAAAAGGAATATTGCACTTCCCCCAAGCCCAACCAGTGGAAGGAGAGCCAAAAAACTTCCGGATATTACAGAGGTCCCTCCCATCGGAAAATCTACCCGTGGTAGAATTCCGAAACGCACTTTTGAAGAAGAAAAATGAATAACACAGAGGCTTCCGAAGTGGGCGCCAAAAGGGCTGCACAGGGGTCTGAAATTAAACCCCAAAAAAGGGTAAAATGGACCCCATATTTAAACATTAAAGAAGACTGTCAGGAAAAATCGCAGAATAAAGTAAAGACAGATTCAGAGACCTATCATAGAGGAGATGGCTCAAAAAAATGATGGAAACAGATCCAGCTCCTGCCCGGGAGTCAGGAGGGAAAGAAGACATTATCTGAGGAGCCGAGGCACTGACTCTGTCGCATAGAGAGAAAGTGGAAAAGTGCACTCAGTTTTCACTCAGGGAAAGTGCTGCAATATCCAAACAGACATATGGTGTGGTCAGTGAGTGCCCTTTCACTGAGCTGAACTTTGATATAACAAACTTCCCCTTGACTTAATGCATGGTTTTCTGGAGGGTGTGGTGCCTCTTGTATTTAACATGGGGGGAATGAATGGGCTTAACCTCCCTCAGAAACTTCCACATTGTGTGCTAAAGAAAACACACTATCAGGGACTGTTGCTCAGTTCTGGTGCCTCTTCAGGATTTTGCCATTTCTCATTGGACATTACATTCTAGAAGGTGAGGTGCATTGGGACATTTACCCGAAGTGAAGGGATATAGGAGATGTGATTTTGTCCCTCACCATACAAAGGAAAATCATCCCTTTCCTAAGTCTTCCGATAGGCTAATTCCTGTCCTCCTTCCAGTCTGTATTCCCTGAGACTTTCTTTCCGAAACTATACTTTCTCATTCATTATCCACAACTGATACTAAAGTTTGGGCCACTGAAACAGCTGTGGTGCATGAGATTCGAGGGAAAGCACCAATGCTTACATTACAAGAGGCACCAGTTAAGGCAGTGCTGGAAACTGACGTCGCTGGATTCCCTATGTCAGAACAACTACACGAGACCTCACCTGAACACGTGCTCAAGCTTGAATGCGAGCGCAGATTAATGACGTCACAGAATTTACTATAACGCGGACAAATTGTATTCTAGCTTATGCCACACTAGCACTATTTAAAGAAAACGCCCGCTTCCTCTACTGTGTAGATAGTGTAAATATAGAGTCTTCTGTAGTTTCATTGACATTTGATGCACTTGACTTGAATTAAATGAACTGTTCATGCAAATATAAAAATATCACTCAGTTTACTCACCCTTATGCTAAATTTGTAACACATTATTTTAATGAAATTTACCCTATAATTTACTCGCTCTTTTCCTTAATCATAAGCTTTGTACTGTTATTGAATAGCACCCCAATTTTGAGCGCATCAACCATAAAAGAAATCTATACAACTCCAGGGGTTAATGAGTCATTCCACGAAACCGGTATGATTTCAGTCCCTCTGACCTTTTTAAGTGCATTTTATCTATTGGGTCACCAAAATCTATTTTTAAAAGTTTTTTTTGGATCAATTGAAATGTTTCCTTTAATAAAGTTTGAAAACATGACATACATTTGAACTTTTATATAGTTTTTTTCAGTTGACACCACCTATGTTGTCATGTCCCTCATGGCCTTCTATGAAAGTGTACATCGGATAAGAACAATAAAATTAGAAAATTAGAAAGAAAAAAATTTGCTGTTAATGTTTTTTTTTTTATTCTAAGTAAGTTCATGATTATTCATTAAAGTGTAAGTTGCAGGTTAACCACCACAGCCAATTAATGTGTAAATTAAAGTGCTCTATATGTATATATTTAATTATTTCTGTCTTAAAATGCGTTAAAATAACATTTATTGGGGTTTCTTCAAAGGTAGCGTGTTTTTTCAGTTACTGGGTGATGACGTCACAAGAGGAACTCGCAACCCATACTCCGCTAGATTCCTACTGTATTATGGCTATTTGGAGAACGACTGAGGATGAGGGAAACCATCAAATTCTTTATAGACCACAGCCCTACAATTTTTAACCGGTCAGGCGTGAGAGAGGGGAGCCATGGCACTCAAAGAGTTATTAATGCTTGGTGTGAGGAGAATGAGTGGAGGGTTGGCCAGGTGTCCTGGTGAGTAACGTTAGCTACGTTAGAGCTAGTCTAGGCTAGCCTGGTGCAAACTTAACCCGGATAATATAACGGAACAAGCAAGTCTTTTCAAAATATTGCCGTCATGTAGAATAGCAAGGAGGGACAACGACTGAAGACATTATTTACTTACACTAAGTCAGTCCAAATCAGAGCTGTAACGTTAGAGATGCACACACTGCACAGGCACCAATCGCTAGTCTCATCGACGCCTCAAACGTCATGTAATACCCTTCCTCAATCCACGCTATTTCTCACGATTTAATTAGCGATGTTTATTGTCAGAAAAGAAAAAGAGAGATCGATGTCCCCATCACTGTGTTTGTGTGGGCTATGCCAGTTGAATCAGCAGTGGAGAGTGTGTGCTGCCGTGAGGTGAACGCGTTTTGTTTAGTGGAACAGCTCGACCTGCGACCGGCTGATCTGACGTGCCTGAACCCGTTTGTTTTGCGAATAGCTTATTCTCATTTCAGGCAGGATCACAGTCCCCTTGAAGTCAGCACACACGAGTATGTTTACAATTGAGTTATTTTATCCATAATTTTTTTTATCAAATAAAACATACAACCAACTTTTCTGATGTTATGTAAGGCATCTATAGCTGCAAGCGTACGGTAACTCTACTAGTGAGTTCCTCTTATGACGTCACGCCCCATCTAGTGGAAGGGAGCGGGAGCGGTTAAAACCACTGTTAAAAGTGCCATATTATATCAGCATTTTGGTATAAAAAACAATGGTGGGCGGTTCTTATCTTTATGTTTAATAAACACATTGCATTATCTTCGTGAAAAATTTTACCTGTAACTTACACTACTATCACATTATTTAGTACCTTTTCTCAGTAACCCCTCAACCCCGTTACGCAAATCATTCTCCCCACATAAAAATAATGAACTGATCCTTATGTGGCATCAATAACAGGAAGTGACATCATAGAAGTCTTCTGAACAACATTGCATGCAGACACAGGCAAGTTACCACCTTCTTTTATAATTATAATGTATTTATATAT
Source organism: Squalius cephalus (assembly GCF_949319135.1). Classification (NCBI taxonomy): domain Eukaryota; kingdom Metazoa; phylum Chordata; class Actinopteri; order Cypriniformes; family Leuciscidae; genus Squalius; species Squalius cephalus. Next base: position 9,052,695 of record NC_137128.1, on the reverse strand, counting down.
TATGATATTGTGGTTGTCAAGCTCAACAACTCAACCCTGTTACATCAAATAAAGATGGAAAACTATTACTTGTGAAAATTATCTTTGTTATTTCAACAATATACACTATTTCTTAATATCAGCATGCCATGTGCTCTCCTGTTTTTCACTACATGTAGAGCAGTGGCCATTTTGAGCAAAAAATCACAATTTCACATCTCAGTGTAAATTGTTCTGAAAAAATGTTTGATTTAATGATATCAATTTAAACATCTACAGACATCTATGAGTCTGTGATGGCACCGACACCAGCGGCAGAAAGGCAGAGGCAGTGTCGTGCACTCCTAAAAGCTGATCCTGAAAAAAGGGAGAAATACCTGCAGAATGAACACCAGAGATGGAGAAAAAATTTAGAGAGGAAAAAGGAAATGTATCAATGAGTGAAGTGAAAGACAACAGTGGCTGAAGCGTATGCAATACTTGTCTTCTAAAGCAAAATGGTATGTGAGATAAAAAGATTACATTTGCCAATTTAGGTTGCTATAATTAGACTATGTATAGATAAGAGAATAACATCCAATGGGGCGGCACATCAGCTCCACATCAACAATTATGAGTCTTGTTGGTTCTTGCGTGCCTAGTTGTCATATCTTTGTTGTGTCATGAACAATTCAGTCACAAGAACGAAAGAACCAATGAGATTCAAAGTAATCAAAGTGGAGCTGACGAGGTAGCATGTTGAATGTTCTTCGGTCATCAGTAATGTTGACATTCAAACACATTACAAAGCTTGGAAGAGCCAGGATTAGGGACGTACAGTGAGTTCCTAAGGGGCGTTCCTCAAATGTAAAAAGGGGCATATATATATATATATATATATATATATATATATATATATATATATATATATTTATTTATATATATATTTATTTATATATATATATATATATATATATATATATATATATATATATATATATAAATATATATATATATATATATATATATATATATATATATATATATATATATATATATATATATGGGTGATTCTCCAACTATGGTACTTTTTGGACCTGGACATTTTCAGAAAATGAAACATTTTTAATTAAAATATTACTGGCATAATTTGTTTCCCCAGTATGCATAGATACCTGCCCTGAAGTTGGCTGTGCTGATTTTTATGAAATAATATGTATTTGTTTACATTTTTTCCAGACATCGCAAAATAAATTGTCATTTCCACAACCGAACAAAAACATGTGTTTTCAACCAAAAATGTTGAAATATTTGTAGTTATAAATATATTGGGTTACACATCACACTTGCATCTTTCCAAATTGTAAATTGATTTATTTCTCTGAAATGCAACTGTTAAGATTTTACAAAGTTAACACCAAAAAAACGCTGAACACTAAGCCACTGAAACCTTTCATTCATGTTTCTGACATTTTCAAATCTGATATTTTTCAACTCATATAGATATACTTTACCCTTAACTGCTAAATAATCAACACCACCACCATCATTACCTTAACTTTATTTTTTTTTTAATGTTTTACCAAAAAATATTTGTGGTTGTGGAAATGACAAGGGAAAGGCGGGTTATGGTGAAAATAACATTTCAGATGTAAAACCTGTAGTAGAATTATAAATGATGGAAATACAAAAGTGAGTCATGACCTCAATGTGTAGGACAAAATGAATCTCAAATTCAAGTTTGAAGTTTATTCTTATTTTTATTTCAAACAGGGATAGTGTATTGATGAACAACTGGCCTAACAGCAGTAGTAATAAAAAAGATAACTCATTCCATGTATCACAAATAATTTGAAACAAAACCAAAATCAATATCATAAACACAATCATCCTCATGTTTTCATAAAAAAATCAAAATGATAATTTCTGTGAAAATGTGAAATGTTTCACCACTCCCTGAACCAGAGCAGTGTATATGGGCCAAGGTTCACTCACAGATGAACAGGTGAACCCAAGGGACAAGTGTTCAACATGTTTAAAATATGCCAAATTGAAAAGAAATACAAGAAACTATATATATTAGATTTGATTGCTTTGGGTAATAATTCATACTTTCTGTTTGAATTTAAAATCACCCGTATATTAGCCAAGGTTCACTCACAGTCAAATTCAGTGAGTACTTCCTCCCACACTAATGGATCCAACATCATGTGACGTTTCGTCACTGGCTGAGGCTCTGGGACCAACCTTACAACGTCCTCTGGCTGATACCAAATTATGTCATCATTCATAGGCCAGTACCACCTGTTCTTGCCTATCTGGCTCATGGTTTTCACCAAGGCTCCATTTTCTGAGTTCACATCTTGGATTAGGCCTGCGTAAGGATTCCCATCATAGCGGACCACACACCAGCTTCCAATCAGTCCCTCATGTAGAAGATTGATGTCTTGAGATTTGAGAGTTGGGATTGGTGGTCCCAAAGCCGACTCAGGCCTCTGTGCTCTCTGTGCTCCGGGCCGTTCCACATGGTGCAGACCAAAACACTGGCAGATTTGGGGCTCTGAGCAGAAGCAGCTTAAGACCCGCCAAGATATGTCTCCCGGTCTTGTAGACACAATCTAAAAGAAAAATGTTTAATTGCTTAACTCTCATGATTAAGATGATAATGGGGTGTGTGTGTGTGTGTGTGCGTGCGTGCATGCGTGAGGGAGTGAGTGAGTGAGATACCTGATGAATCTGCATTGTTCCTTAGATTGTGATCAGGTCCTCAGGCAGGACACTGTCCATCCTTTCAATTTCCTCCTCAGTGACGTACATAAGCTGAACAGATGAGGGCTGGTCCCTAAGTTTTTCATACAACACCTTGCCGTTTGGGATGTCAATGCCCTGGGCCACAATTGCATCAGCCTGACGCTTGATTGCAGCACCAACTCCATCAGCTGGACCCTTTCCATGTCCAGCTTCCAAAAAGTTCCATGTTACCTTCTGGAATCCCATCTCATAAGGAATTTTGCTCAAAAAGAAAAAGTTCTTCTTGGATCTATATTGGGTGGTTGGGCCATCGCTTATAACATGCAGGGTGGTTGCTGCTGTGTTCAATTCTTTTAGATAGGGAAGCACTTTTTTCAGGTGGGCCCAGATTGCGGATGGGTCGTGGCGCATGCATTCACTGATGCTGCAAATGGACACCACGCCATTCTTCGAGTGAGCAACACCAGTATGAAGAGTTGTCTGCTTGTGTGAATCACCATAATAGGTGGCCTGGATCTCCTCTGCATACTTGCAGATATAATTTTCTGCAAAGTCTATCTGTAAAACAATACTGTCTTCCTTGATGTTTTCTTTTAACCCTTTCAAAGAAAGGTATTGATGTTTGATGTTTTGGATGTGCTTTCCCATCTTTTTGGTGAGTTGGTCTGAAAAGTCTTCGAACAGTTTATGCATAGGCCCATGCACTTTTTCCTTTGCTGTATAGTGCACTTTAATCATTTCTTTGGACCCATCTTTTTTCTTTTTCTCCCTGTCTTCCACGATGCTTCTCCATTGGAACCACCACGTCTGTTCCCCATCATCAAAGGCAGATGTTTCAAGTTTTTTGTCTCTGCAATCCAGGCACTCCCTGTACATGCATTCCTTAGTGACATCGTCACAAGAAACTGAATTAATTAGATCGGTGAGTTTAGATGTCTTGATGATTTTATGAAAGAACAGCCTATTGGCCATGAACTGCATGTTTGAATGCAGCTTACACAGGCATGTTTCTCTCTCTGCTAAGGTGGGTTTAACAACCCAAAAAGGTCGCTGTCTGCAAAACTCTGCATAAGAGATTTTGAATTCAGGATTCTCCTGTCTAAATTTCAGGTGCAGTTGCTTCATTGTTTCAGTCAGGAAGCGCTTTTGCATCTTTTTCATGTTCTTCGTAATCGTCTCTTTTTTTCCTGTTGTTGCCCTACTCTGCCGCACTAAGGCAAAAGGTCGTAACTTCAATTTTTGGCGAAAATGAGTTATTGTAATTTTTAGGACAATAAACATACGTTTTATCATATAGACAAACATCAAGTTTCAATTCGACTGTTTTTTGGGTGGAATAAGATTATGTTTTTGCCGTAACTTCAAAAAGCCAAGGGGAAACTATGGTAGAAGCCCGTAACGTCAGTTACGGCTTTATGCCTTCGTTTCTCGCTGCTCCTGAACACTCGAATGAAGTTACGGGTGCGCTGCCGTGAAGTTACGGCACTCTGCCTTCTAACCGACCATCAAAGTATTGCCGCGCTGGAGTTACGGGGTTATGATGTAACAAATAAATCACCACAGTCAGACACACACGTACATGTTTCACAGTGATTGCTTTTGTTAGGTTTGAAGAATGGCATACTCTCGGGGGAAAATGATGGTGGAGATGGCTTTGAATCTTTAACATCCAATAATAGCTAGCGGTAGCCTTAAGCTAGCGATACTACTTCACAAACTAGACACAAACACTTTTCGAGCCATAATCAACAATTTATCCAGTAACAAGCGCTGAATAGAGCAGGCTTGTATGATATCTTAATTTACAGCCCGTAATACAAAGCTACATGTACAACTGAAATAAAATATGCTTCTCATAGTCTAGCTCTCGCCTGCCAATGACAGTCCACTGACTGAAAACTACGCGAGTTGGTTGGTTGGAGCCGCAACGACACACCCATTATACACCAGCAACAGGAATAATTTAGAGCCTACCTTTTGTTGAACCTTGGTTAAAATCCATGTCAAACAACCGACGAGAAGGCAAATCCATTACATCCACCACGAGTTTTTAAAACTTGCTACCGGCTCTAAAACTGAAGTGTGTGTGTGTGTGTCTGTGTGTGTGCGCGTGCGTGCATGCGTGTGTGAGAAAGAGAGAGAGAGAGACCTCTCTCTCTCTCACACACACTGACACACACACGCACACACTCTCTTCAGTTTTAGAGTCAGTTTTTCCAAAAAAAAAAAACCTTTAAATGTTCCACATCTTTTATACTTTAGTGATGTTAATCAACTTTGTTTTATGAAATTCATGTTAATTAAAACCATTCATACTTTTCCAACTATTCTCACTACTTTAACTTCTTGTTGATACATGTAAAGCCATTTTTATCATAGTGAGTCCAATTTTAATATTGCTTACATTTTAAGTGTTATCATAACATTGTGCTATAAAATATAAGTTAAGGTCTTTTGCCTTGGTATGACCGATTGTCATTTTGTGGGCAATGCTAAGGCAGAATACAGTAACTTCCGAAAAAGGGTCAAAGGTCAAATTTGAGTTCAACATTTTTTTGTAGATGGGTTAATAAAGGTATACACTACAACATGTGAAAATTACAATAATATACCTATAACTCAATTGCCAGGACATTAAGATAACTTTAAAGTCATTTTTCTCAGTTTCACACTCTGGTGAGTTAAGGTCTTTTGCCTTAGTAGGGCAGTACTGTTGTCGTCACGTTCTATAAAGTTTGTAATCTTTTCCTTCAGATCTTGGTTAACTTTGTTTTTTGGGTTTTGCGAGTGTATATCAGTTTGTTGGTTCTTGTCATGTTTGTCCTCAAAAGCTTTAGAGAGAACCCAAACTCTTTTTTTGCCATGGTGACCAGGCCATATTTTTTGAGGATCCTACCGGCCACAATTTTTGAGATTATTTGCCGTGTTTTGCGATTTTCAACCTTCTTCCTAATTTCTGAAATTATTGTGTTATGAAACAATAGCGTTCTCTTCAGTTGTGTTGTGCTTTGGTTTATCTGTTTCTTAGTTCTCCGTTTAGGAGATTCAATTAGCTCCATTTTTCTCGTAAGTCGATCAGACCTCTTCTTATATTTTTCTGCTTTTCTAAGGGCATGGGCAAGCTTTTTTTCATTTCATCAAGGTCTCTGTAAGCCTGTGCCCTTCCCTTTGCAACATTTTTTCTCCCTCTTCGTCTTTGAGGAGTTCTCTCTGGCCCACTCGGCTGACGTGGTTCAGGGACGTCATCAGCGTCTGGTGATTGCGGTGGTGTTGCCCCTGCCATGAAACTCTCAGTTGCTGAGACCATTTTATGTGTCTTACGTCTGCGTCGTTGTACAGTTCGCCACTGTCTTCTGATTTTTTTTTGGTCGCTTTCTGACATTTCTTTGACAGACTTAATAAGTCCTTGCTGTTTTTTCTTTTCATATCTTTCTCTGTCTTTCCTTAGGAACTCAGCATATTTAATTGGATCAGATTTTACACTGTAAAAAATTTCTTTTTATAATTTACAGAATTTCACTTGGGCCAATTGAAAAATTTAGATGTTATCGGTCACTTGAAATTTTTGATTTGGGAGGGTTAGAAATTTTTTACAGTGTAGTCTTTCCCTGAATAGTCTGGACTTCTCTGCTGATGTTTTGGGTGCCATCTTAAAGAACAAGAGACTATGTGAGATTTAGTTGTAAACAATAAAATATCTCAGTTTACAACATTCTCTATGACATTATATGTAAAGTTTATGTATTTACATTATATTTTTAGTACTATAGGCAAACTACTTTGCTTTTAAGCACAGACAATGTCCTTGCCAAGCCAACCTGTCTTTATCACTTCCATGGAGACAGATGTGGAACAGACGGTTGTGGAAATGACATTTCCCCCCTTTCCCTCTAATATCTCATGTTTGACTAGCCTGTTAGTGTTAGTTTTAGAGTTAGCATTAAATAATCTCAAATATCACCTGATGAAATAGTAAAAATCCCAAAATGTTTCCGTCGGAATGAATTATGAGCGGTTCAGAAATGACATACAATAAACATACTCGCAGTATTTCTCATATTTACCTTGATATATCTCCAATTTATTAACCTCTGCTGGGACCATTCTTTCATTCAGCCATGTGGTTTCCTCTGGAGTGTCAGTTACTATGGTTACTGAGTATACAAATCTAGAACACTGAGCCTGGGATTGCATTTAATGCAGAGGTGTGGAAATGACAGTGAACCCAAGGGACAAGTGTTCAACATGTTTAAAATATGTAAAATTGAAAAGAAATATATATATATATATATATATATATATATATATATAAAAATATTAGATTTGAATGAATTGGGTTATAATGCATACTTTCTGTTTGAATTTAAAATGATATCAGTATTAGATTTTAAGTGAGATAAGGTTGAAGACCCAAAGTCTGGCCTAGGGACAGAGGCAAAATAGTAAAAAAATAGTCCTATTTTATATAAAACAACAGAATTGAACAATGATTTTTTATATATAGGTTCCCCTACACATGTAGTAAGTGTGAAAAAAAAAAAATGGTGAAAAATGTTTTTTAGTTTTTTTAATATCTGTCAGGGACAGAAAAAGTACCATAGTTGGAGAATCACCCAAATATATATATATATATATATATATATATATATATATATATACATACATATATATATATATATATGAGAGAGAGAGAGAAAAAAGCTGGATATATATATGCTTTGCATCACAGAAATAAATTATTTTTTAAGTATATTAAAATAGAAAACCATTATTTTAAATTGTAATTTTTTTTTTCTGTATTTTTGATCAAATAAATGTAGGCTTGATATTTGTGCAGGCAATATTTGTGTGTTTGAAATATTAAATGCACCCAGTAGCCTATATGTAAAAAATATTATAGAAATTCTAAATGTCTGCGTTTTCTACATGTCCCCTCGACCTGTGTGCACATCTCATCAGCTCTGGGGCGCTGGAGAAATCGCCCCTGAGATGCCGGTCTGTAGAGCAGCTAAGGCAATTGCTGATTTAAAGTCCCCGTGAACCGGAAGTTGCAAACAACTTTTCTCCAGTGTTGTGACGTATTTCCAAGTGAAACGGAATATTGAACAGAGGGCAGGGTTTTACTCTAGCGCTCCTCCTCTCCATCTCGCGCTCATAGCAGACTAACGGTCTGAGGGGAGTGGTTAAGCGTTTTCAAACCAAGCCGTCAAACATACGTCATCAGAAAAAGACGCCATTCCAGACCGGAAGAAACTTTTCAGATTTTGATTAAAGATTACCATGGTAAATTTTTTTTTTTTTTATATTTACTTAAAAACGGATTAATTGTTCACCACAAGACTTGTAATATGCGCTAACAAAGTAAATAGGGTCAATTTTGATTTCATGGGGACTTTAAGATATAAATATTTTGGTAACACTTTACGGTAAGGGTACATGAATTATCATGAATTCATGTATAAATTCATGCATGAAATATGCATTAATTCATGCATTAATATCTCATGAATCATCAGGAACTAACACGAGTTCAACGTTTTTCATTCATGACTTCATGGATGAACAACACCTTAATTAAAACATTAACTAAGATGAGTACATCATCATGAATTATGATTTATTACGCATGATCATGATGTTTTCTTTGTTCACACAAAAAAATTGGTCTTTACCACCCACTGTGGATAAAGCTATGGTTATGGTACATGAATCATCATGAATTCATGCATAAAAAAGTATTAATTCATGCATGCAAGACTACTCTTCGAATTATTAAAGGAATGTACAAAAATCCACATTATCTAATGCATGCATACAGGCTAGAAAGTATATCAATTAATGTGAGAACTTTTTTTCTGAATTATGATCTGAGTTATCCAGCATGTTCATGTCTTCTTCATAGCCTGCAGGTAAATGGACAGACCCCAAAATTGGCCAATCACAGCACATAACATACGAATTCTGTTGGCGTTCAAATACTAGTCATCATTAACTAAGCATTATTTATCAATGATTTCATCATGTGTGTGGCCCCTCAACTAAAGTGGTGACTTGGTGCTTTGAAACACTGATGAACAATGTGTTTTCATTATGATCTGAGTTATCCAGCATGTTCATGTCTTCTTCATAGCCTGCAGGTAAATGGACAGACCCCAAAATTGGCCAATCACAGCACATAACATACGAATTCTGTTGGCATTCAAATACTAGTCATCATTAACTAAGCATTATTTATCAATGACTTCATCATGTGTGTGGCCCCTCAACTAAAGTGGTGACTTGGTGCTTTGAAACACTGATGAACAATGTGGCATAACTGTGAAATGACATGAATATGAGCATGAAAGTTCAAGCCTTTGCAAACAATGTACTGTGGACACAAATGGACTTTGATCTTAACTTGCAACGTGATCTCATGAGAATACATGTGTATTTTTACGTAAAGTGTAGTTCTACCATACGTACATTTATTTATGTTTTATACACACAGAAACGTATAATACTGACAGTGGACAGCACAAAAACGTAATTTATTTACTTATAAACAACTTATACAAACAACGACGTACAAATTTAGGCGTATTCCTATTTAACTTATGCATATTAAAATCGTGGCATTAATATTTTGACACATAATACACTAAAACACAACATAAATTCACAAAAGAAATCAATTTTATTAGCTTAATGTGATCCAAATCTTTAGAATCCATACGTTGTTTGCAAGAAACAGATCCAAATGCAGCCCTTTATCCAGTGATCTTCATCTCCATTTCTCGGCAGAGACCGTCAACGTCATATCCCGCGCTCGTGGTGAATTCAAATTCAAAAATTGCGCCCGAAGCGTTACGACATGTTTTACGGCAGTGATATCAAACGCTCATTGGCTCTCGCATGCTTCGTCACAGATTGCGACATGCCGTGTTTGTTGTGTACTACATTTGAAATGGAGAAGCGCGCGCGCCTTCACAGAGCGAACAGCAAACCGAAACCGGATTAACATTTTCATGGATTAATAACTTAAATTCTGCTCTGTAACGTTACCTCATACATAACTATTATATACTGAGAGGACTGCGACACATCGTCATGTGAACGACTTTTGGTACCGGTTTTGACATTTTCTCAATAAATAAATGATTGTGATTGTCTGTCTGTTGTTTTAATTTATAATTGTAGTTACGTAGTTTTAAGAAATGGTTAGGTTTAGGGGTAGGGGTAGGATTAGTGGCTCAAACTATCTTTTAATGCTACATTGTTAATAAAGCTGCCATTTCCCTACACATATCTGTCCATTACGTTTTATCCTTTTAATATTATCTATAAAATGGGTATGTTTGGGTGTGGAGTTAGGGTTAAGGGATCGTACATTTATAATCTATTAAATGGTAAAAGGGAAATTATACAGATATCTTTATGATATGAAATATTCGTAAATAGTTTAACGTACGTTTTTTAGCTGTAAAATCGTAATAATGTTATGTAACTTTACTGCTTTATTCTGAAACCAAACGGTATTAACCAGTTAAATCAACAGCTGGAAAGAGCTGAGAAGGAATTCAGTATACACCATGAACTTTATTTTAAGTGCATATCTGAAAACTCTTTACAAAACCATAAAGCTGTTACAATTTCATGATATGGAGGAGTCACATCGGTTGCTTTATACGCTAAAAGGTGACTCTTTACCCAAATAGAGATCAAGCTGTTTGTGAAACTTTTTTTTTTTAAACAGCTTTATGTTTTTTAACTGGTTTATACCGTTTAAGAATAAAGCAGTACAGTTAAGATCAAAGTCCATTTGTCCACAGTACATTGTTTGCAAAGGCTTGAACTTTCATGTTCATATTCATGTCATTTCACAGTTATGCCACATTGTTCATCAGTGTTTCAAAGCACCAAGTCACCACTTTAGTTGAGGGGCCACACACATGATGAAGTCATTGATAAATAATGCTTAGTTAATGATGACTAGTATTTGAACGCCAACAGAATTCGTATGTTATGTGCTGTGATTGGCCAATTTTGGGGTCTGTCCATTTACCTGCAGGCTATGAAGAAGACATGAACATGCTGGATAACTCAGATCATAATGAAAACACATTGTTCATCAGTGTTTCAAAGCACCAAGTCACCACTTTAGTTGAGGGGCCACACACATGATGAAGTCATTGATAAATAATGCTTAGTTAATGATGACTACTGTATTTGAATGCCAACAGAATTCGTATGTTATGTGCTGTGATTGGCCAATTTTGGGGTCTGTCCATTTACCTGCAGGCTATGAAGAAGACATGAACATGCTGGATAACTCAGATCATAATTCAGAAAAAAGTTCTCACATTAATTGATATACTTTTCTAGCCTGTATGCATGCATTAGATAATGTGGATTTTTGTACATTCCTTTAATAATTCGAAGAGTAGTCTTGCATGCATGAATTAATACTTTTTTATGCATGAATTCATGATGATTCATGTACCATAACCATAGCTTTATCCACAGTGGGTGGTAAAGACCAATTTTTTGTGTGAACAAAGAAAACATCATGATCATGCGTAATAAATCATAATTCATGATGATGTACTCATCTTAGTTAATGTTTTAATTAAGGTGTTGTTCATCCATGAAGTCATGAATGAAAAACGTTGAACTCGTGTTAGTTCCTGATGATTCATGAGATATTGATGCATGAATTAATGCATATTTCATGCATGAATTTATACATGAATTCATGATAATTCATGTACCCTTACCGTAAAGTGTTACCAATATTTTAAATAAATTGTAGCCAATCAGCAAGCTCAAATCTAGTCTGCTATGGGCGATTCTTTCAGCGCCACAAGTGCGCGCCCATCTCTATTAGACAGCAGGCTAGCGATAAAAGGAGGCTTCTCTCGTAGCTGGTACACAAGGCCTGGCTAGCTGGATGCGGTCATGCTAATGCCTTATTGTGCTTTCCATTCTTACTTTTTAAAACAACGGGGACGGACAGATCCAGCATGGACAGTGACCGGAGTAAGGGATATGAAGCACCTGTCTGAGAAAGTAACTAACGTTTTGAGTTCAATTTCAAATGCAAATGGAAAGTTTGTGAAATATGTTTGTTTTTGTGTAAGAATGCCTCAACCTTTTAATATTGGCATTAAATAATCACTGACTTTTTCACAGAGCACTGGTATCCTGCAGTTTGTATTGTGTTTGGATGGTTATTATATATTCTCAAACTGGGGTACGTGAGGTGACAGAAGGGGGTAGCCTACGCAAAAAATTCTACTCCACCTTAAAATAACATTAAAACTTAGCATGTATTTCTAGCAGGTAAAATGCCGTAAATAGGCTACGTGACATCCGATCAATTTACCTCTTTTGCGGTCAAAACTGACTGCATTCACACAAGCAGCGAGCATATGATATGTTTTGTGCAGATTATGCCGTCTTGGCAAATTGTATGCACTGCCGTTCTTGACCATGTACCTTTGTAAAAGGGGGGATTTAGCACTTACTAGCACGAAGAACAAATAGAAAGAACTTATCTTTGTGCATAGAGATCGATTTAGGATTCAAACTCTCTTCGATACAAAAGCATACCCTGTGTGAGTTCCTGTGTTTAATGTCGATCACATTAAATATCCACACGATTTAAAATGTGACTTGATTTTATACAACAGTTCAAAAAACGGTAGTTTGTTAATATAATGTAATGATATATAATATTAAGTGGCATTAATATTAAGTGATGTTCATTTTAAACACAGTTTTGTCCGTATTTTTTGCAACAAAACAATAGCTCCAACGAAAGCCACAGCAGTGTTTACGGATCTGCTTTGAACAAATCGTGAGAGTCAATAGCCGCGTTTCCATTACCCTTCAAATTGCGCAAATTGAAATTGCGAATTGAAAATACGCCCAATGGAAACACGTCAATTTCGCAAAAAAGTTTTCACACTCGCATGAGGAGGATTTTCAGGCAATTCGAAAAAGGAATATTTCACAAAACTGCAATGGAAACAGTTTTTGCGCATTTACAGGTCACCTGACGTAGATGACGCGGTATGTTTGGACAGAATACGAGACAGAGTTCTTTATTAAATTCATAAAAGACAAAAGAATTACAGGAATACTGGATTCTAAACCTCAAAGAAATGCCACAATCAAGACCTCGAAGCAGAAATGAGTGAGAAAAACCCAGAAACTCCTCATATGTGCCGCTCACAGTATAAGGGTTTTTCCTTACCATTAATGTTTGGATAACACGCCTACGTCTCCTTCCATTAATAGTAGTGTGGTACGTGGCTGTGATATATATATAAACTTACCAACGTCCGTTGCCATGATTTTTGGAATGACTTATCGCGAGAGGAAAAAATGACGTTTTAGTCGCATAACATCGGTTAATGGAAACGCCGTCATTTCGCAATAGTTTTTTATCGATATTAAGAAATCGCAAAAGTTTTGCGCAAATCTTTAATGGAAATGCGCCTAATGATTCATTCATAAATACAGCCACTTGCTTCGCTACTGATGAATGAATGACTCGCTCAAAAAGACCATGACTTGCCGCCACCTACTGGCGATTTAACTTAATATTCAAAACCCTCACTTCGTTTTTACAATCATTGCATATTTCTCTATTGAATTTTTTTTTTAATTTAAAGCATTATTTACTTTAGAAAAGTAAAAATGCACTGAAAATATCGATTTAAGAAAAAAATGTTTTTGAATGAGAGAAAGGTGGATTGACGATGAGGAAGAGCCACAACGCTAAAAGACCTGATGGCTCCTATGATTATTACCAGACTATTAAAACTGACTGAATATGGCACAGCCCCACCTAAGATATTTTTCACCAGCCGCCACTGATACCTGCAAAATTATCAAAAATGTTAAAATAATAAAGTCACCATTTTGAGTGTTGTTGTCAGCCTACACTTCACATAATAGGTCTGTAGGCCTGGGCTTCATTTAACAAACTATGATCGTTTCATCAAATGGTAAGTGGTCTATCAATATAGACTAAATACAAGTGACTTGAATACTATACTTACCATTAATGCTACTTTTGGTGCTGGTTTTGTGCAGTGCTTTGTAGTCAATTAACATCCATTTGTTCAACGACGCAGATTCTGATCGCTTCATAAATGTAAATTCGTCTGTCCATGTAATTTTCAAGCGATTTATTTATAAATGACCGGAAAACTACCGCTCCACTTCACATTGTACAATGAAAGTTGAACTTCTTGTGCCAGATGACAATTGGTCGGTGTTATACATGACCATAGGCGTAATTTACGGGTGGGACATGTCCCCACCACTTTTTGCCAGGCTCGATATTGTCCCCACCACTTTTTAAAAGTAATTGAAAAATAGATTGGGGAAGGTATATATTAAAGGAAAAGCACCATCTACAAATCGTCATTCTTCATAATCTAATTCATTTATTTAACACATTTTCCCGCCAGTCAGAAGCTTTTCAACGTCCTCAAAGATGAATATTAATTCTCGTTGTGAAACTATCGCGAGACTCGCGATATGCGTCTTGGAATATGTAGCTTCCTTTCCTTATAATTAGTCTACAGATTCCTGTACCTTTCTTTTTGCGATGTTGGTATTGTTTGGATACTGTTTCAAGGTTGAAATATATTATATGAGATTTTTGAGAAAATTAATGGGACAATATCCCATGGTTCACAAGTCATATCACTACTGTAGTCATCAAGTGATGACTAGACGGTGGATGATGGTTCTTCTTCAATTACGCAATGAGGTGAGTTCACTTGAGGCATTGTTAAAAAGTCACAAGTCATGGTTATTATTACAAGTCATGATTAAGTGTTATATGAAAAATGAAGTTACGTAAGAAGTAAATAATTCATTTTGTAAACTCGTCTTAATACAGTAGTAACGAACGAGCACGTGAAGCAGTTTAGGCTTGACGTTAGCTAGCAAATGCGATTTATTGGTAAGAATCATATACAGATTCATATAGTTTTGAGACCTCTTGAAAGTAAAAAGACAATGAATTGGCCTTTATTGTTAACTAATGTTTTAACTCTGTAACATCGGTTTAGTGAAACTGTTTGATCCTTTTCCACGATTTTACCTATCACAAGTGCGGACTAAAGAGGTAAGTTTGTGCTACCATAGAATGTTATTGTTGTTATTTCATTATTATTATTATTTATTTCCAATTGTATTTACTTTTTTGGTATATCATTTTAGATATGTTTGCCTCTAAGGTAATACTACATAGTATTTTAAGCGTTTAATAAGTGATAAAGTTGAAAATGTATAGTATGACAAAATGTTGAGCAACAAAGATACATGCTTTTATTAACAATAAATAATAACATCAATATGTTTATAAACACATCAGAATGAACAGTAATAAGAAATAAAAGAATATTGTAATGGATGTAAAAAAAAAAAGCAAAGAAAAAAAAAAGCAGAGTATCAGAGGAACATCTTTTTTAGGTTTAGTTAGCTTTGTCCACTAAAATGAACCAAACCCTGAGCACGTCTCTCTGAAGCCTTTATGAATCCCTGGTTTATTTTTGTTGTGTCTAATTAATTTCTTCTGTCTTTGTGAACATGACAGACAACAACGCTGTTCAGACGGTTCTGGGACATGGTTGATCGAAGCCATGTCTTCAGGCGCCGGAGAGCGCTGAAGCATCTCTCTGCCTCTGCTGATGATGCAGGAGCTACGAGAAGTAAGCGGACCAGAGTCTCCACTTGCTTGAAGAGTCCATGGACCTCAGGTACCATGTTCTTCAAAATATTGACCACTTCTGTACAACTTTGGTATTTATAATTTGTGCGAGACATGGCCATCTGCACCTTTAGGGACCGGGATTCAACAATATTGTTGACTTGCCCAGAGATCAGGACATTTTCAAGCATGACAATGTTGCGCAGACCCTCCTGTTCAAATCGATGGGTCAGCTGTGTCATCACTGTATCAAGAACTTGGAAGAACTGCGCACGATAGTACTCCTCATCTGTATTCGGACTGTAGGGCTGAGCTGGACCAGCGTGTCTTGTAGAAGGCCTTCTAAAATGTGGTACTGTTATCGCCTCAAGGTCCAGTGATGTTACCACCTCAGATGCTTGTGTGTAGAGCTCTCTGAAACTTTCATCCGATCTTTTGTTCTGAAAGCCATTTTTCACACACTCAACTGCACTTAGCATGCCTCCGACTGTTGCTCCTCTCGCTTGCAGTGAGATGTTCAGGCCTTCAAGGCCTATCATGATGTCCTGTGCCAACAGCAGTCCAAGGACAGTGTTCCCTTTCTGGAAACGCTCAAGAAAGGCCATTGGCTTTTGAGACAGTGTCATGAGTGCCGGATGATGCCATTTCCTCCAGTGCTGTCAAGACAGCTTCATATTGGGTGACGACAGAATTGATGACTGGTGTACGCACTGTCCATCTAGTTGGACACAATGGTTTCAGTGTTCTATAGCAGCCAGATGTAGATTTTGCCACAGACTTAAAAATGGTTTTAAACTTGCCTGACTGGCCAAATAAACAGCCCAGCTCATGTATCCATTGCAAAGAATCGCGAATTATTGGTGTGGCTGAACAGGCTGCTTGTGTGACCAAGTTCACACAGTGGGGGCCACAGTGAACAAAAGTGGCAAGTGGTTGCTCTCTGCGGATGTGAGCTTGTACACCTGACAAATGCCCAGACATGTTTGCTTCTCCATCGTAGGTTTGACCATGCAGACTGGAAAGAGGAAGGTTTAGACAGAGGAGAACATCAGAAGCAATCTTGCCTATTTGCTCACCAGTTGTAGAAGAAGCTTCATAATGGCCAACAAACTCCTCTCTAGGTTCCAGGTCTGTGTCAACGTATGCAGTAGTGTTGTCAAAAATATCGATATTTCGATAAATATCGATACTGAAATATCTGAACGGTACCAATACTAATTTCCTGAAGTATCGATACTAGCCGAGCTGTCACTTTCACTTCTCTCCAAAGGCGCGTTGACAACACCACACGCGCACTCGTCTCATTCGCTCTGGTTAAATAGCAAAAGTGAAGTGAATGGGGCTGATCACACTTGACGCGTTTTTTGCAGTGAGAGGCGCATATTTTCAATTGGTTTCCAGCGAGCGTTCTGCGCGCTGTTTATGCGCCTCGCGGGCCTTCCGGGCCTTCCGTTAGTGATGAAAGCTAGTTGCTTGAACGCCCAGAGAGTGCGATGATGGAGGATAAACTTGTGGTGCTCTCGAGGGTTACCAGACTTCGACTTCACGAACCGTAACTACCACAATGTTAACAGAAAGTAAATAAAGTTAATAAAAGGCTGATTTGACGTTTACTTGACTGACAGGACAGCTGTTTCAGTGGTTGCCGAGCAACATAAAAAACCCAGCGCACTGCTCGTTCTGTGTGATCGGGGCAGTGCTGTGTGCCTCGCGTTTTCGAACCTGAAAAACGCGTTATATATAATATAAGTAATCTATATAAATAATTTCGAGAGGTTGGTAACTCTTCTCATTTTAACATTTCTGAAACATTAACCAAGATGGCCTAGTATTGTTGTTGATATGAGTGTGTGTTGTCTCGTTTTTTTCATCGTAACTCTTAAAGTTAGGCTAATATAATCTGACTGATAAATCTCAGATAAGTAACGTTAAATATTTTAACTGTGGTCAAATGTAAATTAACTTGTGCTTATTTAACTTTATTCAAAAATTAGTATTTAATTCTGCAATTTGCCTTCATATCTTATCAATTTGATTACACAGATACTAATTAAACTAAACTGAGCTATTGAATGACATCTTTGAATTCAATAATGAAATGCCTTTAATTGAAAATTTAATGTTTAATCTTATTATTATACATTACTGACACTCTATCCTCCAATTTGATACTGTTAAGTGCTTTGACACAATCTGTATTGTTAAAAGCACTAATAACATTGTTTTCGCGTGTGATGCACACGTTTGCGTTAAAATCTGTTCATCAAATAATGTTAATGTATTAACCAGCATTAATGCTTTTGAACTACTTCAGGACATTTTTGTTCATGTAAAATATACCTCATTGTCATGTTTTAGACTTGTTATATTTAACTTTAAATGAAAAAAAAAACCTTAATATTGTGGCAGTTTTTTTCTCCGTGGTATCGAAAATGGTATCGAATATCGATATTTTTCAAGGTATCGTATCGAAGTTAGAAATTCTAGTATCGTGACAACACTAGTATGCAGATAGACACCTGCTCAACACCACTGATGTCCTGCGTCCCATCTAGGGCTGCACGATTAATCGCACTTTCCATGTAATCGCACTTAAATTGAGATGTCTTATCGCGATTTTAAAATCGCAAAGGCTGCGATTATTTTTTATGCGCAGTTTGTCATTGATGTACGGCTATGTAAACGCCGCTCCATCTGAAAGCACTGTGAGTTTGAGTCACTTATAACGTGCATTTGAAAAAACAACACGCGTCAAACATCTTTCCAAAACATGAGAAGCATTTATGAACCTCGTCCAACAACAGACAACATTTAATAACATGCATTTACTCCAAACTCACTTCATAACGACAGCTGAGTTCCTCCTTCTGTGAGATGATGTGCTTCTTACACAGAATAAGGCAGTCGTGTATTTATAAGTCATGTTTAATCAAAGCATTTCAATCTTCTGTTTATTCAGCTACAGCGATAGGGATTTCCTGGAATGATGCACATTATTGTACTTTTTTGCAATACTTTTTTTTACTTTTATTGTACGTGTTTGCGGAAGAGCGCCCTCTGGCGTACAAATGGGGCAGTATTTACTACCAATCAGCCGCACTCCACTGACAAGCTGCGCATAAAATAATCGCAGCCTTTGCCAAATCGCGTGCGATTTTATTGCGATTAATCGTGCAGCCCTAGTCCCATCATTATTATTGAATACTGCACTACTGGGAAAGCAAAAAAACAATATCTACAATTTCTCGGCACAACAGGTACACACACCAATATTGACACTCAGGA
This sequence comes from Squalius cephalus, assembly GCF_949319135.1. Lineage (NCBI taxonomy): Eukaryota > Metazoa > Chordata > Actinopteri > Cypriniformes > Leuciscidae > Squalius > Squalius cephalus. Next base: position 9,033,989 of record NC_137128.1, on the reverse strand, counting down.
GGTATACGATGTGCGATCAAAAAAGGAATAAGTCTAAAAAGGCACCATTTCTGAGATGCCGAGCCCACAATGACTCCTTTTTGTAGTAGTCTTTCAGACAACTGTACCTGCTTATTTGCTCTATCCTTTTGACATTGTCATTCTCTGTAGCTCTTCGTTTACCTCTTGTATGCTAATATGTTTCTCTTTATGAGCTTGGCACAGGACAAGTTTCAAAACTAAAGGTATGACACCCTCTAACATGTCATGCATTATGTCTGGAGGTAAGGACTTAGTAACATCAAACTAAGGAAGCACATTAAATGGACAACTACACTGTACCCCATATGTTACTCTACTGTCCGGGTTTTGCTGGATACATTCCAGGTGATACCGGTGAACGTCAAATGTTCTTAAAACATAACTATCTTCCTGAAATTTCTCTTTTATATCTGTATGTGTTCCCATACAATGTCTACAAACTCTTCCTGAGTTAAATGACATACTGAATCCTCCAATCATGTGAGCTGAAAGGTTATCACCTGAAATGGTAGCTTGGGCTGCATGGACATTCTGCTCAACCCCACCAACAGTGAGGGTGAACCCATCTGTTGAGAGCACTTTAAGATCATCTAGCAGTGGCTTTAGGATAACTTCTAAGCCACACTCCTTTAAATAGGAATAGCGCACCAGTAATGCTAAATGAATATGCTTTACTTGAGACCTGTACCTTCCATGTACATTACCTACAGTGTAGTAGAAGGCGCACAGTTTGTGTTTTGTTTTCTTTGAACCCAAAGGATTTACTACCTCAAATTCATCGTCGTAATGCATTTGGATATTCTCTAAAGAAAGGATGCTCTTTATAGTACAATCCATCACAAAAGTCAGTTAAGACCTGTTCATCTTCAATATTTACAGAGACTATGTCATCCCATACATCCTCATGGGAACAATATATTTTTTTAAAACATCAGAAATGGGAACATAGGGTAAGCTACCTATTTCATGTCCTGTAAACCCTCTTAAAGTGTATTTAACCGGTGAAAATAAGAGAAATTATGAGTGCCACTGAATGTATTTGATTATTTTGTTAGAATTTGCTGGCATGAAAAACACAAAGTACAATACAACAAAATATACACAGAAAGTCAATACGACCTGTCTTGGCAGTTTTAATCCTTAGGCTCTCCTGATGACTTCGGGAACTCTCATGGTCCTTTACTGCCTCTACTTTAAAATTATTAGATCCTACTACGAAATTGTTTGTTTTGTTTTTTCTTTTGCGTACATGACAATACATGACGACATTATTGTGATCAAACACTAGCCATTCACGACCCGTCAGCCGTTTGGCATTAAATTAAATTTTCTTAGTTTCTCTGTCGATACCCTCCTCATCCCCTGCCACGTTCCTCTTCTCGCCCCCATAAGTCTGTCCCAACCACCGCCGCGGCCGCATTTCGTTTAACCTACTTTACTAGCCAACTCCGTTCGTCTTATTTCTTGTGTTTTCTGTGTCCGTTCGTTTCCATGGTTTCTCGCGCTGGTTTCACTGCAAACTGCGCGGAACCAATGGGCGTATGAAACGTCATCACGTAGCATTACGGCACAGTGTTCATGGGAAATGTAGGAAGTACTGCCAGGGGGAGAAATTACCGAAAACAGAGCGGAACAGAGCCTTATGCATCATGCCTCATGCATCACCGGCCAAACTGGCTAGTAAGTTTTTATTAACACCCGCCAAAATGAATTTTAACCCGCATTTGGCGGGTTGGCGGGTTTTAATTTAGAACCCTGCTTTTGATGCTTCCTCAAAAAATTCACTGGACTGTAAAACCTGCTGATGTTCAGGACATCCAGTCGTCGGCAGAGGCCGGTCTCCTTTCACATTAATTTTCGCAATATATCGCTGGAGGCAGGTCAGAGTGTTCTTGTTTTGGGGTTGGTATTCAAGATTTAAAACAAAATATGAATAAAACGATGAGATCGTGGCTTTCTCTACCTTCATGCCTTCACACACCTCGACCCTGTCTACCTTAAGGGAACAGGAGCTCCGTCACCCAAATGTGGACTTCCAGTCTTCTTGGGTCACCTGGACAATTGGGCATGGTGTGTAGGGTTCACCCTGAAGAATACAGCAAAGCAGACAGGGATGCAAACACATGTTTGGTCAAAAAAGACAGAGATAGTCGATGGACCCCCATAAGATAAGAGGTGGACCTAAGACGATGATTAGTGGCAGATATAGCATCTGGATTGGATTGGTGAATGGACAAGTCAGTGACATGGTGAATGAGAGGGTAACAAGGTGGAAGGAAGGTGGGAGACCTAGGGCTACCTGTGCTGTGAGTAGCTGTTACGGGACAGCCTTTACCCATGTTGGGTTGTGTGTTGCTTTGAGTGGGACAGGCCTCTCCGTGTGCAGGCTCTTGCATCTGTCGTACTATTTGAAGGAACTTGGCCTGCTTTTTGAACGAGCCTTTGAATAGATGGTCTAGCATTGATTCAGTTAAGCCCAGGTGTACCGTCTCTCCATCCACTTCATTTTCTACGGAATAAATAGCACATTTGAATTTGATCATTACTCATGCATTATGGGTATATACACAGTAACTGGTTGTCCACATTTCAGAAATTCCCACAGATTTAATTTGTACCGTAGAGCAGTGTTTCTCAAATAGGGGTATGTGTAGGGATACTTTGGAGTATGTGAATTTAAAAAAAAAAAATATGTCATGCATAATTCCTACAATAATTATACTATACTAATGAATGAATTAAAGGATAATTCTGGTATTTAACACTTTGAGTCTATTTTGTAGTTTGTTTTGGATGAACAAGAGTGGTGGACAAAGAAATTTTGACAATGGTTCCTGTCTCGACTTTTTGACTCTTTTAGAATTGCCCATGACCGCTTTAGAGTGGGAGTCTATGGCCATGCACAAACATGTCCTTAAAACAACCCTTAACATTCGTTTTCAAAACTGTGCAACTCACCGAGTGGTTAGTGGTGTTCGTTGATATTCCAAAACAAGTAGCGTAGCGAAATACAGTTTCTGTCGTGTTTTATTTGGCATTTTGTAAAATCCCATTGATTTCTGTTGGAGGACTCATTGCTCGTTGATATTACTGCACTACCGGGAACGGAAAAGACGCTTCAGACTCAAATATCGAGCGGAAGTTTAAACGCGGTTGTGAGGTATCTGAAAAAATAGTTCCACTTTAGCAAATAACACGGATTGAAATCATACATTGCGCCGATATATTTGTTTTTAATCATCAACGAACACCACTAACCACTCGGTGAGTTGCACAGTTTTGAAAACGAACGTTAAGGGTTGTTTTAAGGACATGTTTGTGCATGGCCATAGACTCCCATTCTAAAGCGGTCATGGGCAATTCTAAAATAGTCAAAAAGTCGAGACGGGAACCATTGTCAAAATTTCTTTGTCCACCACTCTAGTTCATCCAAAACAAAAATAGACTCAAAGTGTTAAATACCGGAATTATCCTTTAAGTGATGGATTCTACATTTGAAATGTAGCATTTAAATGTTTTTGTTTAAAAAAGGCTGTTCAGTAAATATCGGGGCTGTATTCTTCCTCTTTATATATAAAAAAAAAAAATTCTACCAAAAATGTTTTGCACTGGTTAGGGGGTACTTGGCTTAAAAAAGCAATTCAAAGGGGGTACAATGTTGGAAAAAGTTTAAGAAACACTGCTATAGACAGTGCTGTAGAGAAGACCCGGGAATTCTAACGTACATAACATAGACGCCATCTTCTAACGTTAAACTGTGTTACACAGTTCCACGTGCACAAATGGAATCGAACATCATCCAACATCTTCAACTTATAAATATACAATACCCGTACACTAAACACTTACATAATTGATTGCGCCCGAGCGGATATATACGTCACCTGACCTAATCTTCACGCAAAATATCGAAGCAGTATACCAAGCTACTACGTTTTATGGCTTTTTTTAATATAATAATATTATATTATAGTAAAAATAATTTCAGAATTTTGTATTTAAAGCAAAATAATGTTCAAATCAACCACAGTAAAAATAATGAAGAACAGTAACTGCAAGGGGACCATACTGTAACAAATTAGTTTATATTAAAATTAAAAAATATGAGCAAAAATAATTAATCAGAATGTTGTATTTAAAGAAAAATAACATACAAATCAACCACAGTAAAATAATGAAGAATAATTTCCACAGTGAATTTAATTGTTTTTGAGAAAAAAAAAAAAACCATTTTGACAAAACACTTGAACTGCAAGTGACCAAAACTGTTACATCAAAGACACATTGCGCGCACTCACACTTCACTGTTCAAAACCTCCATTGTCTAAAAAGCAATCCCAGCTACAGTAGCCAGGGTTGTCATCTGAGGAGTAAAACCCCAAAAGCACTCCCCGTTGTCCATTTCCCTGGTAGCCAGTCCCACAGTCCTTGTAAAGCTGGGTGCATCTCTAGCACCTAGAGATGGTGTACGGCTTTCTGTACCTTTGACAGTGTCTCTCTAAAAGTCCAATTCACTACACCTGTTCAATATCAAAACACAATGAAAGTCACAATTCAGACAATAAATGAACAAATCTTTTTTTATCTTTGAAAATGTACTGCACACTTCTCTTTATACTAGTGGTGTCCAGGAGACTGCAACCCTCTGAGCTCGGTGTTGTGGGCACCTCTGACTTGAAGAGGTCTCTTTGGGTTTGAAAAAGATGCCACTTTGTGATGTACATGTGTGGACAAGATGTCCGTGGCTCCGTGCAGGGACAATGCCAGGTGTTCCTTTGAGTGTTATAGGTGACCATTATCCTCCCAAGTCGGCTAAAACTATGAATGTCGGGCTCATGGATCGACAGGCATATTTGTGATGGAGACCCACCAAAGTCCACAGGCACACAAAGAGGAACATGCAGCCTTTTGCCTCTTCACACGTTTAGCTGCTTTTGCCTCTCCACATTTTTTTACTACATTCATATCCCTCAGAACGTCTTCTCCGAGAAATCTCGCTACGGTAGTCTACAGAGTGAATGTGAGAGCACAAACTGTAGCTTAATCCACTCCGCTGAGCCAACAACTGATACTGCACACATTCATCTAGCTCACATCTAACTTGATGTATTTTTCCCCATGTTTGTCTCTGGACATGGACTGGCACAGAAAACCCATGTCCACTTTTTTGCACAGAAAATATGCCATTTGTCTCATCGACAGTAACACTCTGCAGATGACAGGCCTGAGTGATGTCGTGAGACAGATCAGCATGTCTCCTCAAGAGGTGTGTGTTATAATTCTTCTTGAGGAGACTAAGATTGCAATGAGGACACCTGACAGACTTCCCATAAACCTCTGCTGCACCCTGCACCGGTTGCTGTGTATACAAGTGGTCTTGTGATGGCCCAGGCTCGGCTGATGGATCCTGATAGCCCTCGGTTTAACAAATTGTGCCCACGGATTAATAAACGGCACCCACGAGTTCCTAATCCGCGCTCTCAGATTTGTAAACCGTGTACCGTTTGTACCGTACAAAACGAGTAATTGTTTTATCTGAAAATGCATAATGTTAGATTCCTCAAATTCTCTTCACATTTACACTTCTCAATACCCGTGAATCAAACAATCAGCATTAAATAAACAGAATTAATCAATAAATACAAACATACGTACCACACACTTAATACTAAAATGTTCCCTATATGTGGTCTCGCGCCATTAATGCTCGAAATGGAGCTCTGCGTTCGTACATCTCTGAACTAAAGAACTTTAAAACATTTAAATTATCAAGCAATCGATATAATACTCACATCTGCACACTCTACAAACATTATGCAACATTATATTTAAAAAAATCATTAGAATTAATACCTGAATAGAGGGGGAGAAAATTAAACCCAAAACTCGCTGATGTTTCCCTACTGCGGACTTCATGTGGAATGGAAAAACCCCGTGAATTTTCCAAGTGGAGGTGACATATTATAACATGTAAGTTAATGTGCTTTGCAAACTCAAAAAGTGTAATTGGCTTTTAGTGCAGTCAGAAAAATACTTTATCACTTTCTTTCAACTTCTAACATCAATCAGTTGATAATTATCCCTATACTAGAGAGCAGTGGGGAGAGAGATTAAAGAGATTTCTTTAAGACTGCAAGGGAAGCTCAGCTTCCCCTATAATGTGAAAAAATTAATGGTCAAATCTGTACTATTGTGTTAACATTTTATTGACTAAAAATGCGTTAGAAAACGTTCTTCTCAAAGACGAGTTCGTTCAGAATCAGCTACATACAGCAGGTCGGCTGACTCGATTTCCTTCTCATACATTCCCGTAGCGTCACAGTGCATTTCCCTGTTGAAGCCCAGTGTCCAGTGACTTCTATGGGGCTGCTCTGAACAGTTTTTTTCAGCGCTTCGAAACTAGACGGTCATTGGCTAAATGCTGCGATTATGTCCCGCCCACGGACGCTCAGCGTCTCTGGGGGTGAATGAGGAGTGGGCTGGCCTGGACTCCGGGCTTCTGTGTGATGATTGGAGGGTCTGTCGAAAGACTGCGTCTCCTTTTGATAGACAGTAATTTTGTACAATAAAAAGTCGCTGACGCTGAAGCTTTTCGAGCTCAGTCCCATCGCGGATTTTGCAAGTGTAGTCGAAAGACCTATTTCTTGGTATTTGCTTGGCGAAAATTGCTAGCCAATTTTCATCATACTTTTCACACAATTATACACCACATTCCTTGTTTCAGTTTAACCTAATTCCCACATTTCCTCCGTCGAGTTTAATATATTTGTTTTAGATCGTTTGTTCATTCATTCATTCATACAGAGCATTTTCTTGAAAAGGAACATAGGGCAGAATTTACGTATAAATAATATGTATGATGTAGGCCGAAAATGAGCTTCCCCTCTTTGAAAGACCAGCAGCCGCCACTGCTAGAGAGTGACACAATGGGCAAGTCCGGAAAAAGTAAAAAACAGGAGCGCTTCGCAGGCGGATGCTAATCCTGCTATCAATAGTGAAACACTGCAAGTTTCCAGAGATCCTGTTTCAGTGAATCTACATGATTACGTCAAGACAGACCTGGATTAAATTTCTGACGAATTCATGTTGTGCGAGGAGGAATTTCCTGCACTTTTAGACTCGCCTTGCAAACAACTGCCGCCAAACAACGGAAGACTGAGCGTTCTGACATGGCTAACGTTCTCTCACAATTAATAAACACCTATAAAAAAAATTATAGGTTTAAATACACATGCGCGATTACTAACATGAAGGAGGTAATAAACGAAAACACCAAGCAAATCACGAGTGTCAAGGAAGCTATCGAATTTATGAGCGAGGAAGTTAACAGTCTGAAACTCAAGTATGGAGCGGTGAAGTCCAAGGTGGGCTAAGTGGATCAGACCACCACTGAGCAAGAGAGAAGGCTAGCACTAGTCCCAGAGAAGGAGAGAGAAGATGTTAGGCAACAGATCATCCAGCTGTGTCAGCAACTCTTGCCAAGGACAAGGACAAACTTCCGAACGCCATTGATATTGTACACCGGCTTGGTCGAAAGCAACCGAATAAAACCAGAGGAATTATTTTTCAATTTGCCTCCCGTTCCTATGGCGACGCTGTGTGGCGTGCAGCAAAGGAGTCTACGTTTCTCAGGGAAAATGGCTTGAAAATACCCAAGGACTCGTCTCCAGCAGATAAAGAGAGGAACAAACTGTGGCCGGCAGTGGAGAAAGCAAGACAAAACAACAAACGTACTTTACTTTATTGAGGAGAGGCGTTTGTAGAAGGAGTCGAAATATTCCCTCCAGCCTGAAACTTTATGATATGGATATACATGAAGCCTGTTTGTAACTGTACTGAAACAGTGGGCTAACGAGAGTCTGTCTAATCTCCAGATTGTTGCCTGCCTTAAGTTTTATTATTTTATTTTTATGAAAAGAGGGGAAAGGGAAAGAAGAAAAAAAAAATTTAGGCTAGTTGTTATTTTTAACGAATATATTAAAATCACTGCCATCCTAAGTTATAACTTATATAATTATGTGAATATAATGCTAATGAAACTTGTTTTGTTTGGCACTTTTTTTTTTCCCTTTTTTTTCTTGTTTTGTTTTGGAACCTCAGGAATTTGTTCTTTTAAATCTCGCTCCTTATGGAAAAAACAAGGAAGTTAGCTCTGTTAGTTCTATTGTTATAGACTTGACACTGACACTTCTGCATTTGCACTGCAGAAATAAGAGATTTGTACTACAAGATAAGAGATTATTCATGTTCTATGAATATTGAAATCTAAATTCTGAATTGTTCTACTTCATTTGTACTAGTATATATCTGACAGTATATCATAACATGTTCCACAGTTTCTTCTTGCCCACAAAATTTACACCTTCCCGTATCATGTTTACCCATTTTATAAAGTGTACCGTTTAATCTTGTATGTCCAAATCTCATCCTTGATATTACTATCTCATCTCGCCTGTTTTTTCCTGCACTTCTCGTCTCTCCGACTTTCCGTTGAATTCTGTAAAACCATCGACCTTTCTTCTCCATATCCCATTGTTTTTGCCACCTTACCTTCAACCTTTCCTTAATAATACTCTTGATTTCATTCTTACTTATACTAACACTTAAGTAAATTTCATTATTTTTAATGGCTTCCTTTGCTGCCTTATCTGCCATTTCATTTCCTTGGATACCAATATGTGCAGGTACCCATAAAAAAATCACTGTATTACAGTGATTTTTTTATGGGTACCTGCACATATTGGTATCCAAGGAAATGAAATGGCAGATAAGGCAGCAAAGGAAGCCATTAAAAATAAGTCCCATCATTTGTATTCTGTGTAATGTTTGCTGTATTTCTATTAAAATTATCTGGTCTACTTTCCGAATGACTGTATTGTAAGCTAGCCAATGACGAACTCGAGTCTGAACAAACAACTGATTTTAAAGGTCTTATCTCCTCTATCCACTGTATTGCTAATAATATTGCTATCATTTCCCCTGTATAAACCGATAACTCATCATTAATCCTTTTCCTTATTGCTAACTGAAACTCTGGAACAGTAAAATCGACTCCTATCCTATTGTCTATATTCTTTGATGCGTCTGTATATATCTGAACATAGCTGTGGTAATCATTAATATATTTCTGCACATTACATGAATTACATTCCTTATCTCTGTTTTTCTTTTCTAGCAATGTTGAATTTTCTTCACCCTTGGTGTCGCTTCTGAACAACTCCTCCAACTAGAGCGCCCTCTCGCGGCTGTAGACGGTAATGTTTTCTCTTGGTTCATCTCAGTCTGAATTCATTTTGATATATAAGTCGCACCTGACTATAAGTTGCAGGACCAGCCAAACTATGAAAAAAAGTGCGACTTATAGTCCGGAAAATACGGTACCTCTATAGAATAACATAGGCTATAGCTTATGGTTTTTTTTTTCTCACTTTATGTCTCTTTCTATAATTTATTTTAATACGAGGGTTAAGAAACATTACAAAAAAGAAAGCAATTTTTCTGTTTCTTAAACAATTTAAATCTGACTGTTGTTTTTTGCAAGAATGCCATTCAACCAAAGAGGATTATGTTTTTTGGAGATCTGATTTATGGAACTGGTGTTTGTATTCTTAAAAAAACGTTTTAATGGGAAGATTGTATGCTCTGACTGGGATCCAGATGGTCGATATAATTACCTTGTACTGGATATTTTGAATGTAAAGGGTATTATTGTCAATATTTATGGTTTTAATCAACAAAGAGACAACAAAAAACGTATTGATCAGGTGGAAGAACATGTGTTGAAATTACTAACTAAATACCCAAATTCTTTTTTAGTTTTTGGAGGGGATTTTAACATGATTTTGGAGTTACCTGATAACTCGAGTCTGTATTTAAAGAGGTTTATGCAGCGATTTTCTTTACTCAACAGTTGGAGAGAAACTCATCCTTCTGAAAAATGTTTTACATGGATGCAATAATTCTCTTTCAAAACAGTCTTGTATCAAAATGTGGCTTATCTCTAGATATTTCAATTATTCCACCGCCTCTCTCTGATCACAAATGCATATCCATATTCATTCCTCTGTCAGATACTGCCAATTTGCAAAGATTTACCTCCTTTTGGAAACTGAACAATTCATTGCTTAAATATAAGGATGTAAAATATTAAATTAAATGAAATGAAAAATGTCGGCAGAAACCAAATTACTTTTTTTATATATATATTAATTTCTATTTTTAAATGATTTATTAGACTTTTTAGATTAAATTAGGGATGGACATTTTTCTAAAATATTGCATTCGAATATTCGGGCTCATAAAAATCGAATATTCAAATATTAGTTTATTTAAATGACGTTTAACGAAAAAGACATTATTTTTTTAAGTTCATTTTTTAAAAAGTTTTTGTCACCATTCCTGAACAAGCTTATGATTAGTCAATATACACAACAAGCTTACAATATATGTTAAAGCGCAAAGCGCAAGTAACTTTGTGGGCGGGTCTTGGGCGCTGTTGCTATTATACCGGCGGGATAAATGACTCTTGCGCCCGACGCAAATCTAAAAGGGGTTGGTCTGAAGTAGCTTCATTATTCATAGGTGTGGTTTGGGCGTAACATGAAATAAACCAATCAGAGAGTCATCTTACATTCCCTTTAAGAGCAGGCGCGCTTTTTCCATAGCGGATTGCTATTGTAACGGCGGATTTGCCAGGCGCGCACCAGGAGCGGTTCACAGCCGAGGAGACCGACGTTCTCGTCAGGGCCGTAAAAGAGAGAGAAGTTACATTGAAATGGAGAAACCCACCCAAATTAACTTCGGTTAAACAGACGTATGATAATTTGGGTAAATGTGTAAGCTAGATGTATGCTTTTATAATAAATTGTCTGTCTATCTATCTACCTATCTATCTATTGTAATAATGTATGATTTGCAAAAATGAAAACTGCTGCTTCTGTGATCAAAGTGCGCGTTGTGCACACGCTACTTTGATTATAGCCAAGCATGCGCCCTTAAAATAGCATATGAATAACATGCGCAACGCGCCACTGACTTTAGACTAGGTTTCTCCTGGTCAGTGGCGCAATTTTCTAAACCTGCAAAATAGCATGAGGGAACGTTTGCGCCGGAACACGCCTCCTCTTTGCGCTGAACCACCCCCGGGAGCGCAAGTGTATTTCTTAAGCCTGTTTTATGCTTCTGCGTCGAATCGACGGCGTACCCCCGCAGACCCCTCTGCGTCGCCGCGAACCCCTCTCCGACCCCTCCGCCGTAGCTCGACGTGCACCTCCAAAAAATTGTAACTACGCGTCGAGGCGACGCAGACCGCAAGGGCTAGCACTCCTCGGCGGAATCTCCTCATTTCAGGAGATATTGCTCCTCATCAGCACTGTTCTGAAGAATCTTTTCTCCATAAGGTAGGCTATAATGTCTCACTCGCGAGGAGTCGCAACACGCTTTGTTTACAGCTGATGTGGGCGTTTCACAGCTCTGAAATAGTTCTCAGAATTTGCGTTTGAATAGCACGCGCTCTCCGGGGAGTGGTCACATTACAGTGAATTAGCTCGTAATGAGCTCGACAGGAGTCGCTCTCTTTTTATACAGATTACAGAAGCTGATAATATTTGTTTTTTATATAAATGACTTCATTTAAAAGATGCGATCTCAAGCTTTATGCCCGTGGGTCTGTTTGCCTGTTTGACTGAATTTTCGCGGAGTTATAGATCATTTTCGAATGCGTTTCAAATGGGAGTTTACTGACAGAGAGAAGGCAGAAATCGCATCATGTTAATTTTTCTTTATTTGTCAAAAAGCAAAACACTTTATTTTTATTGTGAGTATACAGAAAAAAAATAGAAACTGAACAGGATCGATTGATGTATTAAACGAAAATGAAAGATCAAAATTAACAGAGCATTTAGTGTTTATTTTCATTGCTAAAAAAAAAAAACGAGCAAAACCACGTTTGTGGTCCCCAGAGGGTTAACCGACGTGCGTCTGTGGAGGGAAAAGTCCGCTTTGCGCGGGTGCAAAATAGGAATGATACATGCGTCGGTGTACAAAGTCAATTGCGCTGGGTCCAAGATAGGGCCCTAGGCCTATGTGTAAACAAAAAATATAAAGAACAAAAGGATTTAAGCAGAGTGCGCAGTGACATTTATAGTGCTGATTGCGGTTATCACACCTGTGACACTGGCACAAGAAGTTTCCTGATCTTTCGTCCCAGAACTCCCCCTCGCTGGGAAAAGATCCTCAAAAGATTTGGAGTGTACTCGTCAAGCTTTTGGAAGAATTTTGAAATCAAGGGCACAGTTGTGAGACGTGCAAATTCAGCACAGACCTAAAACACAAAAAGGAGATAAAGAAGTCACAGTTTTACAGTAAATATAAAATTCAATGTGCAAATAGAGCCTAAAATGAACCTTTACCAAGCTCTAAATGAGAGTAAGAATTGGTGTTGGTAAGAAATGTGAAAATGGCACTTAAAAGCATTCAGCTGTGTTACCTCATTTTCTTGAAACAAAGCCGGCCATCTGTTCTTGAAATCAGCAATGAGTGGAGATCCTTGGATTACTTCTTGTCTCCTGAGCGCAAAGGTACGGTCTATTAACCGCTGCAATATTTGCTCATTGTTTTTCTTTTTGACCTCAGAGAGAATGGAGACTCTGATAGTTTCACCAGGAGGATACGATGGACAGAAGTTGACTTCAGCCTTGCGGGCTTTCTTCACTCCAAATGCCGGGTTTGTGGTGCCCTCGAGTTTGTGCTTAATTGAATTAATGGTCACTTCAGAACAACCAAGATTTCGCAACTTTGTTCGGCAATTTGCCATTTTGTACTTAAGATTGATCTTCCAGCCGCTGCAGCCTGTTACCGATCCCGGTTCTTTGAGGCAAGGGTGCTGTCTTATAAGAGCTTCAGCCACTTCACTGAACTCTGAATCTGACAGATAAACTTTGAATTTAATGATTTTTTTCAGCAAGTCCATCCAAAATTCCTGATTTGAGCTTGGGATCTGGATTCAGCAAAGAGCCATTTGTTCTGAGGTACATTGCCTTGTCTCAGTCTAATTTCTGCATCGTAAGAGAAACGGGGCACAACAAAAGTGGTTGGCCAGGAAGACTTGGCATTTGAGGCTGACCCTAGAGTTGAACTACACAATGCTTCAAGGGAGAGAGTAGGCGATAGTTCAGAGGATAATCTCACGGACGACGTAGAAGAAGACTGTATGACTGTGTCACACAATGAGGGCGATGCCGATAATGCTGAAGATTCAGACAGTCTGATCACCTTGAGGGCGCTCTTGTTCTGTACATCAGTTGTAGATGTCAGGTTTATAAATTCATTAAAGTCAGTGTCCATAAACTGAATTCTAATTTCTTCCCTCAAATCACACTGTGTCTTGATTTCTTCAATAAGTTCTTCCGGAGAACAAGGGACACCATGCTGAAGTGTCAATTTCTGAGCATTGTTCTCTCCCAGGATTATCCGCAAGATGACAGGGGAGGTCATTTTCACTTTGACAATACTATTGGAACAAGAAAAAACAAACATTTGTTAAAGCTGTCATAAGTACACACATTTATTCAAAACAAAAAACAAAGACCAAAAGAGCACCTGTTACACATGAATTTGTCTTTTTAATGACACCAAACGAAGACAGCCAACCTTGTAGTCAGCCAGTGGGTAGTCATCAGCCAATTCACTGAGTTCAAGAAAGAAAATCTCCTGTGCGGGTGAAGTCAGTTCAAAGGCCCTAAAGTGCTCCCTATACCATCCACACAGACCTTTAGTTACAAAACACAACCTCTTCTGAACAATGCACAACTGAATAATCTCTGCAAAATCAGGGAGCCCGTCTAGAGAGCGGCAAACAAGAATCATGCCATTTCTGTAACAGAAGCCTTTACTGGTGACATTTGTGGCAATCTGGACAAATTCAGTCTCTGGGTACTTGTTTTTGATGGCCTGTGTTATTTCTGTTCTTAAGACAGTCAGAGGAACTGTTGAAACACTCATTACGTCTAGTGCAGATTTTTCAAGACTGTCAGACTTCAAACAGTGGGAAATCATGAACTGGTGCTTTGTTGCTAGTGTAAGAGGGACATTCTTAAAACAATTGGTGTGCTGAGCAACTTGCTTGAAAAAGCTGTGCTTGGCTTCGAAGCGCATGGTCCAAAGATGCACAAGTGGACCAAATGACTTGATAAGTGCAGGATAATGGTCCAAGAAGTGGTGTTTAGGTATTAACCTCACACCAGGGAAAACTTCCTGGAACCTCTGTCTGTGTTCTGAAATCTTGCAACCAAGGTACGCAATTGACTCATCAGTGTGAACCGGTGAGACCACAAGCTCGACGATATCTTTAAGGTCCATAAGCACCAGCCATGCTGGTTCATCTTCTGGCACCATGTGTCCAATGAGGAACGGAAGCAATCTTATCAGGCTCCAGTTCTCATGAGCATTGTCTCCAATAGTTTTACGACTAAACATGGAGCGAGGGATTGCATGGGGTTTGTTTGTCTTGTCTGTCCATTTGTAGGGGAAATTCACAATACGCTCATTGAGCAATTCAAAGTTGAAGTACTTCTTAGATATAAGCAATGCTAAACAGTGTGCAAGTTCATGAGGCACAACACCCTCAAAAATGTCATGCATGACATCTGGGGGCTAGCCAGAGAGAACATGAAAATGAGAAAGGCGTGTAGTGAAGACACATTCTCTTTTAACACCAAAACAATTGGTGCCAGTCTCTTGTGCAGACTTCAGGTGAACATCATAGCCCTCTGTCTTTCTAAGGCTAAACACATCTGACCTAACCTCATTTGATTGAATATCCGAGCTCTTTCCAGTGCAAAATCTGCAGTAATACTGACCAGAATAACTCTCTACAAAGCCAGCAACGCTATGGGCCCCCAGGTTGTCTGCAATCACAACTTGAACAGTACCCTTCACAAACTGACCAACTGAATGAATGAAAATACCAGTTTCTTCAAGTTGTGCCAGGTCATCAAGAAGAGGTTCAAGGACTTTACTAAAGCCGTATTGTTTCACGCCATCACTTTTACACAATACAGCCAAGTAAATTGATGACAATGTTGCATGAGAGCCAGAAGGTAGATTGCCTAAAGTCCAATAGACGGCACAGAGCTTGTGAACTCTACGAGAGGTTCCAAGAGGGTTACACACCTCGAAATCATCAATATACAGCCTTAACATAAGTGTAAAATCGCCACCCGACAGTAAAGCATTTTCCCTAAAGACACTGCCATCTTGATAGGATGCATAAATGGCTTCGGCAGATATGTGGTTTGCCATTACTTTTTCAGACACATCCTTCCTAGCTAACAGCTGCTGCAAGGATCTCAAAATGGGGACGTACTAAAAAGTTTTTTGCTCTTGTGCATCAAGGATGTATTCAACAGGTTCCACAACATGGAAGTGACTTTTACAAAACTCCTTGCGCAGATAAGCTGTGTTTAGGAGACCACTCTGGTCTGTTGCTGTATGCAATGGATTAGACTCGCACACAACTTTAGCAATTTCTGGAATAAATGACTCATCAAAGGCAACGTGTTCCTGAAACAGATCTTCCTTCAGTAAGAGTAAGGGATCCAGTACTCAGTAAGAAGTGCAGCTCTTCTAAAAACTCATCAATTGCTATGGCTGGAACATGAAAAAAATGTTCCAGTTTCAATAACATTGCCGCAAAGTTTTCGACAACAACACAATTAAGGTCCTGAACCCCTGCACTGCTTTGTGAGCATACACCATATGAAGCAACCTCATTAATGTCCACAATTTCATCTACATCTCTTTCAGACTCAGTTGCCCCAGATGTAGATACCAGTGATGCGCGGGTTGATCCAAAATGAGCGGTCACCCGCGGTCACGAGTCATCCAAAAATATTTTTTATGATATTCGGGTTGCGGTCGGTCGGGTCGTTTGAAATAAAGATGCCAATTAAACCTTTGTAATTTATATAGTACTACACAATTTTCTATGAAATACATAGGCCTACACTTTTATGACACACGAGCTCAGTCTGAGATGGAGGCAAGTGAAAAGGTGAAGACTGGGGAGTGGAAGCTCCGCAAATACACAAATGTTGTGCTTGTGAGAGCTTCAATTGGGCATCCACGTGGCGAAATAGCCTAAGCCTACTAATACAAGTGGGAAATCCTTATTTACCTTTTGAATGTTGAGCGTTATTAACTTTTGAATAAATGCTGACGCGGGACAAAATGCCCGATTTCCCAACACGTTGACCTGAGCAATGCCATTGTACCTTTTTAATAGGCTACTTTTAAACGCATATAGCTCAGTAATGTCAGTTTTATGTATTTTCTGAGAGGGGCGGGATTTTTGTTGGGAAAGTCGGTGGAGAGACGCACACTTCGATTAGACTGGATTTAGATGTGATGTGATTAGATGTGTTTACATGCAGCATCTTAATTGTTACGAAAATGAAACGAAATAAATGAATAAATCAAGCCTTTATTACATAACACTAGGCTATATCATACAGCACCCCTAGTTCCTACGTCTATGGCCCAATGACGCTACGATGAGCATTTACTACTTTTAAAAAATGCGGGTCGGGTACAATATTTTCTTTTCTTTTTTTTGCGGTCCGAGTTACTGGCGGGTTGTTTATACATTGACCCGCGCATCACTGGTAGATACTACGCCAAACTTGAAGTCACTTAATGAATGAGGGGTGTGTTTTCTGTTTTTGTGGGACCTAAAGGTACCATAAACATTTGTCTGAAAATCACAGCTAGAGAACATACAACTAATCACCTCATTTTTCTTTAAATGTGTACCTATGTGAACAAAATAATCCTTCTCACAACCAATATTGTTGTTTGTACACAAATTACAACAGAAGGTAGTCAGTTTTGGTTGCTCAGGACCTTGCAGGTGAGATGCATGCACTCTACTTAAGTGGATCAATAGAGCATTCCATGTCTTATATGTACAAGGACAACTTGAATACATGCACGGGTATAAGTGGCTACGGCCAAAATGTTTGTGCTTCAATTTGTAATGTTTCAACAACTCAGATCTAGTAGATGCTGAAAACTCACAGGTCTTACACTTCCACATACCTTAGTGACCCAAAGGCACATTTAAGATTTGCTCCAGACAAAACAAAATTCCCACATTGTCAGGTAGTCTGAAAGAAGTCACCTGATAACTCGAGTCTGTACTTAAAGAGGTTTATGCAGCGATTTTCTTTACTCGACAGTTGGAGAGAAACTCATCCTTCTGAAAAATGTTTTACATGGATGCAATAATTCTCTTTCAAAACAGTCTCGTATCGATATGTGGCTTATCTCTAGAGATCTAAATTATTCCACCGCCTCTCTCTGATCACAAATGCCCATATTCATTCCTCTTTCAGATACTGCCAATTTGCAAAGATTTACCTCCTTTTGGAAACTGAACAATTCATTGCTTAAATATAAGGAAGTAAAAGATCAAATTAAACATATAATCACTAATCATTGGGAAAAGCAAATAAGGAAAACAATTTTTGCAGTAATTAGGAATTAGTGAAATATGAAAGTTGCCCATTTCTATTGGCGATTGTGCTGCATCCACTCACAAAAATACATGTTTTATATATTTAAGGTGGGAAATTTCCATCTTCATGGATCATGATCTTCACTTAATACCCTGATGATTTTTGGCATAAAAGAAAAATCTATAATTTTGACCAAAAATAGTTTTGTTGGCTATTGCCACAAATATATCCGTGCGACTTAAGACTGGTTTTGTGATCCAGGGTCACATATGTAAATGGGAATAGTTCTATTAAAATAAAAAACGGTACCTCTCCCAGATTTTTCCTTAAAGGAGAACTCATTTTTTTGTAAATTTGGAGTGCTGTCAATACAGAGAACAACGACAGAAATCGGTGTTGCCTACACCGTGTTATCCTCTTTTTAAAATTTGCACCCTGTTGACTTCAATGGGGCAAGTTTTAAACCTGCTTTTAGCCTCTTAACATCCTTGATGTGTCATTACAAGTGCCCAGCCATGTGAGTGATTCCTTCAGAGTGAACACGACTGCAGTAGATGTGAAAGATATGAATAAAAATGAAGTTAATTCAGCCAGCGCACATACCTGTATTTACATCCTGTTTTCGGTCGAAGTCCACAGTAGTCGATTGTCGAGTTCTCCACTGTTGCTTAGTTAACTATGATCACGCGCGTGAACTCGACAATCGATTACTGTGGACTTCGACCGAAAACAGGATGTAAATACAGGTATGAGCGCTGGCCTTCATTTTTATTCATATCTTTCACATCTACTGCAGTCAGATTCACCCATGTTCACTCTAAAGGAATCACTCACATGGCTGGGCACTTGTATGACACATCAAGGATGTTAAGAGGCTAAAAGCAGGTTTAAAACTTGCTGTCACAGTGTCTGGTTTGTGTTTCCCCGGGTGTCCACTAGAGGTCTCTTTCCCTTCCTGTCACCATTCACTCTGGAACCGCAATTCCCATAATCCTTTGTCTGTTCTCATCACTCATCATTGCACGCAGCTGTTTCCCATTACATTGTTTAGTTTCTGTGTATAAATACCCTGTCTGTTTTAGTCCTTGTCACGGAGTCATTGTTAATCCTCACTACACTTCTGGTCTGCGTTCTTGCCTGTTTCTTGTTTTGTTTATTTGTATTTGTATTTTGGATTGCTATCATGGATTTTGAACCTTGCCTGGATGACTACGATGGAGATGGATTACACTTTATTAAACAACTACTGCCATACTGCATTTGGATCTACGTACTTTCCTGTGTGTCCCCGTGACAGAATGACTGAAGAGGAGGAGCCACGCATGACGTTAAATGAGTGTTATGCTTTGTGTGCTCAAAACTTATTAATTCCGGGGTGAGAACAGCACCCAGTCGCTCGCGGACAAGGAGGAGGAAGAGGAAGACTTCCCGTCTCCCTAATGGCCCGGAGGCCGTCCCCTCCGAGCAGCCCGCTGTCATCCCTGAGATCGTCTCGGAGCCGTCTCCCATCAGTCCTGCCACGGCCAAGAGAGTGGTCTTCCTTTTTTATGCAGTGGCGGTACTGCAGGCGTGGAGGAAGCACAGGACGTCTGCCGATCCAGAGACTGTTCCTGAGCCTGTGTCTTCGGACAAGATGGCCGCCGCCGAGCCTGTTTACGTCACGCCTGCCGAGCCTGTGTCTTCAGACAAGATGGCCGCCGCCGAGCCTGTTCATGTCACGCCTGCCGAGCCTGTGTCTTCGGACAAGATGGCCGCCGCCGAGCCTGTTCACGTCACGCCTGCCGAGCCTGGGTCTTCGGACAAGATGGCCGCCGCCGAGCCTGTTTACGTCACGCCTGCCGAGCCTGTGTCTTCAGACAAGATGGCCGCCGCCGAGCCTGTTCATGTCACGCCTGCCGAGCCTGTGTCTTCGGACAAGATGGCCGCCGCCGAGCCTGTTCACGTCACGCCTGCCGAGCCTGGGTCTTCGGATAAGATGGCCGCCACCGAGAGTGTTCACGTCACGTCTGCCGAGCCTGTGTCTTCCGACAAGATGGCCGACGCCGAGAGTGTTCACGTCACGTCTGCCGAGCCTGTGTCTTCCGACAAGATGGCCGCCGCCGAGCCTGTTCACGTCACGTCTGCCGAGCCTGTGTCTTTGGAGAGGATGACCGCCGCCGAACCTGTGTCTTCAGACAAGATGGCCGCCTCCGAGCTGGTGGTGTCTGTTCCTGAGCCGGTGGTGTCTGTTCCTGAGCCGGTGGTGTCTGTTCCAGTTCCTGAGCCGGTGGTGTCTGTTCCAGTTCCTGAGCCGGTGTCTGTTCCAGTTCCTGAGCCGGTGGTGTCTGTTCCAGTTCCTGAGCCGGTGGTGTCTGTTCCAGTTCCTGAGCCGGTGTCTGTTCCAGTTCCTGAGCCGGTGTCTGTTCCTGTGCCATGGCCGCCCGAGGGGTCGTCTCCTCCCTGGCCGCCCGAGGGGTCGTCTCCTCCCTGGCCGCCCGAGGGGTCGTCTCCTCCCTGGCCGCCCGAGGGGTCGTCTCCTCCCTGGCCGCCCGAGGGGTCGTCTCCTCCCTGGCCGCCCGAGGGGTCGTCTCCTCCCTGGCCGCCCGAGGGGTCGTCTCCTCCCTGGCCGCCCGAGGGGTCGTCTCCGCCGCGGCCCGAAGGATCGTCTGCGCCCTGGCCGCCCGATGGACTGTCTGAGCCGCCCTGGCTGTCTGATGAACTGTCTGCTCCGCCCGATGGGTCGTCTGTTTTGCCCTGGCCACCCGACGGACAATCTGCTTCGCTCTGGCCATCGGCTAAACCGTCACCCCCTGTTTCCGTTCCCTTCCATGGTCCTGGCCCTCCATCCCTCCCCCTGATCCTCCACCGGTTCACCTCCCTCCTGGACTTTTTTTTTTTTTTTTTTTTGTGTCGTGGAGCGTCTGGTAGCCGCTCCGTAGAGGGGGGGGTTATGTCACAGTGTCTGGTTTGTGTTTCCCCGGGTGTCCACTAGAGGTCTCTTTCCCTTCCTGTCACCATTCACTCTGGAACCGCAATTCCCATAATCCTTTGTCTGTTCTCATCACTCATCATTGCACGCAGCTGTTTCCCATTACATTGTTTAGTTTCTGTGTATAAATACCCTGTCTGTTTTAGTCCTTGTCACGGAGTCATTGTTAATCCTCACTACACTTCTGGTCTGCGTTCTTGCCTGTTTCTTGTTTTGTTTATTTGTATTTGTAATTATTTGTAACTATAATTACTACTTTTCCTGAGCCAACTGAAACTCCAATAGGTAAAATATGTTTTTCAGGGAAAAAAAAAAAGATAGAAACAATAAAGTTAGATCCCTTTTTCTTGAAGATATCATTTCTGTTTCTCCTGCAATCTCTTATTGGACTAATTTATGTAAACATTTAAATTGGAAAAAGATTTGGTCCTTACAACACAAATATTTCCTAACTACTAAAGTAAAAGAAGTGTCCTTCAAAATAATAAATACATTTTACCCTGTTAAATATTTTAAGATTAAATATAAAAATAATATTGACACAAGATGCTCATTTTGCCAAGTTCACACAGAAACTGTTTATCATTTATTTTGGTCATGTTTCTATACTGAACAACTATGGATTTAAATATCCAGCAAGATATATTGGTAACCTTTAAAGACATTATTTTTGGATACTTTATTCTGACCCCACTAAAGACAAAGCCTGCTTTGTTACTAATTTAATTTATTTTATTGGCAAATTTTATATCCATAAATTTCAAATTGTAATGACTTTAATTTGTGTACAAAATGATGTATAAAATAATATCTTACCCTCATGATCTTTTTTATTATTATTATTGTTGTTTTTTCTATCATCTATTTCTCCTTTATTTTAATGTTCCTCTTTGTTTACACATTGCTAACTTCCTTTATTCATATGTTCAGATGACATTGTTCTTGTTACATTTTGTACACACATTTCAGTTATTTTGTTACAAAATTGCATACCATGCATACCATCTCTGTACTGTTTACAAGCATAATAAAAAAAAAGTAAAAAGTAAAAAAATAATAATAATAATAAAAAAAAAATTATATATATATATATATATATATATATATATATATTACATTTTGCCAGTAACATTTGACATTTGAAAACATAGTATTATATTCCAACGAAAGTAAAAAAAAAAAAAAAAAAAAAAAAAAAAGACCCTTCTCGCAATTTTTGGCGGCTACTTCCGGTTTTATTGTGATGCGATAAAGCCCTATCCGGTAGGTGGCGGTGATGCTCCTAGGAGTGAACAGCCATTTAGAAGAAGAAGAATAAGATAACCGGAAGTAGAAAGTGTTTCATTGAACGGCGGTAGCTGTAGTGATGCGACTGTATATGCAGCACACAGGGAAGATTTACTCATTTTCACAAGATCTTCTTCATTACACAGTTGTTGTGTGATGGCGGCGGGAGGAGCGACGCAGGTGGGCGATGTGGAGGAGGACGCGTCTCAGCTCATGTTTCCTAAAGGTGAGAGTGATACAGTACAAACACACCATCAGCTCTTCATCATGGACAACACACGCGCACACACACATTCGCTCTGGAGTCTGTACTGTAAGTTTCGTGTACGAGGATAATTCACACAAGTTTTACCTCACACAATGCTGCTTTATTGGACAAAAAGGGGATGAAAGTGATACAATATTATCATAAGTTATTCAGTGGTGGACATATATATATATATATAAATTAGATAAAAACAAATTCAAATCTATTTAGAATTTTTACATTGTGTTATAGGTAATTAATGTTATATTCATTAAAAAACAAGTATAAATGTCAATTTAGTTTTTTACCATTTTTACATTTATTCCAAAATAATAACTAAAAACACAATTTAAACAATATAATTTATTTGCGAACTGATGTTCAGCTGTTCTTTTTAATAGTCCACTTATTTTCATCAGTCTGTCCTCAATCTTGTACACACGTCACAGACACAAAGATGTGTCTTTCATTTCTCCACGCTGATTGCTCACTAAAAACAACCCGCAGTCGTCAAGTTTTCAAGCCATCTCAAGTTTGATTTTGAAGTGACATGAAGTGGTGATATCTAAAATGACTTATTTTTTAATTAGTCTTCACATTAACGCAATCATTTTGGTCATTCAGTCTGATTCGAGAACGTGCACGAAAACAAGAGGTGGGATTTATCGCAATAACCGATCATATCCAATCACAGCGCGATGGAGGCGTTACCTCACGTGACTTTCCTCCATTCATTCTCAATGACCCCCCCCGACCCCCCACCCCCCCCACTAAACACACGCTTTAGTGGATCCATTAAAAGTCAATGGTCTCAGGGGAGGCAAGAGAGACGCGGCGTCCCGCTGCAACTTCACCTGCTGGTGACAGTGTTCCTTTAGAAAAACAAGTGATTTATACCCTTTTTAATGTCACTTTTTGTAATATTCGCATTGTTTTATTGTTCTAATATGCATTATTGTCTCATCCAAGTTTTTGAGGAGGCAGTGCCCCCCTCGCCTCCTCAGAGGAAACGCCCCTGAGTGTGTTTTGTTGGTTGAGTGTTATTGTCTGCTTGATGTCTTGATTGGTTAAGTGTGGTTTTGCGTCTTGTTTCCAGTGTTGTTCGTTTCATGCGCTGACCGATGTTTGTTGTGTCTCAGAGTTCGAGAACTCGGAGACGCTGCTGAACTCGGAGGTCCACATGTTGCTGGAGCATCGCAAGCAGCAGAACGAGAGCGCGGAGGACGAGCAGGAGCTGTCGGAGGTCTTCATGAAGACCCTCAACTACACCGCCAGATTCAGCCGCTTCAAGAACAGAGAGACCATCGCCAGTGTGCGCAGGTCAGCGGGCTTCACACACCAACACACACTGGTCTCTGAGAGACACGCAGACAGCGCGAGCTTCTTCTAGTGCGATCGTTCTCCTGTGAAAGCTTGTTTCCGACACTAAATATAGGCAAGGTCATTGTGCCTTTTCATCTCGATATTTTTCTCTCAGAATTGTGCGATATATAAACTCACTTTTATGAGGGGAAAAAGTCTGTTACCTTTATTATTATTATTTTTTTATTCTGTTTTCTATTTTTATAGTCTAACGCCTAGGGGTGTGACGGTTAGTATATAACCGTGAGACCGACGGTTATAGTTGAACACCGTCATTACAACTCTATAACCGCCAAAACCGTGTTATTAAAATATTTTTTACAAACATTTTTTATCATAGAGAATGTTTAAATACTAAGTAAAAACAATTGTTAACAGTCTGTGTTATTAATGGTCTACGTCGTTTCCAACTGTATTTGATTCTTTGCCAAGTACCCCCTGACCGACCGCCAATCATTTGAGATAGAAATAAAAGCTATGATATAGTGATGTGCCATCATTATGAGATTTATTAAACAAATGAAAAACATTTGCAATAATAAACATTAGCAATGAACATTTGCAATCGGCAGACATGGTTTTTACCACTTCATTAAGTTTTGCTTTGTAGAAAGCATTTCTTTAAAGCGAATTTCGTTTTGTACAAATTGGATCTTAATTTTAATAAATGTTTCATTAACCAATTGCATGTATTTAATAAATAAAAAGCAAATATAGGAGACAATATAATAACCGTGACATGGAGGCGCCGGTGCGCCACGTTCACTTGCATTGCATTGTGAACTAGAGCGCATCTCATCGTAAATGAATGAAACTCAGCGTAGGCCTATGCCTCATACATTAGCATTAAATATCTTTGCTGCATCCTTTCTAGAACAGACAAGGGCTTTCTTGCGGCTCGCATCAGCAGAGCATTGCATCGTCGATAGACCGCAAAACAAGCGGATGGCGGGCGGGTGCGGCTTTGAAATCTTTTCAAAAAACGTTGGTGCGGATGATGAGTTTTGTGATGCGGTTGTGGATGAACTAATACCCCATCCACGTATCTCTATTGATAACAACATTGAACACTACACAAATATTAATTTTATTCAAACTAAGTTGTCCTATAACAGACGAACGTCGCAACCCCCGCCAACCCACATTTGACTCACGTCATAACCGTCATCACCAATTCTGAAACGGGCACACCCCTACTAACGCCTACTACAGACATTTCGTTAATACTGTAAGATCATTACCAATCACACTGTACGACATGGATCTAATAAACGTGGGTACGACATGTATGTAGACTGTACGATGATGACACTTATTAAATCTTATTACATGGCTGGGTTTGTATTTGTGTGAATGACACTGTGTGCATCTTCTGAATATCAGTATCGGCTTGGGGAAAAGCTACTTACATGAACTTTGCTTCATTATATGACCTTCTCTTTACTCCCGCTGTTTTAAGGTGGTTGTTAGTATATTATAAAGGTAAAGAACACATATTAGTATTTTTTTTACAGCGAGATAATTGGGCTTGTGTATTTTCCCCAAAATCTTAATTTAAACTAAATGGGATGTTTCTGAGATTGTGTCGTAGGGTTAGGGTTAGATCGTTTTATTTCTTGTATATTTTTACTGTCATTTCGTGAATATGACGTTCATATGATTTTTGGTTACATTGCTGTTAACCGTGGCCGTGTTTTACAGCTTACTCCTGCAGAAGAAGCTTCACAAGTTTGAGTTGGCGAGTTTAGCCAATCTGTGTCCCGAGGCTGCAGAGGAGGCCAAAGCCCTCATCCCGAGGTTGGTCATTATAATCTGCAGATTTGGTTTATTTCAGACAATCTCGTGCCTGTATGTCAATCTGTCATGTTGTTGATTTTTTGCGCTACATTATACATGTTGTCTTGAATTGTGCATGGACTGCAGATCTGGACCCAGGGTTCAATAATGCGGACTAGGGCTACCTTTCCCAAAAGCATCATAAACCTTAGTAGATCGTCGAACCTTTGGTCTTAACCACCAACTTGGCTCACGATGCTTTTGGGAAGCGCAGCCCATAACTGTGATTTACACTATTGGGCCACAGTGAAAATGTTGGCAGAGCAAGTCAAAAACAGAAGTTGTGCTGCTTTCATGTAGTGTGTAATAAAGCTGTTTGTGACAGTAAAAGGTCTGCAAAGTTACAGAGATCCAAGTGCAGATAAATGGGTATTGTCTCCCAAAAGGAAGAAACGATTCTTCATCGGCCGTCCGTGAACGACGTCTAATTTTACCCACCTTCAAAAACACTGTAGTTGTAGCTGAGACTGGAAGAGTTCGGTTAGTGTTGTTCAAGTCGAGAAGACACTTGCTGCATCCTAATTCGCTTACTATCCCTCCTGAGCCATCTGACCAATCAGAGTAGAGTCCTAAATTGTATACGAAATTAGAATTAGTGAGTTTCAAATCATGGTATGTTGAAATTAGTATCTAAATAACCATAACTTTCATGAGTAGAGTTCTCCAGACCCACAACTGATCAATCAGAGCAGAGTAGACCAATCACAACCGACTGGACATCTGACCAATCAGAGCAGAGTGGACCAATCACAACAGACTGGACTTCTGACCAATCAGCAGAGTAGACCAATCACAACCGACTGGGCCATCCGACCAATCAGAGCAGAGTAGACCAATCACAACAGACTGGACATCTGACCAATCAGAGCAGAGTAGACCAATCACGACAGACTGGGCCATCCGACCAATCAGAGCAGAGTAGACCAATCACAACAGACTGGACATCTGACCAATCAGAGCAGAGTAGACCAATCACAACAGACTGGGCCATCTGACCAATCAGAGCAGAGTAGACCAATCACAGCAGACTGGACATCTGACCAATCAGAGCAGAGTAGACCAATCACAGCAGACTGGACATCTGACCAATCAGAGCAGAGTAGACCAGTCACAACAGACTGGACATCTGACCAATCAGAGCAGAGTAGACCAATCACAGCAGACTGGACATCTGACCAATCAGAGCAGAGTAGACCAATCACAACAGACTGGGCCATCTGACCAATCAGAGCAGAGTAGACCAATCACAGCAGACTGGACATCTGACCAATCAAAGCAGAGTAGACCAATCACAACAGACTGAGCCATCTGACCAATCAGAACAGAGTAGACCAATCACAACAGACTGGGCCATCTGACCAATCAGAGCAGAGTAGACCAATCACAGCAGACTGGACATCTGACCAATCAGAGCAGAGTAGACCAATCACAACAGACTGGACATCTGACCAATCAGAGCAGAGTAGACCAATCACGACAGACTGGGCCATCCGACCAATCAGAGCAGAGTAGACCAATCACAACAGACTGGACATCTGACCAATCAGAACAGAGTAGACCAATCACAGCAGACTGGGCCATCCGACCAATCAGAGTAGATTAGGCTCTTGAATCTTTTATCGAATCGTTTTAGACACTGTGAAAAATAAAAGTATATTATAAGAAAACTAAATTGTTTCTTGACCTTGGATGCATGTAAGCGTATTGTAGGACATTTCAAAACAGAAGCTTTCTAATTGCATAGAAGCGGCACTTTAAAACATTGGCCCAGCACTGGCTAATGAAGGTGTTTAACTGAACAGCACATTAGCGGATCTAACTCGCTGTTGTCTACTCTCTGTCTAGCGTGGAGGGCCGGTTTGAAGACGACGAGTTACAGCAAATCCTGGATGACATTCAGACCAAGCGCAGCTTCCAGTACTGAGCGGATCTCTCCGTCAGTCTCAGTGATGCTCTCCTCTTTCTCTCCTCTCCACGGCTCTATACATCACACCAGTGTTCTCGTCTGTAGGTGCTTATTATGTCTTTGTTTGCAAAAAATAAAGTGTTTTTGATAAAATCGATAGTGTTTCTCAATGTGTCACTGTACAAGATATACAAAAATAACTATTAATGTGCAAAATAACTATTAATAATTATGATATTAACTCAGATATTGGGTATCATGAGAATGTTAATGTCTGCTTAAAATAAGCAATACATTTTAATGAATGCTTTGGGTTTTAGTTCATTTTAGTCTAATTTCAGCCTCATCCCTGAATGTTCACCCAGAAAGTGAGACCGCGCCTCTGTCCATCATTTTGAAGCAAATGTCACTAACACATTTTTAATGCAATTAAATAAAATGTTGTTAAAATGTTTTAACATTTAAAAAGTTAAATATATATATTTTTTAATGTTTGTACAATTGTTTAAAGATGTGTTTGTCAGGCATGTGCTTAGTTAGAAATACCTAAAATTGTCACTACCAAAATAATCACGTCACTTCCAAAACTTTATCATACGTTAATTGAAAGAAATATACAGTGATGAAGTGGAAAGTCAGATTTAAAGATTGGACATGTATTTCACGTGTTCAGAGAGATAAAGGCCCCTGTGGCAGATACTGTCTAAGTGAACCATGGTATGCAGATATTATATATTTTTCAGTTATTATTAATGGCTAAGAGTCTGGTTACTGCAAATCTAGATAGTCCAGATACACATTTGTGTTAATCCTGAAGATGAAGCAACACTCAGTTAAAAAGATTTAAAAAAATAAAAGTTTAAATGTAAAGATTTTCATTGTGGTGATTTCTGTTTTTAGCATAGGCCTACATTGTTTTATTTTTTAAGATTTTGTAGTGTTTATCCTTACAAACACAGACAATTGACATCAATTTTTTTACATTTATTTATCATAAAACATTTGTTTATAATTTCTTTTTATGGGGATACTTAATTTAATTAATCAATCAACAATACTATTGATCAGCATTACCAAACGTGGACGTTTTACACTAGAAACAAACACTGATGTACTATTTTATTTAATACTGTGAAGCTGCTTTGATACAATCTGTATTGTGAAAAGCGCTATATAAATAAAGACTTGACTTTATGGAAGAATGTGATTGTGTTATAATAAAATAATGTGATAATATTGTGGTCACTACCGAAACGTGATACATACCTTTCATTTCGTCATGAAGTCTGAAAACAATCTGATCAGATTTGCTGTGAAAATGTACAGATATATGATATTTGTTATCTAATGCATTTCTGTAGGGTTTTCGGCAGTGACAAATACTGGGTGAGAAAATACAAGTTATAGTTTGGAAAAAATAAATAAGCAACTGCTATATAAGAGTAGCCTAGGCTAAATTACTAAATATTACTTAATATTATAAGAATGACATTTTTGCAAAAATTAATTATGTATATGTTATGTTGTGAGAAATGAAATCTTATAATTGCAACGCGGACGTTCTGTTGTTATTATGATCTATGAAGGATATGTGAATAATAATGCCCCTATTTAATATATTCACTGTGTGTTTTCAGCTCAATAGAAATGAAAGTTTCTCCGGGTTTTTATTATTTATTACATACAAAGTAACTGCGTACATGGTTAGAGTTGTCACGTGGTACATGTTACTTTTTCCAGCGCTGTTCACGATGCACCAATCACAGTGCATTCTGACACATTTTATTTAATTGTTTATATTTTTGCTGAAGTGGCTTTTCATTTGAATGTCAGTCTCCAATTTTGGACATTTAGACGAGTACACTGCTATAAGACATAAAACGTGGTGAGGTTTGAATGTGACAACTCTTCCTGAGCCGCAGAGCGCAGAGATTCTTGCTGCGCTCGTCCACGTGTTATTGATGCGCCAGTGCGCATGCGCATGGTGTCCGGCGGCCCGGTGTGTGAGTGTGTATGATGGCGGCGTATGTGGAGATACTGAAGAATGAGTTTCCACAGATCGACTCTGAACTCTTCGATTATATCACTGGTACGGTACAAATATATGACATTAATATACACATGTGACGCCTTATATGCGCTGTTAGTGTCCAGTCCTGCGTCAATGACACGAGTTCATTCATTATATAAAATAGTTCTGGTGATGTGTTGGTCATGCTAGCAGACAGTCTCAGATACATCTGATCAATTACTGACATTAGCGCTTAAATAATCTCATGGACACACGAGTTATCGATTCAATCAAAACATACTTGCATTATAAGTTGACATTTGTGAAATAAAGCAGTTTGACAGTGACACCGGTCTCATGTTTCCAGACAGACAGATGGTTTACTACTATATAATATATAATAAAGTGCTGTACATAAAAGTTTTTGATTATATAATATATATGTGTGTGTGTATACACACCCATGTGTGTGTGTGTGTGTGTGTGTATATATATATATATATACATATATATATATATATATATATATATACACACACACACAAAACATGTATATATTATATATATATATATATAGACAAACTTTTATGTTAGATGTGATTAATCAATTTGGCATCACTCATAATATAATATAATATAACATAATAGTTTGTGCCTGACAGATGATTTTCTTGAGCAATACCGCAACTTTGTGAAAGATGAGTTCTGCAGATATAGTCATAGTTTCCCAGGCGTCACTCGAAATAAATTATGAATGGCATTAGAATGAAATGAATAAATGAACACATCTTCGTTCCATCTTCATTATGCCTTCATTTGTTAATATATTTTCCCCTAAAAGATTTATATTCAGTGACAACAGTGTAGATTTCACTTATTAATATTAATTTAAGTTATTATATTATTAAAGTGTATGCGATTACTTAGTATGCAGTGTAATTTTAACTAGTGCTTTATTATTTCTCCAGGTGAAAACCGACTCTTTTAGGGCCCTTAATAAAAGGACTGGCACTATAGTGTCGGCCCAGATCCGGCACATGTGCATTCAACCCGGACCAGATGTGGGCCGGATCTGGGCCAACACTATGTTGCTGTCTGGGTTTAATCGTTTAAACATTTAATCGTTAAAAGATCAAAATTGTACCTACGATTTCACCGTAACATTCATGAAATGAAAGCATTGCTCAATAAAATCATCTGTAAAGTGTGATAACTGCCCTTTAACAGCTTTGAAACCAGATTTTTCCAAGTGTGTTACGCTTTCAACTAGTTGTTTTTCATGTTGACCTCGCAAATCCAGAAGAGCAGTGTGACGAGGTGCATTGATGGCGATGTTGAGGATCAGGTGTGTGTTCTGACTGTGTGTGTCGTGTGTTTTTCGGCACAGGAGTGTTGGGCAGTGGCGGCTCAGATTTCGAGGATGGGGAGGAAGTGTTTGAAGCCATCGGTGGCGTTCTGCAAGAGGTCGGGGACAAGAATGAAGACGACATCCGAAACATCTGCTTCCAGATGTTCAACACACTCCAGCTGTAAGCGCCACACTGCAAAACATGCTTTTCTTACTTAGTATTTTTGTCTTGTTTCCAGTCCAGATATCTAAAAATTCTTCAATCAAGATGCTTTTACTAGGTGAGGAAAATGACTTAAGATATTATGTCACTAATTCCTGTTTTCCGGGGGAATTAAGTGAGTTGATGCTTAAAAAAAGCTAAATTATTTGCCAATAGGGTAAGAAAAATAATCTTAATTCAAGCTTGTTTTAAGCAAAAACTCACTTAATTTGATTTATTTTTCCAGAAAACAAGACTTAATATCTTATGTCATTTTACTACTTTAGTAAATGCGTGTTGGATGTAGGAAAAGTTAGATTTTTGGTCTGGAAACATGACAAAAATACTAAGTAAGAAGAGCGTTTTTTGCAGTGCAATGAACCGATCCACCATCAATGGAAATATCTGTTGATGTTCATATTCTTTCTAAAATAAAAACATTGCATAGGGGGAACTCGCTAATAATGAATTATGTCCGCTGATGATGTTGTTTATGTTTATTGTTTTAGTGTTCACTAAAGGAATTATGCTAATTTAATGATTACCACTCGTGATCTGAATGATCCACTGAATGATCAATGCGGTTTACATCTAAACACATATTTGAGGTCTAAACAACCACATTCTCATCTAAAATAGCTCTTAAAACTACATTCAGTGTGTGTTGTGTTTGCTCCTCCGCCATTGACGCTCGCTGTGAGAAATGAGTGATTTTAATAATTAGTGATTTGTGATATTAGTAGAATATCGCATGGCTGGAAAAGGCTCTCAGCCAATCAGATTCGAGATCCAGAACTAACTGTTGTATAAAGTTGATCAATAGTTTTAATTTTCCGAGTTATGAAAGGGAAACTCCAGCGGCTCTAACGTCTTCTGTCGTGGTCGTTCTTCAAGATGAGCTGTCAGTCTGTGTCACACATTTGAGACTTCAGCAAAAGTGAAATGGATGCATGCTGGGTTCCCACGGGTCCTTGGCCCTGGAAGGGTTTGGAAAATAAACACATGAAAATCATGAAAGTGCTTGAATTGAATTTATTTTGTGCAAGAAGTTTTCTGGAAAAAACGCTAATGTGTCATTTCGCACTAGCTTGGCCTATGCGCACTAGCTTGCTTGATTTACGCCAGTTACTCGCATTTACATGTTACGTTAAGTGTTTCCCGCATGAGATACTTTGTGTTGTACGTTGCCATGACGTTCACGCGCGCACAAAACTACTACGATCGTACCTCAACGTTTGGTGTTGGACACAACAAATGTGTTCCCACATTAAGTCCTTGAACTTGAGGGTATTGGACCTGGAAAGTCCTTGAAAGCTCCTTGAATTTGAAGTTAACCAAAGTGTGGGAACCCTGAACTATCTGAGACTTCAGCAAAAGTGAAAATGATTTAAAACTGAAATGGATGCATACACATGTGCTTTTCTGTTCTGCATGTCTGTGTTGTGACTGGCCTTTACTAAACCTCATCTAACCCATGATCTTGTTTGCTCGTGTTCTTGCCAGGACGAAGTGTGACTCTGGGCAGCAGCAGATGCTGCTGGAGGCGCCGGTGCAGTTATCTCAAGTGTCCGCCGACGCAGGTGAGACACATTTATTTAGATGTGTATTTCATCTTCATTGTTTACACTCTCAGTGCTGTTAGACAACAGCTAGATGACATAAAGCACACAGGTGATGATTCCTGTTTTGACATAAAGGATAATACTTTATTATTTCATCTTAGGTCCACTTAAAATGCGAACTTTTTTTTTAATAAAACCAAAAACAAAACAGTCATAGTTGTAATACACCACAATTTCTTTAACTATGAGAATGAAAGGATTTGTTTTGGTGCTGCATGGAATCAATAATTGTATAAAACTCATCTTTGATCACCAAAATGAAATATTTAAATGTTTTTTTCCTTAAAAATAAATTACTTCATGTCTTAAAATAGCTTGAATGTAACTCGACACCCTTGCCTCATTTGGTATTTGTGGTTCTATGAATATGCAAATGAGCCCCGCCTCCACTCACTCACTCAGCTCAGAGATCACACGTTGATCTGATTGGTTACGAGGTAGTTTGTGTCGTCAGAAACACCAGCGATTTCAAAGTGTGTTTTTGAGACTGTCTTTGGTTCACTGCAGTTTTAAGGAGGAAATACTCAGCAATGCTGTCGACTTATGAATTTACACATGGTTTGTCTTAAAGCACATTAAAAACACCACATAGACATATAAACAACATTAAAAGCTGGATTTTCACCACATGGGGACTTTAAGACTTTAAGGCTATTTTCAAAGATCATTATTTTGTGTATTGGGTGTAATAGAATATGTTAACATGCTTTAATGCTCAAAAAATACGTTATTTTCCACATGCTGTACATTTTTGTAGCTCCTCTATGCCCTGTCCTTCTAAAACAAGTTGATTTCTACAAAGCCCCTCCTTCTGAAAAGCGCGGTGCGTTGTGATTGGGCAACAGACCCGGTGCGTTGTGATTGGACAAACACTTCAAGCGGGTGTCGGAAATGTAACGCCCCTTACCATAATCGCGAGCTTCAGCTTTCAAAGCAATTATAAAGCACGATGTGCTCTGATTGGTTGGTTGGATCAGTGTGTTGTGATTAGTCGAGGGCTTCGAGTGTGTTTGGGAAATGTTCCGGCACTTTCCATAACCGCCAGTTTCAACACACTACTAACTCAACCAGGCCCCGCCCCTTTATTCTGCCCATGAATTATTTAAATGAGGAATATTGTGATGTGTTCGTTCCCGGAAGAAACTCAAGACTACAATGGAGGCGTTTCAGGAGTTCAGGAACACTGACACTGATATAGAGAAGAACTCAGACAGCAACATTACACACTAAAGGTCCAGTTTAACATCAAGAGTGTCTCAAATGTTTCTGCTCTTTCAGCGACATCTGCTAATGACGTTCATGGTATCTGGATGATGAAGAGGAACCCGAGTACAGTAAGATCATCTCACCTCATACAATCTTTCATATACTTGATATGATGTTTTGAGTATGTCTATGTCCAGCACCATCAACTATGTGACACTTTAACTCTGGTATAATGTAACTTTATCACTCTCTTCTCTCTCTTCTCATGTTAGACTGTGAATGCCAAGAAACTAGAGAAAGCTGAAGCCAAACTGAAAGCCAAACATGAGCGCAGGAATGAGAAGGACTCCCAGAAATCCACATCTCCACTGTGAGTTCTGCCTCATCGCTGGAACAGTTTCTGTTGCTGACTTGAGATGTTCACAGTACATATGATGTTCACCTGTGACTGAGATCACTGAGTGCCTGTTGATCTGCTTCTGGACGTGTTTCCTCAGGGTTTTGGAGGAGGCCTCGGCCAGTCAGGCGAGCAGTAAGAAAGAAAACCGCGTCGACTCCTCTGGGAAGAACCGCAGTTATGACATACGCATCGAGAATTTCGACGTGTCTTTTGGGGAGAGGTGAGAAATCACAGGATTCACAGAAACACTGGTATCTAAACCAACACAACATGAGTTACGATTTCATGTGACCGTAAGCACACAAAACATTCTTGAGACAGTAATGATAACTTGCGTGATTTAGGGAAGGATTCGTCAGACTAACTTTGGGTTCGGAAAGTGTTTTAATGTTTTTAAAAGAAGGATCTTCTGCTCACCAAGGCTGCATTTAATTCATTAAAAATCCCCCCAAAAAACAGTCATATTGTTAAATATTATTGCAATTTAAATCAGCTGTTTTCTATGTGAATATACTGTAAACTGTAATGTATTCCTGTGATCAAAGCTGAAGTTTCAGCATCATTACTCCAGTCTTCAGTGTCACATGATCCTTCAGAAATCAGTCTGATATGATGATTTGAGGATCAAGAAACATTTATTATTATACAGTTGAGTGTAAATTTTCAGTTCTTTGATGAATAGAAAGTTCAAAAGAACAGCGTTCATCTGAAATAGAAAGCTTTTGTAACATTATACACTACCGTTCAAAAGTTTTGGGTTAATTTTATTTTATAAAAAAAAAAAAAAGATGAATTAAATTGATCAAAAGTTACAGTAAAGACATTTATAATATTAAAAGATTCTGTTTAAAATAAATGAAATAGAACTGTTTTTAACATTGATAATAATAGTGAATGTTTCTTGAGCATCAAATCATGTGACACTGAATATTTAAAATGACTAGTTTTTGTTTTGTTTGTATTTTTAATCAAATAAATGCAGTCTTGGTGAGCAGAAGATCCTTCTTTTAAAAACATTAAAAAACTTACCGATCCAAACCTTTTGAACGCCAGTGTATATTGGAAAAACTTGTTGTTTTTTTCAGCCAAAATGACATTATTTTGTTGTCCTCTGTCTGTTGATCTCATCACATTCACTCAGACTGCAAATGCACATTCACAAATTAACAATATGACTGTCTAAGGGGTCATGACATGGATTTTTTTTTTATTTTAATGTTCCTTGAGGTTCACTTATAATGTTAATAAAAAAAATTTGCAGGCACAAAAAAACAAATATATATATGCTGAAAAGGTATTATTTTCAACCCTCATTCTCTCACTCTTTCTGAAATAACCAGTTTTTAAGGCGTGGCTCCTTTAAGGCTTGTCAGTAAATGTCCAGTTATGATTGGCTAACGTCATTGGATGTGAGTAAGTGTTTTAAAAACATTATCCATATAAAACCGTCACTTACAGACAAAGCATTATGAGATCTTTCACTTGCTGTTTGTGATGCAGCTGCTGTCAGATCCAGTACAGTTAATGTTTCATCTGTCAATAATAGTTTATTTGCGAACTCTCCATTACACTGGGCCTCGTTTACGAAACAAAATGTTGCTTTTCTATCGATCTTTTCTTTGGACCATTCTCTGTAAACACTAGAGATGTTTGTGTGTGGAAACTGTAGATCAGCAGTTTCTGAAATACTCAAAAAATATAATAAATTAGCTCATGATTTATTCATCCTGAAGTCATCGAGCACACGAATACAATCAGAGTTATGTTAAAAAAAATGTCCTGGCTCTTCCAAGCTTAATAATAGCAGTTGAGTTTTTTAAAAATATGTCTTAAATATGTTCACTGCAGTTTTAAGGAGGAAATACACAGCAATGGTGTCGACTTATGACTTTACATATGGTTTGTCTTAAAGCGAATGGTCGACCGATATTGGTCTTTTGATGGCCGATGCCAATATCTTAGAGAGCAGGGTGGCCGATATAAGTATATATATATATATATATATATATATATATATATATATATATATATATATACTTTATTTTAATCAATATTTAATAAATTAGAAATAAATTAGAAAACAAATCCTTAAAATAAACATGCTTATACTTTAGATGGCAACTTCTTGAATCTGCAATCCTATTACAGTTTTTTTCACAAATAAAGTAATTGTTTAAAAATATATGAATATGTGAATAAAAAGAAAGTAAACACTGTAACATTGCACTCAGTAATCTGGTAATGTCGTGCGCACTGGTAATCATATTTTTTCATATAAAGACAAGGTAACGCTAATATTGCATACAGCACACAGTGAAAACGATATGAATATGACTCTGTGGGCAACTGGATATATATCAGCATATTTTAAAATGAAGGATTTCAAGTTTTTCGATCGCGTCTCCTGTGAAGCTGATCTTCTGTTCACATTCGCACGGACCGACCGTCACTCGCAGTCACACGTTTATCAGGCTACAAATGCACACTTCACAAGATATCACAGCTGGACTCCATTAAATCTATTTAGGTTTATTAGGTATTCAGTATTAGGTATTTCTAGTTTATTAGGTATTCAGAGATTTGTTTAAATGATGTAGATGCGCATTTGCTGAATGTTGACGGTAAATGAGAAAGTACTTTAGCCTAATTGTTTGCCTTTTCTGTTACAAATAATATAAAAGCAACGCTTTACTTTTTCTCATACCATTTACTTTCTTTGTTTACCAGTTCTGTCCAACAAAGTATTAGATATGACTGACAGAGATCGTAAACTAATGAAGACGGATATTGTGAGTGAACGCTATGTGATCAGGCGCAGGGCCGCACATAAAAAAAATAAAAGTCTGGAGCGCCGTCAAAATAAAAGTCCCGCTTCCAACACATCGGCCAATCAGAAAAACTCATCAGCCTATGCCGATATTTTAAAAATGCCAAATATTGGCCGATATATTGGTCGACCACTACTTAAGGCGAGACACGGCAGGCAAAAACATACATTTTTTATGCAGTGGTCAGTTTTGAGATTTTGGGTTAGTTTACTCCTTCAATATATGTTCTTTCAAGCTGCTATAAAGAAAACGTTGAAAATATATATTAAGATGTTTATTTTATTACATTTTGTTTACTTGCGGCAGTAAGTTTCTCCCGAATTTACCAGGAAGTTTGCATTCAAACGCGACACGCCGAGGTCCGTCTGTTTACTGAAGTCTGTCATGACCGGTATCATTGTGAAGCTCTGAGTCTCCTGCACAACGCTATGTAACCCAAATATGGACATTTCCTTTTTATCAGTAACCAATCGTGAATGTCCAAAGGGGGATTTAAAGTTAACGACGATTTCTCATTTAGAGCTCTTTAAATCTTTAACAGCCGTTTTCTCAAAATAATTTTTTTGCGTTTTTTTGTCATTCTCCAGTACAAACATCTCAGCCTATGTAGCACCTGTGTACACCAAACTTTCCAGTTATACACTTAGCAGTATTCTGAAGATATTTTCAGAGGGATTTGTTAATAAATCATTCCTGGCCTGATTTATGTGACATTTTAATCAAAAAAATATGGCAAAAATAATTTTTTTATGGCTATGGACAGTATATTTTGATTTCCTAGGTAATGAAAGCATATATCCTGAAATCCCTCTGAGTTTTTATTTTCATCTTGTGTGTAAACAAAATGAAAAAATAATTTTACACCTGGCTTTATCATATGTTCAGATCTATCTACCGAAAATATATGCAAAATCGTGCATATTTAATTAGATCATGCCTAATTTGCATAATTAAACATACAAATTTCTAAAACTTGTAATACATTTTTTTTATATACTTGTGTAAGTAATGAACTGAGGAAGTTTCATGGTGATATCTATTATTTAAAAATTTTACCCTATTCACCTGTAGTGTCTCGCCTTAAAGCATATTAAAAACGCCACATAGACATATAACAACATTAAAAACCACATATTTTCACCACTGGGGAACTTTACATCACCTGATGCTCAGTTTGAACAGCAGATCATCTTGACCATTTCTTCATGCCTAAATGCATTGAGTTGCTGCCATGTGATTGGCTGATTTGATATTTGTGTTTAGATTAGATATAGTTGAACAGTTTTACCCAATAAAGTGGCCATTTGTATATATCCAAATAAATTAATATCAATTTGAATTAAATCGAATCGAATCCTGAAGTGTATGTCAGACACTTTACTCTTACGTAAGACAACCCTCACACTTTGAAAAATGCCTGCATGGCCTCTTGTGTCTTGTTGCTGTAACAGAAGTGCATTAGTTGGTGTGTTAACGCTTGTTCCCGTGCGCAGGTGTCTGCTTCAGGGCGCTGAACTGTCTCTGGCCACCGGCCGGCGCTACGGTCTGATTGGTCGTAACGGGCTCGGTAAGACCACTCTGCTGAAGATGCTGGCGAGTCGAAGCTTGCGTGTCCCCTCACACATCTCCATTCTGCACGTGGAGCAGGAGGTGGCCGGAGACGACACCGTGGCTCTGCAGAGCGTCCTGGAGAGCGACACCGTTCGAGAGGCGCTGCTGAAGGAAGAGCGCTCCCTCAACGCACACATCGCCAACGGGACGTACGTCAACTACTCTCACCAATGCCTCACACACTTAAATATGCTGTTGGATGTTTGTATCCAGGGTTTGACATGAACTTTTTTTGCTCAGCAGCCGCTTGTGGTTTTCCAAAGTTACTAGCCACTCATTTTCACTGGCCACAATTTTGACATCGATACCATAGGGAAAAATCTGCCGTATAGATACTTTCAATATTATCTTGTATATATATGAAGAGTTCAGATGCAAAAGCCTCTAAGTGCCATCTGAAATTTTCTTCTAGAATGATCATTTTTATCAAGCTCGTATATGTAAGTTCAGTAATTTTGCTTAAAATGACCTATTAATTGTCATTTAAGTGAAATTACTGAACTTAAATATACGAGCTTGATAAAAATGATCATTCTAGAAGAAAATTTCATATAAACTCTTCATATATTTCTCCATAATTTTGGCAGCCGGTAGGCTATATTAGGCTACTGTAACTTTAAGACCTGACGCACGGACCTATTATACTGTGCGCACATTTTGGATACGAGTACAAAATCTGCGGGAATAAGGAAAATTAAGCGCAATACGATCAATCACACTCTGAAATTAAAGCCCTGTAACAGTGACAGTATTCATCCGGATCAAATGAAACGAGTGAGTAACGGGACGGTTTATGTGTGACTCGCTGTCGGAGAGAGTGAGAAAGCTCAGCTGGTATTGTGCATCTATTCTGCAGAAAATGAGTATTAGAAGCGTTTCAGATATCGAAAAAGAGATATTGTATTTGGTTTGTTTTCATCCTCCTCTATTCTGTAACCTCAGTTTGGAAGCCTCTTGTTGATATTTTTTTTTATACGTTTTGAATGACTCAATTGGGTTGAGTCATTTACTTCATTATTGAATGAATCAGCCGTTTGAATGAATGAATGACTCAATGACTTGCTCATGGTCTGGTTGAGTTAGTTAGTAGTGTGTTGAAACTGGCAGTTATGGTAAAAGGGGCGGGGCATTTCCCAAACACACTCGAAGCGCTCGACCAATCACAACACACTGACTAAGCTGACCAATCAGAGCACAGTGTGCTTTTCAGAAGGAGGGGCTTCATAGAGACAGGAACTAAACAGAGCGTTACTGACAGACTGGGAAGAGAGGAGCCGCAACAATGGAGAATATGGGGAAAATAATCAACATTCAAGCAGGAAACCCTGCTCTAGTAGAGCACAAAAACTAACAGACGTTGTAAAAGTGTATAATAGGTCCTAATTAATATATTTCTAGTGTTAGCTAAAACCTGTTTCTGTGTGTTTCCTTTAATCTTTCAGTGCTGAAGGGTTAGAAAGTGTCCGTCTTTCTGAAATTTATGCTAAACTGGAAGAAATTGAAGCCGATAAAGCGCCCGCCAGGTGAGTAGAAAATGATTTGCATGTTTATCAAATAAATTAGAATTAATTTAGTTTTTTTCAGACTGCTGCGAGCTCATTTTACACACAGTTTTCATGTATTTGTAGATCAGGCTTCCATATTGTTATTCAGGACATGCAAGCATAGTCAAACAGTGTGATGATGAAAAAGTCATGTGATGCTCGTTTTCTTTCAGAGCATCAGTCATCCTTGCCGGTTTAGGCTTTTCACCTAAAATGCAACAGCAAACAACCAAGTGAGTATGTAGCCATGCAGTGATGGCTGATGTTTCGCTCGTATAAATCTTCTCTCTTCATAAGTGAAACCTTTATAAGATGATTTATCAGTGGCTGCGGTGGTTCTTGATGTGTGTGTTTCCTGTAGGGAGTTTTCTGGAGGCTGGAGGATGAGGTTAGCTTTAGCAAGTGCCCTGTTTGCACGGTGAGTTTATTATATGATGGTGTATTCTATACTACAAATAAATGCATTATACTATCATTTCATCATTTTGTGAAATTAATGCTATTTAAGTATATTTTAAAAGGTTGCATGGTTAACTAGTCAGATTATTCAGAGTACTTTGTGATAGTAATGATTGTTTTATCTGATGCTGTTTTTTTCAGGCCTGACCTTTTGTTACTTGATGGTGAGTAAAATGTTCTGAATATGGTGGTAATATTGATAATCTGTGTTAAATACTGATGCATATCTTTTATTCATCACTTCTATACAGAGCCCACAAACATGTTGGACGTAAGAGCCATTCTGTGGCTGGAAAACTATTTACAAGTAAGTGTCTTCTAAGACAGACAGACGGTTCGATAGTTTGCTTTCAAGGCTGACGTCTCATCATTTATCAGGTCTAAATGAAAACTAATGGGATGTTAAAATGTTTTAAGGCGAGACACTACAGGTGAATAGGGTAAATTTTTTAACTAGCAGATATCACCATGAAACTTTCCCAGTTGATTACTTACATTAAGAAGAAGAAAAAAATGTATTACAAGTTTTCTGTAATTTAATGTTTAAATATGCAAATTAGGCAATATATAATTAAATATGCACTAATTTGCATATATTTTAAAAAACGAGCCAGGTTAAAAAAATGTTTTTCATTGTGTTCACATATTAGATGGGAAAAAAATTACAGAGGGGTTTATGGATATCTACTTTTGTTATCCTGATTTTCGCCATGTTTTTTGGAATAAAATGTTATATAAATCAGACTAGGAATAATATATTTACAAAACCCTCTGTAAATGTCTTTATAATATAACTAGGTACAAGACTGGAGAGTTTGGTGTATAGGTGCTCCTGAAGTGGAGATTTCGGACTTGGAGTATTAGAGAAAAGTCATTTTGAGAAAACGGGCATCAGCCAATGAGATTGCGCATTCAGCCCTTTTACTTTCACGATTGGTTGCTGATAAAAAGGAAATGATATTTGGATCCGACAGCATTGTACAGGAGAGACAGAGCTTTCCAGCGGTGTGTGTGATGACAGGGAGCAGACAGCGATCGCGGAGCAGCGGGAGGATTTAGAACGCCAACTTTTGTTTAATTTATGAGAAATCTACAGACGCAAACAGACAAAGTGTAGTAAAATAAAGACCTAAATGTGTATTTCAGACTTTTTTTCACCACAAGTCTTAAAGAAGACATGTTATTGAAGACAAATATCCAAAAATCTCAAAATTGACCAGTAAAAATAAAACAATGGTTTTGCCTGCCGTGTCTCGCCTTAATGGCTGAAATCTGATAAGATGGTAGTTCCTACAGACGTTTTTGAAGTAATTGTACCTTTCTGTCAACCTAGACATGGCAGTCCACCATCCTTGTGGTGTCTCACGATCGTAACTTCTTGAATGCGGTGGTAACAGACATCATACACCTGCACTCCCAGCGGCTGGAGAGTTATCGCGGCGACTATGAGAACTTCATCAAGACCAAAGAAGACCGACTGAAGAACCAGCAGAGAGAATATGAAGCTCAGTTACAGTACAGAGAACATATACAGGTACATATATACATATACATCTAACAGCTTCTCTGAAGAACATCTTCCTCACCTAGACTGAGTCTAAAGGAAGTCTGACAGAGGTCTTACATTTGAGTGAAATCGGGTCCTTAAAAGTCTTAGATCACGCAGAAATCATTCTAATATGCTGATTTAGTGCTTTGTTTTAGTGTTATTGTCACTGTTGAAAAAGTTTTTCTGCTTAATATCTTTGTGCAAACCGTTATACACTACCATTCAAAAGTTTGAGGCAAGTAGTGTTGTCAGATATTCGATATGTATCGATACTGAAATATCTGAAACGGTTCCAATACTCCTTTCCTGCAGGATCGATACATCAATACCAGCTGCGCGTTCTTGCTTTCTTTTTTCTGACGCTGAATTGACACACACCCGCCTCCGCTCACTCACTCGTCTCATTCGCTCCGGTTGAATAGTGTTACTGGGCCAGGGTTGCAGGTATTGCACATAATTTGAGTCATTCCCACAGGCTTTACGCACACGCCGCTGATCTATACAAGTGCACATAAGCCGCCTCTCAAACCGCTTGCGAGTACTAACATTTTGTTATCTTTCTTGGCTTATTGTGCTTAAACGGTCAAATACACACAATAAAAAATCCTGAAAAAATAAATGCATCACGGTTTCCACAAAAATATGAAGCAGCAAAAATGAAGCAAAAAAAAAAAAAGTCACCAAATCAGCATATTTTAATGGTTTCACCTTTTAAGGACATTGATAATTTATAATAATTGAGCAGAAAATCATCATATTGGACTGATTTCTGAAGGATCAAGTGACACTGAAGACATGCTGAAAATTCAGCTTTGATCACAGGAATAAATTACATTTCACAATATATTCACATAGAAAACAGTTATTTTAAATTGTAATAATATTTCACAATATTTCTGTTTTTACTGTATTTTTAATCAAATAATAGCAGTCTTACTGAGCATAAGAGACTTCTTTCAAAAACATTAAAATATCTTAATTATTCCAAACTTTCGACCAGTAGTGTAACTTCTCTATGAATTATGGCTGCAACAAAATGTGAAAGAAGAATGAAAATATGAGTATTTTGTGAACGCGTTGTGCATATCTGCACGCATCAAAAATATTGTGAGTATTATTTGATGGATGTGGGTTTTTCAGTGCCTGATGCAGATTCACCAAAATTGCTGAATTACTTTTTACACAGTTTTCTCAATCCACCAAAAATTGACAGTGCTTCTGAAAGCTGCAAGTTGAAACGTGTGTTAATGTTGTGCTTGTGTCAGGTGTTCATCGACCGCTTCAGATATAACGCCAACAGAGCGGCTCAAGTGCAGAGCAAACTCAAGCTGCTGGAGAAACTGTAAGTGTGACACGAGCAGCTCATGTTTACTCACTGATCAAACACACACTTGCTCACTCGCCCTCTGTGTGTGTGTTTGTGTCACAGGCCTGAACTCAAGCCCCTGGTCAAGGAGTCTGAAGCCATCTTACGGTCAGTTTCGCTCCGTCTTCCTGTGTGTGTGTGTAGTGTGTGTTCAGAAGTGAACGTGTGTTTGGTTCTGATCTCCAACAGTTTCCCGGATAACTTTGAGAAGCTGTCTCCTCCGATCCTGCAGTTGGATGAGGTGGAGTTCGGATACTCGCCCGACCAGCGGCTCTTCAACGGCCTCAGCGTCTCGGCGGATCTGGAGTCTCGCATCTGCATCGTATGTGTTCCCAATAACACTAAACAACTTTGTCCAGCTCTACAAACCAGAGCTTACTGGTCTTTTCTGAGGCGATCACTATTACCATTGTTTGGAATGATTATAAAACCTGTGAAACCTAGATAGTTATAAATATATATTTAGTTACGGGTTTCCCCCCAACAAAACGTGCATTCATTTAATTTATTTGAAGTCATTGTCCCTGATTAATGTCCCTTAATCAAGAGACTTAGCAAGTTGATTGTCATCCAAAAACCATTGCTGAAATACAGACGTTTCCATTAAAAGGTTTGAATATGAAATATCCGTTTAATATCTTAAGTATGGCTTTAAACCATCATATTATTACTTATGTACTTTAAATACCATTTCAATTTTAAATTTAAAACTATGATGCAAGAACAAATTATGCAATATTTATTGTACATATGTACAATATTGTCTTGTTACATATGTTGCATGTACTTACCATAGTAATAACAGAAAATTATGCATAATTACAAGCAACTAAATCTTAAATCCTAACCCTACCCTAACATTGTAGTAAGTACATGTAGTTAATTAATATTACTCAGTAATTACACTGTAAGAATGACACCTTAAAATAAAGTGTAACCAAATAAAGTGTTATCCTTGGTTACACTATGTTTTACATTACGTATACTTAGTGTAATTACAGGGTACTTATCCAAGAAAGTACTGGTAATAAAAGGTAACTACATGGGTGAAGGTTAGGTTTAGGGGATCGGGGTTAGTACAGAGTTATTGTAAATGCTATAATAAGCACTTAGTACGTACGTGCGGAACAGGACTGTAAAATAAAGTGCTACCAGTAACTCTTATCAGTTAACCGAGAGCACATCATCTTTCATGGATTGTCTTCATGTGTCTGTAGGTGGGAGAGAATGGAGCTGGTAAATCCACTGTACTGAAGCTGCTAATGGGAGAGTTGACGCCTATCAACGGTGTCAGATACGCCCACAGGTGAGCTTCACTGCCACACCCAAGAGACAATAGCCGCTTTCCGTCCAAGTAGTTACAGGAACTTAGTTCTAGGAACTGTCCACTTCTAAACAGTTCTATGAACTACTCTCCCCCAAACTCGGGTTTGCGTTCGCACTGGCCAAGTGGCCGTAGGAACT
Organism: Squalius cephalus; assembly: GCF_949319135.1. Lineage (NCBI taxonomy): Eukaryota > Metazoa > Chordata > Actinopteri > Cypriniformes > Leuciscidae > Squalius > Squalius cephalus. The sequence goes on along the minus strand of NC_137128.1, from coordinate 8,989,239 downwards.
GGTAGGAGGGGTAAGGGAGTGACGCAAGCACGGTGACTTTTATTTTGACGGCGCGACAGACCTTTATTTTGACGGCGCTGAGAACGCCAGAGCAAACAATGCTCGCATTCTCTGTGTTTATTAGTTAGCGATCTGTCTAACAGTACTGTTTAATATCTTATCAGATAGAACTGTTATAGAAAGTAGACAGTATATGAAAAAAGGTTATTAGCATATGCCGTGTGGTTGATGTCCAGTGTTACTGAGCAGAAATACATAATCATGTTTGACTTGGTCCCCTCAAAGTTGCGTTGGATTTTCTCTTCAGCATTTAAGGTTTAGAGACCCATCTATCACTGTTTTCCATGTTTGTATAGTTAGTTTATGGAGTAAATATATAGGCTATAATCTGTGTGTTTACATTCTAGCTGTTTTAAAGATGGCGGGTGCTGGTGTTCCACGTGCATTCGGTCATCAGCGTACACTAACGTCACGAGTAGTTCCTATAGTGCTGGTTTAGACCGACTCTGAAGTAGGACCTAAATTAGTTCCTCCAAATGGAGTTCCTAGAACTAAAATCGTTCCTAGTTCCTGCGGTGCGAACACTCCGACATCCGGGTACTTTAGCCAATAGTTCTAGGAACTGTGAAAAGGTTCCTCCGGTCGGAAAGCGGCTTATAACCTGTCTGTCTGTCTGTCTCTTACATCTCTCTGTCTTTTCAAACAGAAACTTGAAGATTGGTTATTTCAGTCAACATCACGTGGATCAACTGGACCTCAATGTCTGCTCAATAGAGCTGCTGCTGAACAGATTTCCCGGTAATGCCTCAAACTGCCACTTACATTCTCATCAAAAACCATCAGCATTACACCCCTGACCCCTGCAGAGACACTTCTGATGTCTCAAGTCCTGTTCATTAATGAAGATATTAGTCACATCATTCACACTGAGAATGTTGAACTGTTATTCTAGGCCTTTGTCACTCGTGTCACATCATCTGTGTGATTGACGCATTTAAAGTCAACATGAAGTCAATCATTTTTTTATTGTCTTTGACTGTTTCTACTAATATTAAAGTCCCCCTGTAGGCAATCATTTTATCCCTTAAAACTCATCTTTGATCACTATATTTAAATATTTTTTCCTGGAAAAAAGTCATCGTCTTCAAATAGCTTGAATGTAACCCGACACCTTTGCCTCATTTAGTATGCGCGGTTCTATGAATATGCAAATGAGCCCCGCCTCCACTCACTCACTCACTCAGAGATCCACTGGTTGACGATCACACGTTGATCTGATTGGTTACAAGGTCGTTTGTGACGTCAGAAACACCAGCGATTTCTAACCGTGTTTTTGAGACTGTCTTTGGTTCACTGCAGTTTTAAGGAGGAAATACTCAGCAATGGTGTCGACTTATGAATTTACACATGGTTTTTCTTAAAGTGTTTTAAAAACACCACATAGACATATGAACAACATTAAAAGCTGGATTTTCACCACAGGGGGACTTTAAGTCCATTTAGCTGAAGTTTGACCCGTCTCCTCTGTGTTGCTGTGATCAGGTCAGACGGAGGAGGAGTACCGTCATCAGTTGGGTCGATATGGCATCACGGGGGAACTGGCCACGCGGCCGGTGGCGAGTCTGTCAGGAGGACAGAAGAGCCGTGTGGCTTTCGCTCAGATGACCATGCCCTGGTAAAACACTAATCTAACCAGTGTTATATTAATATCATTGAGATACAATTTATACAAATACAATTTTTTTTTTTTACTTTTATATTTTCCATTTAGTTAAAGTTCTAGTAATTTAGTTGTTGTTGTTTGTTGTAATTATATTAATATAGTTATTTTTTATTAATTTCAGCTTTAGTTATTTTAGTACATCAAGTTAAACTAAATGAAAATGAGAAATGTTGCCTGAAATAAAGTTTCTATTTTATTTCAGTTAAAGGTACAATCAAATATAAATATCCCACTAGAACAATGTTATATATTTTGTTGACTTGTGTACTTAAAACAAGTTATCCCAAATTTTTCCAACAATGTTTAAATCCAGAGTAGTCCCCAATTTAAAGCTGTGTCTTTGTTATTGTTTTGAATAAGCGACCTCTAGTGGTGAAACTTTCATATTGTGCCTTTAACATTTGTTATATCTCAAGTAACAAATGTTTCTTATGGTTTTAGTTAACCACAATAACCTGCTTCTAACGGCCATTTACACCTGCATTTACATCACCTGACCCTCAGGCTCTGTTTACACCTGCTATTAAGATGTGTTTTGGTGGATCGGATCACAAGTAGATGAGAGACACATTCCCGTTTACACCTGGTGTTTTAATCCGTCTCTTTTTCCACTTTCAACCACTGATTTCTTCCAGGGGAGAGTCTATGGGCTATATATGTTAAATATATGGGCTTTTTTTTTTTAGATCTTTCGATCTAATAGACTTAATAAGCTCACGCAATTTAAAAATGAACACGACCGGAGGTTTAGCTTCTGCTCTGACAGACACAAGACCAGCCGAACACTGTGAGTGAGTGTTAGAAATCAGGAATGGTGAGAGAACATTGTGCTTGGTACATTTTTCATCTTCAAACCAAACTTGGGTCTCCAGCCGACAAAGTTTAAATCCCGTCTGGCTCGAGCTCTTCCCATAATGTTACCCATTAGGCCAGTAGACGGAGAGCAGACAGTGTTTAGTGGCTGTTTGAACACATTCGATCACATGAGTGTTTACACTATGAAAGCAATCCAATCGAATGCGTTTTCAACTTCCTGTGGAATAGTCTAGGCAGAACTAGAAGTGATCGGCAGTGGACAAGCTCAAAACGCTTTAGACTCCGTTTACACCTGTATTTTGTGTCGCCCACTTGTGATCCGATCGACCAAAACACATCTTAATGCCAGCTGTAAACAGGGCCTCACATTTATTGACTGACCTTCACTTACGCCCTCTGAATCGTATTTACACCGTATGGCCTTCATTTGCACGTTCATTTACATATTCAGACTTTCTGATATCTGACTTTCATTTATAGCCCCAACTTCTACATTCTGGATGAACCCACAAATCATCTGGACATGGAGACGATCGAGGCCTTGGCAAAAGCCCTCAACGTTTTCAAAGTAAGTGCAGAATCTGCTAACGTTGTCCTCCACGTTGAAGAAGCAAATCTGATGTGTTCTGAGGTGTTTACAGCATTTTCATTATGTAATTGTAATCACTTGATGTAAAACAAAACAGCAGGAAGTAGCAGCAGCTAATTAAGTGTTGTCTGCAGAAACTTGACGTGTGTGTGTTTCTCTGTCAGGGTGGTGTGGTTCTGGTGTCCCACGACGAGCGTCTGATCCGGATAGTTTGTAAGGAGCTCTGGGTTTGTGAGGCCGGGCGAGTGCATCGCGTGGATGGAGGCTTTGACGAGTACAAGGATATCTTACAGGAACAGTTTCGTCGGGAAGGATACTTGTGATAGTTTCCTCGAGACGTCTGTTTACCTGCTCTACATTACAAACACCAAAACTGCCATTTGATGAGTGTCCACAGTCCCACGCCAGCAGGTCGGATGTTCTTACTTGCCAGTCGGATGTTCTCACTCAAACCCATTCAAACTCCCTCAATCATGCGGCTCAGACACGTCCTCCGGGTTCAAGGCTGGACGCCTCCTGAACTTTTATGTAGAACGACATATTAAAGTTGAAAGAAGTGGCGAAGTGGACATATGCACTAACAGATGTTATACACCATACCGCTTTTAAAAAATAACTCAAAATACAGAAATAAAATAATAACTGTCCAAATTTTTGTAATTTTGTGTCTGGTCACTATTGTTAATGTTTTTCATTTGATTGTGTGTCTTCATTTGCCAGATAACCAGATCCATCAGATGTAGTTCACTTGCTTAAAATAATGCATTTTGTATCTTCTCACTGTCTGGATTTATACATATAAGCTTATGACACTTCCTGAAATTAGGGATGGGCAATATTACCAAATTCTTATTTCACTATAACCATATATATAATTTTTTATTTTTTTATTTTTTTTTATTTTAAAGAGCTCTCCTATAATTGGTTTACATGTATCCAAGGTCAAAAAACACTTCTCACAAAATTTTCTCATAATATACATTGCAGCATCAGATTTTTTTTCTCACAGTGTCTAAAAGCGGATCACCTGTTGTGATTGGTGATTATCAAAATTGAATAGCTATTAGCATATCTGAATTTCAGCTCCGGAGACTTCCTCGGCACTTGATGATGCACAGCAATACGATCAGTAACGATGATGTTCGTTTTACTGTATCAATTCCAGCACGAGTCCTCATCCTTTGGAAATGCATGCAAAGTGGATTGACTTTTCGACAACACGAATCAAACTCTTCCAGTCTCGGCTACAACTGCATGAGGCCGGGTTAAAATGGTCGTATGGTCGATGAAGACCACAGGCTGGCATTATGCAAATTTGTTACAAACATACGTGGGTTCGAACAGGAAATCAGAATGTAATTACTGAAGAATCATTTCAGGCTGTTCAGAATCACTTTTTCTTTTGGGAGAAAATAACTCCATTTATCTGCATTTTGATCTTTGAAACTTTGCAGACCTTTTAAATTCACAAACAGCTCTGTTACACACTACATGAACGGTCATATTCGAACAAGCATAAAAGGACCACTTAATTTGAAACACTTCACATGCCAAAGAAAGTTGAATATTTGGCTCACATTTATTTTAATCTGACATTTTTGTACATCTGAACCGTGCAATAAAAGGATAGATCACCCAAAAACGTCATCATTATTCAATTAGAAAAAAAAAAAAAGTGTAATTAATATTGAATAATAAGGTTTTATATTAAAAATAGCACCAAAAGAAGGCAAAACATGAAGTTTTTCATGTCAACTTAGACTAAAATCCGCTCTTGAACAGCGTGTACGAGTAGAGTGACAGATTTAGTCTCCGAGCCCTCAAAGCGTTCTGTAATCACTTCAGCAATCATGAAGGGGAAGAAAGCGCGGACAATCTGGCTTTCCAAAAAGAAAAAAGCCAGATTGTCTGCTTCTACTATGTTCCTTTTTTGGGGATTTCCAATCAGGATTTAGACCGTATCTTAGTAGAAGACTGCTCTCATCAGAATTACAAATGGCTTCCTCTTATCATCCAATCGTGGTTGTATCTCTCTATTAGTGTTACTTGACCTTAGTTTTGCATTTGATTCTGTCAACCACACATTCTTTTGAATAGACACAAAAATGATGTTGACATTAGTGGAATTGCATTAGCATGGTTCAAATTGTACCTATCAATTATCATACCATTATTAATTTGTAGCAGTAAATCAAGAGAATGGAGTACCACAAGGCTCAGTACTAGGACTGTTGCTTTTCACCCTGTATATGCTACCCTTGGGAGATAAATGTCTAACCTCCCCAACTCAAAATTTTCTAGTGACTGGTCACATCTAAATTTTTCAGTCGGCCCAAGTGAAATTCTGTAAATGTAATTTTATAATTTACAGAATTTCACTTGGGCCAGAAAATTTTGAGTTGGGGAGGTTAGACATTTTTTACAGTGTAGGAATCATAGTGTTTCACTGTTTCACAGATTTCACTGTTACACTGATGATACTCAGCTCTAATTCTTCACAGCCTGATGAAACATACCAATTCACATAACAATCAGAATGCATAGTTGATATATATATAAAAAAAATATGACTAGTAATTTCCTGCTACACAATTCTTAAAAAAAGAAATTATATATATATATATATATATATATATATAATGTCAAGTCTTCCTCATCAGTTAGGAACCTGGGTGTTTTATTTGATAGCCTTAGAAATATATCTAAATGATGACATGCTCTCAATGTAAAATGCAGAAAAGTTAACAAAGGGAAATAGACAAACTTTCGGTCACAAGACACACGAGAGACACACGAGAGCCAGTGGCATTTCACATAAAGGCTATTTGAAGGTTCATCGGGGTGCCTTTTTTATGTTTCTGAGATTTGTCTGAGATTTTTGTTATGGTGGATAGGGACAATGATTCCTCATTTGTTCCTCACACAAAGCAATTTGGCTTTGGAAGGCTTGGAATTTTTGTTAATTTCTTGAACAAAATGTGATACTTTTTTATCTGCATGTTACATGCTTTATATTGTTGAGAAGTGGTTAGGTTTAGTAGGGATCAATCTAGATGTTCTATATACATATATAGTAGTTGAGCAGAGCAGCAGGGTGAACATCAAACCACACTTTGTGTAAACAACATGTAAACAACAGGTGCGTAGATCCAACCCAGATGCAATGATAGGGGAAAAAAAGGCAAAAATGTAGGCAAAGGCTCTCATCAATTTTATTCCATCAAGGCCACCAAAAAGTAAAAGAGTGTTAAGTGTAAAACTTTTCGAGCTCAACCCTTTGTCAGTGCCATTCAATTCCAAGCACACGCTTACATTCATTTACATTCTAGGACATTATCGCAATCCTACTGATATAAACATACAGATATACAACAAATGTTTTATTAATACAAAGGACATACAGTCAAACCAAAAATTATTCAGACACCATATATAATTTTTGATATTTTTTTACTAGTGGGTACAATACACTATAATTTTTGTAAGTTAGGATAGCAAGGTGCCAGAAAATTTTTTGGTTTGACTGTAGTTTATATATTTGTTATATTTTCAAGTGCATTTTTACAATTCATTTCATTACATTCTTATCATTAATACAAGTATCGTATGGAACTTTTTAAAATAATTAACAAGAACTTTGGCAATATCATCGTTGTTTGTAATTTTCATGAATAATTTTATGTATTGTAGGGGTTCTCACAAATACCACCAAAATGGCCTGGTTTCACAGACAGGGCTTAGACTAAGCCAGGATTAGGCCTTAGGTCAATTAGGAAATTTAAGTAGCTTTTATAAACATGTCTTTGAAAAAATCATTACTGGTGTGCATCTTGAGACAAAACACTGACATATTTTAAGATATGCTTTCAGATGAAACGGCTGAAACATGCATTTTAGTCTGGGACTAGGCTTAAACCTAGTCTGTGAAACCAGGGATAATGTTTTAAGGTGACTGCGAGAGTGTCAGATGACTCTTCCTTCTTTAATTGTGGGGCACCAGCAACGAATTTCACCTTTCCAGTGAAGAACAAAGATTGTTGAACAAATAAAGATTATGTAAATTGAAAGAAGTTTGTCATCTGACCAATCTGTTGGATTTGTGAGATAACGGACAACTTCTAACTTGCCTCTTACTTATTATCAACACAAAAGGAAGACAAGCGCAATAAAATACATTTTATTAACAAAAAAAAAAAAAAAAAAAAAAAAAAAGTGTAAATAAACAAATAGTAAATGAATACCATGAATTATAAAGGAATAAAATGCATTTTACATTACACATGCATATTGCATATACAATGCAGATACATTATCTTAGTGAAAGATAAACTGTTGTTTCTCTGAAACTAATATGGTGATGAAGAACCGTTGTCAGGATACAGGCACAGAGACAGAGGTAAGTGAATCCAAACACAGCTTTATTCAAGTTAACAATAGTGCAAGGTGAGTATTTGGTGAGTTCAGGTGCAGATACAATGAAGATCACTCGGTGCTGGGCAGACAGCAGGTAAGCATGTTAACTTCAGGTTTAGTTGATATCAAGCCGTCACAGTTCAGTAATACGTGTCTTTTCTCTTTCAGATGCAGTCGATAGCAAGCAAGCTCGGAGGAAACACTGGAAGCTCGGGAGAACACAGGATCACAGGTAACATGGAATCGAACAGGATTTCTGGAGACATCAGAACAATGACACAGAGGTTAGTGTTTCACAGGTAAGTGTACGTTACGTCTCAGAATCTTGATGCATCAGAGGCTCAGGAGACAACGGCTAATGGTCTGTTCCTGTTGGAGGCTTGACAATGAACTGAGGGATTGGTGAGTGTTTTATAGTGCTTGTTGATGAGGCTGCTGATGATGAACAGGTGTGTGTAATTAGTATTCCGGAGAGAGTGAGTGCAGGTGCGCCAAAGAGGATCCTGGGGAATGTAGTGCAGAAAAGACAGACGGTGAACGTGATAACCGTATGCATAAAAACGCATATGAAATTATTTGTTTTTAACTGGCATCAGCTATATTATCTCTAATGTAAATTAGAAAATCATATACTATAATATAATATACAACAATGCCAAGGTCTCTGGAAAGAGGTTTCTCCCACTGGTTGTGCTGGGTGACAATGCAGTGGGAAAACAGCCTTGAACACGAAGATCTGTGGGATGCTGATCTCCTGGAGCACTACAAGGGTCCTAAAATCTGGAACACACAGGCGTAGGTACCTTGAAGTAAAAGTTTGCTCTCTGGAGCTTACGCTTGTTGCAAATTTACCTCTCTGAGCCGGAGACTCAGAACTTGGTCAGTCCGCTTTTGTCTCTTTGGCATGGAGACTCGGCACATGCTGTATCTGTTATTGTCCCGCTGGACGAAGACACTGAACATAGTATGTCTGTTAATGTCTCTTTCCTCAGACTGGAGACTCAGAATGTGGTCGTATCGGTTGCTGCCTCAAAAGATGTAGACTCAGATCATGGAATCTGTTGCTGTCTTTTCTTTCACAGGTCAGAGACTCAGAACGATGTATGTGTTAATTCCCTTAAGAGACTCACAATGGTACGGTGTATCTTTAAATGGACGGACCGATGACTCAGAACTTGGTCATATCTGTTGCTGTTTCACTGGATGAGAGACTCAGAACTAGGAGTGTCTGTTGACCCTTCTTTCCCCGTGGAACTAATTTGCTCACAGTTAGGACAGTGTCTTTAAAGGCCGGGACATTTTGAGTGTAGGTCGGCTGAGGTTTCTCAGCGTGTTCTGCACTGTTGGCTCTAGTTGGACGCTTTCAGTTTTTTTTTTTCTTTTTTGGCCGATTCAGCATGCTGAATGTGCGCCGGGCCGTCGGTGAGAGAGAGAACTCTGACTGGCTGTTCAGCTTAGCGAACGAGTCAGTGCACGAGAATTAAAAGCAAAACTTAGCAAAGAAGTCAAGACGGCACAGAGAGATGGCTGTTATAATTTTAGGTCATCTTACCTGAACATTTGAATGATTGAATATTTTCATAATAACATGAGACTGATACTCGTAATGGTAAGCAAGCGATGCTTTGTTGACGGTTTGTATATCTACAGTCCTAATTTCGGTTTCACTTTTTGAATGATGAAAATAGACTAAAATATTTCCTTTCATGCAGGCACAGAACATGCTTTTTGACAGTCGCCTTTAGGCCTTTTTGTGTGTTCAAGCGCAATTTTTTGGCTATAGTTCTCTAGTTCTTTGATGTCGGCTTTGTGTGTCCTGGGCTTAAAGTTTTAACAGTGCATTACTCACTTCCCAAACCGCCACCAGAATACCTCTGGCAATGTTCTAAGCATATATGGTCCAAACATGATTTAAAAAGACTGAATTGTCATGCATGCATTCATTTGTACGTTGTACCTTATAATTTGCACTACAAATAGCTGTCACTGAGAATACTTATTTCTCTGAGTGTGAAATGAATGTTGTATTTGACATCAGTTTTAAGGTTTCCAAGCAGTTATGAATGGATTTGGATGGATTATTGTGGCCTCTCTTTGTTTCGGCCAGCCACTGCTACTGCATCCAAATGGCCCTAAAGACTTTTTATGGTGGTCTGGACCTAAACCTTAGGATTTAGTCTCAGAGGTTTAAGGGCAGAAACTGAATGTGGACCAATGAGAAGTCCCGTGCTTTCATAAAATAAGCAGGTCTGGAGACGGAGGACCCTGTGGAGCCGAAAGGATGGTGGACCTCATTGGGTCGACAGATCGTAGGGCCAAGGCGGAGCCGGATGGTCGGAAGTCATAGGTTTAGGCCGTCACTCCTAAGACCAGGATGGATCTGGCGGGCCTGTAGACCGAGGTCGAGTTGGTGAAGACAGAAGAATGGGTAGATTCGGTGGAATTTACATTATACACATTTAATTTTATTCTCCTCCAAACCAATAGATGGCACAGAAGCTCATGGCATCACTACATAATTTACATTTTGTCACAATAAAGAAGTTTCAGAAAGCCTTTATTTAGCAACAGTAAAAAGTGTTAAACATTGTGTTTACATGAATTTTTTGCACTTTTCAGGGTGCAATGTTTTATGGACATATAACATGAATATACAGAAAAAAATGGGCCATTTCTTTTAAGAATTTTAAAACTTGCTTTAAAATGACTCAATTTATTGTAAATGCAGAGTGCCATCGTTGTCAAACACAAGCAGATCTTGTGTCCTTCCAAAACACTCTTAAGCAAAACTTTTCAATATTCACATTAAATCGATTTAAATCTAAGTTGACTAGAGTAATTTCACATCATATATCTTCAGAATATTTATGTCTCACCCTGGAACATTTGAAATGGATGTGAATCATTTGCTCTTTTAATGAGATCCTAATCTATTTAAAGGAGTTGTACAAGAAACACTATTATATTTTTACATCATGATGCCCTTTATCATCTTTGTCAGTTTATCACCATATCAGTGATGCATTTATATAAACTCAGTGCATTTCCTCAACAGTAGGACGTTTGTACTGTACATGTAGAGATGTCTGCAGTAGTTTGAGGTCAGTATATGTCAGGCAGTTGTGAGTAGTTCCTGTTCCAGTAGCTGCCGTTGTAGAGCCAATCTGGAGCTTTGGTGTGAGGGCTCGACCCCTGATGAAACCACCTGTGTGTGAACATGAATTTGATGTTAAGGTGTAAATCAATGCTGTCATTCTCTCTGTAACACACAGACTCATGCAGATCATAATCACTGCTGATGTCTGTGAACACACAGACTCTTTAGGACCATGACACACCCAGACAACTGTTGGGCGTTGGGCCGTCTGTGAGCGTCTGTCAGGGTAGTTTTTGAGGTATGTTCCACATGTCAGCTTTAGCAAGTCAGTGTATAAGAATAAAAGTGATGAAAGCTAGCAAAGAAGTCAAGAAGGCACTGACTAGTCGGGCTTATGTCTGTGGCAGTTCACCCGATACAGCATGTTGAATGGCCTGTCTGTGAGAGAGAGAACTCTGATTGGCTGCTCAGTTTAGCGAATGAGTCAGTGTATGACAATAAAAGCAAAAGTGATGAAAGCGAGCAAAGAAGTCAAGACAGTACAGACTTAGAAGGCTGTTATAATTTTGAGCTTTCAATACGCAAATATTTTCATAACATGAGCCGCCAGGAATGAAGAAAGTGGTCAGCGTGATTGATATTCAAAATGGTAAGCAAGCATTGCTTTGTCGGTTTGTGTCCTAGTCCTAGTTTTTTAATGGTGAATATAGACTACTGATAGCTGCTGATTTAGACGGTTATTTCCTTACACGCAGGCACAGAACGCACATGCTAACTGACAGTCGGCTGTAGTTTTTGCGGTGTGTTCAAGCGCAGCTTTTTGTCCTAGATGCAATCGCTGCTAGTTCTTTGACGTCGGCTTGGTGTGTGAGGTCTGGAAAATGAGTCAGCTTCTCTAGGTAAACACTGAAAGTATACTGCTAAATTAGTTTAGGTGGAGGTAACCCAGCACAGGCAAGCAGCCATCCGGTCCTGCAGCCATTTTCGGCGCTGGTCACAGACCCGCCTGTCAGACTGGTGGTACAAAGCGTCGAAGGCGAGGGATTGGGGGTGGGGGAGGGTGATTGCATATCTGTATATTTGTTCGTGTATGTGTAGGCCTGGAGAGGCCTACACGCTACGCCTGGCATCCTAATCTAGGGGCCTCAGTCCGCAGGATGTCATAGCGATACACAGCAGTTGCCATGGAGTCAACCTTGATCAGGTCCCAGACAGAGTCAACAATCAGCAGGTGTCTGTGGGGAGTGGGGGAAGGAACGTAAGAGCGTCTCGCTGCAGTGCTCTTCTGGAGGAGTTGTTGTTCCAGCAGCAGCCAAGGCCAAGGCCAGTGCTGGTTAAGGGGGGCCGAAAGCAGATAAGATTGGGGTTGTTTGGTCTTGGGACGAGTAGCCGCATTCCAATTTACACAGCTTCTGGTCCATTTGGGTCTCCGAAACGATCCATTTGCCTTTGCAAAGCTGTGAGCTTCTCCATGATGTTATCCATATTGTGGTTCATAGTCACAGTCTGAGTGCTGACAGCTCTGCCCACTGCTTCAATCATGACGTGCAGCCCTGTGGGGCTTTGAACAGCTGTCACCATCTTCTTAATTCCTCGATAAACCAGGGCAATGCCTAATCCAAACAGCAGAAAACCTGTTATCATGGTTCCGAATAGGTAGATATCTTCAATGTCCTCTATGGAAAGAGCCGCCAGACACACGACCCGCCACCTCTCCCACGCGTCCATCGTGTAGCCAGCTGCGAACGTTCCGGCAGGGCAATCAGGTTCCCCCGAACCCAAGCTTCTCGTCGAGAAGATGGTGTCAATTGCGTTGAGAGACCAGTTGATCAAATCCATAATTTCTTAGTTTGGAGAGCAGTGCGGAGAGAGTCTCTCAAAGTACAAGACAGTAGACTAGACGAGACGAGAGGAGCAAAGCAGGGGAGATAAGGGAGAGGAGGGTAAGAAATGTTTCAACACACTACTAACTAACTCAACCAGGCCACGCCCCTTTATTCTGCATATGAATTATTTAAATGAGGAATATTGTGACGTGTTCGTTCCCGGAAGAAACTCAAGACTACAATGGAGGTGTTTCAGGGAGTTCAGAAACACTGACACTGATATAGAGAAGAACTGTGTTCTTTGCAGACCTTTTTCATGCTGAAACAGCAACAAAATTACACACTAAAGAAAGATGAACATGGAAAAAAGCAGAATAGCTCCTCTAACATTTCAAACCTTATTTTCCATTCTTCATTTGTTTGGGAGCGATTTTTCCGAGCCATGCGTTGTTTTTCCTCCAGTCTGTTCTTCTCTGCACTGGCTACATCTGGGGAAACAGCAGCAATGCAATATATAATTAAGTCATTGTATATTATGTCATTATATATAACGTTGAACAATAACTGACAAAGACCTCCTAGTCTCTCCCTATGGAGGATCCCTTTACCACTCTACAGATAAAGCGTCGTCGGAAAAACTCAATTCGCGTATCTACCCCGAATTGATAAAATAAAATAAAATTCTGAATCAAAACTATAAGGAAACACCAGTAATTTGTTTAGGCTTGGTTTGTAGGGAATAACAAACCTGCACACATATATTCAAACGCACATAACTATAGAACCAATTCTTAATGCTCATGTGAACGCCATCAGCGTTTCTCACAGGTTCGCGTTTAAAGTCTGTGTAGAGGGAATGGTGTCGTCTTAGTGGCCCCTAATTTAATAACAAATGATTGTTGCGACGGAAGCGAATCAATCAAAACTAACTTTAGCTGGAAAATAACTTTATTAAAGAACCGCTATAAAGCCAAAACAATCTCTGTTACCTTAAATTATACGTTTATTTCTGTAAAGCTGCTTTGAAACAATCTGCATTGTTAAAAGCGCTATATAAATGAAGATGACTTGACTTGACTAACTGATGATGGATGGATCAAGGACTGATGATCTGTCGTCCATCATTGAGGGCAGGATGTTGATATACGTTTAATATTAAAGATATATAATATTTAACAAGCACTGCAACAACATTCCAATGTTCCAGCGTTATTTCATTTTAATTTTAGTTGAAATTTTAGTGCTTTTGTCATTTTTATTAGTTTTATTTGCATTGTGCAAATGTACAAAACAAAGGAGGGTGGTGTTTATGATATAAGCACCACCTTAATGGTCAGTAAAACAGGAGGCTTGACTGCAGGCTCAACATGGGCTTTAGAGATAAGGACAAAACAGGTATCAGCCAAAACTCAACCATCCTGCATTTCAGAAGTTGGTTGGATGTTGTTTTATGGGTGAATGAATACAATAAGAGGTTAATGTACCTATGTGTCCGCTCTCCAGTGCTCTGATATCAGGTCTCAGACGACAATCTGTTTGTGGAAGAACTCGCTCCATCTCTGCATCCAACTCATTCAACTGCAGAGCAAATGATGTGAAGGCATAGTACTGACAGAAAGAGAAAGAAGACAAAGAGGAATGAATGACAGTTTGTCACAAAACAGGAATGTTAATTTGTATGTATTAACAGGGGTTGGTAAAATGCATATAAGAAAATCATTGTCCTGGTACAAGCATGTTTGTTTTTTGTCTTCTTGCATATTCAACATTGTTGAATGCTTGATCATGTCATTCTGACAGTCATTCTTAGATGGTTTTTTTTTTTTTTTAAATAACTGTACACTTAAGTTTGTTCCAAGTCTTGATGGCATTAGTTCTACATCACTTCACCAAAGGTTTTTCCGTTAAATATAGCCTGCCTAACTATCGTTGGTAATACCTGTGCATATAATTAAATTATATGACAACAGGTTGACTTGAGCAAACATAGATGTCAAAATGCTGCAACGCCCAAATCAAAGCCAAAGCCTCTTTTTCCACCACATAATGATTCAGTTGGTAAGAATTAAACTTGAAAAGAAACTGACAGGCCGGACCACCCCCACAACGCACCGTGACAGAGGACCGGACTGAGAAATGGATGAGAGATTCTCCGCCTTAGCCCATGAAGGGCTTCCTCTTATGGACTTTGCCCTCCGTTTTAGCCAGCTGGCAGTAAAGACAATGAGACGGTAAAGTCTCTCTTCTTGGATCGGGGGAAACTACCAACATCCCGTAGACCTCCCAGACACCTACGGACTTTGCTGGAGGGACGCCGTCATCAGGTATCTGGACTCTGGAGAGCGCCTACCTCCGATCCCAGCCAAGCCCAAAGCCCAGCCCGTCATCCGTGTGATTGACAGCACCTGAGCCCCCAGAAGACTGGAAGCTTCCACCCACCGTGACGAGTAAGCTTGTGCCCGAGGAAGGGAAGACTGAGCACACCATCACCCTGGATTTCCCAGCAGGGATTTCCCCTTGGCTCCTTCATCCACTCCGCCTTGGACTATCATCCTGAGTGTTACCTGGCTCCTCCCTTCATCGCAACCTTGGTTTCTCTATCCGTCCATTCTCCATTTCACCAACCTGGTTTCATCTGCCTGCTTCTCCAACCCTCGACTATCCCTTTCACCATCCCTCCACCATCACCGCGTCCCCCTCCCAAACCTCCACCCTTCTCTCTCATCTCTGCGCTTCATTCACGGCGCGAGGTCGTGCCTACCGGGAGAGGGTGTTATGTTACACTTACTCCGTCTGTGTCCTCTTAGTTTCACTTTCACAGACTAGTATTCATTGGTTCCTGTTTTCCTTTGTTCTGTTCCCGCCACTCGTTTGTCACCTTGGTTCCTAATATGACTTGTGTGATGACCTGGTGAAGTCCGACCGTTAAATGCTACAATTCAAGCTATTCAAGAGTACGCTGCGCCTACTACCAAAAAAGAGCTTATGCATTTTTTGGGTTTAGTAGGTTACTACCGTTTCTTTTGTCGCAACTTTTCAGCAGTTGTCGTACCACTTACCGATCTTTTGAAAGCCAAGGCAAAGTTCATATGGTCTTCAAATTGTGTGATAGCTTTTGAAAATGTTAATTCTCTATTGTGTTCATTTGCTGTCCTTGCTGCTCCTTGCTTTGAAAGACCATTCTCTTTGCAGGTTGATGCGACTCAGGTTTGATGAGCAGGGGGTGGTCCGGCCTGTCAGTTTCTTTTCAAGTTTAATTCTTACCAACTGAATCATTCTGTGGTGGAAAAAGAGGCTTTGGCTTTGATTTGGGCGTTGCAGCATTTTTACATCTATGTTTGCTCAAGTCAACCTGTTGTCATTTACACCGACCATAATCCACTGACGTTTTTGAATTCTCTTCACTGCTCGAACCAAAGGCTGATACGTTGGTCCTTGTTTCTGCAGGCCTATTGCCTTGGCATTCGGGACATCAGAGGGTCTGAAAATGTTGTGGCAGATGCACTGTCACGTGCCCCTATGAATGATGCCTAATGTGTTTTTTAACTTTAACTTGCCTTGGCTGCTGTCCTTGGCTTTTAACTTCTTGGGAGTCATGGGGCTTACATTTTTGGCTCAATTGTCTTGTTTGGTCATTTGCAGGGATTCTTGACTGACCCCTGTTTTAAGGGGAGGAGTGTGACGACCTGTGTCTTCAATGGGGTTTCCCCCAGCGTTGGACAGATTACTCCGCCCTCCCACATGATTACATCAGTGACACGCGGCCTATTTGATTTGATTGCTTTTATTTGCTTGGTTATGTTTCTTTTTTGCATCCACCATGACGCCACAGCACATTACATTCCCATGCATTCACCTAGCATGACACTACTGACGCCTGACTTCTACATTACACAGTTTTTGTATAGTTTTCCTTTTGTTAATAAATAACTTTCTATAAAAGTTTGGCTTTCTCAGGTGTCCCAATTTTGTTGTGTCCCTTTTGAGCCACGGGGCGTAACACTTGTCATTCGGTTCAGCTGTGTTCACCTTATCATCGTCAGTGTATAAGTTCCTGTGTTTTCAGTGTTCTTTGTCTGGTCTTGTTTATGCTACGTTGATGTTTGCCTGCCTACCTATCGTTGGAAATGCCTGTGGATATAATTAAAGTGCTATTTGAACCTGATTCTTCTTCTTCGTGCTTCTTCTCACAACATACCGTGACAGTTACAGGGTTGTACAGATGGCCCATCGACAATGAAACAAATGTTAATTTACACATAAATATTGCTGTGCCCCATAGGGTCACATCTCATATGATCATGACTGATCATGGCAGTCACCTCCAAGTACTTGTGCTCATCTCAAGCCTAAATTAAAGCCACATCATAATAACAAGGGCATATAATGACAAATAGTGAAATATTCTGCATACTTTCCCCGAGTTGTCCGGTCGCGGTGATATCCTCCAGATGAGCTCACTTCCTGGAATCACCTGCACAGTCTCTGTCTCTGGAGGAGGCATTTCATCCGGCTCCTCGTCCGCATTATTACTCTGCAACATTAGTAAAACACATTACATTAGACATTAATTAATGCTATTAACACCAAGTCAATTTCTGCTCTGACGGTTTAAAATGCATATTTATGTTCAACAACATATTACATAAAAATGTAAAACGAATCAACATTCGTGATCATGATCTCGACAGTCACCTGTGTACTTCCCTTCCTGTCAGAACGCTTTATGTCAGATTTTCTGTGAGCGTCAAACGTCGCTGGATCCACAGAATACAAACACTCCGTCCACTTGCCATAGAGAGCACACACCTTTTTTTTACTGGACAGACATAAAGAAAACGATCGTATTACAGACAGCTTACTGTGTGTGGCTCTTCATTAATGTACACACTTTTGTTTGTTAAAGATTTTCCTTTTGACCAATTGTTAGTTAGATGTAGCTAATTTTTTTTCAAGAACAAATTTCATATATAAGTTCAGTCCAATATCAGTCCAAGTCATAGCAAATGTAATGTAAATGCATCACTTGCAATCATGCTATTGTACTGAATATCAGTATGACTGTCACATACAGTATAACATCTTCTGTACCAGGGCCGTAACCACCAGGCGTCAAACAGCGCTCGTCAATGTCAAAACGACTGAAATGGCCAATCAAACCAAGAAGGCGAGCCTTACTTGTTCACAGAATCTGAGCGCAAATTTCAGCACAACATTTGATTTTAACAATCAAAGAGTGCGAGGTAAGATCAATGTTTGCTCAATTTCTTCTTCTTGCTGAACGAAACGTTTCTCTATTGGGCGGACATTTTTCGCCACCTGAGCAAAAACATTCTTTATACCAGACCTGTAACAGTTGTAACTTTTAACTTTAATGTGCCATTTCTATGTTATTTGACCCTTGATGTAACTTAGCGGTATTAAATCATATTTTTGAAAACAAGCAGTTAATTAAGAAGTCACTAAATTACCTGATAATTTTGTAACAGATTCGAGTACCAGTCTTTACCAATAAATTCTATTAAAAAAATCATTTACAAAATCTCCTGCAGGACAGTTCAATTCTTTACAGTAATATAATATAATATGAAAAAAATTAAGCAGTGACACTGAGACAAAAACGTGTTTTTGTGCAGTCAATTATAGGCTACTTGCAGCATTAAGCCATCAAAATTAAATAAATTTTTATTGCTTATGAATTTCCAATATTTTCTTTATCGGGGGTTTTAATGACAAGGGGCCCTAAACAATCCCCTTGTGAGATAAGTTCTGTATTAGTCAGTAGAATGTCTGTTGGAGGAGCATCACAATAAAGAGTTAGCAGATACTTGACACGTGAGAACAAACCTCATTGGTCTTTGCGGAAACTCAAACGAGCTGCGTAACACAATACATTCTTTGAAGCGTCGAAGTGGTAGTTGTGTAGCTGTCAATGGAGGGACAGATCTCAGATTTAATAAAAAAATGTCTTTATTTGTGTTCCGAAGATAAATGGAAGTCGACATGAGGGTGAGTAAATGATTACAGATTTTTCATTTTTGGGTTAACTAACCCTTTAATTCACAATAATATTGAGCCAAAATGGACTATTTTGTGAATATAAAGTGATACTAAAAGTGAAATGCTCCAGTGCTGTTATATGAAATATCAACCCTCTTGGAACACCTCATATCCAATGAAATTAGTGGATCAGAGCTGTATTTGTATTTACCACACTACAGTCATGTAAAACTGAATAAGCCTATTTAGAGGCTCTGGGACAAAAATATCATCAGATATCTGTCATTTAAGTAGTGTTTACATACCTTTTATCCAGTATGTATCCTTCCACTTTATGCAACTCTTTTCCAAACATGCCACACGACTTGAAAGTCAAACAACATCTTTCCCCAGTTCTGTAAAACACACACAGTGAAATCATTTGTGTGTTTGTCTTCTGCAGTAGTTAGACTCTTTCATTGTTCCTCTCAAACCTTAATAAAGCAACAATTATCTAATTTACACCTAATGATACTTTCATGATATTTGCTCTTACTTATGATTAATAATTTCAACATTTCCATATTGCTCAATCCACAGTTGTCCCATGATAATGTTATGAACACAGCAGGTAGGGTTGGTCCATGTGTAGGCTTCATTGTGACTGCGGAACAACAAATTAGAAATAAATATGTCAGTGATAAAGCTGTTTAATAAATGTTTATGTCTGTGAGAACATGACATGCTCTTGAACACATGTAAGGCTGGAAACCACTCACTTGGGAAGCTCTAGGGTGATGATTCCACGAGGTTCGGCCTCCACACTCTTTCCCCAGAATTTGAGTTTGGGATAAATGGAGCCATGAAACATGAAGTCGTTCTTTATGCCCTCGGCATGGAAGGCACTGACCGGCGGGTGATGACTGACCTGCTCAGAGATCCATCTGAACCCCAGATCCTCTCTGAAGACAGAAGAAACACTGACGTGATCAGCTCATTGGAAACACTGACATGATCAGCTCGTACATGAGCAGACACTGACCTGAGCAGCTCATAGGTTTCTCCCAGCAGAGGGTTGAAGGGTTTGCCGGTCCTCTCCCACTGCGAGGCCACAGCTGACACCGCAAACGCTGCCACACTCTCAAAAATCAAAGAAACCTAACATTACTTTCCTTTGTTTCAGTTGATGGTCTCAGAGCCATCAGATATACATTTCAGACTTATAGTGTATGATTGTTATATCTCAGATCTTTTGCCTGTAGTCATAATTAATTTTATGTAAAAAACCTAAAATTTCATCAATGTAATAGCTATTCGCTGCTAATAAAACGCAGTGTATTGTGTATTGTATTTACATAAGATTACATAAAATCTAGATAATGGATTCTGTATGCTGAATAATTGAATGCAAAGCAGATAGTATAATTCAGTACTAAATTCTGCCAATAATTGTTTGACCTCAAAGAAAGTTTTGTGGAAGCATTTTAATCAGGAATTATGTCCCCAATTAAATAAAGCCTTACCAATCTGATATGATCTGGTCCAGTCGCGCTGGCAAAGTTGATCGATCAGCTTGGTCATCTGCATTTTCCGGATCAGATTCGGGTTCGAATTGATAAGGTAGTGCTGACATTATCACCTGTCATTATTGCTTTGGGAGCTGATGTTCCAAATATGGTAACGGGCGGGACATTTCCGTCACACGCTTAAGGTTTTAGGGCCAATCACAATGCACTGGATCACTGGCCGCTGGCCAAAGCGAGCACACCACACTTTTCAGAACGATAAGCTTTGTAAAAATCGACTCGTTTCAGAAAGGCGGGACATAGAGGAGCAACTATAATGTACAGTATGTGTAAAATGAAGACTTTTTTTAGCCTAAACCCACGTAAACACATCGCATTAAACCAAATACACACAAAAAATTAAGTTTGGAAGTCATCAATTGATGGCTGAATTCTACAGGATTTCCTGTCGTGTTCTTTAATGGTCCACCTGGAAGCAAAGCCGTTGTGATGCCAAACCCCCTCACGGAAGAAGAAAGCCATCGTGTTTACAATTGTGACAATGAGCGCTTATCAAGATTAATTAAACGCTGGATTTTTAAAAGTATGTGAGGTTTGTGGCTCCATTGTTGTAAGTAAACTTGCAAAACATTCATGAATGAATAATTTATTAGATGCACGCCAGTCTGTGAAGAGACATCAACTTTACATTGTCATACTCCTTAAAGGCCCACTGAAGTGCCTTGGAACGTGCAGTTTTGTATGATACGTTGTTTCCACTGAAACAGGAAGCTAAGGCGGGACATATTAAATGGCTCCTCCCCCTTTTCAAATAGCCAATAGTGTTTGGTTTACCTTACAGACTGCAAGTCGTACTTGACGGCACCAGCGATGCGGCTGCGTTGTTAATTAGAAAAAATGCCGGAAAAAGGCTTCCTGCTGGCAAAAACCCTCTCAGTTGGTGGAAAAGATTGTGCAACGACAACTTGACCATACCTGGCACATCGGTCAGAGATGAGCGTGTGTTTTCATCAGCTAAAAGCGCTCAGCACTCGCTGCAGATCAAGTTGAGCGTCTGGTGTTTATGACAAACAATATGTGGATGTGTAGAGAGTAGAAGTGGATTGTTTCTGAATGGCAGTTTGCTATTTTGTGTTTATGTAGTACAGTCTGTTGAAGCGTGTTTTCTCAGGTATAACACAGTTTTATGCACTATTGTATCCTAATTTTCCTTGCATGCACATGAAGGAAATTATATTTTATTTAAGAAAAGTTGTTTCAAAAGTTAATGCACTTTAAAAAGTGAATGCCATTTCATTTCAATAAAAGATGTGATGCTTGATTAGGTTTATATTTGCTAATTTCGCTCGCTTGCGCCCTCTTGTGGGCATAGGAGACAATACAGTACTTTTTTACTGTAACATTAAGTATTGCCTTTAGCATTCAAATAATTCGAATTGTGCTAATATTTAAGAAAGAAATTTGAATTTAGCTTTTCAGCCATTTTGACAGCTCTAATCTCCAACCCATATTGCTCCATGACGTGTCAACATTCGCTTTGGCCAGGTGGTATTTATAGCATAGGGGTTGGGACGCTTAACATTCTAGAGAGCATTTGATTGGACAGAAGATGTGATGAGAGGCTGAAATCCGCGGTGATGTCATAAAAATCGGTGATTTATTTTAGCGGAAGTGAGAGACTGAAAGCGAATTTTGTCATTGTTTTGGAACACACCAGCTTATTCATAACCTTAAGGCTAACATATTCATACTAAAAGCTAAAAAACTTCAATTATTTTGATTTCAGGGGGCTTTTAACATGACGTGGAACAAAACGAACTGTGATTGGTTTCTTTACATGTCAGTTAGACGGCCCTAGGCAGTCCCTGGCCAATGAAAGCTGCGATGGAGTCCAGACCTTCAGACTGACGGCAGAACGCAAGACTAATATAGGCCAGGCTTAAAATGCAAAGCTCTGTTTTACTCAATAGGTACCTGCCCTATTTTTCTCTTCACCAAGTGGTATTTGGCCTAAAAAAATTCTAATATATAGTTACCTTCATTCTGTGGATGGAGTCTTGTGAAGCGTTGGCCTTCTGGATGAGGTATGTGTGTTCCATGTATTCAGTCAATCTCTGAAGAAAACTCAAAGGCTCATTAAAGATCACTGGCATTGTGATTTTCGACAGTTCCTGTGAAGATTTAAAGATGAGAATAACTGATTAACAGGCTGAATTATAATTAATCTGGCAAAAAAAAAGCATGCAAACCTTACAGTAAACATTCAAAAATTATTTCAGATTACAGTCAAATTTTTGGAACATAAAGTGCCTGAAGTTGAAGAAACACTAGTACAGTGTCTGTAAAATTAATGTGACTTACCATCCCGATGCATTTTTTGAGAACGCTCCACATACTGGCATTGTTTCGAGAGAACATAGCAGCGGGAAGAGCCGACCTATTCCAAAACGGATAATGAAACAAATTTCAGAATTTGGGGGGACACTAAATGCAATTTATTTAAGCACTTTACATGAGCAATTTACATGAGCAAAAGTGCTGTTGTTCCAAATATTAGCATGGCTGTAGCCTTGTGATACTGCTTATACACAACAGTTCTACAAGTTCACTTTGAGTAACTTTACAGAAGTTCTTCAATGAAAATAGACCAAAGCAGAATCAACCATTGCAATGTCTCAAAGCAACACACAGTAGTGTTGCTGTGATGACATCAGGTATAAACCCGGCTTAACCCCGTAACTTTCACATGATGTTGTTCACACAAGAACACCAAAAAGTGAGCAGATAGTCTTCCAGCATTGTCTTGAATCACCACACAAACGTCTGTCTTTCTGGTTGTCTGCAAGCATTCGCAAAGTCTTACAATGACGACTAGCCAGAAAAAAATCTAAACATGTCGTATGTCTTTACCTAACAACACTCCTCTGTTACAGTAATGTACTGGCAATGACTGAACTTTACTCCCACTGAACTCTGAACATTCCTTAAGCTAACTTCAGGCAGATGAAAGATTATGTCCAATGCATTTATTAGATTGTATTCTACAATTCTGTGAATGAAATAATAAATTACATTGTGACTGTGTCTCAGATGCAAACAGCACCATCTGACCAAATGACGGACACAACGAGGACAAAAGGACAGTTACGAAGAGATGGTTTGACATTTGGTTTGAAGGAGAACCATTTGCTGGTATCTGTAAGTATTGCATTTATTTTTGTGGTACATTTGCTCTCGGGAATAAATCATATTGACAGTTGATTGTAAGCATCACAAAAGAAAGTATATAAATGAATTAATATTAATATTGTGTCACACTTTATAGGTGTCTTTAACTAATAATTTTTACAATGTACTTATTTTTTTGTATTGCACAACACTTGTGCTGCTATTAAGGTGGATACGGGTTAGGTTAAGGAGAGGTATGGTGGTATGGGTAGGTTTAAGGGTGGGTTAAGGGATAAGGTTTACAACAGTGTAATTATAGATGTTAATTTACTTTAAATTAATTTAATTTAAATTAATTACAGCTGTAATTATAAATGCAAGTTTTTTTTTTTTTAAATGTAAAAACATGTATGTATACAAAAAGTGCATTGTATCAAACAATTATTTTAAATACATTAATTATATAGTAGTTAAAGACACTTAATGTAAAGTGGAACCTAAACTATAAATGTTCCTCTTTCGGTCTCAGTTCATTGGCTGCCCATATCTAATATAAAGCTATGTAACAATTTACAATAACAGGGCATGAATATTAATGTATTAATACCTGAATTAATAGTTACTTCAACATGAACTCATGATTAGTGAAGATATGAACTAATCATGAACCAATGAAGAGCGATCCTTAACTACAACAGGAGTCATAACGATTCAAGCATGAATAACAGCAGCCTTAAACTTGTTAGTACAGTTTGAACATAAACATTGATATTTCCAGTGCATGTCTGTGTGAGGTAAAAGGACAGGAGCTGTTGAAGCTCCGCCCCCTGTGCTGGGAGCAGCAGCTAATTTGCATTTAAAGGGACACACACAAAAACGGTGTGTTTTTGCTCACCCTCAAAAAGTGACAATTTTAACATGCTATATAAGAATATCTGTAGGGAATTTTGAGCTAAAACTTCACATACACACTCTGGGGACATCAGAGACTTATTTTACATCTTGTGAAAAGGGCATTATACCACCCCTTTAAACAATTTATTAGTCATAATTTAAACTATTGACATCAACATTAATTAATGCATTAACTATCAAACATGTACTAACATGTTTAAGAGCGATCCTTAACTACAACAGGAGTCGTTATGATTCATGCATGAATAACAGCATGAATAATAACAGCATGAATAATAACAGCTGCTGTTATTCATGCATGAACCATTATGACTTCTGTTGTAGGTAAGGATCGCTATTCATCGGTTCATTATTAGTTCATATCTTCACTAATCATGAGTTCATGTTGAAGTAACTACTAATTCAGGTATTAGTACATGATTATTCATGCCCTGTTATTGTAAAGTGTTACCCTATAGTATGACGTTTACCTACATGACTGTATGAATAAATGTAAATGTTATTGCTCCATCGCTCATTTCACTAACCTGAACCTGATAAAGGCTGAAGACCCCTGATCTAGATACTAGGAAACCAATTGTTCAACCAAGGATTTAGGTCACATGGATCATGACATTCCCTTAAACTGGCTGGAGAAATGTTTAGATACTTCCTATCTTTTGTGTCACAATCAGATATTGTTAAACCTAACACAAGCGTAAGATTATGGAGTGCCACAAGGCTCTGTATTAGGTCTTCTATTGTTATAACTGACTCATAATGTGACCATAATTATAGGCCATATTCTTTATGTAGCTAGTTAATGGCGTATTGTTTCACTCAGCTAAAATGTTCTTCACTTGATTACATGAGGTTTTAACTGCATGGACAGCAGCAACAACAATAATACTAATATACCAAAAAAAATGAATCGTTTTTTTAACAAAAATAAACTAGATGTACTTTTTAAAAATGAGATAGGAAAACCAAATCCCATGATAGAAAAGGTATACCTGTGATTTTTGACTCCATTGCTCTGGGTCGTGTCTCCCTGGCTACCGTCCCCTGACATGATGTCTCAGTCTCTGGGGTCACAGATGAAGCTGTGTCAAAAAAACACCAAACTGTTTACTGATCTGGCTCTAGAAATGCATAAAAGAATAGTAAAAACGTAGTCCTTCAAGGGAAAATTAAGAATATTTCATTATTTTATAAAGATAAACAATCACATAGAATGAAATAGACAGACTGTCAAGACCAGAGCTATTTTATCCAAAAGAATTGTAAGTAGATGTAGAGAACATTGGTGCCTGTGGTTTCTATGATCTATGCAGGTTTATGCTGCTTTCGGGAAACACAGCCTAGAACTGTTTGAGTGATTAAGAGTTGACAGAACTCCTGTTAAGAGAATGTGGACAATTAAAATCAACAAATGGATTTGTATTGGATAAATTCTTTGGATTGCTTTTTTATGAATATGAAACATAAGTTTACGCAAATTATTCACACATTTCTATCACTGAAAAGCATGTAGGATTATGAGATTATAACAGTATAATATGATGACATCTGTCGACTGCAGATGAGCTCACGCCCCTTCACCTTAATCGGTTTTGTTTTTCTTTTAAATGTAACGTGCAATTCCACTTTATAAATCTCACAGCTCATCCTGAGATGATTCATGGGTTTTTCTGGCTTCAGCACGCACTGCTATTTAAAGTGTGTTCATACGGGACTGAACTGCTGAATCTGTCAACTAACAGAGCTCTAAAAATACCAGAGCTCAGCTAACTTTAATAACAACCAAACATATATCCACAATTTAACAAGCATCATGTACTGCTGACATCTATCAATACATGTATTTTATTAGTGCTATAAAAGCTGGATGGATAATATGACATAAATAGATGGACTGCATTAAATGAAATAATATAGTTATGTTTATTCATGTGTTTTAATTGGTGACAGAACTAAGTTGTATCTAATTAGATTAGACTCTGCTCACAAGCCTGTCCTACAGCGTGTCTATGATGACGTCACACCTGCAAACACACCGATAACAGGATGTAAAACTGACCCTTGATGTAAAAAAGATCAAATATAGCAATTATTATTTGCTACATATAATATTTGACATGATGCATTCAGTGTAAATGTGCAGGTTCTGATCAGGATTAAGGTTACTGTACCTTCAGAGTGACATCATGACAAATGCTACTGTACCGGTCTCATTTACAGTCACTTGACCTGTCTTGACACATACTCTGGGCATACCTCTGACTAAATCTACTGCCCAAATCTTCAACTGACAGTGAAATAAGTGAAAATGTGAGCAGAGAAAAGCAGAAATGTGAATGTACCTGCCTGAATGGCTGCTGAAGGTGTCACCTTGTTTTGCGTCCTCTCTGCTGTTCCTGTGTGTGAGACTGTAGGTGCGTGAACTGGAGCACAGGAGAGACGGGAGGAGTGTGTGTGTGTGTGTGTGTGTGTGTGTGTGTGTGTGTGTGTGTGTGTGTGTGTGTGAGGATGTGTTTGCAGAGCTCAGCATAAAGAGGATCGGAGAGCAGCTGATCACACTACACCTGGGCTATGATGAACACTGAGACAACATACACATATACAGCTATAGTACGTACTTCAACTATTAATACATCAGTAATGTTTTCATAATTATCAGTGTTTTGCAGAGTTTCTGTAATAAATGTGATTATCTCAATGGCTGTATTTTCACTGCATACTGATGTCATGGGATTCACACCCCAAAACACACATTACAGAGTAAAGATGGTGTGTCTACAGCCCTTGTTTAGAAATTAATAAATAAATATACATTATGATAATTGAATGTGATTAACATCATTATATGACAGGTTTATAGATAGATAGATAGATAGATAGATAGATAGATAGATAGATAGATAGATAGATAGATAGATAGATAGATAGATAGGCAGGCAGTAGCTGAAGTGTGGAAGTGATTATGAAGGGTGTAATGGAACAATACTGCTTACTATACACTGAGCTGTCTTAAGAGGCTTACTGTGCTTTAACAGAGTAAGCACCCTTCAAAAATGCTCTCATTCATTTTAGGCTATCAATCTGAATATTTTTCCCCCAGTACAGTCTTTTTCTTAATATTCAGTCTTACTTCCCTGAAAAGCCACTCAGAACTCAAATTAGGTTTTCTCAAGTTTCTGAATGTATTTTTTTATTGACTTCACAGAATGTCAAAGAACTGAAGTTGTTTTTACCACAAGTCAAAATGACACATTTTACACTAGTACAGATTTACTGAAACTCACATTTTCAGTGGAGGTGATTTGAGAATGACTCTGTACAAAATAACTAATTTTAAAGTAATTAAATGTAAAAAGATGATGTGGGAGAGTTTGACTTTATGTAAGGACTGAGAAAGCTGTTAAAAAGAAAAGTTTTTGATAAGTACACTCATACTGTAATTGCACACATACATATTAGTAAAAATATGAAAATGTTGATTAACAGACACACAAACACTATTTCACACAAACACAGTTCATTGTTAATTTGTTAAATATGAATGCACTGTAAATGTTTAAAATGCCTTCCTTGCCCATGTCTGTATTTATCAGTTTTGCCTGGATTTGGATCTAGGAGCTAATCAACAAGAAAAACTACAAAGGACTACAAAACAGGACATAACATAAGTCCACACAAGACAAGAATAATCAGATCTGTAATGGTGGCTGGACCCAGATGCAGAAAACATTTATTCAAACAAATAAAATAAAAGTAAAGCCAGGCAAAACTGATACAGACATGGACAAGGAAGGCAAACACAACTGACAAGAAGCGCACACATAACATCCATCAGTCATCACCAGTCATTGAACATTGGAAATAGTGATGTGTCGTTCGTAAACGAGCCGGCTCTAAGAGCCGATTCTTTGTAGCGAACGAGAAGAGCCGAGTCTCATCGGGGAGAGAATCTTTATTTGGGATGGGACTTTATTTGGATGGGCACACCATGCGGCCAATCACATGGGAGGACAGACTAGGATCATACCATTATGTGAAAGAAGGAAGGTGGACACACGCCCCGAAGAGAGCGAGTGTAGTGGTACAGGCCAGGTACACAGAGCGACAGAGAGAGGCGGGGAACTGGATTTAAATGCTAATGTTAAGACTTTTGCCTTTATTTATTTGATTTGTTTGCTGTGGTTCTGTGTTCAATTAAAGTTTTATTAAAATGTTAAATAATAGTAACTGTATATTTTTTTTGTCACGAAAAATGCATAAAAAATAAGGCTTTATGAAAACACTGAATAAAAAATTGCTTACCAACACACACATCATTCACAATTGCTAAATTGGGTTAAAATAGAAGGCTCCGAGTGATACTAAATGAAGAGCCGTAAGAGCCGGCTCTTCTAAGGGAGCCGAGCCAAAAGAGCCGAATTTTTTGAAAAGAGCTAGACTTCCCATCACTAATTGGAAACAATGAGGTATATATACACAAGGGGTGATAGAAAAACAAGACACACCTGGGAACAATCAGGAGCTAATCAACAAGAAAAACTACAAAGGACTACAAAACATGGAGCAAAACAGGACATAACATATAAGTCCACACAAGACAAAGAGGTACACAAAAAAAAGCGTTTCTTTTCGCTGTTTGGACATATAGCTGATGCGTGAGATTGGCCTAATAGACATAAGCTAGACAAAAATTGAGGTCTTGGAAAAAATGTGAAAAACAGACATATGTTGAGTTTGCATGAAATATCTCAATGCATTTTAATCGCTGGTGTATGGTTTCTAATGTAAAAACACTTGACAATTTAAAAGATTTATTGGTGCTTGAACAATTTAAGAACTCTGCTTCAGACCGTGTAGCAACTCGCATAAGTGAATGTAAACCTATGATGATGCTGCAGTTTTGGCTGACAAGTTCTTTTTGATTCACAAAACCTCTTTTAGCTACAAAACCTATGGGGAAAACATTAGGAAATAGCCCTGGCATTAGTCTGTTCAATTTGCCAAATTGTTATATGATTCTGCTAGGGGCAGGTGCATAATTCATTTGGGGATAAAGGCAGAGATAACGTGCAATTATTGCCATGTGCATGGTCATTGAAAAAACGAATGTCCCCTAAAAGGAGACACTTCTAAAATTAAGTTTAAATCTCTCCTTCTCCAGTAAAACTAGTCACTCTTGCCGTGTCTGCCCAACATATACTCTATTTGTTACAGACGGGTTTGTCCGATTGACTAACAGATGAAGTACCAGTAAAAATTCTGCAGGACACATGCTCATTAAAAACTTTTGTTTTAGAATTTGTGTTGACTTTTACAACTGAGTCGTACACTGCAAGTAATGTGTTGACTAGGGTGTGGTGTAGAATAAATACAACCAGGCCAGACATGTAGTGAACAACAACTCTTACTCGCCGCAACTCTCTTTTACATGTATAAATCAGGCGGAACCAATCGCCCATAGCACAAACATGTGTTGTGATTACAGAACAGTCTTTCTTTTGTTGTAAACAGTGCTTTTCCACCCTCTAGTGGACACAACATCCCCCTCCCCCTCCCATGCAGCTCTCTAAACATGGAAGGTGGCAACAAAGTCTTTCAGGTGACCCGGAAGGAGAGAAGAGTCCTGACATAGGGCTGAAGGGCCTGGAGATTGCAGGGCCTTTGGAATTATGAATGGGGTAAGGGGAAACAGGGGGTGGGGGCAAAGAGGGGTCTAAGTCTTGCCTGCCAACCTGAGGTGTTGTGGTTTCCCGTTCCAGTGGGAGCAAGGTATGTGGTTGATTCCCACTGCTTTGTGGGCAGGCTGGGGTAGGTGCAGCTACTTTACGAAGACGGCCATCAGGTACCATCCTCCAGGAGATAAGATGCCCTGCCAATCTGACGAGGACCCAACCGGTCCTGAACTGTGATATCTGGCTCTTTGACGCATATGAGTCTGTCAAATCTCTTTTTCATCCTAGACTGCTAGCAAGTCACTATGGAGCCATTGAATTGAGATTGGCAGAGGGAACTTTTAAGGAATAACTGCTTTATTGACTTGCTGCAAGTCCACACAGATGTGCAGGGCACCAGATTTTTTAGTGGCCACCACCAGGTTTGAGACCCAGTGTGACATGTCCACAGGCTAAATAATGCAGGCGCTGTAGTTCGGCTGACATTCACTCACGCAGGGCCAGGGGAATGTGGTGTAGCGGCTGAATGACAGGAGTGACGGTATGGTCGATGAGGGGCTGGTGCATAAATTAGGTGAGGCAGCCAATTCCATCAAACAGTGTTGGTCGCTGTTGCTGACACTTTGCCGTCTGGCTGTAATGCAGGGCTTTTTCTAATTTTGTTATTACCGTATTCTTCCGAATATAAGACAATGTTTTTTTTTCTTGGAAATACATCTGAAAAAATGGGGTCATCTTATATTCTAGTCTAGACTTTGACATGTCAATAATACACCGGCAACAATAGGGAGCATCAAATAATATACATACATAAATACAGTCATCAAACAACTCTTACTAAGCAGCCAAGAAATATGGTGTCAGAGTGTATTGTTAGAGGATGGCGAGTCCAAAAAGACAGTCTTAAAAATGCTAATAGTCAAAGAAAAGCTTACTGCGGTCCTAAAAGCGGCCGCTTTGAAGAAACTGACAGGCAAGTGTGTCAGTACGTAGCTGAAAAAAGAAATGAGGGGCTGCCGCTGCCCATAACCAGAGCTGTCATCCAGCTGATGGCAATGGATATCGCCAAAGAGCTGAACTTACCCTCCAGCGAGGCCGATCATTTCTTATGTCGGCTACCTCGAAGCGGCCGCTTTGATGTGGTGTAATGTATAAGCACTTGCCCTCTGACTTCAGGGAGAAACTGCGGTCTTTTCAGCGCTATGTGATCAGTCTAAGGAAAAAACATTCATATCCCCCGTGGATCAGATAATCAGGTAATGCGGATCAAACTTGTTTTTTTGACATGCCAGCATCTGTCACTGTACATAAAAAAGGTGAGAAATCAGTCATAGTGAAATTTACTTCAGTTTATTTTTATGGTAGCTATGCCATAACATGTTTATTACTGAATGTGATTGTTGTTGTTGCATTTTACCACTATTTCCCATACTTTAAATACAAAAATTAAAAATGTAAATATTCAATATGACATATGCAATATGCAAAATGAAAATTATTTTAAACAAAGTATTTTCTTTAAAAGACAAGATTTGGCCTTCAAAAAGCCTTTTTCCAAAAGGTACATCTTGAAAAGGGGGGGTTGTCTTATATTCAGGGTCATCTTATATTCGGAACAATACGGTATTAGTGTGTTCAATCAGCTGCTCACGGATCATTTCCCCGTGCAGCCCTCCGAATTTACAAGGATTCGCTAGCCCTCTCAGATTGGCCACATACTGATGCACAGACTCACCGGGGAGTTGATGGCACCGGTGGAATGAACCGGCGCAGCAAAACACTCTGTGGAGCGCCGAATTGTTCATTCATAGACTGTTCAAAAGTGGCTTCGCTACAGTCACTGATTGTTCCGAGCACTCGCTGTCCCTCCACACCCAGGAAGTGTTGGAGAAGTGCTTTTTTCCATGCCACACTCACCTCTGTTAGGCCGGCTGCGATGAGATGTGTCTCAAAGGACTGCAGCCAATGGGTGGGGCCACGATATAGGAGGTACACCTGGGAGAGCGAGGAAGGGCGGCGAAAGAGGAAGAGAAAAATCTGCCATCCTTGTCACCAAAATGTGGTGTAGAATAAATACAACCAGGCCAGAAATGTAGTGAACAACTCCTTGTTTACTCTTACTGAAAGTCTGAAAGTTGCGGCTGGTCATGGTTTGTGTGTAAATGTACATTTTTTATCAACGTTTTCTAGCTAGAAATGGCTGTTGTAGTCATTAAATATTCACTTAGTTCTCACCAAAGCTCGCTCTATTTTGCTGTAGATCATTAAACCGTTACGCTGCCTCAGAAGTCTGTCCAAAATCAGTTTCGTGAGGAACCTTCGTGCCCTTGTGCTCCAGAACATTATGTGACTCAGTGTATCATCATGTGATTCAGAACATCAAGTGACGCAGGGCATTATATGATTCAGAACATCATTTGACTCAGGGCATCGTGTGCGTCACAACCGTCACAATCTATCAATCTATCTATCTAAAAAATCATTAAACATTCAAATTGTAAATGATTTGACTATTATAATACGCCAAAACAAGTTTTCCATTATCATAATTTACAGTTATATGATAACAAAAATAAGAAATCTCACACTTACCTTCTGCATGGGTATGTTGAACATCAATTTGACCAATTAGGATATTGGTAGGTCTTACATTGTCAATGACACGGATATAGACAATCTCACATTCTTTGGTGGAGATGTCCATGTCACCATCAATCAGAAACGATAGTTAGAGGG
Source organism: Squalius cephalus (assembly GCF_949319135.1). Taxonomy (NCBI): domain Eukaryota; kingdom Metazoa; phylum Chordata; class Actinopteri; order Cypriniformes; family Leuciscidae; genus Squalius; species Squalius cephalus. Next base: position 8,956,779 of record NC_137128.1, on the reverse strand, counting down.
CGGAGGCTATTTTGTCAGCCATCTTTTTTCAGAGACTGTCTGCTATCACTCCTATAAATTGGGCACAGGCCATGTCGTTGGCATAAGTGGGATTAATATACAACCCATTCTTTGTCATTAGTATTATTTGAGATTTGAATTTTGTGAATGGGAGTTCCTCTTTTGCTATGTTATGAGCTGTGTTAAATTTTATAATAATTTCCTTTCCCTCCGTTGAGTGATTACTCTAATCACTGAAAAGAAGTAGGGAGAGGCTTGTAATTCGCATGACACACCTGTTGGGACAGGTTTTATGTTTTTTGCTTTCGTTGTGCAGTTTAAGAGACTCAGTCTTAAATTGCGTGACAAATTTAGAATGACCTGCAATGGATGGGCCACACTGTTTGCTATTACACACACATTCCAAACAAAGTTTCGGAAGTCCGTGACATTCAAGTGTGGGATCAATACAGTTCTATCTAATCTCATCGAAATTAATATGTGCCAATGCGACCACAACTCGTGTCACGTGTAGCCTGGTCTACGGATTCACATATTGATCAATAATATAAAATATACAAGTATGTGATCATAATTATAGTAAATCATTTAAATAATACCGCCTCCATAATCATTTCCCTTTTTATGCATCAGGTGGGGTCGTGAAGCGCCAATTTTTTTCAAACCAGCTGTCCCGACCTTCCGAAACTGCATGACGTTCGAAGCTTCAAATGTCATCAATCACGGGGTATTGTCATTTCGATACAAGCATCGGTACAGTGTGTGATACAATAGTGCTTTGAAAAATCAGGGCATCAGAGCCCCGGTCTCAACCATCCCGTCACTACTGTTTGCTCGCCTCTACCTGTTTGCTGCATGTGCGAGATCCCTGCCCATGACTGAGGACTATTCCTGTGTTTCCTGACTGTTTTTTACTGGTTTCTTCTCCAGATCTGCATCCACCATCAGCCCTTGTTTTCCATGGAGAGTCTGGCCGCCCCAGGTTTTCGATCTAACAAGCCAGCTACATCATCTTCGTCAGGATCACGGCGCGCTGTCCATGTCTCGTAACTCTGCGGAACCCAGGATTAACAATCCCCCTTTATTTGGGTGAGCCCTCTGGATGTCGTGCCTTTTTTAACCCAATGCAAGCCATCTCCCCACCGCTCAAGACCTGTACCACATTCAAAGCTGTGGTGCGCTGGCGGGGTACAGTGGCCTTTTGAAAAAATCCTGGCTACACTCGAGGCCTTCAGCATTCCAGTTAACCAAGAAATGCCACGAAAGATTTATTACTTCTGGCTTTCAACACCCTGGGCTGCCCCTCTAATTAATTTTCCTGTGGATGACACTCCTTTGATCTTGACACCATCAGTGCAACCCAAACAGACCGGTGGAAAAAGAACTGCAAAGTCATCTTCAGTTCGTCAAGCAAAAAGAGCTAAAGTTTTTGCACCTACTCCACCACCATCCCTATGTTTTGCAGCGGATTGCTCTAATGTTGATATAATAAGAGCTATGTAAGGTCTTTCTGAAACAGTCAAAAAATTCGAAAACAAGTTGGGAGTCTTCGTGTGTCCGCCTTTTCTACTCTGGCACCTGGATTATCTATGCCCTCGACTTCTGGATCTGCATCTACCTTTCATTCTTACACTGGTTTTTCCAATCTACCTAGAGCTCCTATCACGTCGGTCAACCTACCGGTCTCAGCTCCACTCACGTCACAATCTTCATGCCAAGATACTTCGGTTCCACCATCTACAACGAATTACAACCTTACCACAGCTATTCCAGCAGAAGTTTTTGGTAGGCGATTCGTTCCTCCTGATGCTGTCACTGTCTCCCCAAAAATGATATCCGATATCATCCAAGGTAAGGACATTAATTTAGCCGCTTTGCTGCTTCCATCACCAGCGAATGAGCGGAAAATGGTTGGCTGTGGTGACGTGGCAGTATTTTTAAAAACTTAAGATCCCAGACTGCAACGCAACCCCTCTCCTTCAGCGAATTCGTAATAGCCTTCAGGATTTACAGAGATATTTTAAGTCAAGCATTTCCTGATCGCAGGGAAGAACTAGATCTTTACAAAGATAGGGAGGTACATTGTTTTACGAATACCACAGATCCTTCTCGGCAAAATCTGCTTCTTTCATTACGCTTTTTAACACCAGATTGGATTGGTCCATTTTAGATACTGAACTCTTGGTCTGGCATTTTGGAGGTCAAAAAGCTTTGACTTGTGTAGTGTGCAGTTCCCACGGTCACTCAGCTTCTTTCTGCCCTAAAACTTATGCTAGCAGAGGACATTCTGCTGTCCATGGTGCTGAACATCCTAGTGCATCTATTGATGTAAAACGCCGACCTATCATGAAGTTTAATGGCATTCCTTTATGTAATAATTTCAATGAATCTGAGTGTACTTTTTCTAACTGTAGATTTTCACGTTTGCAGTTTTTGTAGGGACCCGTACCCGAATCACAAGGCAAAGCGCCTCCTCAGAAAAAATTATAAGCGGCCTCCCTTCCACCCCTATTAATGTGGCAACACTTTCTAGCTTCCTTTCCTCTCAACTTGATCCATCTTTCGTTGATTTAATTTCTGGACTGTCTCAAGGGTTTCGGGTCGGTGTTCTCTCTACTCTGTCTACTTCTTACATTGCAAAAAAATTTGCAACCAGAAGTCGTTTCCTGACTCCTCGAAAAAGAATCGAATAAAGGCTCTCTCATTGGAACTTTTAGCTCTCCCCCTTTTTCCTGGCATTGGTACACGCAAGTATTCTGGGAAAAAGCGTCTGACTTTTGACATGTCTTCTCCACATTCTAAAAGTTTCGCTAGTGTTAGCAAAAACATCCAGCTACAATGTTTCTCCCTGTACTATGCTTCGGTTGATAATGTTTTTAAGTTAATCAAGCTGGCAGGATATGGAGCGTTGCTTGCTAAAGCCAAAATAACTGATGCATTTAAAATCATGCCTATTCACCCATCCGAATGGCTGCTGTTCGGCGTCAAATATCAATCTAAATTCTTCTTTGCAGTTAGACTCACATTAATTTGTAGGAGTAGTCTGCACATTGTAACAAGTGGAAATAAGTGTGGCCCCTTTAAGAGCTGCGCACTCCCTGTTGAACTGTCTGCACTCTGTATGGTATTGTATGTGCCGTGCGCCTCGAATCCACCATGTATGCGGGTAATTTCTGTTTGGAGCTCATTTTTTTTATCTTGTTTTGTTTGTTTTGGTAACGCTGTTACAAATAACGCTGTTGTAAATAAAGCGCGAGTTGTTTGTGAGATGCCAATCGCCTCCGTGAGTCTGTCTGGCCTAATAACTTCGGCTGTGAGCTATCCATATTTTCTTTCCCTCCTGACACAACGCGTTACAACATCTTCAATTTTTGGGGTTTGCTAATTTCTATTGACGTTTTAACCGTTATTTCAGTCTCAAGTTAATTTTTCAATTTTCAAGTCTCAGTGCCAGGGCGGAGCAGGCTGTTCAGGAGATAGGGGCAACGCCGACAGTTCAGTGGGCCATGGGTGGCGCCGACAGTTCAGGGGGCCCTGGCCCATATGGTCAACACTGCAACCTCCGAGGGCTCAGGTGTGGCGGCCATCTTAGCAGAGGGCTCTGGCGCAGCGGCTGCCATCTTGTCCAAAGACACAGGCGTGGCGGCGGACATCTTGTCCGAATACACAGGCGTGGCGGCAGACATCTTGTCTGAAGACACAGGCATGGCGGCGACCATCTTGTCCAAAGACACAGGCGTGGCGTCGGCCATCTTGTCTGAAGACACAGGAATGGTTTGCTGGATCCATCTTTGGTCAGGTCTTCTGTAACGCAGGGTGAACTCAAGAAACAAAATGAAAGTTGGATCCAAATGCAAAGTAGTTTAATAAGAACATAAACATAAACAAAACCGAAACAGAGACCAGGGGCCTCATTTATAAAGCTTGCGTACGCACAAAACGGGGCTGAAAACATGCGTACGCCAGTTCCTGCGCAAAAGGTGGGATTTATAAAGAATGTCCGCGGCAGCGAGCGTGTTGAGCCGTTTAGTGAAACTGACGCAAATAACAGTTTAAATAAATAAAATACTTCTGATATAAACATTTATATTAAATATGCCATTCAAATTAATGGAGTTAAACACTTAAACATGAAATCATTACTGAAGTTACAACATTTTTTTAAATTCAATCATTAGAAATATTTGTTGTGGATGCGATTGTTTTTGAACACTTTTCCTGTGGCGTGCTTTAATGTTTTAACCACAGAGATAATTGCTTATCATGATAATACCAGATTGTCTGAGAAAATAGTTTCGTGCAAATAATGCCCAAGGCCTATCTGTTTCCATTAAAAATATAAATCAATTAAAAATACAATTCGGCAAGTGGAAAAGATTGAGAAAAACTTTCTCTGAAATGTATTTTACACTATTTGATTTATGTAGGCTATTCAAAAACAAGGCAAGGATAGACAACTACTTGATTTGTATTAATGTAATGTTTCTTGTACCGTTTATATCATTTGCATATGATTATTCATCCACGTGATAACGTTTAAGTTATCACGTGGATGAATAATCATATGCAAATGATATGTAGATGGGGATCTACATAGTAAAACTAGGCGTTGTAAGCTCCATATATGGTTATTTCGGGTGGAGACGCATGTACGCACAATCTTCCGCTGACTGGGATTTATAAAGTGAATTCTGCGCAGGTTCTGGCGTACGAACGGTTTTATAAGTCTGAATATTTTTTTGCGTACGCCATTTTTGGCTTTCGGGTGCACGTACACTTTTAGTAAGGTTCCTACGCACAGTTTTATAAATGAGGCCCCAGGGAACCGAGAACAGAATGAGACACACCAAACGTAGATCCATGTAGGACAAGACCTGACAAAGAACACAGGAAACACAGGGGTTTAAACAAACAGGGGCAAACAAGTTAACAAGAAACACCTAGGGAAGACTAATCAACAGGAAAAACTACAAAGGACTACAAAACATGGCATAGAACAGGAAATAACATCAAGTCCACACAAGACAGGAATCATGACAGGTATTACTGTGAATGAGAGAAATTGCAATACGCACAATGGACGCAAGTCACACCTTTTAAATAAAAGAGTCATTGCATCACTGTAGCTGTCATGAGAAGCTCTGGTTCACACAGAAACAGTCAGTGTCCTGAGATACCTGCTTGGGGACTGTATGCACATTGGGCCAACCTGAAAAATGTCAACGCTACCTATACATTTACATTTTTGATAAATCTCTTGAATTTCATAAGGCCCTAAGATATGCGTCCTGACATCTTTAACAAACAATGCACATTTGAAATGGTCCTATTATTGTACAAAGTACAATATTAAGTGTCTTTAACTATTATGTAGTAACATTTAAATGAATCAGTTGATGCAATGCACTTGTTGTGTACATACATGCTTTAACATTAGCCTACTTATATTTCAAAATGCATGTGATTACAGCTGTAATTAATTTCCAGGTAACATTTTAGTTTAGGGTCCAATTCTCACTAATAACTAGTTGGTTGGCAGCATGCATATTACTAGGATATTTTCTGTTTAGAAGTACTTATAAATCACTTATTCATTATATAAATGAATGCCTTATTCTGCATGGCCATATTCTACATTAATCCTACCCAATTCCAACCCAAAATCTAAACAACTACATTACTTACTATTAATAAGCAGTAATTAGGAGTTTATTGAGTCAAAAGTCATAGTTAATAGTTAGTTAATAGTGAGAATTAGACCCTAATCTAAAGTGTGACCTTTAATTTTTTTTTTTTTTTTTTTTTGGTGTAAGTACATAATAGCTACAGATTCCTAATATAAAGTGGGACACAAAAGGGTTAAAGTACAATCAAGGTGTTGATTTGACCTACTCGCCTCCAACCACGAGGCCGAGGGCTGTGAGAGAACGGCGTGAGGCCGGTGGCGTGATTGATGATGAGCACCACCTGCGCGACGCACCGGTCTCGTATCTCTCACAGAGGAGTATAATTAAACGTGTTGTGTTCATATTCTGGGCTCATCTGCTTTCCTGTACGTAGTATGCATTATTAGTATGGTGTTTGCTGAGTTGTCTTTTATGACAACTCAGTTGTCTATTATGTCTTTCTTTTAATATCACTGTCTAATGAATTAAGCCATGTTCATAACGTCCCAGAGGAGGACGCGGGTTTCGTGACATCATCGCGTACAAAAAAAGTCCCATTTCATTGGCTTGGCGCCAACCAATAAAACCCCCTGGCATTTCTCACATTTGTGACTACTGGTCTACAGCTTCAAATTCAGAATACAGGTTTGTGACTATTGTCTGCGAGTGCAAATCTCAACATTCAACTTCATATTTTTATTTGACAGGTTTTCACATCGGAGCTGTGAGTGTAAATTTTAACATACAAGTACGAATATTTATTGTACAAGTTCTCAAATTTACATCTACATGCTCTTGAGTTTTGCTACTCTTTTACCTTCATAAAGGAGCGGAAGCATAAAAGGAGCAGTGACGACAGTGAAGGACGAGAGAGGCCAGGCCTGGATTTTGTGTTGTTTCTGTTTTATTATGTGTGACAGCAGTCATCTGTGAGGGACTCCTTCCTTTACTTTCGTTTTGTATTTGTTTATTCATTTTATAAAAGTTGTGAAACGTTCGCCGGTTCCCGCCTCCCAATAAAAAATGATCTTGCCCCAGTTACAGGTGGGTTTTATAACACTACTGTGATGTGAACATGATGCACTAGATGGAAGCATTGGACAGTGCGAAAACTGGCTATCAGGTTTTTATTTATTTTTTTTATGCTTTATTTCCAACAAATAGCATGTACAAGGGTAACTTTTATATTACATCAGAAGAACATATCACATGCTTAACATTACAATAGAAATTACACAAAAAAAGAAAGAAAAGGGGGGAACAAAGAACAGGGAGGGTAGGCTGCATATCTATATTGTTGAATAAGCATAAATAGGTACTTTTCATAGGAAAATGTTAAATGAAGAGCATATTGCAGTTGTTTTAATTGCTTTGTTATTTTAGATTTTGACATCACATCTATGCACATTTTAATCTCCTTCTTAAGCACTGTAAAATTCAGTTTGCCATTTGTTAATTTACATTTGTGAATATGAAATGTGATCAGGTGTTTGGATGAATAACGACTATAGACTCCACCCATTCAAATGCAGGATTGAGTAAACAAACCTCATAAATGTGCACAGAACACACCTTTAAAAGCCTTCAAAAGATTTGTTTTTTTTAGATTAAATAACATATTCCGAATTCTATGGAGAAGAATAAATTCTTCACATTTTTAACACGATAAAACAGGCGAAGAATGCAAATACTAATGCAATTTACAAGAACATAGCAGACCGACTAAATCAGTGGTCTCAAACTCAGTAACTAGAGGGCCAGCAGAAACCCTGCAGAGTTTAACTCAGCTCACCTGCTTGGAAGATTCTAGTAATCCTGAAGACCTTGATGAGCTGGATCAGGTGTGTTCAGGCCCTCCAGGAACTGAGTTTGAGACCGTTGCACTATATACAGTATGAAAATAGCTTTTTGATTTATTTTTGCACTGTGCTGGGCCATTGTATTTTCCATTTTTATGCAGCTTTTGACAGTGTTACACAGTATATGCACATACTGTACATAAGAACAGAAAATATAGGTTTTCTCACAAATGTAGACATTGGCAGTGCCTAAAATGTTTTTTTTTTCTCCTTCTCTCCTTGGGAAATATTTATTTATCTATTTAATACATTTTTTGTTTGTTTGTTTTTTCTTTGTGATTCTGAGAGCACATTTTTATAGACTAGATTCAGAGGACTGTAAGGATACTCTATAGAGATCATATGAGATACTGTATGAGCATGTGTTAACCAATCAGCATCAAGAATTTAACAATGCAGTGGTATACAATAAATAATTGACTACAGACACTTGAATTATTGAAAATGAATGCAGTCTCAGCATCACCACCTTTTGTGCACAATCATTTTCAATAATACAACAGTCCATCGTCAATTATTTCTAACACACACACACACAGACATACCCTGCAACTCAATATCGCAAAGATAGAACTTCTCGTCTTCACCGCCACTCCATTGTTACAGCACAATTTCACAATTAAACTAGGATCATCAACAATAACCCTCTACCAGATCAGCCAAACTTATTGGAGTAATCTTTGATCACCAGCTGACCTTCAAATGCAGGCTTGCATTGCACAACATCAGAAAGATCAGGCCCTTCCTAACTGAGCATGCAACACACAACTCATACCTTGTCTCTCATCATTTCTGGACATGACTATTGTGATGCTCTTCTGGCTGGACTTCCAGAAAGTAATCAAACCTCACAAATGATCCAGAACACAGAAGCATGATTGGTTTTCAATGAGACCAAGAAATATTACGTTACACCTCTCTTTATCCAACACGTTCTCACTCCCAATTCATCACATATGGACACTTGGTCAGGACCACTTGCCATCACTTTTAACGTGCAGGGTCCCTCTTTAGTATAATTTTTTCAATGTACAGGATACTCCATTATTTTCAATAAGAAAACTTTATTTAGTTTTATTTTCATGATGAAATGATATAGGCCATGTTTACACAGCAGCAAAATGCAGTTGTCTGTCTTTTATGTGTGTTCATAATATGGTTATATTCACACACAGTTCAGATATTTACAAGAGTGACAACCGCATTCTATAACCGAACACACACCTGTACATTTTCAGGACCCACAACCGCATTCTTGTAAATCCCATGTTGTGTGAGTGGAACCGCACTGGACAACTAGTTGTCTGTCACACCATACAGTGCAAGAGAGTGCAACTCTGTGCTGCACAAACACGTGTCTACCGTGTTGCAGGTTTTCATGTGGTTTTGGTAACGTACAGCGATAAAGATATGAGCAGTATGTCATCTGAAGGTTTGCTTCTGTCATATTTGTGTTCTTAGTGCAACTCAAATGCACCACTCTCCTTGTCAATGCAAGAGTCCAGCACTCTGTAAAGTCTCCTCCAGCACATCCCAAAGACTTTCAATGAATTTCAGTTCTGGACTCAGAGGTGCCAGTTCATGTGTGAAAATGATTCTTCATGCTCCCAACTATTCTTTCACAATCTGAGCCTTTTGAATCTTGACATTGACATACTGGAATATGGACATGATGTTTCTTCATATATGGTTGTTTAAGAAATGAACAGCTACACACTCCATCAGTGATAGTTAGAAGAACTGTTGCCAAACATTTAAGAAACATAATAATCACTGCAATAATGATCCAATTAAGCATTTGCCTATTTGAATCCAAACAGCGACTTTTGGCCGGGCAATGTACTATTTACACATTTGTACAAATCATTTATTAATTATTTGTTCATGTTTTTGCAGTACCCAATCTAAAATTGTTGGCTAATCCATTTATAAAAACGCTACTTACAGTGGTGCTTTAGAATGTAGTAAAAGTAAAAATGTAAAAAAAATAAAATAAATCAAAATATCCCGTAAGTACAGATACTTGAAAAATTTACTTATAGTACAGTAATAAAGTATAATTTGTTACTGTCCCATTCACACAAGTAGCCTACATGAAATACTACTTAGAAAGGCTACTTAAGTATTTATTTAAGTAAATATTTTTATTTTGAGAAACTTTTACTTTACTAAAGCATCATTTCGTACTTTTTAGTACATAGTAGCTGTGTCCCAATGTGAAGGCTGCATCCTTTGAAGGCCGCAGATCTCGAAGGATGCAGCCTATGCGTCCTTCGAAGGACGCACCATGTAGCCTTCGTAGGATTTCCCAATTGTGCAACCAGGTGTTCCTGATCACCGCTCCTGGCGCCAAGCAACAGTGCCAGAGGACAGCTACCATCCTGATAATTCATTTGATATAACTGAGTAAACAGCTATGGAGCCAGAATTGGCTATTGTCATTTTTATGTTTTACATTTTTACTGGAGGACATGTATTTTCAGCTTAGCCAAGACCATGGCCAGCTAAATTAAGTTGGTTTGGGCCGGATTACACTTTAAACTGTTCAAGTATTGGGTGTTAACTTACGTAATGTAATGATATATGAAAATAAAACTTACATAGGCCTCTATATATTCAAAGGTTCAAATGTTCACTTATATCTTACCTTGATGCAATTTTGTAGGCTAGTGTATTATTTTTATTATGTACACAAATGGACCATGGTGAACATATTTACACAGGTTTTCAACCCTGTTTGAATATAAAACCCAGTTGAATGTAAAAAAAGTCTAGTGCAAACGTTACTCCCGCTCGTCATCGGCAGCTTTCAGTTGCCAGGCGACAAGAACAATTCCTCCATAGGCTAGACCGGTCCGAGCGCTTCAGATGCACCCTTTATGGGACGCAGCTGTAGTTAGCAACAATTTGTTAATTCTGTGACAATAGGCCTACATTTTGTTACTTTAATTTTCGGAACTACATACTTCATTAAGCATTCCTTTAATTTACTAAACTCATTAAATCATCTAAATCTACAACATGTATGTTAGACCCTATACCGACTAAGCTACTGAAAGAAATACTTCCAGAGGTCATAGATCCTCTTCTTAATATCATTAATTCATCTTTGTCTCTAGGATACGTACCAAAAACCTTTAAGCTGGCTATGATTAAACCGCTTGTTAAAAAAAACGCAACTTGATCCTACAGAATTAGTCAATTACAGGCCGATCTCGAATCTACATTATCTGTCAAAGATATTAAAGAAAGCAGTGTCTTCACAACCGTGTTCCTTTCTTGAAAGAAATGATATCTGCGAGGATTTCCAGTCCGGATTTAGACCGTACCATAGTACTGAGACTGCCCTCATTAGAGTCACAAATGATTTGCTCTTATCATCCGATCGTGGTTGTGTCTCTCTATTAGTGTTACTCGATCTTAGTGCTGCATTTTACACTATCGACCACAACATTATTTTAAATAGACTCGAAAATTATGTTGGCATTATTGGAATTGCACTAGCATGGTTTAAATCATACTTATCTGACCGTTATCAGTTTGTAGCAGTAAATGAAGAGATGTCTCATCGATCACAAGTTCAGTATGGCGTACCACAAGGCTCAGTACTAGGACCACTGCTGTTCACTCTGTACATGCTACCATTAGGAGATATCATTAGGAAGCATGGCATTAGCTTTCACTGTTATGCCGACAATACTCAGCTGTATATTTCTTCAAAACCTAACGAAACTTACCAATTCACAAAATTAACGGAATGCATAGCTGATACAAAAAATTGGATGACTCGTAATTTCCTACTTCTAAATTCTGAAAAAACTGAGATTTTAATTATTGGACAAAAAACTTCCTCACGTAATAACCTAGAATACTGTCTAACACTTGATGGCTGCTCTGTTAAGTCTTCTTCGTCGGTTAGGAACCTGGGTGTGCTCTTTGATACCATTCGTTCATTTGAAAGTCACGTGTCTAGTATCTGTAAAACTGCATTTTTCCATCTTAAAAATATATCTAAATTACGCTATATGCTCTCATTGACAAATGCGGAACAGTTAGTTCATGCGTTCATGACCTCAAGGCTAGATTATTGTAATGCTCTACTGGGTGGTTGTCCTGCACGCTAGTTCAAAACGCTCGAGTTCTTACCAGAACCAGGAAGTATGACCATATTAGCCCGGTTCTGTCAAAACTGCACTGGCTGCCTATTAAACATTGCATCAATTTTAAAATATTGCTGATTACTTACAAAGCACTAAATGATTTAGCTCCGCAGTACTTGAGCGAGCTCTTAACGCATTATAGTCCTTCACGTCTATTGCGATCTCAAAATTCCGGCCAGTTGATAATACCTAGAATATCAAAATCGACTGCTGGCGGTAGATCCTTCTCCTATTTAGCACCAAAACTTTGGAACAATCTTCCTAACATTGTCCAGGAAGCAGACACACTCTGTCAGTTCACAGCTAGACTAAAGACACATCTCTTTGACCTAGCATTCACATAATACATTATAGACTTCTATAATTCAGTGTTAGGCTGCATAGATTAGGTCAGCTGGAACCGGGAACACTTCCCATAAATCCTGATGTACTCATTACATCATAAGAAGAATGGCATCTACGCTAATTTTAGTATCTTTGTTTATCCCGAGGTTTTCCCGCAGCCTGTCGGATCCAGGCCGTATCCAGATCTGATGAAGGACCTGCGCCTGGACCCGATGACAACGCAGGGCTGAAGTGCCACCTAGTCTCTCCCTATGGAGGATCCCTTTACCACTCTACAGATAAGGCGTCATCAGGAAACTCAATTCGCGTATCTACCCCGAATTGATAAAATAAAATAAAATTCTGTATCAAAAATTATAAGGAAACACCAGCACTTTGTTTAGGCTTGGTTTGTAGGGAATTCCAAACCTGCGCACATATATTCAAACGCACATAACTATAGAACCAATTCTTAATGCGCATGTGAACGCCATCAGCGTTTCTCACAGGTTCGCTTTTAAAGTCTGTGTAGAGAGAATGGTGTTGTCTTAGCGGCCCCTAATTTAATAACAAATGATTGTTGCGACGGAAGCGAATCAATCAAAACTTTAGCTGGAAAATAACTTTATTAAAGAACCGCTGTTCAATATTTGGTGTTTGGCTGGTTAAGGATGAGTGCTACCAGAATGGTGTGTCGATTAGAACACAGGAATGAGTCCAGAAGTTACTTCTCAATTGATTTATTGCCATTTGCTTTCTGTCTTCATTATCCCATTTTCTTAATGTGGCTTTACAATTGCTGCATATTACTGGTGTCTACAATCAAACAAAGCTAACATTACTGATACAAATCATAATAATTATACGTTCACATAACCATAAAGAAAATCTTTAACCAAATTAAACAAATCAACAGTTACCAAATTAATATCAATACAAAAGGTTTAAATAAACTTACAAAGTCATAGAACAGGCAAACACATGCAGCTAGCAGCCAGCACAAAGAGAGACACACTAGTGAGGTTGATTGGGAGGCCTAATTATCCTCAGGTGAAGAAAGTTCCAGGAAGTGGGCGTGTCTCCCAATAGAGTAACAGGAGGGTGGCCAATTGGGATTTTTAACAGCCGCCCACAAATATGACAACATATTTGTCCAAAAAAATCCCACTCATACAATAGGATCAGTGGGAAAGGCAGGAAGAACGATTAATCAGCTAACTGGACGAATAAATTGTTTGCCATTTATGACGGTCTCAGCCACTCGAATGCGGCCATCAGAACTGGGCAGGACCTTAGTGACTGTCCCTATGGGCCAGGAACTACGAGGGAGCTGGGGATCCATCACGACAACAGCAGAAGGTGAGATAATAATAATAATAATAACATATTTATTTTGTATAGCGCCTTTAAAAGTAGCTTTCTCAAAGCGCTTTACAGACAAGCATAACAGCAAAGGAATAACACAATGTAAATAAAAAAAAAAATAAAAAAAAAAATAAGATCATGTAAAAGCAATCCTAAAATAAAGGCCCGGTTTCACAGACAGGGCTTAGACTAAGCCAGGATTAGACCATAGATCAATTAGGACATTTAAATAATTTTTATAAACATGCTTAGAAAAAAACATTACCGATGTGCATCTTAAAACTAAAAAGGCACTGATATATTTTTAAGATCAGTCAGTGCAAGTTTATTTCAGTGGAAACAGCTCAGACTTACATTTTAGTCTAGGACTAGTCTTAAGCCCTGTCTGTGAAACCAGGGGAAAATGTTTTAAGAAGAGATTTAAAAGTCACTAATGTATTTGCTTCCCTGATGTCAACCGGGAGAGAATTCCAGAGTTTAGGAGCATAGACAGAAAATGCTCGGTCACCCCACGTATGAAGCCGTGTCTTCGGAACGACAAAAAGACCACTTTGAGAGGAGCGCAGATTGCGACGTGGTGTGTAAGGGATTAAGAAGTCAGTCAAATACTGAGGTGCCAGATTGTGCAGAGATTTATAGGCCAGCATAAGGATTTTAAAATCAATACGGTACCTAACAGGTAGCCAGTGCAGGGACTCCAAGACCGGGGTTATATGGTCCCTGGCCCTGACCCCAGACAGTACTCTAGCAGCTGAATTTTGAAGATACTGCAATTTATCCAAAGATGATTTAGATACCCCAGCTAGAAGACCATTGCAGTAGTCAATGCGCGAGAAGACAAAAGAGTTTATCAACTTCTCAGCTACCGAAAAGGACAACATAGGACGAAGCCGGGCTATATTTCTGAGGTGATAAAATGATGTCTTAACTGTATTCTGGACAAAATGCTCAAATGACAGTGTGGCGTCAAATATGACACCCAGATTTTTTTATTTGGTCTTTAACTCCAGTGCAACGCCATCAACAGACAGAGTAGGAGACCCAACCTTTCGCAGTTAATGTGAAGATCCAAGGAGCATAACTTCTGTTTTTGAGCCGTTTAGAGACAGAAAATTATTGGACATCCAAATCTTTATCTCAGCAATACAGTTAGAAAGATGCCCAACGTTCACTTGCTGACCCGCTCTAGTATGTATATAAATCTGTGTATCATCAGCATAAAAGTGATAGTTAAGGTTGAGAGATTGTAGTAATTGACCAAGTGGATAGATGTACATACTAAAGAGTAGGGGACCCAAGACTGACCCTTGTGGAACACCCGTATAAACAGAGCCAACTTTGGACCTATAACCTCCCATAAAAACAAATTGACTGCGGTCAGTGAAATAGGATTTGAACCAGTCAAGAACAGTCTCTGACAAGCCAAATACATGTTCGAGGCGATTGAGTAACAGTGCATGGTCAATAGTGTCGAAGGCTGAACTGAGATCCAAGAGAATGAGAATGGACGTGGAGCCGGAGTCGGAGGCAATTAGTAAGTCATTAGCGACTTTCACCAACGCAGTCTCAGTGCTGTGTAATTTTCGAAATCCTGATTGATGAGGCTCAAATAGTTTATTTTCAATTACGTGTTTGTTTAATTGGGCTGCAACCACACCCTCCAAGATTTTAGACAGAAATGAGAGATTTGAGATTGGGCGATAATTTGACAGATTTTTCAAATCAGAATTTTGCTTTTTTAAAACCGGAGTAACCGCAGCAGTTTTAAGTGCTGCTGGCACCTCCCCAAATGATAAAGAGTCATTTATTATAGCAAGAACTGAGGGACATAAGGGACCAAAGCAGGATTTAAACAGGCTACCAGGCATGGGATCAAGTATGCAAGTGGTAGCTTTCATACTAGAAACCTGGTTGCAGAGCATCTCAGATTGTAATAAAGTAAATTTGGATAAAGGAATGCCAGAGAACCTAGGAGTATTAACTGTAAGATCGGCAGACTGCAAGGTATGGATGTTTGTGCGAATATTGTAAATTTTTTCACTGAAAGATTTGAGAAACTCATTACACAGCCAGTCAGATGAAGTCAGAGAACTGACACTATCTGCTTTAAGCAGACTGTTAATTGTATGAAAGAGCTTCCTGGGATTGCTTTGATTATTATCAATAATGTTTGAGAAATAGGCAGATCTTGCAGTTTCAATGGCAACTCTGTAGTTTGACAAGCAATCTTTCCAGGCCTGATGGAACACATTTAAACCAGAGTGACGCCATTTTCGCTCTAATTTCCGGCACACAGCCTTCTGTATACGCAAATCACCATTATAACAGGGGGCTGACTGTGCAAATGAAACATTACGTGTTTTTATGGGTGCAAAGATGTCCAAGTTGGCTGTAAGGACATTATTAAATACTGAAATTTTATCCTCAAGAGGAACAGAAGACATGTCAACTAAAGAAGAGACAATCGAGTTTGCAAAGGTAGCATGATCAATTGATTGCCATTTACGGAATGAAATAGTTTGTGAAGTCTCTCTACTAGAATGAAATGTCTCAATATTAAAGAAGATAGCTAGATGATCAGAAAGTCCAGCATCCACAACAGAGAGATTAAAAAGAGATGAGTCATTTGCAATAATTAAATCTAATGTGTGTCCTTTACAGTGAGTGGGGACATTTACAAACTGAGAAAAATTAAAACAGTCCAAGAGTGATAGAAAATCCTTGGCCAAGAGACAGGCTTTCTGATCTACATGTATGTTAAAATCACCCAGAATCAAAATTCTCATAAATCTGACGGACAGTAAAATTTAAATTTAATTTATTTTTATTAGGATAAACCCCTTGAGATGCATCATCTCGTTTTCAAGGGGGTCCTAAAATACATCACAACCATCACAAACGAACAATAATAAAATAGACAAGAAAACAATTATACATATTTAGACAAACAAATACATACAGAACCACAAACACACACAAAAAAAAAAAAAAAATTCTATTAACCGAAATATACCGAACTTTACAACCATTAGATCAAATTGGCAGAAATACATTTGAAATTAAACATACAAGGTATACGTATATATATATATATATATATATATATATATATATATATATATATATATATATATATATATATACACACATATATATATATATATATATATACATACATACATACATACCTACATATACACACATATACATATACATATATAGACACATACATACATATATATATATACACACATACACATACATACATACATACATACATACACATACACATACATACATACGTATTTGGATCACAAAATAATAATACAATTAATTTAAATAATAATAAAAAAATAAAAATAAAAATAAGAAAATAAAAAAAAAAAATTTCACATTGTGTCAGCATCATACATTACAAGAGCAGTCAATCACAAAGTAAGAAGACAAGGTATGCTTAAACATCCCAAATGAAGTGATTGATCTAATATCGGAAGGTAAATTATTCCAGTCTAAAGTGGCTTTGAACATAAAAGCTCTTTTGCCAACTGTCTTCTTGGCTCGGGGGACAGAAAAATAAAGCTGAACAGAGTGCCTCAAATGATAATTTGAAGTAATAGGAACAAAATACTGTTTTAAATAAAGCGGGTAATTGAAATGGATACATTTGAATATTAGTTGAAGCCAGTGCGTTTGTCTTCTTATATTTAAAGATTGCCAATTAAGGGCATTATACATTGTGCAATGATGGGTGAGAAAAGGGCATCCAAGGACAAATCTGCACAGTCTGTTATAAGCGGTTTTAAGACGGGAAAGGTTTGATTTTACAGAGTTTTGGTAAACAACATCACAATAGTCAAAAATCGGAAGTATAAGTTGAGAAGCGAGTGTCCTGCGCACACTATAAGTGAAGCAGTTACGAGATCGATATAAAACATTAATTCCATAATTGACTTTACGTAAGATATGACCAATATGAATTTTGAAAGAAAGCTCAGAATCTAGCCATACACCAAGATATTTAAATTTATCAACTTGAGGCAGAGGAGTACGGTCAGAACAAGTTATTATACAGGAATTGGTTTCAGATTTGAGTTTTTGTCTGGTACCAAAAATCATGAGATATGTTTTAGTTTTGTTGAGCAATAATTTGTTATGAGAAAGCCAATCCTGTAAAATTTTGAAATCATACTGAAGACACGCTTGAATTTGTGGAAGATCATATTTAGATGTATATAGGACAGTGTCATCGGCATAAAGTTGAGCACAACAGTTATTAAAAATTGATGGTAAGTTATTAACGTAAATAGAAAAAAGTAGTGGTCCCAAAATTGAGCCCTGTGGCACACCTCTTTGCTGAGTTAGCAAATTAGATTTATTTCCATGTAGGATAACACATTGTTTTCTATTATGGAGGTATGCACTAAACCACAATACAGCATTTTTAGACAGACCAGTAGCATAGAGCTTATCTAAAAGTAAATAGTGATCAACAAGGTCAAAAGCTTTAGTCAAGTCAATAAATATTGCACCTGTAAGTTCCCCATTATCTGCAGCAGAAAAGACATCATTGGTGAATTTAAGAAGGGCAGTAGATGTGGAGTGGTTAGACCTAAAGCCAGATTGAAATGGTGATAATATATTGTTTGCACTAAGAAAGTGTGAGAGTTGATTATAAATTAATTTTTCAAACACTTTAGCAATAGAACATATAATAGATATGGGTCTGTAATTGTTAAGATCTAGTACATCTCCTCCTTTATGTATTGGAGTAATGCGTGCGCACTTCCAGATAGCTGGTAACTCACATGAAGACAAAGAGAGGTTGAATAAATCAGTAAGTGGATACATAAGTACATGGGATGCTAGTTTGATCAACTTATTATCTAAACCATCCAGTCCAGCACCACTGTTCCCTTTTAGTTCATTTATGGCATTCTGCACTTCATCTGGTTGAATTTTCCTAAAATAAAAAGAACTGTGATTGGGCAAAGTATTCTTTAAAAAACCAGTACCCAGATCAGATTCGGGTATTAAGGTAGAACAAACAGAAGAGAAATGATGATTAAATGCTTCAGCAATAGATAAAGGGTCATGTAAAATTGTATTTGAAACTCGTATTTGATTAATACAATGTTTTTCTGAAGTATTAGTAATAGTTTTAATTTTTTTCCAGAATTGTTTTGAATTCTTAAAATCATTACTGAGGCTATCCTTATAGTAGTTGGATTTTGCATTACGGGTTTTAGTCTTACTCATATTTCTCAGCTGCCTGTATCTTTCCCAGTCTACGTTAGCCCTTGTACGCCGAAAAATTGACCATGCTTTATCCCTCTGCCTAAAAAGACTAATAAGTTCAGGGTCAATCCAAGGGAGGTGTTTACCCTTGACCAGGACAGATTTCCAAGGAGCATGCTTATCCAGAACATCAGTAAACTCGGTATAAAGGAAATCCCATGCGTCTTGAACATTAGGTATAAGTTGGTATCTGTCCCAATTTATAGCTATCAGATCATTAAAAAATAAATCTGAATTCAGTTTCTTATATTGTCTAATTTTTATAAGTCTTGGTGGTGATTTAGGTAATTTGATCTTCCATACACAATATACTATCGCGTGATCACTAAAACAATCAGACATAACACCTGCCCTCAGAAATCTATCTGGATGTGAAACAAGTATCCAGTCAAGCAGGGATTGAGAAGTAGGAGTGATACGAGTTGGTTCCTTAATTAATTGTGAGATATTTAAATTACTAAATAAATTTTTCACTTTATGAGATGATTTATCTAACCAATTTTTATTGAAATCCCCAAGTAAGATAATTTCATTATTACAGGAAATGGAGTTAATAGTGGATATCAGGTGATCAAAAGTTTCAGCAGGCGAAGAGGGTGGTCTGTATATGCTCCCAATAATTAAGCTTTTATTTTCATGAAAAATTACTTTAACAAAAACACATTCAAAGTGTAGAGGTTCAACCGAAGGTATGGTAAACTCAGATATGAGCTCAGAGGAAACATATATAGCCACACCCCCACCTCTGGAACTCCTATCAGATCTATTTACATTTATTCATTTAGCTGACGCTTTTATCCAAAGCGACTTACAATTGCTATATATATGTCAGAGGTCGCACGCCTCTGGAGCAACTAGGGGTTAAGTGTCTTGCTCAGGGACACATTGGTGTCTCACAGTGGATTCGAACCCGGGTCTCTCACACCAAAGGCAAGTGTCTTATCCATTGCGCCACACCACCTATATAGGATATAGTTTGGAAGATTAATTTCAGTATCTGATATATTACTATTAAGCCATGTTTCAGAAAGAGTAATTATGTTAGGTTTTTGTAATGCAACCCATGCACGAAATAGGTCAATTTTAGGGATAAGACTCCTAATATTTAAATGTACAATTTTTATTCCTTTAGCATCACTCATAGAAAAAGCAAATTTTAGTACTGTTTCTACGATCACTGCTGCTCAAACATAACTGTAAAAGTAATTGGATCCAAAAAAATAATACATAATTAGAGAGGTTGCAAGATTCATTTGATACAATAAAACAAAAACACGAACACACAATACATAAACCCACATACAAAACTAAACACAAAAAAGCATTACCCAAGCAAAGCCCAGCAACCCCAGACACCATGTTCCGGGGAATTTCTGTGAGTAAACAAAATTATGTTGGAAAAGAACATCTATTAGTCTCAAGACTCAGTCTGCAATAATATGAAATAATGGAAAGTGTAGCTCAAAGAGTACTTTACAGGCAGTATTTAAAGTCAATAAGGAAAAAGAAAAAGAAAAGCAAAAGAGTTAGCATGATATAAACCAACAACAACTGAAACAGAGCAATCACCTCTTGTATCTAACTATAACACCAGAAGAGTGTCAACACCTCAGAAAAAAAAAAAAAAACCTTTGCAGTCGCGTTGTCCATATTATAAATAGGAAGAAAATAAATAAATACTTGCGACAGCAAGATATAGACAAACAACCACTGAGAGCAATCACCCGTAGCATCTAACAACAAGTATCAACAACACCTCAACAAACTTAACAGTAGCGTTGTCATAATATGTACTGGAAGAAAAAATAAATAATATAAATAAATAAATAAAAATGCTTGCAACGGCAGGATATAAACAAACAACAACTGAAAGCAATCACTCGTTGCATCTAACAACATCAAGCTATAACACAAAAGGAGTGTCAACAACGCCTCTCAAAAAAAAAAAAAAAAAAAAAAAAAAAAAAAACCTTTACAGTCGCGTTGTCAAATAAAGAAAGAAAAAAGAGTGCTAATTTGCCGTTCAACAGTTCTGTTGATATGCTCGTGCAACAGCTAGCTCATACATGCCTCACCTCATCAGGTAACTTATGGAGATGTTAAATTGGACATGAAAGCAGCTTCAGCGTCTTTGTGGCAACTAAAACGCTGCTGTTTTCCATCAACAATAACACACAGCGTACAAGGATACCGGAGAAAGTACTTCATATTGAGATCACGGAGCTTACGTTTGACAGGATCAAAGTTCCGACGTCTCCTCGTCAGATCGGCACTGAAATCTGGATAGATAAACATGCGACTCCCGCTATATTCCAGCGTCTTTTTCTCTCTAGCAAGGCGAAGGATTTTGACCTTATCCTGGAAATTAAGCAGTGTGATCATAATTGACCTGGGACTGGCTCGATCGCTCTGTCGGACAGACGGAGTGCGGTGGGCCCTCTCAATGATCAGTGTCGTAGGGAAGTTGCTTTGTCCCAGGAGTTGTGTGATCAGTTGAGACATGAAACCGACGATATCGCCGCCTTCAGCGGTTTCATGCACTCCCACGAAACGAAGGTTGCAGCGACGGCTCCGGTTCTCCAAGTCATCAACTTTATCCAGCAGGTAAGAATTACTTTTCTCAAGTTGCTGAACCCGAGCCACGAATTCCTGTAGATTGTCCTCATTAGCTCCCACACGCTGCTCAAGTAAATTGACTTGTTCTCCCAAAGTGGTTAGAGAATCCTGAATGCTGCTCAGACTACTTTGTATAGGATCCACTTTAGCATCAAAGCGTGTCAGCATGTCAATCTTGATCTGCTGAATGGCGTCCCACAATGTTTGTAATGAAATGTGGCGCTCCTCCATTGTGGCAAGGACGCATATAAAATGTCCAAAAATAAATCTCTTAACTGTGTAGAACAGCTTTGTTTAATGCTTGACT
This sequence comes from Squalius cephalus, assembly GCF_949319135.1. Lineage (NCBI taxonomy): Eukaryota > Metazoa > Chordata > Actinopteri > Cypriniformes > Leuciscidae > Squalius > Squalius cephalus. The sequence continues at coordinate 8,935,187 of NC_137128.1, read as the reverse complement.
TGTTTAGATAGAAGTCAGATCACAATCACATGGATCACTTAAAAGGCTACTATATCATGGATAAGCAGACAAGTGCTTGAGATGCGTTCACTCACGCAGCGGCCATCTTGGATGTGTATAGAAAGAAGATCAGCAAACTCAGACAGAAAGTCCTTATTCAGTTTAGGAGGTCGATAGATAGTGACCATGGGCCCGTTCTTCGTACGTTGCTTATTACATCCAAGATCAAATGACACATCCAAGATGATATCATCGTGCGAATCATGATCTGGCTAACTCGGTTCTTCTAACACACTTGCCGGATATGATTAGTATCGCTGGATTGAGTTATCTGAGATAATTGCGCGTTCATGCGCTGGTTAAAAGGGGATATGTATAGATAGTAGAAACATTGATCAGCAACGCTGCTATTGGCTGCTCAGCGTGGCCAAAGAGCGCGCTCAGTTTTTCTCCTCAGCAGAGCAAGAACTAAAATTCGAAGTTTATTCGGAATTTTAATGTTTAATTAAAACGCCAGGGAACACCTCAAAGTCTGCAAAAGCCAGGAGAGAGGGCTGGCAAAAAGTAGCAGACAATTTAAATCCGTTAGAAGTGGCCATGTTAGATGTTTTTAACACTTATTAGCCTGTATTTTTGTATTTTAATAATTGCATAATTACTTTGTGCATTGTAATGTCAGTCACCATACTAGAACATGGGAACAAATAAAAGTGAAGTACAAAAATATTCTACATAATGGTCATTTTTAGTTATATTATAGTCTCTTTTATAAAAGGCACTGTTAAATAAATGGTTGTCGGTTTATAAAAGCAACCAAGAAAAAGGCTGAGAAAAAAATAGAAAAGATCTTAGTAGCCTACACTGTAAAATAATTTTTGCTGCGTTAAATTAAGGCCGTATAGTCATTTCAACTGTTAAATCTTGAGTAATGATGAATTGCTTTGACTTGTGAAAGTGAAAACTGATAAACTTATGTTAATGTAAAAATATTTTGCCATGAGTTATTGATCACATTTTTCCCCAGTGTAGTTCATTGTAATGACATTGTGTTTTCCTCTTTTGTGCACTTTTACATAATACACCAACACTTGTATCTGTTCCCAAGAAAGTGGTGGCTGAAATATGTGCAGTAAGTGGACATTTTCTAACTTTCCAAAGGAAAGAAAGTATATAAGACTTTGTAATGTCCATTTGTTTCCATTGCACTGGACAGTGAATAAACCCTCTCAGATAACTGTCATATGGAGGAACTAGCCTACCTGCAAGTGCATAAATAACTTTACTTAATTTATACTTGAATGCTTTATGGCTGCAATATAAGTTGTAGGATTCCACATCTACAGAAAGGCCTACAGAAGAGTCTGCACAGACAGAGGAGACATAGGCCTACAGGTGGGCAGTATATAGCCAACTTTTCCTTTTTATTTGTTGCATGAGGCATGTGTCTAATATCTCTTGTTGCAGGCACTTGACCACTGGCTTTTCTTTACAAAGAACAATTGAAATAAAACTCAAGGAACTAAGCATATTTGTCTTTTATTAAACATTTAATGAAAAGTGTTTTTTTTTTTTTTTTTTTTTTTTTGGCAGTGTTGTGTAATATGGCACATGCAACAATGTCACAGGCCCTGTCAGGTGTGCAAACCTCAGACTTTTCAGACACTGAAATCTTCCCTTTAGTTAGCCAAAGTTCATTTCATTGTGTGCCCTTGTCCTGGCTAGAGCTGCACTGTAGCTGGTTTGGGTCAGGGAATGGGGTCATAAAACACCTGTCTGCAGGAACATGTCATAATCACCTATGAAAAAATGCAGTTCTGTTAGGATGAGCTTGATACAGTGAGCTTGATATTTAATTGTGGAACTTTTCTTACCACTTTCAAATAAGGCATAAATGTGAATCTCTGAAAATGCTTAAGTCATGCACAGATCCTGGCCATTTTGCTTTCACATTTGTGATATGGAAGATTTTAGTCAACTGCCTTTTTTTTAATTTGATATAATATTACTAATCTGGAATATTAAGAATCACAATAGTAACTGGGCTGCACATTTACATTGTGAATCCCCTTCATAGCCTTGATGGCAGTCTATGGTAGCCTATAGTCTATGGTACAAATCATGTTAGTGAAGCCTGAGTGATCGGCATGGTCATGATTGTATGATCTTCATAAAAAATGATGATAGCCTAAAAAAATAAAATAAAAAAAAACTGCTTTACAACATTGGGTCTTAAGTGGCTTGGAAATGCCACACAAAAAAAAAAAAAAAAAAAAAAAAAAAACCCTAAAACTGTTTTTTAAACATAAAAAAACGAAAAAACGACAATCTCATGAATCACGAGAAAAAATATATATCTCAGAAAGAAAGTGCACTATCGCGCTGCGCTGGACTTCCCGTATCACTATCAGCTCCGTTTATGAAGCCGGGATCTAATCCTGTTAACATGAAATAAGCCTGCTCCCGAGCAGGTTTAAGTTTGCGCACATGTTGCTATGACAGCAAGTCCAGGATGAGCGTTGAAGAACCAAACAATCCAAGATCATGCCAAATCGCCAACAATCAAATCCAGCTAAGTGAGTTAGCGACGTACGAAGAACGGACCCCATAGCAGAATGGAGAGCAGAATGAGTATCAGACACATTTAAAACAAGACATTCAAAAGTTTTAAAAGGAGGAACGGACACAGGGTGAATCTTGTATTACAGTTTGTAAACAACTATAATACCACCACCTCTACCTGTAGTTCGTGAAACGTCAATGAGTCCAAAGCCCGCTGGAGTCAGCTGATTAAAAAGAAAACCATCGTCCTGTTTATGCCATGTTTCCGTAATGAAAAACAAGTCCAGCTTCTTGTCCATGATAAAATCCGCCAGCAATAAAGCTTTGTTGTTCACAGAGCGCGTGTTAAGTAGCGCGGCTTTTAAAGGGCTTGCAGACACCGCATCACAGAAATGCCGCTCATACGGCAGAGCAGAAAAGTTAGTAAGATCAACCCCAGAGGAAGACAGTCTTGTAATCCTTCGCCGGCAGTTAAAAACTGAGATGGATGACGACGAGGAAGAGACGTAGCTTCGTCCTCTGCTCTGATGAATATACCGCTTGGGCCGCAGTAATCCAGCCCTGTCACAGTAGTCGTAGGTGTCCCCCGACAGATAGTAATTCCGCTTCAGGGATAAGAGCTGGCGAGAGGTGTACTGTAAGGCCATGTTCATTAAAGCCTCGTCTGCACCAGCTCCCAATAAGCCTATCTGTGAGTCCACAGAGCCGATAGAAAGCAACCAGGCCAACACCAAGAAAAGCAATCTCCCGGCAAACATGAAGAAAGCACACCGCAGAATGTCTTATATGAAAAGTACTTTTTTCAGAAATATACTGTTTCTGAAAAAAATCTCAGTGACATGGCAGCCGTCAATTGAGTCTGCAAACCTGTTGGTAGACAACTTAATGGATAGTGGAAATATCCACTTGAACACTCTGGAGACCATCCCAGATGATGTCCCACCAGCAGGAGGCCTTACCAGGGTCTCTATTGTGGAGCCCATCCCGGTCCAGCAGCAGCACCAGGGTCTCCCTGCTCAGCTGAATAAAAGTCTACATCATTTTTTTCTTATTTTATATACTGTAAATTTAAATGTTTATGTTGATTTTGATATGTTTAACGTATGTTGGAAAAAGTACTTTTATGTAGCCAAAAAACAAATGATTTCCATTTACCAATTTTATTAAAAAAAAAAGAAAAAAAGAAAATGGTATAGAAGAATTTGTTTCATGTAGAAATTATGACTGTCATTACAAAAATCAACAATGTCCAGAACAATTCATTTTCTTTTATTTACACATTTAAAGTTGCATAAAAATAAATAATGTACAGATTTTTTCTTTCCTTTTAAAAAATAAAAAAGTTAAAAAAAGTTAAACAAGAATATGCAGAAAATATTATATATATATATTTTTCAAACATTCTCTCAAGAAGAGAAAACAGCCTGTCCACCCTCTCCCTTCTTTCCTGTGCTCTCCTCGCCTCTGCCTCCCTCTCTAGTTGCATGTCTTCTCTGATCAAGTCCAAAAACTCGTCCTCTCTGTCTCGCCGCCTTCGTGCTGCTGGTGCTCCTGCTGCTGCTGGTGGTGCTGGTGCTGCTGCTGCTGGTGGTGGTGCTAGTGCTGCTGGTGCTCCTGCTGCTGGTGGTGCTGGTGGTGCTAACACTGGTGGTGCTAGTGCTGGTGCTGCTGCTGCTGCCCCTGGCTCTTCCTCACCGTGGGCACCCACTGCTGAACTCGGCCCTGGTGTGTCCTCAGGGATTGAGGCAATGAGGACGAGGGGTTGGTGCAATGCCTCTGTCCCAACACCTCATCCATGGGGACAAACCAGGGCCAAGTTGCAGCAGTGGGTTTCCCACTCACACCCTCACATGTCCCAGGACACTTGCAATCCTAAGGCAGAGCAAATTAACCATGGCTTGTTAACAACAACAGCACAATACATTTCAGCAAAGATTTGTGTATTCACTTTCTTTGTATTTTTTTTTTTATTATTTTTTTTTTGAAGTTATTTAGAGTCCCATTATTATTATTATTATTATTATCCTGTATGGGAGTTACCTTCCCCAGCAGACCCATTTTCTCCAGAATTGCTCTAAAAAAGCAGAAAATGGTACTTATGAAAAATATTAAGTGCATTGTTAACACTGCAAAATATGACACATCAGGACATGCATACAAAATACTTCAGAAAACATATTTCTGGATACTCAAATTTCGTGAAAAACTTTGTAGACATAGCTTGCATGACAGCACTAAAAAAAACCACATAAAAGTAAAACCCCATTGCCTTATTTACTGCTTTTCCTATTGTTGTGGGCTTTATAGGGTGAGTGATATTTCTTATAATACACAAGTGAGATAGACTAGTGCAAATATTACAAATATTACAAATATTAAACTAATATTAGCACAAGTTTTGCCTCAACCCACCTGACAAATGAAGCCACGCAATGGTGATGAAGGAGTTAAGATGAAGTTTATAAGAAAGAAAAACTTGTGGCTTTTAACTCTGTTTTCGCTAGCTATTTGAGTAAATGAAAACATAACACTTACATTTAAATGTGAATTTGCTGTCCACCACCGAACTCTAGTCTCTGCCGCCTTTTAAAAAAAAAAAAAAAAATGCTGTCGTCACTGGCGCGCAATGACTTATGGGGTAGGATAGGGTAGGATAGGCCACTAAGGATCCTTTTATGTATCCTTCCTTTCACGGGGAAAAGAAGGGTGAATTTGGCGTCACTTTTGAATCAGGGTAGGCTTCGTCACGCTGCGATGACGCAACCCGGGACCTCTTGCACCCAAAGCAAGAATTATACCCCTAGACCAACGAGCCTGAGCGATGAAGGATCGGGCTACTTGCATACACTTGTACAGTCACCGAATGCTGGCCTCTAACAGAATGAGCAGGCACTAGTTTTAACAGAACTAGTTTTAACTGGCTGCTCCAGCTGCTTGTTCTGAAACCGCAGGGCTCGTCCAGGAGTTGAACCCGGGACCTCTCGCACCCAACGCGAGAATCATACCCCTAGACCAACGAGCCTCTACGACAGGAAATCTTTCGGGAGGGCACCAGAAATTCAGTGAAGCCCATCTCAAAGACGGAACACGACCTGGCGTCGAGATACGAAAGTGTTGTTGTTTGAGCGTTAGAAAGCACTTGAAGGCATATTACAGATTAAAGGCAAAGCTTGCTAGGCAAGGCCCAGTGGCCTAATGGATAAGGCATCAACCTCCGGAGCTGGAGATTGTGGGTCGTCAAATTCAAGCATGGTTTGTTCAAAGCAACAATGACCGCAAGATCTGAATTAGCATACAGCCGGTAAACTCCTGATAGCTGTGGTGGGTTTTTGTGTGCATCATTCTGGCCTGCCCGTGCATGTGCCCTTTCAGGCTGAAATTACACAAAGCACTGTGTGCAAGAGGCCCAGTGGGAAAAGGCTACTTCTTGCTTTTGCACTGGACCTACAACGAAGGCTTTGCGTACGAAAGCAGAGAGGCAGACTCCACGCACACAAAACAGGTGGGAAAGAGTCATGAACTATAAATGAATCTAGTCATCCAAAAACATCACTGATACGTTTGTTTTGTCCATATAACCAAAATGGCCGTGTAATTGGAGAAAAACACATGGCACAGAAATGGCGGGCTCTAAATGTAAACAGCCCCATAAAGGCTATGCCGTAGGCTTGACTTTGAACAACAAGGCATCGGCCTCCCACCTAGGGCATGCTTGTTGAGCTAGCTCTAAGCCGATGCTGCAAAAAGTCAATGATAATTTGTTCAAAGAAACTCCACAGAACAACAAGTATAGCTGTGCTTAGCGTGTCTGCAAAAGAGCCACGGTGATTCAGTTAAAAGCGATATAAAATGGTTTGAATCCAACTACAGCATCTACAGGCCTGAAAAAAGTCCAATTAGGCCGAAGCATCAGCCTGAACCCGGAGTTGAACCCAGGACCTCTCGCACCCAAAGCGAGAATCATACTCCTAGACCAACAAGCCTGACTGATGAAGGATCGGGCTACTTGCGTACACTTGTACAGTCACCGAACGCTGGCCTCTAACCGAATGAGCAGGCACTAGTTTTAACAGAAAGCGTTTGTCGTTAGGGAGCCGTACTCCCTGGCAGGCAGCGATTCTGAGTATGTTCTGTGAAGGAAATAAACGCTTGTCATCTGGCTGAATCGTAGTACAGATGAACACAAGCAGCAGTAAGGATTTCAAAACCACGACAGTTTGGCTCAGTGCTGCAAAGGAAGGAGCCAACTGGCTGCTCGTTCTGAAACCGCTGGGCTCATCCGGGAGTTGAACCCGGGCCCTCTCGCACCCAAAGTGAGAATCATACCCCTAGACCAACGAGCCAGACTGACAAAAGATTTGGCTACTTGCGTACACTTGTAGAGTCACTGAACGCTGGCCTCTTACAGAATGGGCAGGCACTAGTTTTAATAAAAAGCGTTTATTAAACGCTAGGGAGCCACACTCCCTGGCAGGCAGCGATTCTGTGCAAGGAAATAAACGCTTGTCATCTGGCTGAATCTTGGGTATGTTGTAGTACAGATGAACACAAGCAGCAGTAAGAGTTTCAAAAACACGACAGTTTTGAGTTTGGCTCAGTGCTGCAAAAGGAAGGAGCCAACTGGCTGCAATGCTTTTATCTTTTTTATTTTTTTTTTAAGTCACATTGTGGACTTCCGGGGTGTGAGAGGACGCTGGCTCAGCTGGATGCCGCTTCTCAACCCATGTGTTTTAGTTATTTCTTATTTTAAAATTTTGTTTTATTCTGCTACCAACTTTTTAAATGATTTAATAGCCTATTAGGCCTACCTCTCATCTCAACATTTAAATGTGAGGTTCCTGTTGTGCTTGAATTGCTGATCGCTTTCGAGGCACCTGAACGAGGTTGGAAACTGTGTCATCTCTAACCTGAAGTCGGTGGATGTCTGCATGTGTGGATTCACTAACGGTCTGATGCTGCTGCGGCCTCTGCATTTTAATCGCTGAACGACTCCCGCGACTCAGAGTGTTGCGATCTTCACAATTTTATCAGGATTCCATTGGATATAAGCATGCTGTTCCCCTTTACTTCATTCTTTTCACTGGTCTATGCTATAACTGGATTCTGTGGAACACTGGAATCAAGATTGTGGAACACCAACATGATAAGGTACTCATATTCTGAGCTTTTTTCATTGGATCATCATCTGCCTCCCAGCACCTGTATTATTAAAACTTTGCGATCATTCAAACTTTTGCATCGGCCAAGATATTTGCATCGTGGCTCCCGCCGATGTTTCTATCCTTCGCCTGCTGGAATAAATGTACTTCAGTCCTCATCTAGGCGTTCAAGACATCTTAACTCTCGTGGCATCTGTTCATCTAACTTACATTTTCCTCAGAAGACGTTGCAGAATCGCGTAAAGAACGCAAGTTCTAAAATTAGACTCGCTCAATTAAATGTGCGTTCAATGAACAAGAAAGCCGCGCTGCTTCACGATATAATATTGGATAGAAAACTTGATTTTCTCTGTCTCTGTGAGACATGGCATCAACCAAATGACTTTTACAACCTTAATTTAGCCAAACCACCTGGATTCACATACATTGACAGACCTAGACTCACTGGTAAAGGTGGTGGTCTTGCTATTCTATACAGATCTGATTTGTCTATTGCAGAAGTTACAACACCTGCTGTGTCATCTTTTGAATGTCTGACTATCAAAGTTAACAGCACTTCACCAGTACTAGTTGTTTTAATCTATCGCCCACCTAAGGCTGATACGAGGTTCTTTTCTGAACTTGCAGAATTTTTGACTATGCTAAGTCCTATTTGTCCAGACATGCTGCTAATAGGGGACCTGAATATTCATGTCGACAATCCAGACTGTTCCTCTGCAGCTGCCTTCCTGCATGTGTTAGAGTGTTTTAACTTCATTCAACATGTTGACTTTTCAACTCATAAATCTGGTCATACATTGGACCTGGTATGTTCTGTGGGTATTGGTATAGATCAGCTTTCAAAGGATGAAGTTAATTTTAGTGATCATAAATTATTGACAAGTGAATTTACCATCTCTGCCTCCCTGCAGTCTTCTAAACAGCGTGTCATATCCTCTAGAAATATTAGGAATATAGGCTTGTTGCATAAATAGAACGTTCGATATTTCCGGGTTGTCACGGTAGGCCGCACGACTTCCGGTTACTCCTGTCAGAGCGAGTCTGACAGCGAGCAGCTGCTTGTCAGAGCGAGAACGTTAATGTCAACTTTAGTCAACGAGGAAGATGGAATTTTACACACGATGCTTGCAGGACCTGCCAAGGATAACCGTAAACAATGTACATAGGATTATACAATCCTCAACATCAGCCCCAAAGAGCAAGCGGGAGAAGGGGTTTAAAATGTATATTTCCAGCTACATTGACAATTACGAAGGTAAGTTAATTTACTATGCTTTGTATTAGTCTAGCCTATGAGCTATCTTGCTAACCGGTAACGTTAAACATTGAATGAGCCTGACGAATATTATCTTGTTTTAAGTGTTTTGATCATAACATGACATTATTCTTAACTCAGTGTCAAACAAAGAGCCAGAGACAGGGAGAGTGAGTGTCCGCGCTACCTGCCATAGGTCACTGAGGAAGAATGAGAAACCTCACGACCTCAGAGTAGGATCAAAGATAGTTCAGTTGTTCCAGCCAGTTCTGCTCCAACCATGTCCTGGGGATTTTGTGTCGCTAGGATAGGTTCTGTATCAGTAACATCGGCAGAAAGTAGCACTCAAATATCTAACCTAGCCCCCATGAAAACTCCAGGAACTGGTTGTGACGGCTGTTATGTATTATAAGTTAAGTTTAAGTTAAGTTTGTATGTTAAGTTGTAAGTTAAGTTGTAAGTTAGTTGAAGTTTAAGTTATCTGTATGTTCAGTATTCATGTAACGTTTTTGACTTGTAATAGCCTACTAACATCTCACATATGTAATACTAACATATTTTAATGTTTAAAAAAACAGAACTAAAAACGACTATTTTTGGTTATTTGTTAACTAATATGACTAATATGATATGGTTAAGCCTACCATGACTAACAATCTGAAATGTTGATTTTTTTTTCCATTTCCTGTGCCTGTACTATATTTAAGATGGTAATGGTTATCTGTAATATGATTAGTTTGTAAAATTGTCTCTCTTTTTTTTTTTAAAGATTACACTTGAGCACTCATTCCCGGTGCAACTGTGTGAGGCTGTGTGTTCATGTGTGGCTGGTAAGGCACTGTGCAATCACAATGTTGCACTGCTCTATCAGACAGCACACTACTCTCAGCTTCAGATCAGTGCTGTACCCCCTGTCCTTAGTTGCACTGAAACAGAGCAACGCTGGCACAAGCCAAGGTCTATGGTAAGTCTGAGACCACACTGTTTCATAGTGTAGTCAGTCAGCTGAATTGGTACACGTGCAAAGCTTGCTTTCATTAAAGACCATTACTATCAACAGGGTGTGAAGCCAGGCCGGGTCAGAGACATGGTCGTGTTGTCAGCCAAACCCAAGCAAAAGACGGTTGGAAATGGTGTAAGGTAATAATGTTTTATCTTATTTCAATAATTTAGATAAAACATGATTAAAATATGAAAATAAAATAACATTTGAAACACATATCATGTTCCATTTCAATTTGCCTATATGGTGGGAAGAGGGAGTGTTGATGCTGTTAGCACTTTTAGCTCTTTATTGGTTTGTGTGTGCATATGTTGTATGTATATGTTGTGTATCCAAGACAAATTTCCTGAAAAAGGACAATAAAGTATACTAACTAACTAACTAACTATGTACACAGGAGCACACTTTACAAAGCACTGAGGGGAGAACTGCCAGATGTGGACATGCTCAAAGTGGCTGAGGTGTATAGTGATTTCCCTGCGACCTTGGCGCCACTCATCACCACCATGGCCATTAGTTCTGATGTTCCATTAGTCCAGTCAGCACTAGGGGAAGTGCAGGAGGGAAGTGCCATCGCCTCTCAGCACCCAGTAGCACCCACCAGGACCATCCAGTTGCACTCAGATGCACCTCCACCTCCACTTCTGCCGTTGGCTGATTACAGGTTGGAGCCTACAACCTGTCAGTTTGTTTGCAGTGAACAACAACAGCTTCATCTGGTGTCCCTGCAGACAAGTATTGAAATGGCCAGACTGGTGGAGGCTTCCACACGGGACCAGAGCTTGTCTGCAGAGTGGCATCAGGTTCGTCAACCACGGCTAACGTCCTCACACTTTAGAGAACTGTGCCATGTTCGAGGTGAGAGTACAGCACAGCAGCTCGCTCAGAGGATTTTGAAGGGCACTGTTCAAACTGCTGCCATGAAGAGGGGCCTGGTACTTGAACCTGTTGCCATTGAGGAGTACTGCAGGGTCAAGAACACAAACTATTGGCCCTGTGGGTTTATCATCCACCCCGATGCCCCCTGGTTAGGGTCTTCTCCTGACGGGGTTGTATTTGACCCAACCGAAAACCCTCCCTATGGTTTGGTTGAGATTAAATGCCCAAATTGCAAGAGCTATGTTGATTGCAAGTACTTGAAGTTGCATGACAACACAATGCAATTAAAACGGCAGCACAGCTACTACTGGCAGGTCCAAGGCCAGCTTCTAATAAGTGGAATGGAGTGGTGTGATTTTGTGGTGTTTGCAGAGGATGACATGGTCATCCAAAGAATCTACAAAGATGCAGAGGTTGCACAAACCATTAGGGAGAAGGGGGATCACTTCTTTTTTTATTTTTACATGGCTGTGTGTTTGAAATAGATACTGTTACTATTTACTGTTACTCTTAGAATAATTTACAGTAAATCAGTTCTAGTTTTGTATGTAAATCTATTAAATTTAATCAGTTCAGGTTTTATAAATTTGTAAAAATAAATCAGTTTTGTATAGATTTGTAAAAATGAACAATAACATCTCTGCATTTGTGAATGTTTGTAAACAAACAACCTATCAGTTTAACCCTTGTTTCTGTTGTCACTTGTGATGTTTGGGATCTCCAGATACCCCAGACAATAACATTTAATTTTGTAACAGGATAATAAAAAATTTTTTTTACAAATGTAATTTTACTCTGTTTGTTAATGTTTTTACTCAACATTTGTGTAGTTTTTGGAGGATTTATGATATCTTTAAAATTTCTATGAATAAATTAAAATATATTTATTTAAATAGGCTTTTTACAAAAAAACAGTACTTTATGTAAAATTCACTTTATAAAAGATCCAGATTTCTAACTTTCTTTCATGGGGATAACATGGATAATTTTAAATGGTTTAATGTAAAATTTATGCCCATTTTTTTGGAAAATGCAGTTTAAAAACAAAACAATTTAACCACTAGATGGCTATTGTCACATTCACCGTCTGTATTCTCAGCACTATACTTCCCAGTATCCTCCGTCATCATCACCATCACCTGTTCATCATCATCATCGTTGTTATAACCGCCTTCACCTGTGTTTCACTCATCATCATCACCGTCACCTGTTGTCTTTGTCATTATCTCTGTGTATTTAAGCTCCCCCTGTTTCTCTGTTCACTGGCCGGTTATTGTTTGTGTTCATACACATTGTTTCGGTTGTTGGATTGTTTGCCTGTTGGAATATTAAACCTTGGTTATTTTTGTACTTCGAGTTTGCCTTCTTCATCTACCCCGAGACGTTACAGCTATAGGGCTCCATTATGCTATTTGACTGCCTGAAAGATATCTTTTCACAAGTTGGATTCAGTTTGAGTCGTATCTAAATATTTATGAAATCACAATTATAACAAAAATAAATAAATTGTTAAAGTTTAGCATTTTTTGTACTAAAAAAAAAAAAAACAGTCTCTCAATAATGTTACATTATGATTAGAATCAAACCTGAACAAAATGTTACAATGAGAAATGTTGGAGTCTTAAGATGTTATAATTTATTCCAATCATCTATTACTAACTGTAACAGAACATAAATGAACAATTATATTACATATATTACATATTGGGTAAAAATACATGACCATCAAAATGGAATGAACTGAACAGCAATAACAAATGAGCAAGTGTGTGTGAGTGAGAGAGAGAGAGTGTGAGTGCATATAAAAAGATATGTATAGATTTTTAAAAATGAACAATTAATAACATCTCTACATTTGTGGATGTTTGTAAACATACAACATATACAGTATCAGTTCAAGTTTTGTATAGATTCGTAAAAATGAACAATAAAACTTGAACAAAGAAATTGGAACTGATTGTAAACTGATTCATAAAAATTCTAGACCATTCATTTCTGTGTTGCCCATGCCTTAACCAGTGGTCCATTCTGGTAATTCACCAAGAGACAAGCGACGGTGAACAACTGGTCAATGCTCCCACAAACTGACAGAGGTATTTCTTTATCAAACAGTTTGTTCTCTTTTACTCGCCTGATGCACCTCTCAACATGCACTCTCACACGGGCAATAGACTGTGTCTGCTGGACATCCTCTTTGGCCATCTGTTTGTTTCTTGCAAGGAAAGCAGGTCGGTAAACCTTTCCAGGAAAGAGATTGTCCACAAGAAAGCCTTTGTCAACCATAATGGCCATTTCTGGTGTGAGGAGTTTTGCTATTCCTGACTGCTTAAAAATTTCCCGGTCACTCATGGAACCTGCATACAAAGATGACACAAAGGTGATGGGACCATGAGGTGCAATGCCAATCATGGCCTTGAAAGTGGTGTGTGACTTGTATTGAGAGTAGACTTCGCTGTGCAAAAGAAGAGAAGAGGGAGTTTGGCAAAAGATTTCTGTGCAGTCAAGCACCACTTGTGTGTCTGGGAACAAAGCAAACTCAGGTGGTAGATGAGCCTTTACTTCCTCTGGTGGTATCCACAGGCGGATGGAACCCAGTAGATAATAGAGGAAGTGTGTCCACGATGTAATTATTCTGCTTGCTGTGGTGGTATGGATGTCGAAGCGTTTGGCTAGGTCCCTCAAAGGCAAGCCCACAGAAAGGTGCATCAAGAAAAGCAGTAACTCATCTATCGGTGCTAGTTTCTGTTAAAAAACAAAAAACACATAACACACTAGAAATAACTTGTACTGTAGTATTACTGTATGTTGCCCTAACAAATCAGCTGAAAACACCCTTGATTAATACTGGAGCCTTTGACAGTCAAGATATGTCAAGTAAACTGTAACAAATATTAAAGGTACTATAAGCGATCTCGGTTGGCGTAACCTCTTGTTGATGTTTGAAATATTATCAAACAAAATGGAGGCTAGCTAGACCCTCCCTCCTCCTCATCTGCGCACTAACCCCCCGAACCACACCCCCACATCATTCTTGTCGGTTATTGGCTGGAACAGTTTGTTATGTTTCATGCTGAGGGTCGCTCTGTTTGTTGCTCAGTTTGTTTTTGCTGCAGTTTGTGGAGCCTGGGCTGTCTGCAGAGACTGTGTTTTTTTACAGTGTGTTCAGGGGACAGGCAGCTAGCGGATAGTGAGGAAATGTTTGCGGTATGTGAAAAAAATGTTTTGGCCTAAAAAACGTGTGAGATCGCTTATAGCACCTTTAAGACTATCAACATAACTTACTGATGGTCTCAGAAGGCTAGGTTCTTTGGAGGCATCATGGACACTGGTGATCCGTACCATTTTAGTTGTTGCAGCAGGCTCCACCAATTGCCAAAAGGCCTGGAAATGCTTGTATGATGTAAATCTGCAATGAAATTATAATCACTTTAGAACTTTATGTTTATAATAATACAACAGGATGACTGACATGTTATTGACTTCTGGCTTTTGTTGACAGAACTATGCTACGTGTATGGAGCTGTATGTGAGGCTTGGGCTAGCGTTGCTTTAAACAAGGGGGACTAGGAGCAATTTGCGCCCCTGGAGAAAGCCTTCACAACCCAGCAAGGGTGGGTAGTAACGGAACTACACTGAAAAAAATGATTAATTGAATTTACAAAAAAAATGTATGGTAAATGGTTGCCCACAATTGATTTAAGCTACATTTAAACAAATGCATTAAGTTGAACTAAAATTAAATAAGTTCAACTTAATACATTTGTTTAAATGTAGCTAAAATCAATTGTGTGCAACCACTTACCATACATTTTTTTTGTAAATTCAATTAATCATTTTTTCAGTCTACTTGTAACGCACATGAGTAAAAAAGTAGTTTTTCAAGGAACCTGTACTCTCATATTCCTGCTGTTTTAAACCGTAACTATTTTACACTTTCCAGCACATCATAAAAATATTTGTAAAAATGGAACAACATATTTTTCAAATTTTACTTAAGTAAGTTTCTCAAAAAGGAAATTTTACTTTTACTCGAGTACATTTTTAAGGGAGTAATTGTACTTTAACTTGAGTATAGATTTTCAGTACTGTAACCCCCACTGCAACCCAGACACACATAGAGTTAGGCTACTACATACAATTGCATAATTGCATGGACCAACCTTGTGTAAAAACGAATATCCTCATCGGATCCTTGGAGGTGTTGGAGTCCAAACCGAGACAGTAGTTGCAGTGATTGGACTTGTTGTTGTAGCTCCTCTACCTTCCTCCTCAGGGCTTCATTTTCATCTGCCAGCTGATGAGTGACAAGTGCAGTAGTGGGGGTGACACAGTAGGCGTGATCACGATGTACTACTTCCTTTTCTGTGACCACCTCGTTGTCAGACTCCATCGGTAGGTCAGGGGAAGGAGGCCTTGGCCGACGTTGCCAGACATTAAGCCGAGGTGCCGGTACGCTGAACTCATTCCAGGCAAACAAACAAGGGACACTGCCTTTCTTCAGTCGTTTCTCCCCCCCCAGTCGTCGTTACAAAATCCTCAAAAAGGAAATGACAACTGCAGACACGAGTGCATTCAGTTGGAGTGAAGCTATCCCTGCGGATCTTGACTAGCCACTTTGATCTCACCTCAAGATCCACAGGGAAGCGATGAAAACTAATCGTTCCATTGTATTTCGACGAATTTCCACACATCGGCACACAACAGTGTAAAGACGATCGTCTGGATTGACGCTGAAATTTAATTCGTTTTTCTTTTACTCTTAAGAAACTCATAATTGCTGTCTAACTAAACTATCGCACTCTCTCTCGCTCTGACAGGGGATAACATCGACGTAACCGGAAGTCGTGCGGCCTACCGTGACAACCCGGAAATATCGAACGTTCTATTTATGCAACAAGCCTATTGAACCTGAAAGGATTTATAACCTTGTTGCGGAGCTTCCTGTTCTTGGCTCTATTGACTGTTACAACTCTGCACTTTCCTCAATTCTTAATGTTGTTGCACCAGTGAAAGAACGAGTTCTATCCTTTTCCAAGTCGTCTCCCAGGTACACAAATGATCTGCGCGCACTTAAAGTTGAAGAAAGGAAGATTGAGCGGTTGTATAAAAAATCAGGCCTCACCGTTCACAAATTAATGTTTGAACAACACCAGCTGCAGTATCATCTTGCTTTGAAGACTAGCAGAGAGGCATATTACTCTTATGTTATTAATAAAGGTGCTGCTAATCCTAGGACGTTATTTAAGACAATTGATAGCCTTCTCAAATCTCAAAAGAAAACTGTCTGTCCTTCTGATGAGATGTGTAATAATTTTAACAAATATTTTACAGAGAAAGTTCAGAGTATTTATAGCTCCATCACCTTTGACTCTCATTTGCTGACTAGTGAGTCTTACTCAAAAAACTCACCTTCTACTGCCCTTTCGATCTTTACTACTGTCAATGTAGATGTAGCAGGGTGACTGAATCCATTAATGAGGATTTCATTCACCTGTGCTTAATTTAAGCCCCCGCCCCTTTCTTGTTTGATATAAGGGATGTGTGTTTGCCACATGGCATGCGTCTTGGTATCGGCCTTGTGACGTCATCCGTGTTTGCCGCAGGCTTGGACTGTAAGCTGGCTTCCTTGTGTGCTGGCTGCCCACGCCTCACTGCATGTCATTGATAGCATGTGTTCCTGTCTGAGCTGCTGTACTGCAATATGGTGTGCGACTGCGAAGCGGTTTGTGCGCCGGGATCATTCTGCGGCCCCCCTGCGTAACTGACGGTCTCTTGGGCTATTCATGAGAATCGAGTATCAATGCTGAACTGTGATCGCTTATAATTGCGACTGCGTTGCTGTTTTGCCTCGACGTTCATCACAATAGCAACTATTAACTGCTGTGACTTTGTCGCACGTTGCTATTGAGTACTGTGTATTCCTCTGACTGTGCGAGCTGGTTGGTTGTCTCCTCTGGCCACCGTCTATTGAATTCCATTGGTTTGAAGCATCTTGTATGTATGTTTAACTGTGGGTAATGTATGTTTGATTTATTTGGTTTATTTCAATGTCAACTTGTTTTTATGTGGTACTGAGTCCTAATTATGTCAAGTGGTTTAGACCTTTGAATTATTTGACTTGTTTTATTCTTTTGGATTGTATTCATGTTTTGTGTTTCTCATTTTTTGTCTTTTGTTGCAGGAGCTGGGGGTTTCTGGAGGGTGAAGGCGAAGCTGCCATTTGTGTGGTGTTCACACCTAGTGCTGTGTGTCTTCTGGCATTTAACCCTTCACGTGTGTGTGGGTATTTGTAGTGGATTATTTGGGGCGGGTTTGTTTTCCAATTTGGCAGCCGGCCCGGACCTCCAGATACTTCTGCTCTTGTTTGAGTTTTTTTCTAAATTGCGTTTATTTAAAGTGTATGTATGAGTAGATGCAAATTGATGGTATTCATTTATATTAATGCCAAATGTGAGTTTTTAACGTTGAAATATCTAGCTATTTATCATTCAACATTGACGAGCAAAATAAACTTTTCTATTTTTCTATATGTCTCATGTCCTCTCACCCACCCACTCAAAACGAACCTGTGTGCCCTTAGGGCTATTTCCCTGGTTTTCCAGGGTGGCGTAGTCAATCATATATTGCCATTTCTGTTAAGAGTGTGGTAATCCTTTCTCAATTATCTTACCCTCGCAACGCCATAGCGCAACATAGACAATATTTTTAAATTGATCATGACTATGAGTTCATCTACGTGCTTTCTTGACCCCTTGCCTACTGAGGTTCTAAAAAAGTGTTTATCACATGTCTGCCCTTCCATCACTGTAATTATTAACAACTCCCTAGCCACTGGCCAGGTTCCTTCGGCCCTTAAGATGGCCGCTATCACACCTGTTCTAAAAAAAACTGGCTGTGCTGTTCAAAATTTAGCTAACTACAGGCCTATTGCTAACTGCAAGGAAATAAATGCTTGTCATCTGGCTGAATCTTGGGTATGTTGTAGTACAGATGAACACAAGCAGCAGTAAGAGTTTCAAAACCACGATAGTTTTGAGTTTGGCTCAGTGCTGCAAAAGGAAGGAGCCAACTGGCTGCTCCAGCTGCTTGTTCTGAAACCGCAGGGCTCGTCCGGGATTTGAACCTGGGACCTCTCGCACCCAAAGCGAGAATCATACCCCTAGACCAGGGGTCGGCAACCCAAAATGTTGAAAGAGCCATATTGGACCAAAAAAAACAAAACAAATCTGTCTGGAGCCGCAAAAAAAATAAAAGCCTTATATAAGCCTTATAATGAAGGCAACACATGCTGTAAGTGTCTATATTAGCTTTATTAGCCCCCTAGTATCAAAATGATTAGTAGGCTACAATGAGCATTCATGATTAAATGTTCGTTGACAGAAATGTTGAAATTAAATATTTATTATACACATTTTTACAACGTTGAAAAACTTCACACGTAAGTTTAAAATATTCTGGCTGACCCCCCAGCGTGAGTTTTTCAAGGCGACCGTTATTTAGAATGTGTCACTTTATGGTTTCCATGGTGACGCGTCATTGCGTGTCACGTGACACACCGCAGCAACAACAGAGCTGAATGAATGATGATCTGCTTTTATGTCATTTTTCCTTTTTTATTCAAAATATTCACACATTTTTTAGATATGGCATGAAATATCTGATATTCCGATTGTCAAATATATGCAAGTGGAAGTGTTTTGTTGTTTAAACACCTTTATAACGATCGCGTTAGTTGAGCTGTATGCGCGATGGGCGCCGCCATCTTAGTTTGTGCCGCAGACGCAGTTCAGAGAATCGGATCTGTTGGATTTATGGTGCGTTCAAGTCATCTCGTATAGATCGTATTTACGAGTTGAACGTACTTGAACGCCACCACAATGTCGTAAATACCAGTGGGGAGTTCGGGATTTTCTTTAAGCCCCGATCTGTACGAGTTGGGGGCGTGTCAGTGATTAACATGGCGGAATACACAATATGTAAAAGTATTTAGCTGTGATATTGTCAGGCTTTTCTATTTACAGAGCAGTTAGCTAATCGCCAACACAGAATATGATAGTATTATAATATAACAATGCAACATGTAACGATGAGTTGCAGTGGCTTCATAAATTATTTAAAAACATAAAAATACAAAGTACACCTGATGCACATTTCTTTGTTCTTCATTTTCTAGAACAAGAGTTTAATAACCTTACTGTATTTTTGTGTAATTAATTAAGAGAAAGTACTCCGCCATCTTGCTCCGATGAAAGTGACTTGAACGCACATGTCGTTATAAGCGCGACTTCCCACCTCGTACGTACGAACCTCCCAGGAGGACTTGAACGCACCATTACAACACGTGAATTTATCCACTTCTCCCGAAATACATAAAAGTAAGTGGCTGGTGAACTGGGAGAAGAATAGAGTAAACTTTAAAGTTACTTACCTAATGTGTATCTGATATGAATAAAACGTGTCTAATTATAATGGAAAGGATTATTATTGCCTCTTCCTTTAACAGTGTGTATTTTACAAACTCTAACTCAAACTCTGTGTTGTTTTTTTAGTACTTATATGTCTGAAACCTAAAATAAACATTATGTGGTTGAAAACACTGAAAAGTTGTGATATATGACAGACAGCTCTGAGTGCGCCTTTCTCTGGCTCAGCGCCAGCCAACGCGCGAGAGCATATTTGAATTTAGCAGTTGATCACGTCATGCACTGACCGTTCTAATCACACCGGTGCGATCGTACGTGCGAAAGGGTTTTAAAAGGAACCCCGATTATTAAGACACATAGGCCTAAATATGCTACAATTGCTCTCTCCTACAAAATACATAGTTATAAATACATAAAATATTTTCGTTATTTAAAAAATCCTCAAAGTGTTTTACAGAATTTGAGCTACGGAGGCAGCCATTATTTTTGCGCGCGCAGTGCATTCTGGGTCGATGACGTGTATTGGTTGCGTTCAGTTCAGAGAGAGGTGAGCTAATGGCGCTGTAAACTGTAGCTACATCGTAAACGTTAATATAATATAATGCAGCTGGTTACAAGCGAAGGCTAAAACCAAATGCCGTGCCTTCAATTTTCCCCCACAAGGAGCATAAACGTCCGCGTGTAGCGAGTGAAAGCCGCGCTAACAAGCGTCAAAGGCAAGAGACTCTGGACACTCTCCTGCTAAGATGTAAACAACCCGCTCCTTTCGTCGCGGAAGAGGAATCATCGGACACTACGCCGATCATGGAGGTAACAGACAATCCACCAGATGCTGTTAATAAATTCGTAACTGTAGGCCTACAGTGTTCTCCAAGTATGACCGATGCAGCAACGCAGACGGATGTTTACAAGTCGGATGCAGCGGTAACGTTACAGTGGTCAGCTGATGTGGACTACTCGGTAAAAAAGGACCATACTTACACAGGTAAACATGAAATTGAGTTGGGCAAACCTGTACAGGAGGATGACGTTGATAACTCACAGGATCTGTTCCTCTCAGATGATGAACTTAGTGAACAGAGTCAACCACAGTACAGTCACTGTGATCCGGAATACATTGCAAGTTCATCTGAGTTTTCTCAAAGCACCCAAGGATCACAAGCTTCAACTAACACACATAAAGAAAATAGGCTTTTTCTAGTTTTTGAGGAACAGTTAAACCAATTGCTTCAGCGTTGTTTAAAGTGTGGCTCCCTGATTGTCCAGGAAGAAGTGAAAGAGCTAAAAAATGAAGGATCACAGTTGACACTAGAGCTCACATGTGCTAACAGCTGTAGTTACAGATGGCAGTCTCAGCCTACTCTGAGCGGGACTAAAGGGACAGGAAACCTGCTTTTAACAGCATCAGTTTTCTTCAGTGGCATCCATTTTGCTAAATTTGAGCGTTTCTGTAGTAACATGAACCTCAAAACAATAAGTGAAGACACGTACACATCACTGAGGAAGAAGTTTGTGTTTCCTGTCATTGAAAAAATGTGGATTAAAGACCAGAGTATAGTGTTAACTAACATGAAATCGCAAGAAGTTGTTGAACTCTGTGGAGATGGCCGGTGTGACTCTCCGGGGCACTCAGCAAAATACTGTACATACACTTTTTTAGATGCACAGAGTGAAAAGGTTGTGGACTTCAAGGTAATAAGCTGCACCCAAGTTTCGAGCTCTAATACCATGGAAATCAAAGGTTTTAAAGATGCTCTCAAAACCATAGAAGAAAATGGAGTGAAGGTCTCAACCATCTCTACTGACAGACATCCACAAATCGTCAAAGAAATGAGGGTCAGTAATCCAGAAAAACACCATGAATTTGACCCTTGGCATGTGGCAAAAGGAGTGTCCAAAAAATTGGCAACTGAAGCTAAGAGAAGGGAATGTGAAGGCCTGGGACAGTGGATTCCATCCATTATAAATCATTTCTGGTGGAGTGCACAAACCTGTGAGGGTAATGCCGAAGTGTTGAAAGAGAAGTGGATATCTGTAATACACCATGTTACCAACCGACACGACTGGCCAGGGAACAGGCACTATCACCAATGTGCTCATGAGCCCCTTGATGAGACGAACCAGAGAAGAAAGCTTTGGTTAAAGCCAGGATCTGAAGCCCACAACGCACTTGTGAAGGTTGTGAAACACAAGCGGCTTTTGAAAGACCTGGATCATCTGACAAAGTGCATCCACACAACAAAACTAGAGGTATGATCAAATACAGACATATTTAATAAATTTGCCATTCATTATGATGTGACTCACATATTTTAATAGTTTAATTTCAAATTCAAATTTGTTTCAGGTGTATCACTCCATGTACCTGAAATACCTCCCAAAGAGAACACATTTTGGATATGATGTGATGATCCATGCCTCCATGCTTGCTGCTCTGGATCATAACAACAATGTGAACAGGGAACAGGTGTGTGAACTGTAATAAATCCTATCATTTGCAAGCACTATGGCTGCGTTTACACTTGGCATTAACATGCGATCACCGTGATCCGATCATTAGCCAATCAGGACACGGTGCGTTTACATTTGATCATATAAAGTAGCCTCTGTATCTGGATAACGATCGGATTTCTGTTTCCTGACTAATATTTAAAGGGATACTCCACCGTTTTTTCATATTAAACTGTTATTCCCTTAACTAAGACGAGTCGATACATACCTCTCTCATCTCAGTGTGTGCACTTAATCGCTCTAGCGCGCGCCGAAACTTTGATAGCACTTAGCTTACCCCAGTATATTCAGTGGTATCTAACAGCAATGAATTTAGAAGTGACCAAACACATCAACGTTTTTCCTATTTAAAAACAGTTACACGAGTAGTTATACGATCAAGTATGGTGACACAAAATAAAACGCGACACTTTTCTAAGCGGGTTAAAAAGGATAACTATAATGTATGGTGGAATAGCACTTTTGCGAGTACTTCAACTCGGCGCAGTAAAAAGTCACGCCTGATCCTCTTCCTCTCACTTCAGGATCAGGCATGACTTTTTACTGCGCAGAGTCGAAGTACTCCCAAAAGTGCTATTCCACCATACATTATAGTTATCCTTTTGTTTTTAAATAGGAAATACGTTGATGTGTTTGGTCACTTCTAAATTCATTGCTGTTAGATTCCATTGAATATACTGGGCTAAGCTAAGTGCTATCAAAGTGTCGGCGTGCACCTGAGCGATTAAGGGAATAACATAGTTTAATATGAAAAAACGGTGGAGTATCCCTTTAAATATTAGTCAGGAAACAGAAATCCGATCGTTATCCAGATACAGAGGCTACTTTATATGATCAAATGTAAACGCACTGTGTCCTGATTGGCTAATGATCGGATCACGGTGATCGCATGTTAATGCCAAGTGTAAACGCAGCCATAGTGACACTGGATATTGCACATCAAACTGTTCCTATCACCTTGTATCTATTTTCCATTTTTCTGTTTTTGAACAGGCTGTTTTTCAAGATGGGGAGAGTGTTGGAGAACCCAAGTTCAAAATCGCATGGAGCAAAGTCCACAAGGCATTCAGAGCAAGACCAGTGCGTGTTGAAAAGGACTATAGCTACATGACAGCTATGATTGCAGATGTTCTCTCCTCTGTGTTAGATTCAAAACAAGTCATGGGCATGAGAGTTAATCCAACACACGTCATGGCTCCACAAGACAGACTATCCAGATCACAGATCATTTTTCAAACACAGCAGTTTTCACGTTTCAAGTAGCTGCATCATTACGAACACATGACGTACACACCAGCATAGTTCAAATGTACAATATCTTTAATTTTGTATTCTAGTCAAGCACATGTAGTACTTCAAACAAACATTTAATATTGGAGTACATGCAACATTTATATTTAAACCATAAACATTTGGTATGATACCCTATTTTGTTGCAAGCAAGCATAGCCAAATGTCAACTATCCAGCTAAATGTTATTAAAATCTCTCCATGCCTCATCTACTTCTGCACGATCATTGTCTTCATATTCAAACCCTGTATAGATTCCACTTGGTTCAGAGTAGACGTTTCTTATTTTGTTAACAGCACATGATGGAATGACTCTGCGGACTCTTCTCCCTAGCCAGCCATGCATCCACCATGTAAACTGACGATATGAAGCATATCTGTAAGACCTAAAAGGCAGAATTTTGAAAACAATTATACTATTACGTTATGAAATAATGATTTAAGCTGCTTGTCTTAACCAATAAAACAACTGAAGCCTTCACTGAAAGCGCATACTCCAGTTAACTTTTTTTCCACTATTTGTAGGCTACAGTGTAGGTAGGCTACTATGTAGGCATACTCAGATAACCGTGTTCACGTTTGACTTGCCTATTAGTGACCTGGTTACGATTTGGTAGACCAGCACTATGCCGGTCATGGAGGCTGACGAGGGCCGCCCATAAAACATCTTTATTGAGGCAAACTGCATTAAAGTTTTCATGTGCTGTGATACACGGAGTATCTGTAAATACAATCAAAGCATGTTGTTATAGCATTTTACTTTGTTTTCATCAGAATCACAATCAGCTTTATTGGCCAGGTTTGTGCAAACAAACAAGGAATTTGACTCTGGTAATATTTGCTCTAAAAGTGCAACACTCACTTAACATATAAAGAATAAAAACATAAAGGTCAGTATGAAATATAATAATGAAAAAAATGAAGTATGCACTATAACAATAATATAAAATTTAGAAATGTACCAAAAAAAAAAAAAAAGATACGGTAACACTTATAGTGTCCTTGTTACATATGTTACATGTAGCCTACTTACCATAGTAATAACAGTAAATTATGCATAATTACATGCAACTAACCCTCAACCAAATCCTAATCCTATAACCCTATAGTAAGTACATGTAGTTACTTAATATTACTCAGTACTTAAATGTTTAATTACACTGTAACAATGACACCTTAAAATAAAGTGTAACCAAATATACAATAACAATTGGAGAGGGAAGGAATAGTGCATATCAGTATAGTCTTGAGATTTAAATGAGAAGTTCACTTTTAAAATGAAAATTCTGTCATCATATACTCACCCTCATGTTGTTTTAAACCTGTATGAATTTCTTTCTTCTGCTGAACAGAAAAGAAGATATTTAGAAGATTATCAGTAACCAGACAGTTTTTGGGTCCAATTGACTTCCATAATAGGAAAAAAATATACTATGGAAGTCAATGGTACCAGAAACTGTCTGGTTACTGATAATCTTCTAAATATCTTCTTTTCTGTTCAGCAGAAGAAAGAAATTCATACAGGTTTGAAACAACATGAGGGTGAGTATATGATGACAGAATTTTCATTTTAAAAGTGAACTATTCCTTTAAGTTTTTAAATATGTAGTGCAAGGCAATTCAGTGCAATTGTAATTTTTAATAACAATATCGTAATTGTAAGATTTTAAATGTACATGACGTAGATGAGCAAAACAGTGTTGACTTTGTTCAGTGGGGAGAGGGTATTTTTGCGCGTTCAACATAGTGACTGCTTGGGGAAAATAAAGCAAACGCGGGCGGTAAGACTTATTAAATTATTTATACTGATAGTACGATTGTCTGATCTAGCCTGGGCTTCTATACTCTTTGCCTATACTTAGCCTACCCTGGACAGCTGCTGACAAAAAGTGAAGCTCTTTACAGCAAACGCTCTCGTTCTCGCTTGGCATTGGCAAGCAGTTGCCGCACAGACACCATCTGTTTTGCCCCACTCTCGCTTCCTCAACTCTCTGATAATCTTCAGGCCTATCGTCTTCCGCGCTATTCTCCTGATTTAAGCCTACGGTGAGCTCGGGTTCAAACTGAAAAGGCTGAACGGCAGACGTGTTCATCTCGCTAGTCGCTACTGTCAAAACTTAGCTAGCTAGCCGGTACTGCTGCAATCCATTGACAGTAAGCAACCTTTACACGTCACTACCCAGAATGCATTGAGACGTAAATAACTATGGCGGCCTACGAGTGAACGGATTTTCGTCTTTTTTTAATAAAAATAAAACCATTTGAAGTGTTTTTGTACCACCTTTTTATAGCTGACGCCAACGTTAAACTTATAAGGCCAACATGCCGCACAAGTCGGGGTTCCTTTTAAGAATGTTTGTCATGTTTTTCCTCCTACAGAAATTATATTAAAACAAAAAATATTTTTTCCATTTTCATATTTTTGAAAAGCTCCAGGGAGCCACTAGGGCGGCGCTTAAAGGGATACTCCACTTTTTTCGGAAATATACTCATTTTACAACTCCCCCAGAGTTAAACAGTTGAGTTTTACCGTTTTAGAATCCATTCAGCCGAACTCCGGTTCTGACGGTACCACTTTTAGCATAGCTTAGCATAGTTCATTGAATCTGACGAGTCCAATAGCATTTCTTTCAAAATGACCAAAGAGTTTCAATATTTTTCCTATTTAAAACTTGACTCCTCTGTAGTTAAACCGTGTACTAAGATCGACGGAAAATGAAAAGTTGCGATTTTCTAAGCCTATATGGCTAGGAACTACTCTCATTCCGGCGTAATAATCAAGGAACTGTGCGGCCGTACCATGGGTGCAACAGGCGTAATGATATGACGCAGCGCCTGAAAATAGTTCTAATAGGTTAGACAAACTTAGTCCCGGTCACGTTGGAAGAAGTTACCGAGCTGGGGACTATTTTCAGGCGCTGCGTCATATCATTACGCCTGCTGGACCCACGGTACGGCCGCACAGTTCCTTGATTATTACGCCGGAATGAGAGTAGTTCCTAGCCATATAGGCTTAGAAAATCGCAACTTTTCATTTTCCGTCGATCTTAGTACACGGTTTAACTACAGAGGAGTCAAATTTTAAATAGGAAAAATATTGAAACTCTTTGGTCATTTTGAAAGAAATGCTATTGGACTCGTCAGAATCAATGATCTATGCTAAGCTATGCTAAAAGTGGTACCGCCAGACCCGGAGATCGGCTGAATGGATTCTAAAACGGTAAAACTCAACTGTTTAACTCTGGGGGAGTTGTAAAATGAGCATGTTTCCGAAAAAAGTGGAGTATCCCTTTAAGAGCCGCATGCGGCTCTAGAGCCGCGGGTTGCCGACCCCCGCCCTAGACCAACGAGCCTCTACGACAGGAAATCTTTCGGGAGGGCGCCAGAAATTCAGTGAAGCCCATCTCAAAGACGGAACACGACCTGGCGTCGAGATACGAAAGTGTTGTTGTTTGAGCGTTAGAAAGCACTTGAAGGCATATTACAGATTAAAGGCAAAGCTTGCTAGACAAGGCCCAGTGGCCTAATGGATAAGGCATCAGCCTCCGGAGCTGGAGATTGTGGGTTCAAGTCCCACCTGGGTCGTCAAATTCAAGCATGGTTTGTTCAAAGCAACAATGACCGCAAGATCTGAATTAGCATACAGCCGGCAAACTCCTGATAGCTGTGGTGGGTTTTTGTGTGCATCATTCTGGCCTGCCCGTGCATGTGCCCTTTCAGGCTGAAATTACACAAAGCACTGTGCGCAAGAGGCCCAGTGGCCTAAGGGGAAAAGGCTACTTCTTGCTTTTGCACTGGACCTACAACGAAGGCTTTGCGTACGAAAGCAGAGAGGCAGACTCCACGCACACAAAACAGGTGGGAAAGAGTCATGAACTATAAATGAATCTAGTCATCCAAAAACATCATTGATACGTTTGTTTTGTCCATATAACCAAAATGGCCGTGTAATTGGAGAAAAACACATGGCACAGAAATGGCGGGCTCTAAATGTAAACAGCCCCATAAAGGCTATGCCGTAGGCTTGACTTTGCACTACAAGGCATCGGCCTCCCACCTAGGGCATGCTTGTTGAGCTAGCTCTAAGCCGATGTCGCAAAAAGTCAATGATAATTTGTTCAAAGAAACTCCACAGAACAACAAGTATAGCTGTGCTTAGCGTGTCTGCAAAAGAGCCACGGTGATTCAGTTAAGAGCGATATAAAATGGTTTGAATCCAACTACAGCATCTACAGGCCTGAAAAAAGTCCAATTAGGCCGAAGCATCAGCCTCTGATGCTGCAGAACGTGACGTCAAGTACTGTGTGGGTTGCAGTAAATGGCCACATACGAAGTGGTTGATAAAGAAAAGCAGCAATTGCAAACAGAGTCAGAGAACCCTTGAACTCATACCAAAGGTGAGAGGGCTCGTCGGGGAGTTGAACCCGGGACCTCTCGCACCCGAAGCGAGAATCATACCCCTAGACCAACGAGCCTGACTGATGTAGGATCGGGCTACTTGCGTACACTTGTACAGTCACCGAACGCTGGCCTCTAACCGAATGAGCAGGCACTAGTTTTAACAGAAAGCGTTTGTCGTTAGGGAGCCGTACTCCCTGGCAGGCAGCGATTCTGAGTATGTTCTGTGAAGGAAATAAACGCTTGTCATCTGGCTGAATCGTAGTACAGATGAACACAAGCAGCAGTAAGGATTTCAAAACCACGACAGTTTGGCTCAGTGCTGCAAAGGAAGGAGCCGACTGGCTGCTCGTTCTGAAACCGCTGGGCTCGTCCGGGAGTTGAACCCGGGACCTCTCGCACCCAAAGCGAGAATCATACCCCTAGACCAACGAGCCTGACTGACGAAAGATTTGGCTACTTGCGTACACTTGTAGAGTCACTGAACGCTGGCCTCTTACAGAATGGGCAGGCACTAGTTTTAATAAAAAGCGTTTATTAAACGCTAGGGAGCCACACTCCCTGGCAGGCAGCGATTCTGTGCAAGGAAATAAACGCTTGTCATCTGGCTGAATCTTGGGTATGTTGTAGTACAGATGAACACAAGCAGCAGTAAGAGTTTCAAAAACACGACAGTTTTGAGTTTGGCTCAGTGCTGCAAAAGGAAGGAGCCAACTGGCTGCTCCAGCTGCTTGTTCTGAAACCGCAGGGCTCGTCCGGGATTTGAACCCGGGACCTCTCGCACCCAAAGCGAGAATCATACCCCTAGACCAACGAGCCTCTACGACAGGAAACCTTTCGGGAGGGCGCCAGAAATTCAGTGAAGCCCATCTCAAAGACGGAACACGACCTGGCGTCGAGATACGAAAGTGTTGTTGTTTGAGCGTTAGAAAGCACTTGAAGGCATATTACAGATTAAAGGCAAAGCTTGCTAGACAAGGCCCAGTGGCCTAATGGATAAGGCATCAGCCTCCGGAGCTGGAGATTGTGGGTTCAAGTCCCACCTGGGTCGTCAAATTCAAGCATAGGTTGTTCAAAGCAACAATGACCGCAAGATCTGAATTAGCATACAGCCGGCAAACTCCTGATAGCTGTGGTGGGTTTTTGTGTGCATCATTCTGGCCTGCCCGTGCATGTGCCCTTTCAGGCTGAAATTACACAAAGCACTGTGCGCAAGAGCCCAATGGCCTAAGGGGAAAAGGCTACTTCTTGCTTTTGCACTGGACCTACAACGAAGGCTTTGCGTACGAAAGCAGAGAGGCAGACTCCACGCACAAAACAGGTGGGAAAGAGTCATGAACTATAAATGAATCTAGTCATCCAAAAACATCATTGATACGTTTGTTTTGTCCATATAACCAAAATGGCCGTGTAATTGGAGAAAAACACATGGCACAGAAATGGCGGGCTCTAAATGTAAACAGCCCCATAAAGGCTATGCCGTAGGCTTGACTTTGCACTACAAGGCATCGGCCTCCCACCTAGGGCATGCTTGTTGAGCTAGCTCTAAGCCGATGTCGCAAAAAGTCAATGATAATTTGTTCAAAGAAACTCCACAGAACAACAAGTATAGCTGTGCTTAGCGTGTCTGCAAAAGAGCCACGGTGATTCAGTTAAGAGCGATATAAAATGGTTTGAATCCAACTACAGCATCTACAGGCCTGAAAAAAGTCCAATTAGGCCGAAGCATCAGCCTCTGATGCTGCAGAACGTGACGTCAAGTACTGTGTGGGTTGCAGTAAATGGCCACATACGAAGTGGTTGATAAAGAAAAGCAGCAATTGCAAACAGAGTCAGAGAACCCTTGAACTCATACCAAAGGTGAGAGGGCTCGTCCGGGAGTTGAACCCGGGACCTCTCGCACCCGAAGCGAGAATCATACCCCTAGACCAACGAGCCTGACTGATGAAGGATCGGGCTACTTGCGTACACTTGTACAGTCACCGAACGCTGGCCTCTAACCGAATGAGCAGGCACTAGTTTTAACAGAAAGCGTTTGTCGTTAGGGAGCCGTACTCCCTGGCAGGCAGCGATTCTGAGTATGTTCTGTGAAGGAAATAAACGCTTGTCATCTGGCTGAATCGTAGTACAGATGAACACAAGCAGCAGTAAGGATTTCAAAACCACGACAGTTTGGCTCAGTGCTGCAAAGGAAGGAGCCGACTGGCTGCTCGTTCTGAAACCGCTGGGCTCGTCCGGGAGTTGAACCCGGGACCTCTCGCACCCAAAGCGAGAATCATACCCCTAGACCAACGAGCCTGACTGACGAAAGATTTGGCTACTTGCGTACACTTGTAGAGTCACTGAACGCTGGCCTCTTACAGAATGGGCAGGCACTAGTTTTAATAAAAAGCGTTTATTAAACGCTAGGGAGCCACACTCCCTGGCAGGCAGCGATTCTGTGCAAGGAAATAAACGCTTGTCATCTGGCTGAATCTTGGGTATGTTGTAGTACAGATGAACACAAGCAGCAGTAAGAGTTTCAAAAACACGACAGTTTTGAGTTTGGCTCAGTGCTGCAAAAGGAAGGAGCCAACTGGCTGCTCAGGCTGCTTGTTCTGAAACCGCAGGGCTCGTCCGGGATTTGAACCCGGGACCTCTCGCACCCAAAGCGAGAATCATACCCCTAGACCAACGAGCCTCTACGACAGGAAACCTTTCGGGAGGGCGCCAGAAATTCAGTGAAGCCCATCTCAAAGACGGAACACGACCTGGCGTCGAGATACGAAAGTGTTGTTGTTTGAGCGTTAGAAAGCACTTGAAGGCATATTACAGATTAAAGGCAAAGCTTGCTAGACAAGGCCCAGTGGCCTAATGGATAAGGCATCAGCCTCCGGAGCTGGAGATTGTGGGTTCAAGTCCCACCTGGGTCGTCAAATTCAAGCATGGTTTGTTCAAAGCAACAATGACCGCAAGATCTGAATTAGCATACAGCCGGCAAACTCCTGATAGCTGTGGTGGGTTTTTGTGTGCATCATTCTGGCCTGCCCGTGCATGTGCCCTTTCAGGCTGAAATTACACAAAGCACTGTGCGCAAGAGGCCCAGTGGCCTAAGGGGAAAAGGCTACTTCTTGCTTTTGCACTGGACCTACAACGAAGGCTTTGCGTACGAAAGCAGAGAGGCAGACTCCACGCACAAAACAGGTGGGAAAGAGTCATGAACTATAAATGAATCTAGTCATCCAAAAACATCATTGATACGTTTGTTTTGTCCATATAACCAAAATGGCCGTGTAATTGGAGAAAAACACATGGCACAGAAATGGCGGGCTCTAAATGTAAACAGCCCCATAAAGGCTATGCCGTAGGCTTGACTTTGCACTACAAGGCATCGGCCTCCCACCTAGGGCATGCTTGTTGAGCTAGCTCTAAGCCGATGTCGCAAAAAGTCAATGATAATTTGTTCAAAGAAACTCCACAGAACAACAAGTATAGCTGTGCTTAGCGTGTCTGCAAAAGAGCCACGGTGATTCAGTTAAGAGCGATATAAAATGGTTTGAATCCAACTACAGCATCTACAGGCCTGAAAAAAGTCCAATTAGGCCGAAGCATCAGCCTCTGATGCTGCAGAACGTGACGTCAAGTACTGTGTGGGTTGCAGTAAATGGCCACATACGAAGTGGTTGATAAAGAAAAGCAGCAATTGCAAACAGAGTCAGAGAACCCTTGAACTCATACCAAAGGTGAGAGGGCTCGTCGGGGAGTTGAACCCGGGACCTCTCGCACCCGAAGCGAGAATCATACCCCTAGACCAACGAGCCTGACTGATGTAGGATCGGGCTACTTGCGTACACTTGTACAGTCACCGAACGCTGGCCTCTAACCGAATGAGCAGGCACTAGTTTTAACAGAAAGCGTTTGTCGTTAGGGAGCCGTACTCCCTGGCAGGCAGCGATTCTGAGTATGTTCTGTGAAGGAAATAAACGCTTGTCATCTGGCTGAATCGTAGTACAGATGAACACAAGCAGCAGTAAGGATTTCAAAACCACGACAGTTTGGCTCAGTGCTGCAAAGGAAGGAGCCGACTGGCTGCTCGTTCTGAAACCGCTGGGCTCGTCCGGGAGTTGAACCCGGGACCTCTCGCACCCAAAGCGAGAATCATACCCCTAGACCAACGAGCCTGACTGATGAAAGATTTGGCTACTTGCGTACACTTGTAGAGTCACTGAACGCTGGCCTCTTACAGAATGGGCAGGCACTAGTTTTAATAAAAAGCGTTTATTAAACGCTAGGGAGCCACACTCCCTGGCAGGCAGCGATTCTGTGCAAGGAAATAAATGCTTGTCATCTGGCTGAATCTTGGGTATGTTGTAGTACAGATGAACACAAGCAGCAGTAAGAGTTTCAAAAACACGACAGTTTTGAGTTTGGCTCAGTGCTGCAAAAGGAAGGAGCCAACTGGCTGCTCCAGCTGCTTGTTCTGAAACCGCAGGGCTCGTCCGGGATTTGAACCCGGGACCTCTCGCACCCAAAGCGAGAATCATACCCCTAGACCAACGAGCCTCTACGACAGGAAACCTTTCGGGAGGGCGCCAGAAATTCAGTGAAGCCCATCTCAAAGACGGAACACGACCTGGCGTCGAGATACGAAAGTGTTGTTGTTTGAGCGTTAGAAAGCACTTGAAGGCATATTACAGATTAAAGGCAAAGCTTGCTAGACAAGGCCCAGTGGCCTAATGGATAAGGCATCAGCCTCCGGAGCTGCAGATTGTGGGTTCAAGTCCCACCTGGGTCGTCAAATTCAAGCATAGGTTGTTCAAAGCAACAATGACCGCAAGATCTGAATTAGCATACAGCCGGCAAACTCCTGATAGCTGTGGTGGGTTTTTGTGTGCATCATTCTGGCCTGCCCGTGCATGTGCCCTTTCAGGCTGAAATTACACAAAGCACTGTGCGCAAGAGCCCAATGGCCTAAGGGGAAAAGGCTACTTCTTGCTTTTGCACTGGACCTACAACGAAGGCTTTGCGTACGAAAGCAGAGAGGCAGACTCCACGCACAAAACAGGTGGGAAAGAGTCATGAACTATAAATGAATCTAGTCATCCAAAAACATCATTGATACGTTTGTTTTGTCCATATAACCAAAATGGCCGTGTAATTGGAGAAAAACACATGGCACAGAAATGACGGGCTCTAAATGTAAACAGCCCCATAAAGGCTATGCCGTAGGCTTGACTTTGCACTACAAGGCATCGGCCTCCCACCTAGGGCATGCTTGTTGAGCTAGCTCTAAGCCGATGTCGCAAAAAGTCAATGATAATTTGTTCAAAGAAACTCCACAGAACAACAAGTATAGCTGTGCTTAGCGTGTCTGCAAAAGAGCCACGGTGATTCAGTTAAGAGCGATATAAAATGGTTTGAATCCAACTACAGCATCTACAGGCCTGAAAAAAGTCCAATTAGGCCGAAGCATCAGCCTCTGATGCTGCAGAACGTGACGTCAAGTACTGTGTGGGTTGCAGTAAATGGCCACATACGAAGTGGTTGATAAAGAAAAGCAGCAATTGCAAACAGAGTCAGAGAACCCTTGAACTCATACCAAAGGTGAGAGGGCTCGTCCGGGAGTTGAACCCGGGACCTCTCGCACCCGAAGCGAGAATCATACCCCTAGACCAACGAGCCTGACTGATGAAGGATCGGGCTACTTGCGTACACTTGTACAGTCACCGAACGCTGGCCTCTAACCGAATGAGCAGGCACTAGTTTTAACAGAAAGCGTTTGTCGTTAGGGAGCCGTACTCCCTGGCAGGCAGCGATTCTGAGTATGTTCTGTGAAGGAAATAAACGCTTGTCATCTGGCTGAATCGTAGTACAGATGAACACAAGCAGCAGTAAGGATTTCAAAACCACGACAGTTTGGCTCAGTGCTGCAAAGGAAGGAGCCGACTGGCTGCTCGTTCTGAAACCGCTGGGCTCGTCCGGGAGTTGAACCCGGGACCTCTCGCACCCAAAGCGAGAATCATACCCCTAGACCAACGAGCCTGACTGACGAAAGATTTGGCTACTTGCGTACACTTGTAGAGTCACTGAACGCTGGCCTCTTACAGAATGGGCAGGCACTAGTTTTAATAAAAAGCGTTTATTAAACGCTAGGGAGCCACACTCCCTGGCAGGCAGCGATTCTGTGCAAGGAAATAAACGCTTGTCATCTGGTTGAATCTTGGGTATGTTGTAGTACAGATGAACACAAGCAGCAGTAAGAGTTTCAAAAACACGACAGTTTTGAGTTTGGCTCAGTGCTGCAAAAGGAAGGAGCCAACTGGCTGCTCCAGCTGCTTGTTCTGAAACCGCAGGGCTCGTCCGGGATTTGAACCCGGGACCTCTCGCACCCAAAGCGAGAATCATACCCCTAGACCAACGAGCCTCTACGACAGGAAACCTTTCGGGAGGGCGCCAGAAATTCAGTGAAGCCCATCTCAAAGACGGAACACGACCTGGCGTCGAGATACGAAAGTGTTGTTGTTTGAGCGTTAGAAAGCACTTGAAGGCATATTACAGATTAAAGGCAAAGCTTGCTAGACAAGGCCCAGTGGCCTAATGGATAAGGCATCAGCCTCCGGAGCTGGAGATTGTGGGTTCAAGTCCCACCTGGGTCGTCAAATTCAAGCATGGTTTGTTCAAAGCAACAATGACCGCAAGATCTGAATTAGCATACAGCCGGCAAACTCCTGATAGCTGTGGTGGGTTTTTGTGTGCATCATTCTGGCCTGCCCGTGCATGTGCCCTTTCAGGCTGAAATTACACAAAGCACTGTGCGCAAGAGGCCCAGTGGCCTAAGGGGAAAAGGCTACTTCTTGCTTTTGCACTGGACCTACAACGAAGGCTTTGCGTACGAAAGCAGAGAGGCAGACTCCACGCACACAAAACAGGTGGGAAAGAGTCATGAACTATAAATGAATCTAGTCATCCAAAAACATCATTGATACGTTTGTTTTGTCCATATAACCAAAATGGCCGTGTAATTGGAGAAAAACACATGGCACAGAAATGGCGGGCTCTAAATGTAAACAGCCCCATAAAGGCTATGCCGTAGGCTTGACTTTGCACTACAAGGCATCGGCCTCCCACCTAGGGCATGCTTGTTGAGCTAGCTCTAAGCCGATGTCGCAAAAAGTCAATGATAATTTGTTCAAAGAAACTCCACAGAACAACAAGTATAGCTGTGCTTAGCGTGTCTGCAAAAGAGCCACGGTGATTCAGTTAAGAGCGATATAAAATGGTTTGAATCCAACTACAGCATCTACAGGCCTGAAAAAAGTCCAATTAGGCCGAAGCATCAGCCTCTGATGCTGCAGAACGTGACGTCAAGTACTGTGTGGGTTGCAGTAAATGGCCACATACGAAGTGGTTGATAAAGAAAAGCAGCAATTGCAAACAGAGTCAGAGAACCCTTGAACTCATACCAAAGGTGAGAGGGCTCGTCGGGGAGTTGAACCCGGGACCTCTCGCACCCGAAGCGAGAATCATACCCCTAGACCAACGAGCCTGACTGATGAAGGATCGGGCTACTTGCGTACACTTGTACAGTCACCGAACGCTGGCCTCTAACCGAATGAGCAGGCACTAGTTTTAACAGAAAGCGTTTGTCGTTAGGGAGCCGTACTCCCTGGCAGGCAGCGATTCTGAGTATGTTCTGTGAAGGAAATAAACGCTTGTCATCTGGCTGAATCGTAGTACAGATGAACACAAGCAGCAGTAAGGATTTCAAAACCACGACAGTTTGGCTCAGTGCTGCAAAGGAAGGAGCCGACTGGCTGCTCGTTCTGAAACCGCTGGGCTCGTCCGGGAGTTGAACCCGGGACCTCTCGCACCCAAAGCGAGAATCATACCCCTAGACCAACGAGCCTGACTGACGAAAGATTTGGCTACTTGCGTACACTTGTAGAGTCACTGAACGCTGGCCTCTTACAGAATGGGCAGGCACTAGTTTTAATAAAAAGCGTTTATTAAACGCTAGGGAGCCACACTCCCTGGCAGGCAGCGATTCTGTGCAAGGAAATAAACGCTTGTCATCTGGCTGAATCTTGGGTATGTTGTAGTACAGATGAACACAAGCAGCAGTAAGAGTTTCAAAAACACGACAGTTTTGAGTTTGGCTCAGTGCTGCAAAAGGAAGGAGCCAACTGGCTGCTCCAGCTGCTTGTTCTGAAACCGCAGGGCTCGTCCGGGATTTGAACCCGGGACCTCTCGCACCCAAAGCGAGAATCATACCCCTAGACCAACGAGCCTCTACGACAGGAAACCTTTCGGGAGGGCGCCAGAAATTCAGTGAAGCCCATCTCAAAGACGGAACACGACCTGGCGTCGAGATACGAAAGTGTTGTTGTTTGAGCGTTAGAAAGCACTTGAAGGCATATTACAGATTAAAGGCAAAGCTTGCTAGACAAGGCCCAGTGGCCTAATGGATAAGGCATCAGCCTCCGGAGCTGGAGATTGTGGGTTCAAGTCCCACCTGGGTCGTCAAATTCAAGCATGGTTTGTTCAAAGCAACAATGACCGCAAGATCTGAATTAGCATACAGCCGGCAAACTCCTGATAGCTGTGGTGGGTTTTTGTGTGCATCATTCTGGCCTGCCCGTGCATGTGCCCTTTCAGGCTGAAATTACACAAAGCACTGTGCGCAAGAGGCCCAGTGGCCTAAGGGGAAAAGGCTACTTCTTGCTTTTGCACTGGACCTACAACGAAGGCTTTGCGTACGAAAGCAGAGAGGCAGACTCCACGCACACAAAACAGGTGGGAAAGAGTCATGAACTATAAATGAATCTAGTCATCCAAAAACATCATTGATACGTTTGTTTTGTCCATATAACCAAAATGGCCGTGTAATTGGAGAAAAACACATGGCACAGAAATGGCGGGCTCTAAATGTAAACAGCCCCATAAAGGCTATGCCGTAGGCTTGACTTTGCACTACAAGGCATCGGCCTCCCACCTAGGGCATGCTTGTTGAGCTAGCTCTAAGCCGATGTCGCAAAAAGTCAATGATAATTTGTTCAAAGAATCTCCACAGAACAACAAGTATAGCTGTGCTTAGCGTGTCTGCAAAAGAGCCACGGTGATTCAGTTAAGAGCGATATAAAATGGTTTGAATCCAACTACAGCATCTACAGGCCTGAAAAAAGTCCAATTAGGCCGAAGCATCAGCCTCTGATGCTGCAGAACGTGACGTCAAGTACTGTGTGGGTTGCAGTAAATGGCCACATACGAAGTGGTTGATAAAGAAAAGCAGCAATTGCAAACAGAGTCAGAGAACCCTTGAACTCATACCAAAGGTGAGAGGGCTCGTCCGGGAGTTGAACCCGGGACCTCTCGCACCCGAAGCGAGAATCATACCCCTAGACCAACGAGCCTGACTGATGAAGGATCGGGCTACTTGCGTACACTTGTACAGTCACCGAACGCTGGCCTCTAACCGAATGAGCAGGCACTAGTTTTAACAGAAAGCGTTTGTCGTTAGGGAGCCGTACTCCCTGGCAGGCAGCGATTCTGAGTATGTTCTGTGAAGGAAATAAACGCTTGTCATCTGGCTGAATCGTAGTACAGATGAACACAAGCAGCAGTAAGGATTTCAAAACCACGACAGTTTGGCTCAGTGCTGCAAAGGAAGGAGCCGACTGGCTGCTCGTTCTGAAACCGCTGGGCTCGTCCGGGAGTTGAACCCGGGACCTCTCGCACCCAAAGCGAGAATCATACCCCTAGACCAACGAGCCTGACTGACGAAAGATTTGGCTACTTGCGTACACTTGTAGAGTCACTGAACGCTGGCCTCTTACAGAATGGGCAGGCACTAGTTTTAATAAAAAGCGTTTATTAAACGCTAGGGAGCCACACTCCCTGGCAGGCAGCGATTCTGTGCAAGGAAATAAACGCTTGTCATCTGGCTGAATCTTGGGTATGTTGTAGTACAGATGAACACAAGCAGCAGTAAGAGTTTCAAAAACACGACAGTTTTGAGTTTGGCTCAGTGCTGCAAAAGGAAGGAGCCAACTGGCTGCTCCAGCTGCTTGTTCTGAAACCGCAGGGCTCGTCCGGGATTTGAACCCGGGACCTCTCGCACCCAAAGCGAGAATCATACCCCTAGACCAACGAGCCTCTACGACAGGAAACCTTTCGGGAGGGCGCCAGAAATTCAGTGAAGCCCATCTCAAAGACGGAACACGACCTGGCGTCGAGATACGAAAGTGTTGTTGTTTGAGCGTTAGAAAGCACTTGAAGGCATATTACAGATTAAAGGCAAAGCTTGCTAGACAAGGCCCAGTGGCCTAATGGATAAGGCATCAGCCTCCGGAGCTGGAGATTGTGGGTTCAAGTCCCACCTGGGTCGTCAAATTCAAGCATGGTTTGTTCAAAGCAACAATGACCGCAAGATCTGAATTAGCATACAGCCGGCAAACTCCTGATAGCTGTGGTGGGTTTTTGTGTGCATCATTCTGGCCTGCCCGTGCATGTGCCCTTTCAGGCTGAAATTACACAAAGCACTGTGCGCAAGAGGCCCAGTGGCCTAAGGGGAAAAGGCTACTTCTTGCTTTTGCACTGGACCTACAACGAAGGCTTTGCGTACGAAAGCAGAGAGGCAGACTCCACGCACACAAAACAGGTGGGAAAGAGTCATGAACTATAAATGAATCTAGTCATCCAAAAACATCATTGATACGTTTGTTTTGTCCATATAACCAAAATGGCCGTGTAATTGGAGAAAAACACATGGCACAGAAATGGCGGGCTCTAAATGTAAACAGCCCCATAAAGGCTATGCCGTAGGCTTGACTTTGCACTACAAGGCATCGGCCTCCCACCTAGGGCATGCTTGTTGAGCTAGCTCTAAGCCGATGTCGCAAAAAGTCAATGATAATTTGTTCAAAGAAACTCCACAGAACAACAAGTATAGCTGTGCTTAGCGTGTCTGCAAAAGAGCCACGGTGATTCAGTTAAGAGCGATATAAAATGGTTTGAATCCAACTACAGCATCTACAGGCCTGAAAAAAGTCCAATTAGGCCGAAGCATCAGCCTCTGATGCTGCAGAACGTGACGTCAAGTACTGTGTGGGTTGCAGTAAATGGCCACATACGAAGTGGTTGATAAAGAAAAGCAGCAATTGCAAACAGAGTCAGAGAACCCTTGAACTCATACCAAAGGTGAGAGGGCTCGTCCGGGAGTTGAACCCGGGACCTCTCGCACCCGAAGCGAGAATCATACCCCTAGACCAACGAGCCTGACTGATGAAGGATCGGGCTACTTGCGTACACTTGTACAGTCACCGAACGCTGGCCTCTAACCGAATGAGCAGGCACTAGTTTTAACAGAAAGCGTTTGTCGTTAGGGAGCCGTACTCCCTGGCAGGCAGCGATTCTGAGTATGTTCTGTGAAGGAAATAAACGCTTGTCATCTGGCTGAATCGTAGTACAGATGAACACAAGCAGCAGTAAGGATTTCAAAACCACGACAGTTTGGCTCAGTGCTGCAAAGGAAGGAGCCGACTGGCTGCTCGTTCTGAAACCGCTGGGCTCGTCCGGGAGTTGAACCCGGGATCTCTCGCACCCAAAGCGAGAATCATACCCCTAGACCAACGAGCCTGACTGACGAAAGATTTGGCTACTTGCGTACACTTGTAGAGTCACTGAACGCTGGCCTCTTACAGAATGGGCAGGCACTAGTTTTAATAAAAAGCGTTTATTAAACGCTAGGGAGCCACACTCCCTGGCAGGCAGCGATTCTGTGCAAGGAAATAAACGCTTGTCATCTGGCTGAATCTTGGGTATGTTGTAGTACAGATGAACACAAGCAGCAGTAAGAGTTTCAAAAACACGACAGTTTTGAGTTTGGCTCAGTGCTGCAAAAGGAAGGAGCCAACTGGCTGCTCCAGCTGCTTGTTCTGAAACCGCAGGGCTCGTCCGGGATTTGAACCCGGGACCTCTCGCACCCAAAGCGAGAATCATACCCCTAGACCAACGAGCCTCTACGACAGGAAACCTTTCGGGAGGGCGCCAGAAATTCAGTGAAGCCCATCTCAAAGACGGAACACGACCTGGCGTCGAGATACGAAAGTGTTGTTGTTTGAGCGTTAGAAAGCACTTGAAGGCATATTACAGATTAAAGGCAAAGCTTGCTAGACAAGGCCCAGTGGCCTAATGGATAAGGCATCAG
This sequence comes from Squalius cephalus, assembly GCF_949319135.1. Classification (NCBI taxonomy): domain Eukaryota; kingdom Metazoa; phylum Chordata; class Actinopteri; order Cypriniformes; family Leuciscidae; genus Squalius; species Squalius cephalus. Next base: position 8,895,526 of record NC_137128.1, on the reverse strand, counting down.
CCTCCGGAGCTGGAGATTGTGGGTTCAAGTCCCACCTGGGTCGTCAAATTCAAGCATGGTTTGTTCAAAGCAACAATGACCGCAAGATCTGAATTAGCATACAGCCGGCAAACTCCTGATAGCTGTGGTGGGTTTTTGTGTGCATCATTCTGGCCTGCCCGTGCATGTGCCCTTTCAGGCTGAAATTACACAAAGCACTGTGCGCAAGAGGCCCAGTGGCCTAAGGGGAAAAGGCTACTTCTTGCTTTTGCACTGGACCTACAACGAAGGCTTTGCGTACGAAAGCAGAGAGGCAGACTCCACGCACACAAAACAGGTGGGAAAGAGTCATGAACTATAAATGAATCTAGTCATCCAAAAACATCATTGATACGTTTGTTTTGTCCATATAACCAAAATGGCCGTGTAATTGGAGAAAAACACATGGCACAGAAATGGCGGGCTCTAAATGTAAACAGCCCCATAAAGGCTATGCCGTAGGCTTGACTTTGCACTACAAGGCATCGGCCTCCCACCTAGGGCATGCTTGTTGAGCTAGCTCTAAGCCGATGTCGCAAAAAGTCAATGATAATTTGTTCAAAGAAACTCCACAGAACAACAAGTATAGCTGTGCTTAGCGTGTCTGCAAAAGAGCCACGGTGATTCAGTTAAGAGCGATATAAAATGGTTTGAATCCAACTACAGCATCTACAGGCCTGAAAAAAGTCCAATTAGGCCGAAGCATCAGCCTCTGATGCTGCAGAACGTGACGTCAAGTACTGTGTGGGTTGCAGTAAATGGCCACATACGAAGTGGTTGATAAAGAAAAGCAGCAATTGCAAACAGAGTCAGAGAACCCTTGAACTCATACCAAAGGTGAGAGGGCTCGTCGGGGAGTTGAACCCGGGACCTCTCGCACCCGAAGCGAGAATCATACCCCTAGACCAACGAGCCTGACTGATGAAGGATCGGGCTACTTGCGTACACTTGTACAGTCACCGAACGCTGGCCTCTAACCGAATGAGCAGGCACTAGTTTTAACAGAAAGCGTTTGTCGTTAGGGAGCCGTACTCCCTGGCAGGCAGCGATTCTGAGTATGTTCTGTGAAGGAAATAAACGCTTGTCATCTGGCTGAATCGTAGTACAGATGAACACAAGCAGCAGTAAGGATTTCAAAACCACGACAGTTTGGCTCAGTGCTGCAAAGGAAGGAGCCGACTGGCTGCTCGTTCTGAAACCGCTGGGCTCGTCCGGGAGTTGAACCCGGGACCTCTCGCACCCAAAGCGAGAATCATACCCCTAGACCAACGAGCCTGACTGACGAAAGATTTGGCTACTTGCGTACACTTGTAGAGTCACTGAACGCTGGCCTCTTACAGAATGGGCAGGCACTAGTTTTAATAAAAAGCGTTTATTAAACGCTAGGGAGCCACACTCCCTGGCAGGCAGCGATTCTGTGCAAGGAAATAAACGCTTGTCATCTGGCTGAATCTTGGGTATGTTGTAGTACAGATGAACACAAGCAGCAGTAAGAGTTTCAAAAACACGACAGTTTTGAGTTTGGCTCAGTGCTGCAAAAGGAAGGAGCCAACTGGCTGCTCCAGCTGCTTGTTCTGAAACCGCAGGGCTCGTCCGGGATTTGAACCCGGGACCTCTCGCACCCAAAGCGAGAATCATACCCCTAGACCAACGAGCCTCTACGACAGGAAACCTTTCGGGAGGGCGCCAGAAATTCAGTGAAGCCCATCTCAAAAACGGAACACGACCTGGCGTCGAGATACGAAAGTGTTGTTGTTTGAGCGTTAGAAAGCACTTGAAGGCATATTACAGATTAAAGGCAAAGCTTGCTAGACAAGGCCCAGTGGCCTAATGGATAAGGCATCAGCCTCCGGAGCTGGAGATTGTGGGTTCAAGTCCCACCTGGGTCGTCAAATTCAAGCATGGTTTGTTCAAAGCAACAATGACCGCAAGATCTGAATTAGCATACAGCCGGCAAACTCCTGATAGCTGTGGTGGGTTTTTGTGTGCATCATTCTGGCCTGCCCGTGCATGTGCCCTTTCAGGCTGAAATTACACAAAGCACTGTGCGCAAGAGGCCCAGTGGCCTAAGGGGAAAAGGCTACTTCTTGCTTTTGCACTGGACCTACAACGAAGGCTTTGCGTACGAAAGCAGAGAGGCAGACTCCACGCACACAAAACAGGTGGGAAAGAGTCATGAACTATAAATGAATCTAGTCATCCAAAAACATCATTGATACGTTTGTTTTGTCCATATAACCAAAATGGCCGTGTAATTGGAGAAAAACACATGGCACAGAAATGGCGGGCTCTAAATGTAAACAGCCCCATAAAGGCTATGCCGTAGGCTTGACTTTGCACTACAAGGCATCGGCCTCCCACCTAGGGCATGCTTGTTGAGCTAGCTCTAAGCCGATGTCGCAAAAAGTCAATGATAATTTGTTCAAAGAAACTCCACAGAACAACAAGTATAGCTGTGCTTAGCGTGTCTGCAAAAGAGCCACGGTGATTCAGTTAAGAGCGATATAAAATGGTTTGAATCCAACTACAGCATCTACAGGCCTGAAAAAAGTCCAATTAGGCCGAAGCATCAGCCTCTGATGCTGCAGAACGTGACGTCAAGTACTGTGTGGGTTGCAGTAAATGGCCACATACGAAGTGGTTGATAAAGAAAAGCAGCAATTGCAAACAGAGTCAGAGAACCCTTGAACTCATACCAAAGGTGAGAGGGCTCGTCCGGGAGTTGAACCCGGGACCTCTCGCACCCGAAGCGAGAATCATACCCCTAGACCAACGAGCCTGACTGATGAAGGATCGGGCTACTTGCGTACACTTGTACAGTCACCGAACGCTGGCCTCTAACCGAATGAGCAGGCACTAGTTTTAACAGAAAGCGTTTGTCGTTAGGGAGCCGTACTCCCTGGCAGGCAGCGATTCTGAGTATGTTCTGTGAAGGAAATAAACGCTTGTCATCTGGCTGAATCGTAGTACAGATGAACACAAGCAGCAGTAAGGATTTCAAAACCACGACAGTTTGGCTCAGTGCTGCAAAGGAAGGAGCCGACTGGCTGCTCGTTCTGAAACCGCTGGGCTCGTCCGGGAGTTGAACCCGGGATCTCTCGCACCCAAAGCGAGAATCATACCCCTAGACCAACGAGCCTGACTGACGAAAGATTTGGCTACTTGCGTACACTTGTAGAGTCACTGAACGCTGGCCTCTTACAGAATGGGCAGGCACTAGTTTTAATAAAAAGCGTTTATTAAACGCTAGGGAGCCACACTCCCTGGCAGGCAGCGATTCTGTGCAAGGAAATAAACGCTTGTCATCTGGCTGAATCTTGGGTATGTTGTAGTACAGATGAACACAAGCAGCAGTAAGAGTTTCAAAAACACGACAGTTTTGAGTTTGGCTCAGTGCTGCAAAAGGAAGGAGCCAACTGGCTGCTCCAGCTGCTTGTTCTGAAACCGCAGGGCTCGTCCGGGATTTGAACCCGGGACCTCTCGCACCCAAAGCGAGAATCATACCCCTAGACCAACGAGCCTGACTGACGAAAGATTTGGCTACTTGCGTACACTTGTAGAGTCACTGAACGCTGGCCTCTTACAGAATGGGCAGGCACTAGTTTTAATAAAAAGCGTTTATTAAACGCTAGGGAGCCACACTCCCTGGCAGGCAGCGATTCTGTGCAAGGAAATAAACGCTTGTCATCTGGTTGAATCTTGGGTATGTTGTAGTACAGATGAACACAAGCAGCAGTAAGAGTTTCAAAAACACGACAGTTTTGAGTTTGGCTCAGTGCTGCAAAAGGAAGGAGCCAACTGGCTGCTCCAGCTGCTTGTTCTGAAACCGCAGGGCTCGTCCGGGATTTGAACCCGGGACCTCTCGCACCCAAAGCGAGAATCATACCCCTAGACCAACGAGCCTCTACGACAGGAAACCTTTCGGGAGGGCGCCAGAAATTCAGTGAAGCCCATCTCAAAGACGGAACACGACCTGGCGTCGAGATACGAAAGTGTTGTTGTTTGAGCGTTAGAAAGCACTTGAAGGCATATTACAGATTAAAGGCAAAGCTTGCTAGACAAGGCCCAGTGGCCTAATGGATAAGGCATCAGCCTCCGGAGCTGGAGATTGTGGGTTCAAGTCCCACCTGGGTCGTCAAATTCAAGCATGGTTTGTTCAAAGCAACAATGACCGCAAGATCTGAATTAGCATACAGCCGGCAAACTCCTGATAGCTGTGGTGGGTTTTTGTGTGCATCATTCTGGCCTGCCCGTGCATGTGCCCTTTCAGGCTGAAATTACACAAAGCACTGTGCGCAAGAGGCCCAGTGGCCTAAGGGGAAAAGGCTACTTCTTGCTTTTGCACTGGACCTACAACGAAGGCTTTGCGTACGAAAGCAGAGAGGCAGACTCCACGCACAAAACAGGTGGGAAAGAGTCATGAACTATAAATGAATCTAGTCATCCAAAAACATCATTGATACTTTTGTTTTGTCCATATAACCAAAATGGCCGTGTAATTGGAGAAAAACACATGGCACAGAAATGGCGGGCTCTAAATGTAAACAGCCCCATAAAGGCTATGCCGTAGGCTTGACTTTGCACTACAAGGCATCGGCCTCCCACCTAGGGCATGCTTGTTGAGCTAGCTCTAAGCCGATGTCGCAAAAAGTCAATGATAATTTGTTCAAAGAAACTCCACAGAACAACAAGTATAGCTGTGCTTAGCGTGTCTGCAAAAGAGCCACGGTGATTCAGTTAAGAGCGATATAAAATGGTTTGAATCCAACTACAGCATCTACAGGCCTGAAAAAAGTCCAATTAGGCCGAAGCATCAGCCTCTGATGCTGCAGAACGTGACGTCAAGTACTGTGTGGGTTGCAGTAAATGGCCACATACGAAGTGGTTGATAAAGAAAAGCAGCAATTGCAAACAGAGTCAGAGAACCCTTGAACTCATACCAAAGGTGAGAGGGCTCGTCCGGGAGTTGAACCCGGGACCTCTCGCACCCGAAGCGAGAATCATACCCCTAGACCAACGAGCCTGACTGATGACGGATCGGGCTACTTGCGTACACTTGTACAGTCACCGAACGCTGGCCTCTAACCGAATGAGCAGGCACTAGTTTTAACAGAAAGCGTTTGTCGTTAGGGAGCCGTACTCCCTGGCAGGCAGCGATTCTGAGTATGTTCTGTGAAGGAAATAAACGCTTGTCATCTGGCTGAATCGTAGTACAGATGAACACAAGCAGCAGTAAGGATTTCAAAACCACGACAGTTTGGCTCAGTGCTGCAAAGGAAGGAGCCGACTGGCTGCTCGTTCTGAAACCGCTGGGCTCGTCCGGGAGTTGAACCCGGGACCTCTCGCACCCAAAGCGAGAATCATACCCCTAGACCAACGAGCCTGACTGACGAAAGATTTGGCTACTTGCGTACACTTGTAGAGTCACTGAACGCTGGCCTCTTACAGAATGGGCAGGCACTAGTTTTAATAAAAAGCGTTTATTAAACGCTAGGGAGCCACACTCCCTGGCAGGCAGCGATTCTGTGCAAGGAAATAAACGCTTGTCATCTGGCTGAATCTTGGGTATGTTGTAGTACAGATGAACACAAGCAGCAGTAAGAGTTTCAAAAACACGACAGTTTTGAGTTTGGCTCAGTGCTGCAAAAGGAAGGAGCCAACTGGCTGCTCCAGCTGCTTGTTCTGAAACCGCAGGGCTCGTCCGGGATTTGAACCCGGGACCTCTCGCACCCAAAGCGAGAATCATACCCCTAGACCAACGAGCCTCTACGACAGGAAACCTTTCGGGAGGGCGCCAGAAATTCAGTGAAGCCCATCTCAAAGACGGAACACGACCTGGCGTCGAGATACGAAAGTGTTGTTGTTTGAGCGTTAGAAAGCACTTGAAGGCATATTACAGATTAAAGGCAAAGCTTGCTAGACAAGGCCCAGTGGCCTAATGGATAAGGCATCAGCCTCCGGAGCTGGAGATTGTGGGTTCAAGTCCCACCTGGGTCGTCAAATTCAAGCATGGTTTGTTCAAAGCAACAATGACCGCAAGATCTGAATTAGCATACAGCCGGCAAACTCCTGATAGCTGTGGTGGGTTTTTGTGTGCATCATTCTGGCCTGCCCGTGCATGTGCCCTTTCAGGCTGAAATTACACAAAGCACTGTGCGCAAGAGGCCCAGTGGCCTAAGGGGAAAAGGCTACTTCTTGCTTTTGCACTGGACCTACAACGAAGGCTTTGCGTACGAAAGCAGAGAGGCAGACTCCACGCACACAAAACAGGTGGGAAAGAGTCATGAACTATAAATGAATCTAGTCATCCAAAAACATCATTGATACGTTTGTTTTGTCCATATAACCAAAATGGCCGTGTAATTGGAGAAAAACACATGGCACAGAAATGGCGGGCTCTAAATGTAAACAGCCCCATAAAGGCTATGCCGTAGGCTTGACTTTGCACTACAAGGCATCGGCCTCCCACCTAGGGCATGCTTGTTGAGCTAGCTCTAAGCCGATGTCGCAAAAAGTCAATGATAATTTGTTCAAAGAATCTCCACAGAACAACAAGTATAGCTGTGCTTAGCGTGTCTGCAAAAGAGCCACGGTGATTCAGTTAAGAGCGATATAAAATGGTTTGAATCCAACTACAGCATCTACAGGCCTGAAAAAAGTCCAATTAGGCCGAAGCATCAGCCTCTGATGCTGCAGAACGTGACGTCAAGTACTGTGTGGGTTGCAGTAAATGGCCACATACGAAGTGGTTGATAAAGAAAAGCAGCAATTGCAAACAGAGTCAGAGAACCCTTGAACTCATACCAAAGGTGAGAGGGCTCGTCCGGGAGTTGAACCCGGGACCTCTCGCACCCGAAGCGAGAATCATACCCCTAGACCAACGAGCCTGACTGATGAAGGATCGGGCTACTTGCGTACACTTGTACAGTCACCGAACGCTGGCCTCTAACCGAATGAGCAGGCACTAGTTTTAACAGAAAGCGTTTGTCGTTAGGGAGCCGTACTCCCTGGCAGGCAGCGATTCTGAGTATGTTCTGTGAAGGAAATAAACGCTTGTCATCTGGCTGAATCGTAGTACAGATGAACACAAGCAGCAGTAAGGATTTCAAAACCACGACAGTTTGGCTCAGTGCTGCAAAGGAAGGAGCCGACTGGCTGCTCGTTCTGAAACCGCTGGGCTCGTCCGGGAGTTGAACCCGGGACCTCTCGCACCCAAAGCGAGAATCATACCCCTAGACCAACGAGCCTGACTGACGAAAGATTTGGCTACTTGCGTACACTTGTAGAGTCACTGAACGCTGGCCTCTTACAGAATGGGCAGGCACTAGTTTTAATAAAAAGCGTTTATTAAACGCTAGGGAGCCACACTCCCTGGCAGGCAGCGATTCTGTGCAAGGAAATAAACGCTTGTCATCTGGCTGAATCTTGGGTATGTTGTAGTACAGATGAACACAAGCAGCAGTAAGAGTTTCAAAAACACGACAGTTTTGAGTTTGGCTCAGTGCTGCAAAAGGAAGGAGCCAACTGGCTGCTCCAGCTGCTTGTTCTGAAACCGCAGGGCTCGTCCGGGATTTGAACCCGGGACCTCTCGCACCCAAAGCGAGAATCATACCCCTAGACCAACTAGCCTCTACGACAGGAAACCTTTCGGGAGGGCGCCAGAAATTCAGTGAAGCCCATCTCAAAGACGGAACACGACCTGGCGTCGAGATACGAAAGTGTTGTTGTTTGAGCGTTAGAAAGCACTTGAAGGCATATTACAGATTAAAGGCAAAGCTTGCTAGACAAGGCCCAGTGGCCTAATGGATAAGGCATCAGCCTCCGGAGCTGGAGATTGTGGGTTCAAGTCCCACCTGGGTCGTCAAATTCAAGCATGGTTTGTTCAAAGCAACAATGACCGCAAGATCTGAATTAGCATACAGCCGGCAAACTCCTGATAGCTGTGGTGGGTTTTTGTGTGCATCATTCTGGCCTGCCCGTGCATGTGCCCTTTCAGGCTGAAATTACACAAAGCACTGTGCGCAAGAGGCCCAGTGGCCTAAGGGGAAAAGGCTACTTCTTGCTTTTGCACTGGACCTACAACGAAGGCTTTGCGTACGAAAGCAGAGAGGCAGACTCCACGCACACAAAACAGGTGGGAAAGAGTCATGAACTATAAATGAATCTAGTCATCCAAAAACATCATTGATACGTTTGTTTTGTCCATATAACCAAAATGGCCGTGTAATTGGAGAAAAACACATGGCACAGAAATGGCGGGCTCTAAATGTAAACAGCCCCATAAAGGCTATGCCGTAGGCTTGACTTTGCACTACAAGGCATCGGCCTCCCACCTAGGGCATGCTTGTTGAGCTAGCTCTAAGCCGATGTCGCAAAAAGTCAATGATAATTTGTTCAAAGAAACTCCACAGAACAACAAGTATAGCTGTGCTTAGCGTGTCTGCAAAAGAGCCACGGTGATTCAGTTAAGAGCGATATAAAATGGTTTGAATCCAACTACAGCATCTACAGGCCTGAAAAAAGTCCAATTAGGCCGAAGCATCAGCCTCTGATGCTGCAGAACGTGACGTCAAGTACTGTGTGGGTTGCAGTAAATGGCCACATACGAAGTGGTTGATAAAGAAAAGCAGCAATTGCAAACAGAGTCAGAGAACCCTTGAACTCATACCAAAGGTGAGAGGGCTCGTCCGGGAGTTGAACCCGGGACCTCTCGCACCCGAAGCGAGAATCATACCCCTAGACCAACGAGCCTGACTGATGAAGGATCGGGCTACTTGCGTACACTTGTACAGTCACCGAACGCTGGCCTCTAACCGAATGAGCAGGCACTAGTTTTAACAGAAAGCGTTTGTCGTTAGGGAGCCGTACTCCCTGGCAGGCAGCGATTCTGAGTATGTTCTGTGAAGGAAATAAACGCTTGTCATCTGGCTGAATCGTAGTACAGATGAACACAAGCAGCAGTAAGGATTTCAAAACCACGACAGTTTGGCTCAGTGCTGCAAAGGAAGGAGCCGACTGGCTGCTCGTTCTGAAACCGCTGGGCTCGTCCGGGAGTTGAACCCGGGATCTCTCGCACCCAAAGCGAGAATCATACCCCTAGACCAACGAGCCTGACTGACGAAAGATTTGGCTACTTGCGTACACTTGTAGAGTCACTGAACGCTGGCCTCTTACAGAATGGGCAGGCACTAGTTTTAATAAAAAGCGTTTATTAAACGCTAGGGAGCCACACTCCCTGGCAGGCAGCGATTCTGTGCAAGGAAATAAACGCTTGTCATCTGGCTGAATCTTGGGTATGTTGTAGTACAGATGAACACAAGCAGCAGTAAGAGTTTCAAAAACACGACAGTTTTGAGTTTGGCTCAGTGCTGCAAAAGGAAGGAGCCAACTGGCTGCTCCAGCTGCTTGTTCTGAAACCGCAGGGCTCGTCCGGGATTTGAACCCGGGACCTCTCGCACCCAAAGCGAGAATCATACCCCTAGACCAACGAGCCTGACTGACGAAAGATTTGGCTACTTGCGTACACTTGTAGAGTCACTGAACGCTGGCCTCTTACAGAATGGGCAGGCACTAGTTTTAATAAAAAGCGTTTATTAAACGCTAGGGAGCCACACTCCCTGGCAGGCAGCGATTCTGTGCAAGGAAATAAACGCTTGTCATCTGGTTGAATCTTGGGTATGTTGTAGTACAGATGAACACAAGCAGCAGTAAGAGTTTCAAAAACACGACAGTTTTGAGTTTGGCTCAGTGCTGCAAAAGGAAGGAGCCAACTGGCTGCTCCAGCTGCTTGTTCTGAAACCGCAGGGCTCGTCCGGGATTTGAACCCGGGACCTCTCGCACCCAAAGCGAGAATCATACCCCTAGACCAACGAGCCTGACTGACGAAAGATTTGGCTACTTGCGTACACTTGTAGAGTCACTGAACGCTGGCCTCTTACAGAATGGGCAGGCACTAGTTTTAATAAAAAGCGTTTATTAAACGCTAGGGAGCCACACTCCCTGGCAGGCAGCGATTCTGTGCAAGGAAATAAACGCTTGTCATCTGGTTGAATCTTGGGTATGTTGTAGTACAGATGAACACAAGCAGCAGTAAGAGTTTCAAAAACACGACAGTTTTGAGTTTGGCTCAGTGCTGCAAAAGGAAGGAGCCAACTGGCTGCTCCAGCTGCTTGTTCTGAAACCGCAGGGCTCGTCCGGGATTTGAACCCGGGACCTCTCGCACCCAAAGCGAGAATCATACCCCTAGACCAACGAGCCTCTACGACAGGAAACCTTTCGGGAGGGCGCCAGAAATTCAGTGAAGCCCATCTCAAAGACGGAACACGACCTGGCGTCGAGATACGAAAGTGTTGTTGTTTGAGCGTTAGAAAGCACTTGAAGGCATATTACAGATTAAAGGCAAAGCTTGCTAGACAAGGCCCAGTGGCCTAATGGATAAGGCATCAGCCTCCGGAGCTGGAGATTGTGGGTTCAAGTCCCACCTGGGTCGTCAAATTCAAGCATGGTTTGTTCAAAGCAACAATGACCGCAAGATCTGAATTAGCATACAGCCGGCAAACTCCTGATAGCTGTGGTGGGTTTTTGTGTGCATCATTCTGGCCTGCCCGTGCATGTGCCCTTTCAGGCTGAAATTACACAAAGCACTGTGCGCAAGAGGCCCAGTGGCCTAAGGGGAAAAGGCTACTTCTTGCTTTTGCACTGGACCTACAACGAAGGCTTTGCGTACGAAAGCAGAGAGGCAGACTCCACGCACAAAACAGGTGGGAAAGAGTCATGAACTATAAATGAATCTAGTCATCCAAAAACATCATTGATACTTTTGTTTTGTCCATATAACCAAAATGGCCGTGTAATTGGAGAAAAACACATGGCACAGAAATGGCGGGCTCTAAATGTAAACAGCCCCATAAAGGCTATGCCGTAGGCTTGACTTTGCACTACAAGGCATCGGCCTCCCACCTAGGGCATGCTTGTTGAGCTAGCTCTAAGCCGATGTCGCAAAAAGTCAATGATAATTTGTTCAAAGAAACTCCACAGAACAACAAGTATAGCTGTGCTTAGCGTGTCTGCAAAAGAGCCACGGTGATTCAGTTAAGAGCGATATAAAATGGTTTGAATCCAACTACAGCATCTACAGGCCTGAAAAAAGTCCAATTAGGCCGAAGCATCAGCCTCTGATGCTGCAGAACGTGACGTCAAGTACTGTGTGGGTTGCAGTAAATGGCCACATACGAAGTGGTTGATAAAGAAAAGCAGCAATTGCAAACAGAGTCAGAGAACCCTTGAACTCATACCAAAGGTGAGAGGGCTCGTCCGGGAGTTGAACCCGGGACCTCTCGCACCCGAAGCGAGAATCATACCCCTAGACCAACGAGCCTGACTGATGACGGATCGGGCTACTTGCGTACACTTGTACAGTCACCGAACGCTGGCCTCTAACCGAATGAGCAGGCACTAGTTTTAACAGAAAGCGTTTGTCGTTAGGGAGCCGTACTCCCTGGCAGGCAGCGATTCTGAGTATGTTCTGTGAAGGAAATAAACGCTTGTCATCTGGCTGAATCGTAGTACAGATGAACACAAGCAGCAGTAAGGATTTCAAAACCACGACAGTTTGGCTCAGTGCTGCAAAGGAAGGAGCCGACTGGCTGCTCGTTCTGAAACCGCTGGGCTCGTCCGGGAGTTGAACCCGGGACCTCTCGCACCCAAAGCGAGAATCATACCCCTAGACCAACGAGCCTGACTGACGAAAGATTTGGCTACTTGCGTACACTTGTAGAGTCACTGAACGCTGGCCTCTTACAGAATGGGCAGGCACTAGTTTTAATAAAAAGCGTTTATTAAACGCTAGGGAGCCACACTCCCTGGCAGGCAGCGATTCTGTGCAAGGAAATAAACGCTTGTCATCTGGCTGAATCTTGGGTATGTTGTAGTACAGATGAACACAAGCAGCAGTAAGAGTTTCAAAAACACGACAGTTTTGAGTTTGGCTCAGTGCTGCAAAAGGAAGGAGCCAACTGGCTGCTCCAGCTGCTTGTTCTGAAACCGCAGGGCTCGTCCGGGATTTGAACCCGGGACCTCTCGCACCCAAAGCGAGAATCATACCCCTAGACCAACGAGCCTCTACGACAGGAAACCTTTCGGGAGGGCGCCAGAAATTCAGTGAAGCCCATCTCAAAGACGGAACACGACCTGGCGTCGAGATACGAAAGTGTTGTTGTTTGAGCGTTAGAAAGCACTTGAAGGCATATTACAGATTAAAGGCAAAGCTTGCTAGACAAGGCCCAGTGGCCTAATGGATAAGGCATCAGCCTCCGGAGCTGGAGATTGTGGGTTCAAGTCCCACCTGGGTCGTCAAATTCAAGCATGGTTTGTTCAAAGCAACAATGACCGCAAGATCTGAATTAGCATACAGCCGGCAAACTCCTGATAGCTGTGGTGGGTTTTTGTGTGCATCATTCTGGCCTGCCCGTGCATGTGCCCTTTCAGGCTGAAATTACACAAAGCACTGTGCGCAAGAGGCCCAGTGGCCTAAGGGGAAAAGGCTACTTCTTGCTTTTGCACTGGACCTACAACGAAGGCTTTGCGTACGAAAGCAGAGAGGCAGACTCCACGCACACAAAACAGGTGGGAAAGAGTCATGAACTATAAATGAATCTAGTCATCCAAAAACATCATTGATACGTTTGTTTTGTCCATATAACCAAAATGGCCGTGTAATTGGAGAAAAACACATGGCACAGAAATGGCGGGCTCTAAATGTAAACAGCCCCATAAAGGCTATGCCGTAGGCTTGACTTTGCACTACAAGGCATCGGCCTCCCACCTAGGGCATGCTTGTTGAGCTAGCTCTAAGCCGATGTCGCAAAAAGTCAATGATAATTTGTTCAAAGAAACTCCACAGAACAACAAGTATAGCTGTGCTTAGCGTGTCTGCAAAAGAGCCACGGTGATTCAGTTAAGAGCGATATAAAATGGTTTGAATCCAACTACAGCATCTACAGGCCTGAAAAAAGTCCAATTAGGCCGAAGCATCAGCCTCTGATGCTGCAGAACGTGACGTCAAGTACTGTGTGGGTTGCAGTAAATGGCCACATACGAAGTGGTTGATAAAGAAAAGCAGCAATTGCAAACAGAGTCAGAGAACCCTTGAACTCATACCAAAGGTGAGAGGGCTCGTCCGGGAGTTGAACCCGGGACCTCTCGCACCCGAAGCGAGAATCATACCCCTAGACCAACGAGCCTGACTGATGAAGGATCGGGCTACTTGCGTACACTTGTACAGTCACCGAACGCTGGCCTCTAACCGAATGAGCAGGCACTAGTTTTAACAGAAAGCGTTTGTCGTTAGGGAGCCGTACTCCCTGGCAGGCAGCGATTCTGAGTATGTTCTGTGAAGGAAATAAACGCTTGTCATCTGGCTGAATCGTAGTACAGATGAACACAAGCAGCAGTAAGGATTTCAAAACCACGACAGTTTGGCTCAGTGCTGCAAAGGAAGGAGCCGACTGGCTGCTCGTTCTGAAACCGCTGGGCTCGTCCGGGAGTTGAACCCGGGATCTCTCGCACCCAAAGCGAGAATCATACCCCTAGACCAACGAGCCTGACTGACGAAAGATTTGGCTACTTGCGTACACTTGTAGAGTCACTGAACGCTGGCCTCTTACAGAATGGGCAGGCACTAGTTTTAATAAAAAGCGTTTATTAAACGCTAGGGAGCCACACTCCCTGGCAGGCAGCGATTCTGTGCAAGGAAATAAACGCTTGTCATCTGGCTGAATCTTGGGTATGTTGTAGTACAGATGAACACAAGCAGCAGTAAGAGTTTCAAAAACACGACAGTTTTGAGTTTGGCTCAGTGCTGCAAAAGGAAGGAGCCAACTGGCTGCTCCAGCTGCTTGTTCTGAAACCGCAGGGCTCGTCCGGGATTTGAACCCGGGACCTCTCGCACCCAAAGCGAGAATCATACCCCTAGACCAACGAGCCTGACTGACGAAAGATTTGGCTACTTGCGTACACTTGTAGAGTCACTGAACGCTGGCCTCTTACAGAATGGGCAGGCACTAGTTTTAATAAAAAGCGTTTATTAAACGCTAGGGAGCCACACTCCCTGGCAGGCAGCGATTCTGTGCAAGGAAATAAACGCTTGTCATCTGGTTGAATCTTGGGTATGTTGTAGTACAGATGAACACAAGCAGCAGTAAGAGTTTCAAAAACACGACAGTTTTGAGTTTGGCTCAGTGCTGCAAAAGGAAGGAGCCAACTGGCTGCTCCAGCTGCTTGTTCTGAAACCGCAGGGCTCGTCCGGGATTTGAACCCGGGACCTCTCGCACCCAAAGCAAGAATCATACCCCTAGACCAACGAGCCTCTACGACAGGTAACCTTTCGGGAGGGCGCCAGAAATTCAGTGAAGCCCATCTCAAAGACGGAACACGACCTGGCGTCGAGATACGAAAGTGTTGTTGTTTGAGCGTTAGAAAGCACTTGAAGGCATATTACAGATTAAAGGCAAAGCTTGCTAGACAAGGCCCAGTGGCCTAATGGATAAGGCATCAGCCTCCGGAGCTGGAGATTGTGGGTTCAAGTCCCACCTGGGTCGTCAAATTCAAGCATGGTTTGTTCAAAGCAACAATGACCGCAAGATCTGAATTAGCATACAGCCGGCAAACTCCTGATAGCTGTGGTGGGTTTTTGTGTGCATCATTCTGGCCTGCCCGTGCATGTGCCCTTTCAGGCTGAAATTACACAAAGCACTGTGCGCAAGAGGCCCAGTGGCCTAAGGGGAAAAGGCTACTTCTTGCTTTTGCACTGGACCTACAACGAAGGCTTTGCGTACGAAAGCAGAGAGGCAGACTCCACGCACAAAACAGGTGGGAAAGAGTCATGAACTATAAATGAATCTAGTCATCCAAAAACATCATTGATACTTTTGTTTTGTCCATATAACCAAAATGGCCGTGTAATTGGAGAAAAACACATGGCACAGAAATGGCGGGCTCTAAATGTAAACAGCCCCATAAAGGCTATGCCGTAGGCTTGACTTTGCACTACAAGGCATCGGCCTCCCACCTAGGGCATGCTTGTTGAGCTAGCTCTAAGCCGATGTCGCAAAAAGTCAATGATAATTTGTTCAAAGAAACTCCACAGAACAACAAGTATAGCTGTGCTTAGCGTGTCTGCAAAAGAGCCACGGTGATTCAGTTAAGAGCGATATAAAATGGTTTGAATCCAACTACAGCATCTACAGGCCTGAAAAAAGTCCAATTAGGCCGAAGCATCAGCCTCTGATGCTGCAGAACGTGACGTCAAGTACTGTGTGGGTTGCAGTAAATGGCCACATACGAAGTGGTTGATAAAGAAAAGCAGCAATTGCAAACAGAGTCAGAGAACCCTTGAACTCATACCAAAGGTGAGAGGGCTCGTCCGGGAGTTGAACCCGGGACCTCTCGCACCCGAAGCGAGAATCATACCCCTAGACCAACGAGCCTGACTGATGACGGATCGGGCTACTTGCGTACACTTGTACAGTCACCGAACGCTGGCCTCTAACCGAATGAGCAGGCACTAGTTTTAACAGAAAGCGTTTGTCGTTAGGGAGCCGTACTCCCTGGCAGGCAGCGATTCTGAGTATGTTCTGTGAAGGAAATAAACGCTTGTCATCTGGCTGAATCGTAGTACAGATGAACACAAGCAGCAGTAAGGATTTCAAAACCACGACAGTTTGGCTCAGTGCTGCAAAGGAAGGAGCCGACTGGCTGCTCGTTCTGAAACCGCTGGGCTCGTCCGGGAGTTGAACCCGGGACCTCTCGCACCCAAAGCGAGAATCATACCCCTAGACCAACGAGCCTGACTGACGAAAGATTTGGCTACTTGCGTACACTTGTAGAGTCACTGAACGCTGGCCTCTTACAGAATGGGCAGGCACTAGTTTTAATAAAAAGCGTTTATTAAACGCTAGGGAGCCACACTCCCTGGCAGGCAGCGATTCTGTGCAAGGAAATAAACGCTTGTCATCTGGCTGAATCTTGGGTATGTTGTAGTACAGATGAACACAAGCAGCAGTAAGAGTTTCAAAAACACGACAGTTTTGAGTTTGGCTCAGTGCTGCAAAAGGAAGGAGCCAACTGGCTGCTCCAGCTGCTTGTTCTGAAACCGCAGGGCTCGTCCGGGATTTGAACCCGGGACCTCTCGCACCCAAAGCGAGAATCATACCCCTAGACCAACGAGCCTCTACGACAGGAAACCTTTCGGGAGGGCGCCAGAAATTCAGTGAAGCCCATCTCAAAGACGGAACACGACCTGGCGTCGAGATACGAAAGTGTTGTTGTTTGAGCGTTAGAAAGCACTTGAAGGCATATTACAGATTAAAGGCAAAGCTTGCTAGACAAGGCCCAGTGGCCTAATGGATAAGGCATCAGCCTCCGGAGCTGGAGATTGTGGGTTCAAGTCCCACCTGGGTCGTCAAATTCAAGCATGGTTTGTTCAAAGCAACAATGACCGCAAGATCTGAATTAGCATACAGCCGGCAAACTCCTGATAGCTGTGGTGGGTTTTTGTGTGCATCATTCTGGCCTGCCCGTGCATGTGCCCTTTCAGGCTGAAATTACACAAAGCACTGTGCGCAAGAGGCCCAGTGGCCTAAGGGGAAAAGGCTACTTCTTGCTTTTGCACTGGACCTACAACGAAGGCTTTGCGTACGAAAGCAGAGAGGCAGACTCCACGCACACAAAACAGGTGGGAAAGAGTCATGAACTATAAATGAATCTAGTCATCCAAAAACATCATTGATACGTTTGTTTTGTCCATATAACCAAAATGGCCGTGTAATTGGAGAAAAACACATGGCACAGAAATGGCGGGCTCTAAATGTAAACAGCCCCATAAAGGCTATGCCGTAGGCTTGACTTTGCACTACAAGGCATCGGCCTCCCACCTAGGGCATGCTTGTTGAGCTAGCTCTAAGCCGATGTCGCAAAAAGTCAATGATAATTTGTTCAAAGAATCTCCACAGAACAACAAGTATAGCTGTGCTTAGCGTGTCTGCAAAAGAGCCACGGTGATTCAGTTAAGAGCGATATAAAATGGTTTGAATCCAACTACAGCATCTACAGGCCTGAAAAAAGTCCAATTAGGCCGAAGCATCAGCCTCTGATGCTGCAGAACGTGACGTCAAGTACTGTGTGGGTTGCAGTAAATGGCCACATACGAAGTGGTTGATAAAGAAAAGCAGCAATTGCAAACAGAGTCAGAGAACCCTTGAACTCATACCAAAGGTGAGAGGGCTCGTCCGGGAGTTGAACCCGGGACCTCTCGCACCCGAAGCGAGAATCATACCCCTAGACCAACGAGCCTGACTGATGAAGGATCGGGCTACTTGCGTACACTTGTACAGTCACCGAACGCTGGCCTCTAACCGAATGAGCAGGCACTAGTTTTAACAGAAAGCGTTTGTCGTTAGGGAGCCGTACTCCCTGGCAGGCAGCGATTCTGAGTATGTTCTGTGAAGGAAATAAACGCTTGTCATCTGGCTGAATCGTAGTACAGATGAACACAAGCAGCAGTAAGGATTTCAAAACCACGACAGTTTGGCTCAGTGCTGCAAAGGAAGGAGCCGACTGGCTGCTCGTTCTGAAACCGCAGGGCTCGTCCGGGATTTGAACCCGGGACCTCTCGCACCCAAAGCGAGAATCATACCCCTAGACCAACGAGCCTGACTGACGAAAGATTTGGCTACTTGCGTACACTTGTAGAGTCACTGAACGCTGGCCTCTTACAGAATGGGCAGGCACTAGTTTTAATAAAAAGCGTTTATTAAACGCTAGGGAGCCACACTCCCTGGCAGGCAGCGATTCTGTGCAAGGAAATAAACGCTTGTCATCTGGTTGAATCTTGGGTATGTTGTAGTACAGATGAACACAAGCAGCAGTAAGAGTTTCAAAAACACGACAGTTTTGAGTTTGGCTCAGTGCTGCAAAAGGAAGGAGCCAACTGGCTGCTCCAGCTGCTTGTTCTGAAACCGCAGGGCTCGTCCGGGATTTGAACCCGGGACCTCTCGCACCCAAAGCGAGAATCATACCCCTAGACCAACGAGCCTCTACGACAGGAAACCTTTCGGGAGGGCGCCAGAAATTCAGTGAAGCCCATCTCAAAGACGGAACACGACCTGGCGTCGAGATACGAAAGTGTTGTTGTTTGAGCGTTAGAAAGCACTTGAAGGCATATTACAGATTAAAGGCAAAGCTTGCTAGACAAGGCCCAGTGGCCTAATGGATAAGGCATCAGCCTCCGGAGCTGGAGATTGTGGGTTCAAGTCCCACCTGGGTCGTCAAATTCAAGCATGGTTTGTTCAAAGCAACAATGACCGCAAGATCTGAATTAGCATACAGCCGGCAAACTCCTGATAGCTGTGGTGGGTTTTTGTGTGCATCATTCTGGCCTGCCCGTGCATGTGCCCTTTCAGGCTGAAATTACACAAAGCACTGTGCGCAAGAGGCCCAGTGGCCTAAGGGGAAAAGGCTACTTCTTGCTTTTGCACTGGACCTACAACGAAGGCTTTGCGTACGAAAGCAGAGAGGCAGACTCCACGCACAAAACAGGTGGGAAAGAGTCATGAACTATAAATGAATCTAGTCATCCAAAAACATCATTGATACTTTTGTTTTGTCCATATAACCAAAATGGCCGTGTAATTGGAGAAAAACACATGGCACAGAAATGGCGGGCTCTAAATGTAAACAGCCCCATAAAGGCTATGCCGTAGGCTTGACTTTGCACTACAAGGCATCGGCCTCCCACCTAGGGCATGCTTGTTGAGCTAGCTCTAAGCCGATGCTGCAAAAAGTCAATGATAATTTGTTCAAAGAAACTCCACAGAACAACAAGTATAGCTGTGCTTAGCGTGTCTGCAAAAGAGCCACGGTGATTCAGTTAAAAGCGATATAAAATGGTTTGAATCCAACTACAGCATCTACAGGCCTGAAAAAAGTCCAATTAGGCCGAAGCATCAGCCTCTGATGCTGCAGAACGTGACGTCAAGTACTGTGTGGGTTGCAGTAAATGGCCACATACGAAGTGGTTGATAAAGAAAAGCAGCAATTGCAAACAGAGTCAGAGAACCCTTGAACTCATACCAAAGGTGAGAGGGCTCGTCCGGGAGTTGAACCCGGGACCTCTCGCACCCGAAGCGAGAATCATACCCCTAGACCAACGAGCCTGACTGATGACGGATCGGGCTACTTGCGTACACTTGTACAGTCACCGAACGCTGGCCTCTAACCGAATGAGCAGGCACTAGTTTTAACAGAAAGCGTTTGTCGTTAGGGAGCCGTACTCCCTGGCAGGCAGCGATTCTGAGTATGTTCTGTGAAGGAAATAAACGCTTGTCATCTGGCTGAATCGTAGTACAGATGAACACAAGCAGCAGTAAGGATTTCAAAACCACGACAGTTTGGCTCAGTGCTGCAAAGGAAGGAGCCGACTGGCTGCTCGTTCTGAAACCGCTGGGCTCGTCCGGGAGTTGAACCAGGGACCTCTCGCACCCAAAGCGAGAATCATACCCCTAGACCAACGAGCCTGACTGACGAAAGATTTGGCTACTTGCGTACACTTGTAGAGTCACTGAACGCTGGCCTCTTACAGAATGGGCAGGCACTAGTTTTAATAAAAAGCGTTTATTAAACGCTAGGGAGCCACACTCCCTGGCAGGCAGCGATTCTGTGCAAGGAAATAAACGCTTGTCATCTGGCTGAATCTTGGGTATGTTGTAGTACAGATGAACACAAGCAGCAGTAAGAGTTTCAAAAACACGACAGTTTTGAGTTTGGCTCAGTGCTGCAAAAGGAAGGAGCCAACTGGCTGCTCGTTCTGAAACCGCAGGGCTCGTCCGGGATTTGAACCCGGGACCTCTCGCACCCAAAGCGAGAATCATACCCCTAGACCAACGAGCCTCTACGACAGGAAACCTTTCGGGAGGGCGCCAGAAATTCAGTGAAGCCCATCTCAAAGACGGAACACGACCTGGCGTCGAGATACGAAAGTGTTGTTGTTTGAGCGTTAGAAAGCACTTGAAGGCATATTACAGATTAAAGGCAAAGCTTGCTAGACAAGGCCCAGTGGCCTAATGGATAAGGCATCAGCCTCCGGAGCTGGAGATTGTGGGTTCAAGTCCCACCTGGGTCGTCAAATTCAAGCATGGTTTGTTCAAAGCAACAATGACCGCAAGATCTGAATTAGCATACAGCCGGCAAACTCCTGATAGCTGTGGTGGGTTTTTGTGTGCATCATTCTGGCCTGCCCGTGCATGTGCCCTTTCAGGCTGAAATTACACAAAGCACTGTGCGCAAGAGGCCCAGTGGCCTAAGGGGAAAAGGCTACTTCTTGCTTTTGCACTGGACCTACAACGAAGGCTTTGCGTACGAAAGCAGAGAGGCAGACTCCACGCACACAAAACAGGTGGGAAAGAGTCATGAACTATAAATGAATCTAGTCATCCAAAAACATCATTGATACGTTTGTTTTGTCCATATAACCAAAATGGCCGTGTAATTGGAGAAAAACACATGGCACAGAAATGGCGGGCTCTAAATGTAAACAGCCCCATAAAGGCTATGCCGTAGGCTTGACTTTGCACTACAAGGCATCGGCCTCCCACCTAGGGCATGCTTGTTGAGCTAGCTCTAAGCCGATGTCGCAAAAAGTCAATGATAATTTGTTCAAAGAATCTCCACAGAACAACAAGTATAGCTGTGCTTAGCGTGTCTGCAAAAGAGCCACGGTGATTCAGTTAAGAGCGATATAAAATGGTTTGAATCCAACTACAGCATCTACAGGCCTGAAAAAAGTCCAATTAGGCCGAAGCATCAGCCTCTGATGCTGCAGAACGTGACGTCAAGTACTGTGTGGGTTGCAGTAAATGGCCACATACGAAGTGGTTGATAAAGAAAAGCAGCAATTGCAAACAGAGTCAGAGAACCCTTGAACTCATACCAAAGGTGAGAGGGCTCGTCCGGGAGTTGAACCCGGGACCTCTCGCACCCGAAGCGAGAATCATACCCCTAGACCAACGAGCCTGACTGATGAAGGATCGGGCTACTTGCGTACACTTGTACAGTCACCGAACGCTGGCCTCTAACCGAATGAGCAGGCACTAGTTTTAACAGAAAGCGTTTGTCGTTAGGGAGCCGTACTCCCTGGCAGGCAGCGATTCTGAGTATGTTCTGTGAAGGAAATAAACGCTTGTCATCTGGCTGAATCGTAGTACAGATGAACACAAGCAGCAGTAAGGATTTCAAAACCACGACAGTTTGGCTCAGTGCTGCAAAGGAAGGAGCCGACTGGCTGCTCGTTCTGAAACCGCTGGGCTCGTCCGGGAGTTGAACCCAGGACCTCTCGCACCCAAAGCGAGAATCATACCCCTAGACCAACGAGCCTGACTGACGAAAGATTTGGCTACTTGCGTACACTTGTAGAGTCACTGAACGCTGGCCTCTTACAGAATGGGCAGGCACTAGTTTTAATAAAAAGCGTTTATTAAATGCTAGGGAGCCACACTCCCTGGCAGGCAGCGATTCTGTGCAAGGAAATAAACGCTTGTCATCTGGCTGAATCTTGGGTATGTTGTAGTACAGATGAA
Organism: Squalius cephalus; assembly: GCF_949319135.1. Lineage (NCBI taxonomy): Eukaryota > Metazoa > Chordata > Actinopteri > Cypriniformes > Leuciscidae > Squalius > Squalius cephalus. The sequence continues at coordinate 8,873,879 of NC_137128.1, read as the reverse complement.
CACAAGCAGCAGTAAGAGTTTCAAAAACACGACAGTTTTGAGTTTGGCTCAGTGCTGCAAAAGGAAGGAGCCAACTGGCTGCTCCAGCTGCTTGTTCTGAAACCGCAGGGCTCGTCCGGGATTTGAACCCGGGACCTCTCGCACCCAAAGCGAGAATCATACCCCTAGACCAACGAGCCTGACTGACGAAAGATTTGGCTACTTGCGTACACTTGTAGAGTCACTGAACGCTGGCCTCTTACAGAATGGGCAGGCACTAGTTTTAATAAAAAGCGTTTATTAAACGCTAGGGAGCCACACTCCCTGGCAGGCAGCGATTCTGTGCAAGGAAATAAACGCTTGTCATCTGGTTGAATCTTGGGTATGTTGTAGTACAGATGAACACAAGCAGCAGTAAGAGTTTCAAAAACACGACAGTTTTGAGTTTGGCTCAGTGCTGCAAAAGGAAGGAGCCAACTGGCTGCTCCAGCTGCTTGTTCTGAAACCGCAGGGCTCGTCCGGGATTTGAACCCGGGACCTCTCGCACCCAAAGCGAGAATCATACCCCTAGACCAACGAGCCTCTACGACAGGAAACCTTTCGGGAGGGCGCCAGAAATTCAGTGAAGCCCATCTCAAAGACGGAACACGACCTGGCGTCGAGATACGAAAGTGTTGTTGTTTGAGCGTTAGAAAGCACTTGAAGGCATATTACAGATTAAAGGCAAAGCTTGCTAGACAAGGCCCAGTGGCCTAATGGATAAGGCATCAGCCTCCGGAGCTGGAGATTGTGGGTTCAAGTCCCACCTGGGTCGTCAAATTCAAGCATGGTTTGTTCAAAGCAACAATGACCGCAAGATCTGAATTAGCATACAGCCGGCAAACTCCTGATAGCTGTGGTGGGTTTTTGTGTGCATCATTCTGGCCTGCCCGTGCATGTGCCCTTTCAGGCTGAAATTACACAAAGCACTGTGCGCAAGAGGCCCAGTGGCCTAAGGGGAAAAGGCTACTTCTTGCTTTTGCACTGGACCTACAACGAAGGCTTTGCGTACGAAAGCAGAGAGGCAGACTCCACGCACAAAACAGGTGGGAAAGAGTCATGAACTATAAATGAATCTAGTCATCCAAAAACATCATTGATACTTTTGTTTTGTCCATATAACCAAAATGGCCGTGTAATTGGAGAAAAACACATGGCACAGAAATGGCGGGCTCTAAATGTAAACAGCCCCATAAAGGCTATGCCGTAGGCTTGACTTTGCACTACAAGGCATCGGCCTCCCACCTAGGGCATGCTTGTTGAGCTAGCTCTAAGCCGATGTCGCAAAAAGTCAATGATAATTTGTTCAAAGAAACTCCACAGAACAACAAGTATAGCTGTGCTTAGCGTGTCTGCAAAAGAGCCACGGTGATTCAGTTAAGAGCGATATAAAATGGTTTGAATCCAACTACAGCATCTACAGGCCTGAAAAAAGTCCAATTAGGCCGAAGCATCAGCCTCTGATGCTGCAGAACGTGACGTCAAGTACTGTGTGGGTTGCAGTAAATGGCCACATACGAAGTGGTTGATAAAGAAAAGCAGCAATTGCAAACAGAGTCAGAGAACCCTTGAACTCATACCAAAGGTGAGAGGGCTCGTCCGGGAGTTGAACCCGGGACCTCTCGCACCCGAAGCGAGAATCATACCCCTAGACCAACGAGCCTGACTGATGACGGATCGGGCTACTTGCGTACACTTGTACAGTCACCGAACGCTGGCCTCTAACCGAATGAGCAGGCACTAGTTTTAACAGAAAGCGTTTGTCGTTAGGGAGCCGTACTCCCTGGCAGGCAGCGATTCTGAGTATGTTCTGTGAAGGAAATAAACGCTTGTCATCTGGCTGAATCGTAGTACAGATGAACACAAGCAGCAGTAAGGATTTCAAAACCACGACAGTTTGGCTCAGTGCTGCAAAGGAAGGAGCCGACTGGCTGCTCGTTCTGAAACCGCTGGGCTCGTCCGGGAGTTGAACCCGGGACCTCTCGCACCCAAAGCGAGAATCATACCCCTAGACCAACGAGCCTGACTGACGAAAGATTTGGCTACTTGCGTACACTTGTAGAGTCACTGAACGCTGGCCTCTTACAGAATGGGCAGGCACTAGTTTTAATAAAAAGCGTTTATTAAACGCTAGGGAGCCACACTCCCTGGCAGGCAGCGATTCTGTGCAAGGAAATAAACGCTTGTCATCTGGCTGAATCTTGGGTATGTTGTAGTACAGATGAACACAAGCAGCAGTAAGAGTTTCAAAAACACGACAGTTTTGAGTTTGGCTCAGTGCTGCAAAAGGAAGGAGCCAACTGGCTGCTCCAGCTGCTTGTTCTGAAACCGCAGGGCTCGTCCGGGATTTGAACCCGGGACCTCTCGCACCCAAAGCGAGAATCATACCCCTAGACCAACGAGCCTCTACGACAGGAAACCTTTCGGGAGGGCGCCAGAAATTCAGTGAAGCCCATCTCAAAGACGGAACACGACCTGGCGTCGAGATACGAAAGTGTTGTTGTTTGAGCGTTAGAAAGCACTTGAAGGCATATTACAGATTAAAGGCAAAGCTTGCTAGACAAGGCCCAGTGGCCTAATGGATAAGGCATCAGCCTCCGGAGCTGGAGATTGTGGGTTCAAGTCCCACCTGGGTCGTCAAATTCAAGCATGGTTTGTTCAAAGCAACAATGACCGCAAGATCTGAATTAGCATACAGCCGGCAAACTCCTGATAGCTGTGGTGGGTTTTTGTGTGCATCATTCTGGCCTGCCCGTGCATGTGCCCTTTCAGGCTGAAATTACACAAAGCACTGTGCGCAAGAGGCCCAGTGGCCTAAGGGGAAAAGGCTACTTCTTGCTTTTGCACTGGACCTACAACGAAGGCTTTGCGTACGAAAGCAGAGAGGCAGACTCCACGCACACAAAACAGGTGGGAAAGAGTCATGAACTATAAATGAATCTAGTCATCCAAAAACATCATTGATACGTTTGTTTTGTCCATATAACCAAAATGGCCGTGTAATTGGAGAAAAACACATGGCACAGAAATGGCGGGCTCTAAATGTAAACAGCCCCATAAAGGCTATGCCGTAGGCTTGACTTTGCACTACAAGGCATCGGCCTCCCACCTAGGGCATGCTTGTTGAGCTAGCTCTAAGCCGATGTCGCAAAAAGTCAATGATAATTTGTTCAAAGAATCTCCACAGAACAACAAGTATAGCTGTGCTTAGCGTGTCTGCAAAAGAGCCACGGTGATTCAGTTAAGAGCGATATAAAATGGTTTGAATCCAACTACAGCATCTACAGGCCTGAAAAAAGTCCAATTAGGCCGAAGCATCAGCCTCTGATGCTGCAGAACGTGACGTCAAGTACTGTGTGGGTTGCAGTAAATGGCCACATACGAAGTGGTTGATAAAGAAAAGCAGCAATTGCAAACAGAGTCAGAGAACCCTTGAACTCATACCAAAGGTGAGAGGGCTCGTCCGGGAGTTGAACCCGGGACCTCTCGCACCCGAAGCGAGAATCATACCCCTAGACCAACGAGCCTGACTGATGAAGGATCGGGCTACTTGCGTACACTTGTACAGTCACCGAACGCTGGCCTCTAACCGAATGAGCAGGCACTAGTTTTAACAGAAAGCGTTTGTCGTTAGGGAGCCGTACTCCCTGGCAGGCAGCGATTCTGAGTATGTTCTGTGAAGGAAATAAACGCTTGTCATCTGGCTGAATCGTAGTACAGATGAACACAAGCAGCAGTAAGGATTTCAAAACCACGACAGTTTGGCTCAGTGCTGCAAAGGAAGGAGCCGACTGGCTGCTCGTTCTGAAACCGCAGGGCTCGTCCGGGATTTGAACCCGGGACCTCTCGCACCCAAAGCGAGAATCATACCCCTAGACCAACGAGCCTGACTGACGAAAGATTTGGCTACTTGCGTACACTTGTAGAGTCACTGAACGCTGGCCTCTTACAGAATGGGCAGGCACTAGTTTTAATAAAAAGCGTTTATTAAACGCTAGGGAGCCACACTCCCTGGCAGGCAGCGATTCTGTGCAAGGAAATAAACGCTTGTCATCTGGTTGAATCTTGGGTATGTTGTAGTACAGATGAACACAAGCAGCAGTAAGAGTTTCAAAAACACGACAGTTTTGAGTTTGGCTCAGTGCTGCAAAAGGAAGGAGCCAACTGGCTGCTCCAGCTGCTTGTTCTGAAACCGCAGGGCTCGTCCGGGATTTGAACCCGGGACCTCTCGCACCCAAAGCGAGAATCATACCCCTAGACCAACGAGCCTCTACGACAGGAAACCTTTCGGGAGGGCGCCAGAAATTCAGTGAAGCCCATCTCAAAGACGGAACACGACCTGGCGTCGAGATACGAAAGTGTTGTTGTTTGAGCGTTAGAAAGCACTTGAAGGCATATTACAGATTAAAGGCAAAGCTTGCTAGACAAGGCCCAGTGGCCTAATGGATAAGGCATCAGCCTCCGGAGCTGGAGATTGTGGGTTCAAGTCCCACCTGGGTCGTCAAATTCAAGCATGGTTTGTTCAAAGCAACAATGACCGCAAGATCTGAATTAGCATACAGCCGGCAAACTCCTGATAGCTGTGGTGGGTTTTTGTGTGCATCATTCTGGCCTGCCCGTGCATGTGCCCTTTCAGGCTGAAATTACACAAAGCACTGTGCGCAAGAGGCCCAGTGGCCTAAGGGGAAAAGGCTACTTCTTGCTTTTGCACTGGACCTACAACGAAGGCTTTGCGTACGAAAGCAGAGAGGCAGACTCCACGCACAAAACAGGTGGGAAAGAGTCATGAACTATAAATGAATCTAGTCATCCAAAAACATCATTGATACTTTTGTTTTGTCCATATAACCAAAATGGCCGTGTAATTGGAGAAAAACACATGGCACAGAAATGGCGGGCTCTAAATGTAAACAGCCCCATAAAGGCTATGCCGTAGGCTTGACTTTGCACTACAAGGCATCGGCCTCCCACCTAGGGCATGCTTGTTGAGCTAGCTCTAAGCCGATGCTGCAAAAAGTCAATGATAATTTGTTCAAAGAAACTCCACAGAACAACAAGTATAGCTGTGCTTAGCGTGTCTGCAAAAGAGCCACGGTGATTCAGTTAAAAGCGATATAAAATGGTTTGAATCCAACTACAGCATCTACAGGCCTGAAAAAAGTCCAATTAGGCCGAAGCATCAGCCTCTGATGCTGCAGAACGTGACGTCAAGTACTGTGTGGGTTGCAGTAAATGGCCACATACGAAGTGGTTGATAAAGAAAAGCAGCAATTGCAAACAGAGTCAGAGAACCCTTGAACTCATACCAAAGGTGAGAGGGCTCGTCCGGGAGTTGAACCCGGGACCTCTCGCACCCGAAGCGAGAATCATACCCCTAGACCAACGAGCCTGACTGATGACGGATCGGGCTACTTGCGTACACTTGTACAGTCACCGAACGCTGGCCTCTAACCGAATGAGCAGGCACTAGTTTTAACAGAAAGCGTTTGTCGTTAGGGAGCCGTACTCCCTGGCAGGCAGCGATTCTGAGTATGTTCTGTGAAGGAAATAAACGCTTGTCATCTGGCTGAATCGTAGTACATATGAACACAAGCAGCAGTAAGGATTTCAAAACCACGACAGTTTGGCTCAGTGCTGCAAAGGAAGGAGCCGACTGGCTGCTCGTTCTGAAACCGCTGGGCTCGTCCGGGAGTTGAACCAGGGACCTCTCGCACCCAAAGCGAGAATCATACCCCTAGACCAACGAGCCTGACTGACGAAAGATTTGGCTACTTGCGTACACTTGTAGAGTCACTGAACGCTGGCCTCTTACAGAATGGGCAGGCACTAGTTTTAATAAAAAGCGTTTATTAAACGCTAGGGAGCCACACTCCCTGGCAGGCAGCGATTCTGTGCAAGGAAATAAACGCTTGTCATCTGGCTGAATCTTGGGTATGTTGTAGTACAGATGAACACAAGCAGCAGTAAGAGTTTCAAAAACACGACAGTTTTGAGTTTGGCTCAGTGCTGCAAAAGGAAGGAGCCAACTGGCTGCTCGTTCTGAAACCGCAGGGCTCGTCCGGGATTTGAACCCGGGACCTCTCGCACCCAAAGCGAGAATCATACCCCTAGACCAACGAGCCTCTACGACAGGAAACCTTTCGGGAGGGCGCCAGAAATTCAGTGAAGCCCATCTCAAAGACGGAACACGACCTGGCGTCGAGATACGAAAGTGTTGTTGTTTGAGCGTTAGAAAGCACTTGAAGGCATATTACAGATTAAAGGCAAAGCTTGCTAGACAAGGCCCAGTGGCCTAATGGATAAGGCATCAGCCTCCAGAGCTGGAGATTGTGGGTTCAAGTCCCACCTGGGTCGTCAAATTCAAGCATGGTTTGTTCAAAGCAACAATGACCGCAAGATCTGAATTAGCATACAGCCGGCAAACTCCTGATAGCTGTGGTGGGTTTTTGTGTGCATCATTCTGGCCTGCCCGTGCATGTGCCCTTTCAGGCTGAAATTACACAAAGCACTGTGCGCAAGAGGCCCAGTGGCCTAAGGGGAAAAGGCTACTTCTTGCTTTTGCACTGGACCTACAACGAAGGCTTTGCGTACGAAAGCAGAGAGGCAGACTCCACGCACACAAAACAGGTGGGAAAGAGTCATGAACTATAAATGAATCTAGTCATCCAAAAACATCATTGATACGTTTGTTTTGTCCATATAACCAAAATGGCCGTGTAATTGGAGAAAAACACATGGCACAGAAATGGCGGGCTCTAAATGTAAACAGCCCCATAAAGGCTATGCCGTAGGCTTGACTTTGCACTACAAGGCATCGGCCTCCCACCTAGGGCATGCTTGTTGAGCTAGCTCTAAGCCGATGTCGCAAAAAGTCAATGATAATTTGTTCAAAGAATCTCCACAGAACAACAAGTATAGCTGTGCTTAGCGTGTCTGCAAAAGAGCCACGGTGATTCAGTTAAGAGCGATATAAAATGGTTTGAATCCAACTACAGCATCTACAGGCCTGAAAAAAGTCCAATTAGGCCGAAGCATCAGCCTCTGATGCTGCAGAACGTGACGTCAAGTACTGTGTGGGTTGCAGTAAATGGCCACATACGAAGTGGTTGATAAAGAAAAGCAGCAATTGCAAACAGAGTCAGAGAACCCTTGAACTCATACCAAAGGTGAGAGGGCTCGTCCGGGAGTTGAACCCGGGACCTCTCGCACCCGAAGCGAGAATCATACCCCTAGACCAACGAGCCTGACTGATGAAGGATCGGGCTACTTGCGTACACTTGTACAGTCACCGAACGCTGGCCTCTAACCGAATGAGCAGGCACTAGTTTTAACAGAAAGCGTTTGTCGTTAGGGAGCCGTACTCCCTGGCAGGCAGCGATTCTGAGTATGTTCTGTGAAGGAAATAAACGCTTGTCATCTGGCTGAATCGTAGTACAGATGAACACAAGCAGCAGTAAGGATTTCAAAACCACGACAGTTTGGCTCAGTGCTGCAAAGGAAGGAGCCGACTGGCTGCTCGTTCTGAAACCGCTGGGCTCGTCCGGGAGTTGAACCCAGGACCTCTCGCACCCAAAGCGAGAATCATACCCCTAGACCAACGAGCCTGACTGACGAAAGATTTGGCTACTTGCGTACACTTGTAGAGTCACTGAACGCTGGCCTCTTACAGAATGGGCAGGCACTAGTTTTAATAAAAAGCGTTTATTAAATGCTAGGGAGCCACACTCCCTGGCAGGCAGCGATTCTGTGCAAGGAAATAAACGCTTGTCATCTGGCTGAATCTTGGGTATGTTGTAGTACAGATGAACACAAGCAGCAGTAAGAGTTTCAAAAACACGACAGTTTTGAGTTTGGCTCAGTGCTGCAAAAGGAAGGAGCCAACTGGCTGCTCCAGCTGCTTGTTCTGAAACCGCAGGGCTCGTCCGGGATTTGAACCCGGGACCTCTCGCACCCAAAGCGAGAATCATACCCCTAGACCAACGAGCCTGACTGACGAAAGATTTGGCTACTTGCGTACACTTGTAGAGTCACTGAACGCTGGCCTCTTACAGAATGGGCAGGCACTAGTTTTAATAAAAAGCGTTTATTAAACGCTAGGGAGCCACACTCCCTGGCAGGCAGCGATTCTGTGCAAGGAAATAAACGCTTGTCATCTGGTTGAATCTTGGGTATGTTGTAGTACAGATGAACACAAGCAGCAGTAAGAGTTTCAAAAACACGACAGTTTTGAGTTTGGCTCAGTGCTGCAAAAGGAAGGAGCCAACTGGCTGCTCCAGCTGCTTGTTCTGAAACCGCAGGGCTCGTCCGGGATTTGAACCCGGGACCTCTCGCACCCAAAGCGAGAATCATACCCCTAGACCAACGAGCCTCTACGACAGGAAACCTTTCGGGAGGGCGCCAGAAATTCAGTGAAGCCCATCTCAAAGACGGAACACGACCTGGCGTCGAGATACGAAAGTGTTGTTGTTTGAGCGTTAGAAAGCACTTGAAGGCATATTACAGATTAAAGGCAAAGCTTGCTAGACAAGGCCCAGTGGCCTAATGGATAAGGCATCAGCCTCCGGAGCTGGAGATTGTGGGTTCAAGTCCCACCTGGGTCGTCAAATTCAAGCATGGTTTGTTCAAAGCAACAATGACCGCAAGATCTGAATTAGCATACAGCCGGCAAACTCCTGATAGCTGTGGTGGGTTTTTGTGTGCATCATTCTGGCCTGCCCGTGCATGTGCCCTTTCAGGCTGAAATTACACAAAGCACTGTGCGCAAGAGGCCCAGTGGCCTAAGGGGAAAAGGCTACTTCTTGCTTTTGCACTGGACCTACAACGAAGGCTTTGCGTACGAAAGCAGAGAGGCAGACTCCACGCACAAAACAGGTGGGAAAGAGTCATGAACTATAAATGAATCTAGTCATCCAAAAACATCATTGATACTTTTGTTTTGTCCATATAACCAAAATGGCCGTGTAATTGGAGAAAAACACATGGCACAGAAATGGCGGGCTCTAAATGTAAACAGCCCCATAAAGGCTATGCCGTAGGCTTGACTTTGCACTACAAGGCATCGGCCTCCCACCTAGGGCATGCTTGTTGAGCTAGCTCTAAGCCGATGTCGCAAAAAGTCAATGATAATTTGTTCAAAGAAACTCCACAGAACAACAAGTATAGCTGTGCTTAGCGTGTCTGCAAAAGAGCCACGGTGATTCAGTTAAGAGCGATATAAAATGGTTTGAATCCAACTACAGCATCTACAGGCCTGAAAAAAGTCCAATTAGGCCGAAGCATCAGCCTCTGATGCTGCAGAACGTGACGTCAAGTACTGTGTGGGTTGCAGTAAATGGCCACATACGAAGTGGTTGATAAAGAAAAGCAGCAATTGCAAACAGAGTCAGAGAACCCTTGAACTCATACCAAAGGTGAGAGGGCTCGTCCGGGAGTTGAACCCGGGACCTCTCGCACCCGAAGCGAGAATCATACCCCTAGACCAACGAGCCTGACTGATGACGGATCGGGCTACTTGCGTACACTTGTACAGTCACCGAACGCTGGCCTCTAACCGAATGAGCAGGCACTAGTTTTAACAGAAAGCGTTTGTCGTTAGGGAGCCGTACTCCCTGGCAGGCAGCGATTCTGAGTATGTTCTGTGAAGGAAATAAACGCTTGTCATCTGGCTGAATCGTAGTACAGATGAACACAAGCAGCAGTAAGGATTTCAAAACCACGACAGTTTGGCTCAGTGCTGCAAAGGAAGGAGCCGACTGGCTGCTCGTTCTGAAACCGCTGGGCTCGTCCGGGAGTTGAACCCGGGACCTCTCGCACCCAAAGCGAGAATCATACCCCTAGACCAACGAGCCTGACTGACGAAAGATTTGGCTACTTGCGTACACTTGTAGAGTCACTGAACGCTGGCCTCTTACAGAATGGGCAGGCACTAGTTTTAATAAAAAGCGTTTATTAAACGCTAGGGAGCCACACTCCCTGGCAGGCAGCGATTCTGTGCAAGGAAATAAACGCTTGTCATCTGGTTGAATCTTGGGTATGTTGTAGTACAGATGAACACAAGCAGCAGTAAGAGTTTCAAAAACACGACAGTTTTGAGTTTGGCTCAGTGCTGCAAAAGGAAGGAGCCAACTGGCTGCTCCAGCTGCTTGTTCTGAAACCGCAGGGCTCGTCCGGGATTTGAACCCGGGACCTCTCGCACCCAAAGCAAGAATCATACCCCTAGACCAACGAGCCTCTACGACAGGTAACCTTTCGGGAGGGCGCCAGAAATTCAGTGAAGCCCATCTCAAAGACGGAACACGACCTGGCGTCGAGATACGAAAGTGTTGTTGTTTGAGCGTTAGAAAGCACTTGAAGGCATATTACAGATTAAAGGCAAAGCTTGCTAGACAAGGCCCAGTGGCCTAATGGATAAGGCATCAGCCTCCGGAGCTGGAGATTGTGGGTTCAAGTCCCACCTGGGTCGTCAAATTCAAGCATGGTTTGTTCAAAGCAACAATGACCGCAAGATCTGAATTAGCATACAGCCGGCAAACTCCTGATAGCTGTGGTGGGTTTTTGTGTGCATCATTCTGGCCTGCCCGTGCATGTGCCCTTTCAGGCTGAAATTACACAAAGCACTGTGCGCAAGAGGCCCAGTGGCCTAAGGGGAAAAGGCTACTTCTTGCTTTTGCACTGGACCTACAACGAAGGCTTTGCGTACGAAAGCAGAGAGGCAGACTCCACGCACAAAACAGGTGGGAAAGAGTCATGAACTATAAATGAATCTAGTCATCCAAAAACATCATTGATACTTTTGTTTTGTCCATATAACCAAAATGGCCGTGTAATTGGAGAAAAACACATGGCACAGAAATGGCGGGCTCTAAATGTAAACAGCCCCATAAAGGCTATGCCGTAGGCTTGACTTTGCACTACAAGGCATCGGCCTCCCACCTAGGGCATGCTTGTTGAGCTAGCTCTAAGCCGATGTCGCAAAAAGTCAATGATAATTTGTTCAAAGAAACTCCACAGAACAACAAGTATAGCTGTGCTTAGCGTGTCTGCAAAAGAGCCACGGTGATTCAGTTAAGAGCGATATAAAATGGTTTGAATCCAACTACAGCATCTACAGGCCTGAAAAAAGTCCAATTAGGCCGAAGCATCAGCCTCTGATGCTGCAGAACGTGACGTCAAGTACTGTGTGGGTTGCAGTAAATGGCCACATACGAAGTGGTTGATAAAGAAAAGCAGCAATTGCAAACAGAGTCAGAGAACCCTTGAACTCATACCAAAGGTGAGAGGGCTCGTCCGGGAGTTGAACCCGGGACCTCTCGCACCCGAAGCGAGAATCATACCCCTAGACCAACGAGCCTGACTGATGACGGATCGGGCTACTTGCGTACACTTGTACAGTCACCGAACGCTGGCCTCTAACCGAATGAGCAGGCACTAGTTTTAACAGAAAGCGTTTGTCGTTAGGGAGCCGTACTCCCTGGCAGGCAGCGATTCTGAGTATGTTCTGTGAAGGAAATAAACGCTTGTCATCTGGCTGAATCGTAGTACAGATGAACACAAGCAGCAGTAAGGATTTCAAAACCACGACAGTTTGGCTCAGTGCTGCAAAGGAAGGAGCCGACTGGCTGCTCGTTCTGAAACCGCTGGGCTCGTCCGGGAGTTGAACCCGGGACCTCTCGCACCCAAAGCGAGAATCATACCCCTAGACCAACGAGCCTGACTGACGAAAGATTTGGCTACTTGCGTACACTTGTAGAGTCACTGAACGCTGGCCTCTTACAGAATGGGCAGGCACTAGTTTTAATAAAAAGCGTTTATTAAACGCTAGGGAGCCACACTCCCTGGCAGGCAGCGATTCTGTGCAAGGAAATAAACGCTTGTCATCTGGCTGAATCTTGGGTATGTTGTAGTACAGATGAACACAAGCAGCAGTAAGAGTTTCAAAAACACGACAGTTTTGAGTTTGGCTCAGTGCTGCAAAAGGAAGGAGCCAACTGGCTGCTCCAGCTGCTTGTTCTGAAACCGCAGGGCTCGTCCGGGATTTGAACCCGGGACCTCTCGCACCCAAAGCGAGAATCATACCCCTAGACCAACGAGCCTCTACGACAGGAAACCTTTCGGGAGGGCGCCAGAAATTCAGTGAAGCCCATCTCAAAGACGGAACACGACCTGGCGTCGAGATACGAAAGTGTTGTTGTTTGAGCGTTAGAAAGCACTTGAAGGCATATTACAGATTAAAGGCAAAGCTTGCTAGACAAGGCCCAGTGGCCTAATGGATAAGGCATCAGCCTCCGGAGCTGGAGATTGTGGGTTCAAGTCCCACCTGGGTCGTCAAATTCAAGCATGGTTTGTTCAAAGCAACAATGACCGCAAGATCTGAATTAGCATACAGCCGGCAAACTCCTGATAGCTGTGGTGGGTTTTTGTGTGCATCATTCTGGCCTGCCCGTGCATGTGCCCTTTCAGGCTGAAATTACACAAAGCACTGTGCGCAAGAGGCCCAGTGGCCTAAGGGGAAAAGGCTACTTCTTGCTTTTGCACTGGACCTACAACGAAGGCTTTGCGTACGAAAGCAGAGAGGCAGACTCCACGCACACAAAACAGGTGGGAAAGAGTCATGAACTATAAATGAATCTAGTCATCCAAAAACATCATTGATACGTTTGTTTTGTCCATATAACCAAAATGGCCGTGTAATTGGAGAAAAACACATGGCACAGAAATGGCGGGCTCTAAATGTAAACAGCCCCATAAAGGCTATGCCGTAGGCTTGACTTTGCACTACAAGGCATCGGCCTCCCACCTAGGGCATGCTTGTTGAGCTAGCTCTAAGCCGATGTCGCAAAAAGTCAATGATAATTTGTTCAAAGAATCTCCACAGAACAACAAGTATAGCTGTGCTTAGCGTGTCTGCAAAAGAGCCACGGTGATTCAGTTAAGAGCGATATAAAATGGTTTGAATCCAACTACAGCATCTACAGGCCTGAAAAAAGTCCAATTAGGCCGAAGCATCAGCCTCTGATGCTGCAGAACGTGACGTCAAGTACTGTGTGGGTTGCAGTAAATGGCCACATACGAAGTGGTTGATAAAGAAAAGCAGCAATTGCAAACAGAGTCAGAGAACCCTTGAACTCATACCAAAGGTGAGAGGGCTCGTCCGGGAGTTGAACCCGGGACCTCTCGCACCCGAAGCGAGAATCATACCCCTAGACCAACGAGCCTGACTGATGAAGGATCGGGCTACTTGCGTACACTTGTACAGTCACCGAACGCTGGCCTCTAACCGAATGAGCAGGCACTAGTTTTAACAGAAAGCGTTTGTCGTTAGGGAGCCGTACTCCCTGGCAGGCAGCGATTCTGAGTATGTTCTGTGAAGGAAATAAACGCTTGTCATCTGGCTGAATCGTAGTACAGATGAACACAAGCAGCAGTAAGGATTTCAAAACCACGACAGTTTGGCTCAGTGCTGCAAAGGAAGGAGCCGACTGGCTGCTCATTCTGAAACCGCAGGGCTCGTCCGGGATTTGAACCCGGGACCTCTCGCACCCAAAGCGAGAATCATACCCCTAGACCAACGAGCCTGACTGACGAAAGATTTGGCTACTTGCGTACACTTGTAGAGTCACTGAACGCTGGCCTCTTACAGAATGGGCAGGCACTAGTTTTAATAAAAAGCGTTTATTAAACGCTAGGGAGCCACACTCCCTGGCAGGCAGCGATTCTGTGCAAGGAAATAAACGCTTGTCATCTGGTTGAATCTTGGGTATGTTGTAGTACAGATGAACACAAGCAGCAGTAAGAGTTTCAAAAACACGACAGTTTTGAGTTTGGCTCAGTGCTGCAAAAGGAAGGAGCCAACTGGCTGCTCCAGCTGCTTGTTCTGAAACCGCAGGGCTCGTCCGGGATTTGAACCCGGGACCTCTCGCACCCAAAGCGAGAATCATACCCCTAGACCAACGAGCCTCTACGACAGGAAACCTTTCGGGAGGGCGCCAGAAATTCAGTGAAGCCCATCTCAAAGACGGAACACGACCTGGCGTCGAGATACGAAAGTGTTGTTGTTTGAGCGTTAGAAAGCACTTGAAGGCATATTACAGATTAAAGGCAAAGCTTGCTAGACAAGGCCCAGTGGCCTAATGGATAAGGCATCAGCCTCCGGAGCTGGAGATTGTGGGTTCAAGTCCCACCTGGGTCGTCAAATTCAAGCATGGTTTGTTCAAAGCAACAATGACCGCAAGATCTGAATTAGCATACAGCCGGCAAACTCCTGATAGCTGTGGTGGGTTTTTGTGTGCATCATTCTGGCCTGCCCGTGCATGTGCCCTTTCAGGCTGAAATTACACAAAGCACTGTGCGCAAGAGGCCCAGTGGCCTAAGGGGAAAAGGCTACTTCTTGCTTTTGCACTGGACCTACAACGAAGGCTTTGCGTACGAAAGCAGAGAGGCAGACTCCACGCACAAAACAGGTGGGAAAGAGTCATGAACTATAAATGAATCTAGTCATCCAAAAACATCATTGATACTTTTGTTTTGTCCATATAACCAAAATGGCCGTGTAATTGGAGAAAAACACATGGCACAGAAATGGCGGGCTCTAAATGTAAACAGCCCCATAAAGGCTATGCCGTAGGCTTGACTTTGCACTACAAGGCATCGGCCTCCCACCTAGGGCATGCTTGTTGAGCTAGCTCTAAGCCGATGCTGCAAAAAGTCAATGATAATTTGTTCAAAGAAACTCCACAGAACAACAAGTATAGCTGTGCTTAGCGTGTCTGCAAAAGAGCCACGGTGATTCAGTTAAAAGCGATATAAAATGGTTTGAATCCAACTACAGCATCTACAGGCCTGAAAAAAGTCCAATTAGGCCGAAGCATCAGCCTCTGATGCTGCAGAACGTGACGTCAAGTACTGTGTGGGTTGCAGTAAATGGCCACATACGAAGTGGTTGATAAAGAAAAGCAGCAATTGCAAACAGAGTCAGAGAACCCTTGAACTCATACCAAAGGTGAGAGGGCTCGTCCGGGAGTTGAACCCGGGACCTCTCGCACCCGAAGCGAGAATCATACCCCTAGACCAACGAGCCTGACTGATGACGGATCGGGCTACTTGCGTACACTTGTACAGTCACCGAACGCTGGCCTCTAACCGAATGAGCAGGCACTAGTTTTAACAGAAAGCGTTTGTCGTTAGGGAGCCGTACTCCCTGGCAGGCAGCGATTCTGAGTATGTTCTGTGAAGGAAATAAACGCTTGTCATCTGGCTGAATCGTAGTACAGATGAACACAAGCAGCAGTAAGGATTTCAAAACCACGACAGTTTGGCTCAGTGCTGCAAAGGAAGGAGCCGACTGGCTGCTCGTTCTGAAACCGCTGGGCTCGTCCGGGAGTTGAACCAGGGACCTCTCGCACCCAAAGCGAGAATCATACCCCTAGACCAACGAGCCTGACTGACGAAAGATTTGGCTACTTGCGTACACTTGTAGAGTCACTGAACGCTGGCCTCTTACAGAATGGGCAGGCACTAGTTTTAATAAAAAGCGTTTATTAAACGCTAGGGAGCCACACTCCCTGGCAGGCAGCGATTCTGTGCAAGGAAATAAACGCTTGTCATCTGGCTGAATCTTGGGTATGTTGTAGTACAGATGAACACAAGCAGCAGTAAGAGTTTCAAAAACACGACAGTTTTGAGTTTGGCTCAGTGCTGCAAAAGGAAGGAGCCAACTGGCTGCTCGTTCTGAAACCGCAGGGCTCGTCCGGGATTTGAACCCGGGACCTCTCGCACCCAAAGCGAGAATCATACCCCTAGACCAACGAGCCTCTACGACAGGAAACCTTTCGGGAGGGCGCCAGAAATTCAGTGAAGCCCATCTCAAAGACGGAACACGACCTGGCGTCGAGATACGAAAGTGTTGTTGTTTGAGCGTTAGAAAGCACTTGAAGGCATATTACAGATTAAAGGCAAAGCTTGCTAGACAAGGCCCAGTGGCCTAATGGATAAGGCATCAGCCTCCGGAGCTGGAGATTGTGGGTTCAAGTCCCACCTGGGTCGTCAAATTCAAGCATGGTTTGTTCAAAGCAACAATGACCGCAAGATCTGAATTAGCATACAGCCGTCAAACTCCTGATAGCTGTGGTGGGTTTTTGTGTGCATCATTCTGGCCTGCCCGTGCATGTGCCCTTTCAGGCTGAAATTACACAAAGCACTGTGCGCAAGAGGCCCAGTGGCCTAAGGGGAAAAGGCTACTTCTTGCTTTTGCACTGGACCTACAACGAAGGCTTTGCGTACGAAAGCAGAGAGGCAGACTCCACGCACACAAAACAGGTGGGAAAGAGTCATGAACTATAAATGAATCTAGTCATCCAAAAACATCATTGATACGTTTGTTTTGTCCATATAACCAAAATGGCCGTGTAATTGGAGAAAAACACATGGCACAGAAATGGCGGGCTCTAAATGTAAACAGCCCCATAAAGGCTATGCCGTAGGCTTGACTTTGCACTACAAGGCATCGGCCTCCCACCTAGGGCATGCTTGTTGAGCTAGCTCTAAGCCGATGTCGCAAAAAGTCAATGATAATTTGTTCAAAGAATCTCCACAGAACAACAAGTATAGCTGTGCTTAGCGTGTCTGCAAAAGAGCCACGGTGATTCAGTTAAGAGCGATATAAAATGGTTTGAATCCAACTACAGCATCTACAGGCCTGAAAAAAGTCCAATTAGGCCGAAGCATCAGCCTCTGATGCTGCAGAACGTGACGTCAAGTACTGTGTGGGTTGCAGTAAATGGCCACATACGAAGTGGTTGATAAAGAAAAGCAGCAATTGCAAACAGAGTCAGAGAACCCTTGAACTCATACCAAAGGTGAGAGGGCTCGTCCGGGAGTTGAACCCGGGACCTCTCGCACCCGAAGCGAGAATCATACCCCTAGACCAACGAGCCTGACTGATGAAGGATCGGGCTACTTGCGTACACTTGTACAGTCACCGAACGCTGGCCTCTAACCGAATGAGCAGGCACTAGTTTTAACAGAAAGCGTTTGTCGTTAGGGAGCCGTACTCCCTGGCAGGCAGCGATTCTGAGTATGTTCTGTGAAGGAAATAAACGCTTGTCATCTGGCTGAATCGTAGTACAGATGAACACAAGCAGCAGTAAGGATTTCAAAACCACGACAGTTTGGCTCAGTGCTGCAAAGGAAGGAGCCGACTGGCTGCTCGTTCTGAAACCGCTGGGCTCGTCCGGGAGTTGAACCCAGGACCTCTCGCACCCAAAGCGAGAATCATACCCCTAGACCAACGAGCCTGACTGACGAAAGATTTGGCTACTTGCGTACACTTGTAGAGTCACTGAACGCTGGCCTCTTACAGAATGGGCAGGCACTAGTTTTAATAAAAAGCGTTTATTAAATGCTAGGGAGCCACACTCCCTGGCAGGCAGCGATTCTGTGCAAGGAAATAAACGCTTGTCATCTGGCTGAATCTTGGGTATGTTGTAGTACAGATGAACACAAGCAGCAGTAAGAGTTTCAAAAACACGACAGTTTTGAGTTTGGCTCAGTGCTGCAAAAGGAAGGAGCCAACTGGCTGCTCCAGCTGCTTGTTCTGAAACCGCAGGGCTCGTCCGGGATTTGAACCCGGGACCTCTCGCACCCAAAGCGAGAATCATACCCCTAGACCAACGAGCCTGACTGACGAAAGATTTGGCTACTTGCGTACACTTGTAGAGTCACTGAACGCTGGCCTCTTACAGAATGGGCAGGCACTAGTTTTAATAAAAAGCGTTTATTAAACGCTAGGGAGCCACACTCCCTGGCAGGCAGCGATTCTGTGCAAGGAAATAAACGCTTGTCATCTGGTTGAATCTTGGGTATGTTGTAGTACAGATGAACACAAGCAGCAGTAAGAGTTTCAAAAACACGACAGTTTTGAGTTTGGCTCAGTGCTGCAAAAGGAAGGAGCCAACTGGCTGCTCCAGCTGCTTGTTCTGAAACCGCAGGGCTCGTCCGGGATTTGAACCCGGGACCTCTCGCACCCAAAGCGAGAATCATACCCCTAGACCAACGAGCCTCTACGACAGGAAACCTTTCGGGAGGGCGCCAGAAATTCAGTGAAGCCCATCTCAAAGACGGAACACGACCTGGCGTCGAGATACGAAAGTGTTGTTGTTTGAGCGTTAGAAAGCACTTGAAGGCATATTACAGATTAAAGGCAAAGCTTGCTAGACAAGGCCCAGTGGCCTAATGGATAAGGCATCAGCCTCCGGAGCTGGAGATTGTGGGTTCAAGTCCCACCTGGGTCGTCAAATTCAAGCATGGTTTGTTCAAAGCAACAATGACCGCAAGATCTGAATTAGCATACAGCCGGCAAACTCCTGATAGCTGTGGTGGGTTTTTGTGTGCATCATTCTGGCCTGCCCGTGCATGTGCCCTTTCAGGCTGAAATTACACAAAGCACTGTGCGCAAGAGGCCCAGTGGCCTAAGGGGAAAAGGCTACTTCTTGCTTTTGCACTGGACCTACAACGAAGGCTTTGCGTACGAAAGCAGAGAGGCAGACTCCACGCACAAAACAGGTGGGAAAGAGTCATGAACTATAAATGAATCTAGTCATCCAAAAACATCATTGATACTTTTGTTTTGTCCATATAACCAAAATGGCCGTGTAATTGGAGAAAAACACATGGCACAGAAATGGCGGGCTCTAAATGTAAACAGCC
Organism: Squalius cephalus; assembly: GCF_949319135.1. Classification (NCBI taxonomy): domain Eukaryota; kingdom Metazoa; phylum Chordata; class Actinopteri; order Cypriniformes; family Leuciscidae; genus Squalius; species Squalius cephalus. The sequence continues at coordinate 8,855,159 of NC_137128.1, read as the reverse complement.
CCATAAAGGCTATGCCGTAGGCTTGACTTTGCACTACAAGGCATCGGCCTCCCACCTAGGGCATGCTTGTTGAGCTAGCTCTAAGCCGATGTCGCAAAAAGTCAATGATAATTTGTTCAAAGAAACTCCACAGAACAACAAGTATAGCTGTGCTTAGCGTGTCTGCAAAAGAGCCACGGTGATTCAGTTAAGAGCGATATAAAATGGTTTGAATCCAACTACAGCATCTACAGGCCTGAAAAAAGTCCAATTAGGCCGAAGCATCAGCCTCTGATGCTGCAGAACGTGACGTCAAGTACTGTGTGGGTTGCAGTAAATGGCCACATACGAAGTGGTTGATAAAGAAAAGCAGCAATTGCAAACAGAGTCAGAGAACCCTTGAACTCATACCAAAGGTGAGAGGGCTCGTCCGGGAGTTGAACCCGGGACCTCTCGCACCCGAAGCGAGAATCATACCCCTAGACCAACGAGCCTGACTGATGACGGATCGGGCTACTTGCGTACACTTGTACAGTCACCGAACGCTGGCCTCTAACCGAATGAGCAGGCACTAGTTTTAACAGAAAGCGTTTGTCGTTAGGGAGCCGTACTCCCTGGCAGGCAGCGATTCTGAGTATGTTCTGTGAAGGAAATAAACGCTTGTCATCTGGCTGAATCGTAGTACAGATGAACACAAGCAGCAGTAAGGATTTCAAAACCACGACAGTTTGGCTCAGTGCTGCAAAGGAAGGAGCCGACTGGCTGCTCGTTCTGAAACCGCTGGGCTCGTCCGGGAGTTGAACCCGGGACCTCTCGCACCCAAAGCGAGAATCATACCCCTAGACCAACGAGCCTGACTGACGAAAGATTTGGCTACTTGCGTACACTTGTAGAGTCACTGAACGCTGGCCTCTTACAGAATGGGCAGGCACTAGTTTTAATAAAAAGCGTTTATTAAACGCTAGGGAGCCACACTCCCTGGCAGGCAGCGATTCTGTGCAAGGAAATAAACGCTTGTCATCTGGCTGAATCTTGGGTATGTTGTAGTACAGATGAACACAAGCAGCAGTAAGAGTTTCAAAAACACGACAGTTTTGAGTTTGGCTCAGTGCTGCAAAAGGAAGGAGCCAACTGGCTGCTCGTTCTGAAACCGCAGGGCTCGTCCGGGATTTGAACCCGGGACCTCTCGCACCCAAAGCGAGAATCATACCCCTAGACCAACGAGCCTCTACGACAGGAAACCTTTCGGGAGGGCGCCAGAAATTCAGTGAAGCCCATCTCAAAGACGGAACACGACCTGGCGTCGAGATACGAAAGTGTTGTTGTTTGAGCGTTAGAAAGCACTTGAAGGCATATTACAGATTAAAGGCAAAGCTTGCTAGACAAGGCCCAGTGGCCTAATGGATAAGGCATCAGCCTCCGGAGCTGGAGATTGTGGGTTCAAGTCCCACCTGGGTCGTCAAATTCAAGCATGGTTTGTTCAAAGCAACAATGACCGCAAGATCTGAATTAGCATACAGCCGGCAAACTCCTGATAGCTGTGGTGGGTTTTTGTGTGCATCATTCTGGCCTGCCCGTGCATGTGCCCTTTCAGGCTGAAATTACACAAAGCACTGTGCGCAAGAGGCCCAGTGGCCTAAGGGGAAAAGGCTACTTCTTGCTTTTGCACTGGACCTACAACGAAGGCTTTGCGTACGAAAGCAGAGAGGCAGACTCCACGCACACAAAACAGGTGGGAAAGAGTCATGAACTATAAATGAATCTAGTCATCCAAAAACATCATTGATACGTTTGTTTTGTCCATATAACCAAAATGGCCGTGTAATTGGAGAAAAACACATGGCACAGAAATGGCGGGCTCTAAATGTAAACAGCCCCATAAAGGCTATGCCGTAGGCTTGACTTTGCACTACAAGGCATCGGCCTCCCACCTAGGGCATGCTTGTTGAGCTAGCTCTAAGCCGATGTCGCAAAAAGTCAATGATAATTTGTTCAAAGAATCTCCACAGAACAACAAGTATAGCTGTGCTTAGCGTGTCTGCAAAAGAGCCACGGTGATTCAGTTAAGAGCGATATAAAATGGTTTGAATCCAACTACAGCATCTACAGGCCTGAAAAAAGTCCAATTAGGCCGAAGCATCAGCCTCTGATGCTGCAGAACGTGACGTCAAGTACTGTGTGGGTTGCAGTAAATGGCCACATACGAAGTGGTTGATAAAGAAAAGCAGCAATTGCAAACAGAGTCAGAGAACCCTTGAACTCATACCAAAGGTGAGAGGGCTCGTCCGGGAGTTGAACCCGGGACCTCTCGCACCCGAAGCGAGAATCATACCCCTAGACCAACGAGCCTGACTGATGAAGGATCGGGCTACTTGCGTACACTTGTACAGTCACCGAACGCTGGCCTCTAACCGAATGAGCAGGCACTAGTTTTAACAGAAAGCGTTTGTCGTTAGGGAGCCGTACTCCCTGGCAGGCAGCGATTCTGAGTATGTTCTGTGAAGGAAATAAACGCTTGTCATCTGGCTGAATCGTAGTACAGATGAACACAAGCAGCAGTAAGGATTTCAAAACCACGACAGTTTGGCTCAGTGCTGCAAAGGAAGGAGCCGACTGGCTGCTCGTTCTGAAACCGCTGGGCTCGTCCGGGAGTTGAACCCGGGACCTCTCGCACCCAAAGCGAGAATCATACCCCTAGACCAACGAGCCTGACTGACGAAAGATTTGGCTACTTGCGTACACTTGTAGAGTCACTGAACGCTGGCCTCTTACAGAATGGGCAGGCACTAGTTTTAATAAAAAGCGTTTATTAAACGCTAGGGAGCCACACTCCCTGGCAGGCAGCGATTCTGTGCAAGGAAATAAACGCTTGTCATCTGGCTGAATCTTGGGTATGTTGTAGTACAGATGAACACAAGCAGCAGTAAGAGTTTCAAAAACACGACAGTTTTGAGTTTGGCTCAGTGCTGCAAAAGGAAGGAGCCAACTGGCTGCTCCAGCTGCTTGTTCTGAAACCGCAGGGCTCGTCCGGGATTTGAACACGGGACCTCTCGCACCCAAAGCGAGAATCATACCCCTAGACCAACGAGCCTCTACGACAGGAAACCTTTCGGGAGGGCGCCAGAAATTCAGTGAAGCCCATCTCAAAGACGGAACACGACCTGGCGTCGAGATACGAAAGTGTTGTTGTTTGAGCGTTAGAAAGCACTTGAAGGCATATTACAGATTAAAGGCAAAGCTTGCTAGACAAGGCCAAGTGGCCTAATGGATAAGGCATCAGCCTCCGGAGCTGGAGATTGTGGGTTCAAGTCCCACCTGGGTCGTCAAATTCAAGCATGGTTTGTTCAAAGCAACAATGACCGCAAGATCTGAATTAGCATACAGCCGGCAAACTCCTGATAGCTGTGGTGGGTTTTTGTGTGCATCATTCTGGCCTGCCCGTGCATGTGCCCTTTCAGGCTGAAATTACACAAAGCACTGTGCGCAAGAGGCCCAGTGGCCTAAGGGGAAAAGGCTACTTTTTGCTTTTGCACTGGACCTACAACGAAGGCTTTGCGTACGAAAGCAGAGAGGCAGACTCCACGCACAAAACAGGTGGGAAAGAGTCATGAACTATAAATGAATCTAGTCATCCAAAAACATCATTGATACGTTTGTTTTGTCCATATAACCAAAATGGCCGTGTAATTGGAGAAAAACACATGGCACAGAAATGGCGGGCTCTAAATGTAAACAGCCCCATAAAGGCTATGCCGTAGGCTTGACTTTGCACTACAAGGCATCGGCCTCCCACCTAGGGCATGCTTGTTGAGCTAGCTCTAAGCCGATGTCGCAAAAAGTCAATGATAATTTGTTCAAAGAAACTCCACAGAACAACAAGTATAGCTGTGCTTAGCGTGTCTGCAAAAGAGCCACGGTGATTCAGTTAAGAGCGATATAAAATGGTTTGAATCCAACTACAGCATCTACAGGCCTGAAAAAAGTCCAATTAGGCCGAAGCATCAGCCTCTGATGCTGCAGAACGTGACGTCAAGTACTGTGTGGGTTGCAGTAAATGGCCACATACGAAGTGGTTGATAAAGAAAAGCAGCAATTGCAAACAGAGTCAGAGAACCCTTGAACTCATACCAAAGGTGAGAGGGCTCGTCCGGGAGTTGAACCCGGGACCTCTCGCACCCGAAGCGAGAATCATACCCCTAGACCAACGAGCCTGACTGATGAAGGATCGGGCTACTTGCGTACACTTGTACAGTCACCGAACGCTGGCCTCTAACCGAATGAGCAGGCACTAGTTTTAACAGAAAGCGTTTGTCGTTAGGGAGCCGTACTCCCTGGCAGGCAGCGATTCTGAGTATGTTCTGTGAAGGAAATAAACGCTTGCCATCTGGCTGAATCGTAGTACAGATGAACACAAGCAGCAGTAAGGATTTCAAAACCACGACAGTTTGGCTCAGTGCTGCAAAGGAAGGAGCCGACTGGCTGCTCGTTCTGAAACCGTTGGGCTCGTCCGGGAGTTGAACCCGGGACCTCTCGCACCCAAAGCGAGAATCATACCCCTAGACCAACGAGCCTGACTGACGAAAGATTTGGCTACTTGCGTACACTTGTAGAGTCACTGAACGCTGGCCTCTTACAGAATGGGCAGGCACTAGTTTTAATAAAAAGCGTTTATTAAACGCTAGGGAGCCACACTCCCTGGCAGGCAGCGATTCTGTGCAAGGAAATAAACGCTTGTCATCTGGCTGAATCTTGGGTATGTTGTAGTACAGATGAACACAAGCAGCAGTAAGAGTTTCAAAAACACGACAGTTTTGAGTTTGGCTCAGTGCTGCAAAAGGAAGGAGCCAACTGGCTGCTCCAGCTGCTTGTTCTGAAACCGCAGGGCTCGTCCGGGATTTGAACCCGGGACCTCTCGCACCCAAAGCGAGAATCATACCCCTAGACCAACGAGCCTCTACGACAGGAAACCGTTCGGGAGGGCGCCAGAAATTCAGTGAAGCCCATCTCAAAGACGGAACACGACCTGGCGTCGAGATACGAAAGTGTTGTTGTTTGAGCGTTAGAAAGCACTTGAAGGCATATTACAGATTAAAGGCAAAGCTTGCTAGACAAGGCCCAGTGGCCTAATGGATAAGGCATCAGCCTCCGGAGCTGGAGATTGTGGGTTCAAGTCCCACCTGGGTCGTCAAATTCAAGCATGGTTTGTTCAAAGCAACAATGACCGCAAGATCTGAATTAGCATACAGCCGGCAAACTCCTGATAGCTGTGGTGGGTTTTTGTGTGCATCATTCTGGCCTGCCCGTGCATGTGCCCTTTCAGGCTGAAATTACACAAAGCACTGTGCGCAAGAGGCCCAGTGGCCTAAGGGGAAAAGGCTACTTCTTGCTTTTGCACTGGACCTACAACGAAGGCTTTGCGTACGAAAGCAGAGAGGCAGACTCCACGCACACAAAACAGGTGGGAAAGAGTCATGAACTATAAATGAATCTAGTCATCCAAAAACATCATTGATACGTTTGTTTTGTCCATATAACCAAAATGGCCGTGTAATTGGAGAAAAACACATGGCACAGAAATGGCGGGCTCTAAATGTAAACAGCCCCATAAAGGCTATGCCGTAGGCTTGACTTTGCACTACAAGGCATCGGCCTCCCACCTAGGGCATGCTTGTTGAGCTAGCTCTAAGCCGATGTCGCAAAAAGTCAATGATAATTTGTTCAAAGAAACTCCACAGAACAACAAGTATAGCTGTGCTTAGCGTGTCTGCAAAAGAGCCACGGTGATTCAGTTAAGAGCGATATAAAATGGTTTGAATCCAACTACAGCATCTACAGGCCTGAAAAAAGTCCAATTAGGCCGAAGCATCAGCCTCTGATGCTGCAGAACGTGACGTCAAGTACTGTGTGGGTTGCAGTAAATGGCCACATACGAAGTGGTTGATAAAGAAAAGCAGCAATTGCAAACAGAGTCAGAGAACCCTTGAACTCATACCAAAGGTGAGAGGGCTCGTCCGGGAGTTGAACCCGGGACCTCTCGCACCCGAAGCGAGAATCATACCCCTAGACCAACGAGCCTGACTGATGAAGGATCGGGCTACTTGCGTACACTTGTACAGTCACCGAACGCTGGCCTCTAACCGAATGAGCAGGCACTAGTTTTAACAGAAAGCGTTTGTCGTTAGGGAGCCGTACTCCCTGGCAGGCAGCGATTCTGAGTATGTTCTGTGAAGGAAATAAACGCTTGTCATCTGGCTGAATCGTAGTACAGATGAACACAAGCAGCAGTAAGGATTTCAAAACCACGACAGTTTGGCTCAGTGCTGCAAAGGAAGGAGCCGACTGGCTGCTCGTTCTGAAACCGCTGGGCTCGTCCGGGAGTTGAACCCGGGACCTCTCGCACCCAAAGCGAGAATCATACCCCTAGACCAACGAGCCTGACTGACGAAAGATTTGGCTACTTGCGTACACTTGTAGAGTCACTGAACGCTGGCCTCTTACAGAATGGGCAGGCACTAGTTTTAATAAAAAGCGTTTATTAAACGCTAGGGAGCCACACTCCCTGGCAGGCAGCGATTCTGTGCAAGGAAATAAACGCTTGTCATCTGGCTGAATCTTGGGTATGTTGTAGTACAGATGAACACAAGCAGCAGTAAGAGTTTCAAAAACACGACAGTTTTGAGTTTGGCTCAGTGCTGCAAAAGGAAGGAGCCAACTGGCTGCTCCAGCTGCTTGTTCTGAAACCGCAGGGCTCGTCCGGGATTTGAACCCGGGACCTCTCGCACCCAAAGCGAGAATCATACCCCTAGACCAACGAGCCTCTACTACAGGAAACCTTTCGGGAGGGCGCCAGAAATTCAGTGAAGCCCATCTCAAAGACGGAACACGACCTGGCATCGAGATACGAAAGTGTTGTTGTTTGAGCGTTAGAAAGCACTTGAAGGCATATTACAGATTAAAGGCAAAGCTTGCTAGACAAGGCCCAGTGGCCTAATGGATAAGGCATCAGCCTCCGGAGCTGGAGATTGTGGGTTCAAGTCCCACCTGGGTCGTCAAATTCAAGCATGGTTTGTTCAAAGCAACAATGACCGCAAGATCTGAATTAGCATACAGCCGGCAAACTCCTGATAGCTGTGGTGGGTTTTTGTGTGCATCATTCTGGCCTGCCCGTGCATGTGCCCTTTCAGGCTGAAATTACACAAAGCACTGTGCGCAAGAGGCCCAGTGGCCTAAGGGGAAAAGGCTACTTCTTGCTTTTGCACTGGACCTACAACGAAGGCTTTGCGTACGAAAGCAGAGAGGCAGACTCCACGCACAAAACAGGTGGGAAAGAGTCATGAACTATAAATGAATCTAGTCATCCAAAAACATCATTGATACGTTTGTTTTGTCCATATAACCAAAATGGCCGTGTAATTGGAGAAAAACACATGGCACAGAAATGGCGGGCTCTAAATGTAAACAGCCCCATAAAGGCTATGCCGTAGGCTTGACTTTGCACTACAAGGCATCGGCCTCCCACCTAGGGCATGCTTGTTGAGCTAGCTCTAAGCCGATGTCGCAAAAAGTCAATGATAATTTGTTCAAAGAAACTCCACAGAACAACAAGTATAGCTGTGCTTAGCGTGTCTGCAAAAGAGCCACGGTGATTCAGTTAAGAGCGATATAAAATGGTTTGAATCCAACTACAGCATCTACAGGCCTGAAAAAAGTCCAATTAGGCCGAAGCATCAGCCTCTGATGCTGCAGAACGTGACGTCAAGTACTGTGTGGGTTGCAGTAAATGGCCACATACGAAGTGGTTGATAAAGAAAAGCAGCAATTGCAAACAGAGTCAGAGAACCCTTGAACTCATACCAAAGGTGAGAGGGCTCGTCCGGGAGTTGAACCCGGGACCTCTCGCACCCGAAGCGAGAATCATACCCCTAGACCAACGAGCCTGACTGATGAAGGATCGGGCTACTTGCGTACACTTGTACAGTCACCGAACGCTGGCCTCTAACCGAATGAGCAGGCACTAGTTTTAACAGAAAGCGTTTGTCGTTAGGGAGCCGTACTCCCTGGCAGGCAGCGATTCTGAGTATGTTCTGTGAAGGAAATAAACGCTTGTCATCTGGCTGAATCGTAGTACAGATGAACACAAGCAGCAGTAAGGATTTCAAAACCACGACAGTTTGGCTCAGTGCTGCAAAGGAAGGAGCCGACTGGCTGCTCGTTCTGAAACCGCTGGGCTCGTCCGGGAGTTGAACCCGGGACCTCTCGCACCCAAAGCGAGAATCATACCCCTAGACCAACGAGCCTGACTGACGAAAGATTTGGCTACTTGCGTACACTTGTAGAGTCACTGAACGCTGGCCTCTTACAGAATGGGCAGGCACTAGTTTTAATAAAAAGCGTTTATTAAACGCTAGGGAGCCACACTCCCTGGCAGGCAGCGATTCTGTGCAAGGAAATAAACGCTTGTCATCTGGCTGAATCTTGGGTATGTTGTAGTACAGATGAACACAAGCAGCAGTAAGAGTTTCAAAAACACGACAGTTTTGAGTTTGGCTCAGTGCTGCAAAAGGAAGGAGCCAACTGGCTGCTCCAGCTGCTTGTTCTGAAACCGCAGGGCTCGTCCGGGATTTGAACCCGGGACCTCTCGCACCCAAAGCGAGAATCATACCCCTAGACCAACGAGCCTCTACTACAGGAAACCTTTCGGGAGGGCGCCAGAAATTCAGTGAAGCCCATCTCAAAGACGGAACACGACCTGGCATCGAGATACGAAAGTGTTGTTGTTTGAGCGTTAGAAAGCACTTGAAGGCATATTACAGATTAAAGGCAAAGCTTGCTAGACAAGGCCCAGTGGCCTAATGGATAAGGCATCAGCCTCCGGAGCTGGAGATTGTGGGTTCAAGTCCCACCTGGGTCGTCAAATTCAAGCATGGTTTGTTCAAAGCAACAATGACCGCAAGATCTGAATTAGCATACAGCCGGCAAACTCCTGATAGCTGTGGTGGGTTTTTGTGTGCATCATTCTGGCCTGCCCGTGCATGTGCCCTTTCAGGCTGAAATTACACAAAGCACTGTGCGCAAGAGGCCCAGTGGCCTAAGGGGAAAAGGCTACTTCTTGCTTTTGCACTGGACCTACAACGAAGGCTTTGCGTACGAAAGCAGAGAGGCAGACTCCACGCACAAAACAGGTGGGAAAGAGTCATGAACTATAAATGAATCTAGTCATCCAAAAACATCATTGATACTTTTGTTTTGTCCATATAACCAAAATGGCCGTGTAATTGGAGAAAAACACATGGCACAGAAATGGCGGGCTCTAAATGTAAACAGCCCCATAAAGGCTATGCCGTAGGCTTGACTTTGCACTACAAGGCATCGGCCTCCCACCTAGGGCATGCTTGTTGAGCTAGCTCTAAGCCGATGTCGCAAAAAGTCAATGATAATTTGTTCAAAGAAACTCCACAGAACAACAAGTATAGCTGTGCTTAGCGTGTCTGCAAAAGAGCCACGGTGATTCAGTTAAGAGCGATATAAAATGGTTTGAATCCAACTACAGCATCTACAGGCCTGAAAAAAGTCCAATTAGGCCGAAGCATCAGCCTCTGATGCTGCAGAACGTGACGTCAAGTACTGTGTGGGTTGCAGTAAATGGCCACATACGAAGTGGTTGATAAAGAAAAGCAGCAATTGCAAACAGAGTCAGAGAACCCTTGAACTCATACCAAAGGTGAGAGGGCTCGTCCGGGAGTTGAACCCGGGACCTCTCGCACCCGAAGCGAGAATCATACCCCTAGACCAACGAGCCTGACTGATGAAGGATCGGGCTACTTGCGTACACTTGTACAGTCACCGAACGCTGGCCTCTAACCGAATGAGCAGGCACTAGTTTTAACAGAAAGCGTTTGTCGTTAGGGAGCCGTACTCCCTGGCAGGCAGCGATTCTGAGTATGTTCTGTGAAGGAAATAAACGCTTGTCATCTGGCTGAATCGTAGTACAGATGAACACAAGCAGCAGTAAGGATTTCAAAACCACGACAGTTTGGCTCAGTGCTGCAAAGGAAGGAGCCGACTGGCTGCTCGTTCTGAAACCGCTGGGCTCGTCCGGGAGTTGAACCCGGGACCTCTCGCACCCAAAGCGAGAATCATACCCCTAGACCAACGAGCCTGACTGACGAAAGATTTGGCTACTTGCGTACACTTGTAGAGTCACTGAACGCTGGCCTCTTACAGAATGGGCAGGCACTAGTTTTAATAAAAAGCGTTTATTAAACGCTAGGGAGCCACACTCCCTGGCAGGCAGCGATTCTGTGCAAGGAAATAAACGCTTGTCATCTGGCTGAATCTTGGGTATGTTGTAGTACAGATGAACACAAGCAGCAGTAAGAGTTTCAAAAACACGACAGTTTTGAGTTTGGCTCAGTGCTGCAAAAGGAAGGAGCCAACTGGCTGCTCCAGCTGCTTGTTCTGAAACCGCAGGGCTCGTCCGGGATTTGAACACGGGACCTCTCGCACCCAAAGCGAGAATCATACCCCTAGACCAACGAGCCTCTACGACAGGAAACCTTTCGGGAGGGCGCCAGAAATTCAGTGAAGCCCATCTCAAAGACGGAACACGACCTGGCGTCGAGATACGAAAGTGTTGTTGTTTGAGCGTTAGAAAGCACTTGAAGGCATATTACAGATTAAAGGCAAAGCTTGCTAGACAAGGCCAAGTGGCCTAATGGATAAGGCATCAGCCTCCGGAGCTGGAGATTGTGGGTTCAAGTCCCACCTGGGTCGTCAAATTCAAGCATGGTTTGTTCAAAGCAACAATGACCGCAAGATCTGAATTAGCATACAGCCGGCAAACTCCTGATAGCTGTGGTGGGTTTTTGTGTGCATCATTCTGGCCTGCCCGTGCATGTGCCCTTTCAGGCTGAAATTACACAAAGCACTGTGCGCAAGAGGCCCAGTGGCCTAAGGGGAAAAGGCTACTTTTTGCTTTTGCACTGGACCTACAACGAAGGCTTTGCGTACGAAAGCAGAGAGGCAGACTCCACGCACAAAACAGGTGGGAAAGAGTCATGAACTATAAATGAATCTAGTCATCCAAAAACATCATTGATACGTTTGTTTTGTCCATATAACCAAAATGGCCGTGTAATTGGAGAAAAACACATGGCACAGAAATGGCGGGCTCTAAATGTAAACAGCCCCATAAAGGCTATGCCGTAGGCTTGACTTTGCACTACAAGGCATCGGCCTCCCACCTAGGGCATGCTTGTTGAGCTAGCTCTAAGCCGATGTCGCAAAAAGTCAATGATAATTTGTTCAAAGAAACTCCACAGAACAACAAGTATAGCTGTGCTTAGCGTGTCTGCAAAAGAGCCACGGTGATTCAGTTAAGAGCGATATAAAATGGTTTGAATCCAACTACAGCATCTACAGGCCTGAAAAAAGTCCAATTAGGCCGAAGCATCAGCCTCTGATGCTGCAGAACGTGACGTCAAGTACTGTGTGGGTTGCAGTAAATGGCCACATACGAAGTGGTTGATAAAGAAAAGCAGCAATTGCAAACAGAGTCAGAGAACCCTTGAACTCATACCAAAGGTGAGAGGGCTCGTCCGGGAGTTGAACCCGGGACCTCTCGCACCCGAAGCGAGAATCATACCCCTAGACCAACGAGCCTGACTGATGAAGGATCGGGCTACTTGCGTACACTTGTACAGTCACCGAACGCTGGCCTCTAACCGAATGAGCAGGCACTAGTTTTAACAGAAAGCGTTTGTCGTTAGGGAGCCGTACTCCCTGGCAGGCAGCGATTCTGAGTATGTTCTGTGAAGGAAATAAACGCTTGTCATCTGGCTGAATCGTAGTACAGATGAACACAAGCAGCAGTCAGGATTTCAAAACCACGACAGTTTGGCTCAGTGCTGCAAAGGAAGGAGCCGACTGGCTGCTCGTTCTGAAACCGCTGGGCTCGTCCGGGAGTTGAACCCGGGACCTCTCGCACCCAAAGCGAGAATCATACCCCTAGACCAACGAGCCTGACTGACAAAAGATTTGGCTACTTGCGTACACTTGTAGAGTCACTGAACGCTGGCCTCTTACAGAATGGGCAGGCACTAGTTTTAATAAAAAGCGTTTATTAAACGCTAGGGAGCCACACTCCCTGGCAGGCAGCGATTCTGTGCAAGGAAATAAACGCTTGTCATCTGGCTGAATCTTGGGTATGTTGTAGTACAGATGAACACAAGCAGCAGTAAGAGTTTCAAAAACACGACAGTTTTGAGTTTGGCTCAGTGCTGCAAAAGGAAGGAGCCAACTGGCTGCTCCAGCTGCTTGTTCTGAAACCGCAGGGCTCGTCCGGGATTTGAACCCGGGACCTCTCGCACCCAAAGCGAGAATCATACCCCTAGACCAACGAGCCTCTACTACAGGAAACCTTTCGGGAGGGCGCCAGAAATTCAGTGAAGCCCATCTCAAAGACGGAACACGACCTGGCATCGAGATACGAAAGTGTTGTTGTTTGAGCGTTAGAAAGCACTTGAAGGCATATTACAGATTAAAGGCAAAGCTTGCTAGACAAGGCCCAGTGGCCTAATGGATAAGGCATCAGCCTCCGGAGCTGGAGATTGTGGGTTCAAGTCCCACCTGGGTCGTCAAATTCAAGCATGGTTTGTTCAAAGCAACAATGACCGCAAGATCTGAATTAGCATACAGCCGGCAAACTCCTGATAGCTGTGGTGGGTTTTTGTGTGCATCATTCTGGCCTGCCCGTGCATGTGCCCTTTCAGGCTGAAATTACACAAAGCACTGTGCGCAAGAGGCCCAGTGGCCTAAGGGGAAAAGGCTACTTCTTGCTTTTGCACTGGACCTACAACGAAGGCTTTGCGTACGAAAGCAGAGAGGCAGACTCCACGCACACAAAACAGGTGGGAAAGAGTCATGAACTATAAATGAATCTAGTCATCCAAAAACATCATTGATACGTTTGTTTTGTCCATATAACCAAAATGGCCGTGTAATTGGAGAAAAACACATGGCACAGAAATGGCGGGCTCTAAATGTAAACAGCCCCATAAAGGCTATGCCGTAGGCTTGACTTTGCACTACAAGGCATCGGCCTCCCACCTAGGGCATGCTTGTTGAGCTAGCTCTAAGCCGATGTCGCAAAAAGTCAATGATAATTTGTTCAAAGAAACTCCACAGAACAACAAGTATAGCTGTGCTTAGCGTGTCTGCAAAAGAGCCACGGTGATTCAGTTAAGAGCGATATAAAATGGTTTGAATCCAACTACAGCATCTACAGGCCTGAAAAAAGTCCAATTAGGCCGAAGCATCAGCCTCTGATGCTGCAGAACGTGACGTCAAGTACTGTGTGGGTTGCAGTAAATGGCCACATACGAAGTGGTTGATAAAGAAAAGCAGCAATTGCAAACAGAGTCAGAGAACCCTTGAACTCATACCAAAGGTGAGAGGGCTCGTCCGGGAGTTGAACCCGGGACCTCTCGCACCCGAAGCGAGAATCATACCCCTAGACCAACGAGCCTGACTGATGAAGGATCGGGCTACTTGCGTACACTTGTACAGTCACCGAACGCTGGCCTCTAACCGAATGAGCAGGCACTAGTTTTAACAGAAAGCGTTTGTCGTTAGGGAGCCGTACTCCCTGGCAGGCAGCGATTCTGAGTATGTTCTGTGAAGGAAATAAACGCTTGTCATCTGGCTGAATCGTAGTACAGATGAACACAAGCAGCAGTAAGGATTTCAAAACCACGACAGTTTGGCTCAGTGCTGCAAAGGAAGGAGCCGACTGGCTGCTCGTTCTGAAACCGCTGGGCTCGTCCGGGAGTTGAACCCGGGACCTCTCGCACCCAAAGCGAGAATCATACCCCTAGACCAACGAGCCTGACTGACGAAAGATTTGGCTACTTGCGTACACTTGTAGAGTCACTGAACGCTGGCCTCTTACAGAATGGGCAGGCACTAGTTTTAATAAAAAGCGTTTATTAAACGCTAGGGAGCCACACTCCCTGGCAGGCAGCGATTCTGTGCAAGGAAATAAACGCTTGTCATCTGGCTGAATCTTGGGTATGTTGTAGTACAGATGAACACAAGCAGCAGTAAGAGTTTCAAAAACACGACAGTTTTGAGTTTGGCTCAGTGCTGCAAAAGGAAGGAGCCAACTGGCTGGCTTGATAAAGAAAAGCAGCAATTGCAAACAGAGTCAGAGAACCCTTGAACTCATACCAAAGGTGAGAGGGCTCGTCCGGGAGTTGAACCCGGGACCTCTCGCACCCGAAGCGAGAATCATACCCCTAGACCAACGAGCCTGACTGATGAAGGATCGGGCTACTTGCGTACACTTGTACAGTCACCGAACGCTGGCCTCTAACCGAATGAGCAGGCACTAGTTTTAACAGAAAGCGTTTGTCGTTAGGGAGCCGTACTCCCTGGCAGGCAGCGATTCTGAGTATGTTCTGTGAAGGAAATAAACGCTTGTCATCTGGCTGAATCGTAGTACAGATGAACACAAGCAGCAGTAAGGATTTCAAAACCACGACAGTTTGGCTCAGTGCTGCAAAGGAAGGAGCCGACTGGCTGCTCGTTCTGAAACCGCTGGGCTCGTCCGGGAGTTGAACCCGGGACCTCTCGCACCCAAAGCGAGAATCATACCCCTAGACCAACGAGCCTGACTGACAAAAGATTTGGCTACTTGCGTACACTTGTAGAGTCACTGAACGCTGGCCTCTTACAGAATGGGCAGGCACTAGTTTTAATAAAAAGCGTTTATTAAACGCTAGGGAGCCACACTCCCTGGCAGGCAGCGATTCTGTGCAAGGAAATAAACGCTTGTCATCTGGCTGAATCTTGGGTATGTTGTAGTACAGATGAACACAAGCAGCAGTAAGAGTTTCAAAAACACGACAGTTTTGAGTTTGGCTCAGTGCTGCAAAAGGAAGGAGCCAACTGGCTGCTCCAGCTGCTTGTTCTGAAACCGCAGGGCTCGTCCGGGATTTGAACCCGGGACCTCTCGCACCCAAAGCGAGAATCATACCCCTAGACCAACGAGCCTCTACGACAGGAAACCGTTCGGGAGGGCGCCAGAAATTCAGTGAAGCCCATCTCAAAGACGGAACACGACCTGGCGTCGAGATACGAAAGTGTTGTTGTTTGAGCGTTAGAAAGCACTTGAAGGCATATTACAGATTAAAGGCAAAGCTTGCTAGACAAGGCCCAGTGGCCTAATGGATAAGGCATCAGCCTCCGGAGCTGGAGATTGTGGGTTCAAGTCCCACCTGGGTCGTCAAATTCAAGCATGGTTTGTTCAAAGCAACAATGACCGCAAGATCTGAATTAGCATACAGCCGGCAAACTCCTGATAGCTGTGGTGGGTTTTTGTGTGCATCATTCTGGCCTGCCCGTGCATGTGCCCTTTCAGGCTGAAATTACACAAAGCACTGTGCGCAAGAGGCCCAGTGGCCTAAGGGGAAAAGGCTACTTCTTGCTTTTGCACTGGACCTACAACGAAGGCTTTGCGTACGAAAGCAGAGAGGCAGACTCCACGCACACAAAACAGGTGGGAAAGAGTCATGAACTATAAATGAATCTAGTCATCCAAAAACATCATTGATACGTTTGTTTTGTCCATATAACCAAAATGGCCGTGTAATTGGAGAAAAACACATGGCACAGAAATGGCGGGCTCTAAATGTAAACAGCCCCATAAAGGCTATGCCGTAGGCTTGACTTTGCACTACAAGGCATCGGCCTCCCACCTAGGGCATGCTTGTTGAGCTAGCTCTAAGCCGATGTCGCAAAAAGTCAATGATAATTTGTTCAAAGAAACTCCACAGAACAACAAGTATAGCTGTGCTTAGCGTGTCTGCAAAAGAGCCACGGTGATTCAGTTAAGAGCGATATAAAATGGTTTGAATCCAACTACAGCATCTACAGGCCTGAAAAAAGTCCAATTAGGCCGAAGCATCAGCCTCTGATGCTGCAGAACGTGACGTCAAGTACTGTGTGGGTTGCAGTAAATGGCCACATACGAAGTGGTTGATAAAGAAAAGCAGCAATTGCAAACAGAGTCAGAGAACCCTTGAACTCATACCAAAGGTGAGAGGGCTCGTCCGGGAGTTGAACCCGGGACCTCTCGCACCCGAAGCGAGAATCATACCCCTAGACCAACGAGCCTGACTGATGAAGGATCGGGCTACTTGCGTACACTTGTACAGTCACCGAACGCTGGCCTCTAACCGAATGAGCAGGCACTAGTTTTAACAGAAAGCGTTTGTCGTTAGGGAGCCGTACTCCCTGGCAGGCAGCGATTCTGAGTATGTTCTGTGAAGGAAATAAACGCTTGTCATCTGGCTGAATCGTAGTACAGATGAACACAAGCAGCAGTAAGGATTTCAAAACCACGACAGTTTGGCTCAGTGCTGCAAAGGAAGGAGCCGACTGGCTGCTCGTTCTGAAACCGCTGGGCTCGTCCGGGAGTTGAACCCGGGACCTCTCGCACCCAAAGCGAGAATCATACCCCTAGACCAACGAGCCTGACTGACGAAAGATTTGGCTACTTGCGTACACTTGTAGAGTCACTGAACGCTGGCCTCTTACAGAATGGGCAGGCACTAGTTTTAATAAAAAGCGTTTATTAAACGCTAGGGAGCCACACTCCCTGGCAGGCAGCGATTCTGTGCAAGGAAATAAACGCTTGTCATCTGGCTGAATCTTGGGTATGTTGTAGTACAGATGAACACAAGCAGCAGTAAGAGTTTCAAAAACACGACAGTTTTGAGTTTGGCTCAGTGCTGCAAAAGGAAGGAGCCAACTGGCTGCTCCAGCTGCTTGTTCTGAAACCGCAGGGCTCGTCCGGGATTTGAACCCGGGACCTCTCGCACCCAAAGCGAGAATCATACCCCTAGACCAACGAGCCTCTACTACAGGAAACCTTTCGGGAGGGCGCCAGAAATTCAGTGAAGCCCATCTCAAAGACGGAACACGACCTGGCATCGAGATACGAAAGTGTTGTTGTTTGAGCGTTAGAAAGCACTTGAAGGCATATTACAGATTAAAGGCAAAGCTTGCTAGACAAGGCCCAGTGGCCTAATGGATAAGGCATCAGCCTCCGGAGCTGGAGATTGTGGGTTCAAGTCCCACCTGGGTCGTCAAATTCAAGCATGGTTTGTTCAAAGCAACAATGACCGCAAGATCTGAATTAGCATACAGCCGGCAAACTCCTGATAGCTGTGGTGGGTTTTTGTGTGCATCATTCTGGCCTGCCCGTGCATGTGCCCTTTCAGGCTGAAATTACACAAAGCACTGTGCGCAAGAGGCCCAGTGGCCTAAGGGGAAAAGGCTACTTCTTGCTTTTGCACTGGACCTACAACGAAGGCTTTGCGTACGAAAGCAGAGAGGCAGACTCCACGCACAAAACAGGTGGGAAAGAGTCATGAACTATAAATGAATCTAGTCATCCAAAAACATCATTGATACTTTTGTTTTGTCCATATAACCAAAATGGCCGTGTAATTGGAGAAAAACACATGGCACAGAAATGGCGGGCTCTAAATGTAAACAGCCCCATAAAGGCTATGCCGTAGGCTTGACTTTGCACTACAAGGCATCGGCCTCCCACCTAGGGCATGCTTGTTGAGCTAGCTCTAAGCCGATGTCGCAAAAAGTCAATGATAATTTGTTCAAAGAAACTCCACAGAACAACAAGTATAGCTGTGCTTAGCGTGTCTGCAAAAGAGCCACGGTGATTCAGTTAAGAGCGATATAAAATGGTTTGAATCCAACTACAGCATCTACAGGCCTGAAAAAAGTCCAATTAGGCCGAAGCATCAGCCTCTGATGCTGCAGAACGTGACGTCAAGTACTGTGTGGGTTGCAGTAAATGGCCACATACGAAGTGGTTGATAAAGAAAAGCAGCAATTGCAAACAGAGTCAGAGAACCCTTGAACTCATACCAAAGGTGAGAGGGCTCGTCCGGGAGTTGAACCCGGGACCTCTCGCACCCGAAGCGAGAATCATACCCCTAGACCAACGAGCCTGACTGATGAAGGATCGGGCTACTTGCGTACACTTGTACAGTCACCGAACGCTGGCCTCTAACCGAATGAGCAGGCACTAGTTTTAACAGAAAGCGTTTGTCGTTAGGGAGCCGTACTCCCTGGCAGGCAGCGATTCTGAGTATGTTCTGTGAAGGAAATAAACGCTTGTCATCTGGCTGAATCGTAGTACAGATGAACACAAGCAGCAGTAAGGATTTCAAAACCACGACAGTTTGGCTCAGTGCTGCAAAGGAAGGAGCCGACTGGCTGCTCGTTCTGAAACCGCTGGGCTCGTCCGGGAGTTGAACCCGGGACCTCTCGCACCCAAAGCGAGAATCATACCCCTAGACCAACGAGCCTGACTGACGAAAGATTTGGCTACTTGCGTACACTTGTAGAGTCACTGAACGCTGGCCTCTTACAGAATGGGCAGGCACTAGTTTTAATAAAAAGCGTTTATTAAACGCTAGGGAGCCACACTCCCTGGCAGGCAGCGATTCTGTGCAAGGAAATAAACGCTTGTCATCTGGCTGAATCTTGGGTATGTTGTAGTACAGATGAACACAAGCAGCAGTAAGAGTTTCAAAAACACGACAGTTTTGAGTTTGGCTCAGTGCTGCAAAAGGAAGGAGCCAACTGGCTGCTCCAGCTGCTTGTTCTGAAACCGCAGGGCTCGTCCGGGATTTGAACACGGGACCTCTCGCACCCAAAGCGAGAATCATACCCCTAGACCAACGAGCCTCTACGACAGGAAACCTTTCGGGAGGGCGCCAGAAATTCAGTGAAGCCCATCTCAAAGACGGAACACGACCTGGCGTCGAGATACGAAAGTGTTGTTGTTTGAGCGTTAGAAAGCACTTGAAGGCATATTACAGATTAAAGGCAAAGCTTGCTAGACAAGGCCAAGTGGCCTAATGGATAAGGCATCAGCCTCCGGAGCTGGAGATTGTGGGTTCAAGTCCCACCTGGGTCGTCAAATTCAAGCATGGTTTGTTCAAAGCAACAATGACCGCAAGATCTGAATTAGCATACAGCCGGCAAACTCCTGATAGCTGTGGTGGGTTTTTGTGTGCATCATTCTGGCCTGCCCGTGCATGTGCCCTTTCAGGCTGAAATTACACAAAGCACTGTGCGCAAGAGGCCCAGTGGCCTAAGGGGAAAAGGCTACTTTTTGCTTTTGCACTGGACCTACAACGAAGGCTTTGCGTACGAAAGCAGAGAGGCAGACTCCACGCACAAAACAGGTGGGAAAGAGTCATGAACTATAAATGAATCTAGTCATCCAAAAACATCATTGATACGTTTGTTTTGTCCATATAACCAAAATGGCCGTGTAATTGGAGAAAAACACATGGCACAGAAATGGCGGGCTCTAAATGTAAACAGCCCCATAAAGGCTATGCCGTAGGCTTGACTTTGCACTACAAGGCATCGGCCTCCCACCTAGGGCATGCTTGTTGAGCTAGCTCTAAGCCGATGTCGCAAAAAGTCAATGATAATTTGTTCAAAGAAACTCCACAGAACAACAAGTATAGCTGTGCTTAGCGTGTCTGCAAAAGAGCCACGGTGATTCAGTTAAGAGCGATATAAAATGGTTTGAATCCAACTACAGCATCTACAGGCCTGAAAAAAGTCCAATTAGGCCGAAGCATCAGCCTCTGATGCTGCAGAACGTGACGTCAAGTACTGTGTGGGTTGCAGTAAATGGCCACATACGAAGTGGTTGATAAAGAAAAGCAGCAATTGCAAACAGAGTCAGAGAACCCTTGAACTCATACCAAAGGTGAGAGGGCTCGTCCGGGAGTTGAACCCGGGACCTCTCGCACCCGAAGCGAGAATCATACCCCTAGACCAACGAGCCTGACTGATGAAGGATCGGGCTACTTGCGTACACTTGTACAGTCACCGAACGCTGGCCTCTAACCGAATGAGCAGGCACTAGTTTTAACAGAAAGCGTTTGTCGTTAGGGAGCCGTACTCCCTGGCAGGCAGCGATTCTGAGTATGTTCTGTGAAGGAAATAAACGCTTGTCATCTGGCTGAATCGTAGTACAGATGAACACAAGCAGCAGTCAGGATTTCAAAACCACGACAGTTTGGCTCAGTGCTGCAAAGGAAGGAGCCGACTGGCTGCTCGTTCTGAAACCGCTGGGCTCGTCCGGGAGTTGAACCCGGGACCTCTCGCACCCAAAGCGAGAATCATACCCCTAGACCAACGAGCCTGACTGACAAAAGATTTGGCTACTTGCGTACACTTGTAGAGTCACTGAACGCTGGCCTCTTACAGAATGGGCAGGCACTAGTTTTAATAAAAAGCGTTTATTAAACGCTAGGGAGCCACACTCCCTGGCAGGCAGCGATTCTGTGCAAGGAAATAAACGCTTGTCATCTGGCTGAATCTTGGGTATGTTGTAGTACAGATGAACACAAGCAGCAGTAAGAGTTTCAAAAACACGACAGTTTTGAGTTTGGCTCAGTGCTGCAAAAGGAAGGAGCCAACTGGCTGCTCCAGCTGCTTGTTCTGAAACCGCAGGGCTCGTCCGGGATTTGAACCCGGGACCTCTCGCACCCAAAGCGAGAATCATACCCCTAGACCAACGAGCCTCTACTACAGGAAACCTTTCGGGAGGGCGCCAGAAATTCAGTGAAGCCCATCTCAAAGACGGAACACGACCTGGCATCGAGATACGAAAGTGTTGTTGTTTGAGCGTTAGAAAGCACTTGAAGGCATATTACAGATTAAAGGCAAAGCTTGCTAGACAAGGCCCAGTGGCCTAATGGATAAGGCATCAGCCTCCGGAGCTGGAGATTGTGGGTTCAAGTCCCACCTGGGTCGTCAAATTCAAGCATGGTTTGTTCAAAGCAACAATGACCGCAAGATCTGAATTAGCATACAGCCGGCAAACTCCTGATAGCTGTGGTGGGTTTTTGTGTGCATCATTCTGGCCTGCCCGTGCATGTGCCCTTTCAGGCTGAAATTACACAAAGCACTGTGCGCAAGAGGCCCAGTGGCCTAAGGGGAAAAGGCTACTTCTTGCTTTTGCACTGGACCTACAACGAAGGCTTTGCGTACGAAAGCAGAGAGGCAGACTCCACGCACACAAAACAGGTGGGAAAGAGTCATGAACTATAAATGAATCTAGTCATCCAAAAACATCATTGATACGTTTGTTTTGTCCATATAACCAAAATGGCCGTGTAATTGGAGAAAAACACATGGCACAGAAATGGCGGGCTCTAAATGTAAACAGCCCCATAAAGGCTATGCCGTAGGCTTGACTTTGCACTACAAGGCATCGGCCTCCCACCTAGGGCATGCTTGTTGAGCTAGCTCTAAGCCGATGTCGCAAAAAGTCAATGATAATTTGTTCAAAGAAACTCCACAGAACAACAAGTATAGCTGTGCTTAGCGTGTCTGCAAAAGAGCCACGGTGATTCAGTTAAGAGCGATATAAAATGGTTTGAATCCAACTACAGCATCTACAGGCCTGAAAAAAGTCCAATTAGGCCGAAGCATCAGCCTCTGATGCTGCAGAACGTGACGTCAAGTACTGTGTGGGTTGCAGTAAATGGCCACATACGAAGTGGTTGATAAAGAAAAGCAGCAATTGCAAACAGAGTCAGAGAACCCTTGAACTCATACCAAAGGTGAGAGGGCTCGTCCGGGAGTTGAACCCGGGACCTCTCGCACCCGAAGCGAGAATCATACCCCTAGACCAACGAGCCTGACTGATGAAGGATCGGGCTACTTGCGTACACTTGTACAGTCACCGAACGCTGGCCTCTAACCGAATGAGCAGGCACTAGTTTTAACAGAAAGCGTTTGTCGTTAGGGAGCCGTACTCCCTGGCAGGCAGCGATTCTGAGTATGTTCTGTGAAGGAAATAAACGCTTGTCATCTGGCTGAATCGTAGTACAGATGAACACAAGCAGCAGTAAGGATTTCAAAACCACGACAGTTTGGCTCAGTGCTGCAAAGGAAGGAGCCGACTGGCTGCTCGTTCTGAAACCGCTGGGCTCGTCCGGGAGTTGAACCCGGGACCTCTCGCACCCAAAGCGAGAATCATACCCCTAGACCAACGAGCCTGACTGACGAAAGATTTGGCTACTTGCGTACACTTGTAGAGTCACTGAACGCTGGCCTCTTACAGAATGGGCAGGCACTAGTTTTAATAAAAAGCGTTTATTAAACGCTAGGGAGCCACACTCCCTGGCAGGCAGCGATTCTGTGCAAGGAAATAAACGCTTGTCATCTGGCTGAATCTTGGGTATGTTGTAGTACAGATGAACACAAGCAGCAGTAAGAGTTTCAAAAACACGACAGTTTTGAGTTTGGCTCAGTGCTGCAAAAGGAAGGAGCCAACTGGCTGGCTTGATAAAGAAAAGCAGCAATTGCAAACAGAGTCAGAGAACCCTTGAACTCATACCAAAGGTGAGAGGGCTCGTCCGGGAGTTGAACCCGGGACCTCTCGCACCCGAAGCGAGAATCATACCCCTAGACCAACGAGCCTGACTGATGAAGGATCGGGCTACTTGCGTACACTTGTACAGTCACCGAACGCTGGCCTCTAACCGAATGAGCAGGCACTAGTTTTAACAGAAAGCGTTTGTCGTTAGGGAGCCGTACTCCCTGGCAGGCAGCGATTCTGAGTATGTTCTGTGAAGGAAATAAACGCTTGTCATCTGGCTGAATCGTAGTACAGATGAACACAAGCAGCAGTAAGGATTTCAAAACCACGACAGTTTGGCTCAGTGCTGCAAAGGAAGGAGCCGACTGGCTGCTCGTTCTGAAACCGCTGGGCTCGTCCGGGAGTTGAACCCGGGACCTCTCGCACCCAAAGCGAGAATCATACCCCTAGACCAACGAGCCTGACTGACAAAAGATTTGGCTACTTGCGTACACTTGTAGAGTCACTGAACGCTGGCCTCTTACAGAATGGGCAGGCACTAGTTTTAATAAAAAGCGTTTATTAAACGCTAGGGAGCCACACTCCCTGGCAGGCAGCGATTCTGTGCAAGGAAATAAACGCTTGTCATCTGGCTGAATCTTGGGTATGTTGTAGTACAGATGAACACAAGCAGCAGTAAGAGTTTCAAAAACACGACAGTTTTGAGTTTGGCTCAGTGCTGCAAAAGGAAGGAGCCAACTGGCTGCTCCAGCTGCTTGTTCTGAAACCGCAGGGCTCGTCCGGGATTTGAACCCGGGACCTCTCGCACCCAAAGCGAGAATCATACCCCTAGACCAACGAGCCTCTACGACAGGAAACCGTTCGGGAGGGCGCCAGAAATTCAGTGAAGCCCATCTCAAAGACGGAACACGACCTGGCGTCGAGATACGAAAGTGTTGTTGTTTGAGCGTTAGAAAGCACTTGAAGGCATATTACAGATTAAAGGCAAAGCTTGCTAGACAAGGCCCAGTGGCCTAATGGATAAGGCATCAGCCTCCGGAGCTGGAGATTGTGGGTTCAAGTCCCACCTGGGTCGTCAAATTCAAGCATGGTTTGTTCAAAGCAACAATGACCGCAAGATCTGAATTAGCATACAGCCGGCAAACTCCTGATAGCTGTGGTGGGTTTTTGTGTGCATCATTCTGGCCTGCCCGTGCATGTGCCCTTTCAGGCTGAAATTACACAAAGCACTGTGCGCAAGAGGCCCAGTGGCCTAAGGGGAAAAGGCTACTTCTTGCTTTTGCACTGGACCTACAACGAAGGCTTTGCGTACGAAAGCAGAGAGGCAGACTCCACGCACACAAAACAGGTGGGAAAGAGTCATGAACTATAAATGAATCTAGTCATCCAAAAACATCATTGATACGTTTGTTTTGTCCATATAACCAAAATGGCCGTGTAATTGGAGAAAAACACATGGCACAGAAATGGCGGGCTCTAAATGTAAACAGCCCCATAAAGGCTATGCCGTAGGCTTGACTTTGCACTACAAGGCATCGGCCTCCCACCTAGGGCATGCTTGTTGAGCTAGCTCTAAGCCGATGTCGCAAAAAGTCAATGATAATTTGTTCAAAGAAACTCCACAGAACAACAAGTATAGCTGTGCTTAGCGTGTCTGCAAAAGAGCCACGGTGATTCAGTTAAGAGCGATATAAAATGGTTTGAATCCAACTACAGCATCTACAGGCCTGAAAAAAGTCCAATTAGGCCGAAGCATCAGCCTCTGATGCTGCAGAACGTGACGTCAAGTACTGTGTGGGTTGCAGTAAATGGCCACATACGAAGTGGTTGATAAAGAAAAGCAGCAATTGCAAACAGAGTCAGAGAACCCTTGAACTCATACCAAAGGTGAGAGGGCTCGTCCGGGAGTTGAACCCGGGACCTCTCGCACCCGAAGCGAGAATCATACCCCTAGACCAACGAGCCTGACTGATGAAGGATCGGGCTACTTGCGTACACTTGTACAGTCACCGAACGCTGGCCTCTAACCGAATGAGCAGGCACTAGTTTTAACAGAAAGCGTTTGTCGTTAGGGAGCCGTACTCCCTGGCAGGCAGCGATTCTGAGTATGTTCTGTGAAGGAAATAAACGCTTGTCATCTGGCTGAATCGTAGTACAGATGAACACAAGCAGCAGTAAGGATTTCAAAACCACGACAGTTTGGCTCAGTGCTGCAAAGGAAGGAGCCGACTGGCTGCTCGTTCTGAAACCGCTGGGCTCGTCCGGGAGTTGAACCCGGGACCTCTCGCACCCAAAGCGAGAATCATACCCCTAGACCAACGAGCCTGACTGACGAAAGATTTGGCTACTTGCGTACACTTGTAGAGTCACTGAACGCTGGCCTCTTACAGAATGGGCAGGCACTAGTTTTAATAAAAAGCGTTTATTAAACGCTAGGGAGCCACACTCCCTGGCAGGCAGCGATTCTGTGCAAGGAAATAAACGCTTGTCATCTGGCTGAATCTTGGGTATGTTGTAGTACAGATGAACACAAGCAGCAGTAAGAGTTTCAAAAACACGACAGTTTTGAGTTTGGCTCAGTGCTGCAAAAGGAAGGAGCCAACTGGCTGCTCCAGCTGCTTGTTCTGAAACCGCAGGGCTCGTCCGGGATTTGAACCCGGGACCTCTCGCACCCAAAGCGAGAATCATACCCCTAGACCAACGAGCCTCTACTACAGGAAACCTTTCGGGAGGGCGCCAGAAATTCAGTGAAGCCCATCTCAAAGACGGAACACGACCTGGCATCGAGATACGAAAGTGTTGTTGTTTGAGCGTTAGAAAGCACTTGAAGGCATATTACAGATTAAAGGCAAAGCTTGCTAGACAAGGCCCAGTGGCCTAATGGATAAGGCATCAGCCTCCGGAGCTGGAGATTGTGGGTTCAAGTCCCACCTGGGTCGTCAAATTCAAGCATGGTTTGTTCAAAGCAACAATGACCGCAAGATCTGAATTAGCATACAGCCGGCAAACTCCTGATAGCTGTGGTGGGTTTTTGTGTGCATCATTCTGGCCTGCCCGTGCATGTGCCCTTTCAGGCTGAAATTACACAAAGCACTGTGCGCAAGAGGCCCAGTGGCCTAAGGGGAAAAGGCTACTTCTTGCTTTTGCACTGGACCTACAACGAAGGCTTTGCGTACGAAAGCAGAGAGGCAGACTCCACGCACAAAACAGGTGGGAAAGAGTCATGAACTATAAATGAATCTAGTCATCCAAAAACATCATTGATACTTTTGTTTTGTCCATATAACCAAAATGGCCGTGTAATTGGAGAAAAACACATGGCACAGAAATGGCGGGCTCTAAATGTAAACAGCCCCATAAAGGCTATGCCGTAGGCTTGACTTTGCACTACAAGGCATCGGCCTCCCACCTAGGGCATGCTTGTTGAGCTAGCTCTAAGCCGATGTCGCAAAAAGTCAATGATAATTTGTTCAAAGAAACTCCACAGAACAACAAGTATAGCTGTGCTTAGCGTGTCTGCAAAAGAGCCACGGTGATTCAGTTAAGAGCGATATAAAATGGTTTGAATCCAACTACAGCATCTACAGGCCTGAAAAAAGTCCAATTAGGCCGAAGCATCAGCCTCTGATGCTGCAGAACGTGACGTCAAGTACTGTGTGGGTTGCAGTAAATGGCCACATACGAAGTGGTTGATAAAGAAAAGCAGCAATTGCAAACAGAGTCAGAGAACCCTTGAACTCATACCAAAGGTGAGAGGGCTCGTCCGGGAGTTGAACCCGGGACCTCTCGCACCCGAAGCGAGAATCATACCCCTAGACCAACGAGCCTGACTGATGAAGGATCGGGCTACTTGCGTACACTTGTACAGTCACCGAACGCTGGCCTCTAACCGAATGAGCAGGCACTAGTTTTAACAGAAAGCGTTTGTCGTTAGGGAGCCGTACTCCCTGGCAGGCAGCGATTCTGAGTATGTTCTGTGAAGGAAATAAACGCTTGTCATCTGGCTGAATCGTAGTACAGATGAACACAAGCAGCAGTAAGGATTTCAAAACCACGACAGTTTGGCTCAGTGCTGCAAAGGAAGGAGCCGACTGGCTGCTCGTTCTGAAACCGCTGGGCTCGTCCGGGAGTTGAACCCGGGACCTCTCGCACCCAAAGCGAGAATCATACCCCTAGACCAACGAGCCTGACTGACGAAAGATTTGGCTACTTGCGTACACTTGTAGAGTCACTGAACGCTGGCCTCTTACAGAATGGGCAGGCACTAGTTTTAATAAAAAGCGTTTATTAAACGCTAGGGAGCCACACTCCCTGGCAGGCAGCGATTCTGTGCAAGGAAATAAACGCTTGTCATCTGGCTGAATCTTGGGTATGTTGTAGTACAGATGAACACAAGCAGCAGTAAGAGTTTCAAAAACACGACAGTTTTGAGTTTGGCTCAGTGCTGCAAAAGGAAGGAGCCAACTGGCTGCTCCAGCTGCTTGTTCTGAAACCGCAGGGCTCGTCCGGGATTTGAACACGGGACCTCTCGCACCCAAAGCGAGAATCATACCCCTAGACCAACGAGCCTCTACGACAGGAAACCTTTCGGGAGGGCGCCAGAAATTCAGTGAAGCCCATCTCAAAGACGGAACACGACCTGGCGTCGAGATACGAAAGTGTTGTTGTTTGAGCGTTAGAAAGCACTTGAAGGCATATTACAGATTAAAGGCAAAGCTTGCTAGACAAGGCCAAGTGGCCTAATGGATAAGGCATCAGCCTCCGGAGCTGGAGATTGTGGGTTCAAGTCCCACCTGGGTCGTCAAATTCAAGCATGGTTTGTTCAAAGCAACAATGACCGCAAGATCTGAATTAGCATACAGCCGGCAAACTCCTGATAGCTGTGGTGGGTTTTTGTGTGCATCATTCTGGCCTGCCCGTGCATGTGCCCTTTCAGGCTGAAATTACACAAAGCACTGTGCGCAAGAGGCCCAGTGGCCTAAGGGGAAAAGGCTACTTTTTGCTTTTGCACTGGACCTACAACGAAGGCTTTGCGTACGAAAGCAGAGAGGCAGACTCCACGCACAAAACAGGTGGGAAAGAGTCATGAACTATAAATGAATCTAGTCATCCAAAAACATCATTGATACGTTTGTTTTGTCCATATAACCAAAATGGCCGTGTAATTGGAGAAAAACACATGGCACAGAAATGGCGGGCTCTAAATGTAAACAGCCCCATAAAGGCTATGCCGTAGGCTTGACTTTGCACTACAAGGCATCGGCCTCCCACCTAGGGCATGCTTGTTGAGCTAGCTCTAAGCCGATGTCGCAAAAAGTCAATGATAATTTGTTCAAAGAAACTCCACAGAACAACAAGTATAGCTGTGCTTAGCGTGTCTGCAAAAGAGCCACGGTGATTCAGTTAAGAGCGATATAAAATGGTTTGAATCCAACTACAGCATCTACAGGCCTGAAAAAAGTCCAATTAGGCCGAAGCATCAGCCTCTGATGCTGCAGAACGTGACGTCAAGTACTGTGTGGGTTGCAGTAAATGGCCACATACGAAGTGGTTGATAAAGAAAAGCAGCAATTGCAAACAGAGTCAGAGAACCCTTGAACTCATACCAAAGGTGAGAGGGCTCGTCCGGGAGTTGAACCCGGGACCTCTCGCACCCGAAGCGAGAATCATACCCCTAGACCAACGAGCCTGACTGATGAAGGATCGGGCTACTTGCGTACACTTGTACAGTCACCGAACGCTGGCCTCTAACCGAATGAGCAGGCACTAGTTTTAACAGAAAGCGTTTGTCGTTAGGGAGCCGTACTCCCTGGCAGGCAGCGATTCTGAGTATGTTCTGTGAAGGAAATAAACGCTTGTCATCTGGCTGAATCGTAGTACAGATGAACACAAGCAGCAGTCAGGATTTCAAAACCACGACAGTTTGGCTCAGTGCTGCAAAGGAAGGAGCCGACTGGCTGCTCGTTCTGAAACCGCTGGGCTCGTCCGGGAGTTGAACCCGGGACCTCTCGCACCCAAAGCGAGAATCATACCCCTAGACCAACGAGCCTGACTGACAAAAGATTTGGCTACTTGCGTACACTTGTAGAGTCACTGAACGCTGGCCTCTTACAGAATGGGCAGGCACTAGTTTTAATAAAAAGCGTTTATTAAACGCTAGGGAGCCACACTCCCTGGCAGGCAGCGATTCTGTGCAAGGAAATAAACGCTTGTCATCTGGCTGAATCTTGGGTATGTTGTAGTACAGATGAACACAAGCAGCAGTAAGAGTTTCAAAAACACGACAGTTTTGAGTTTGGCTCAGTGCTGCAAAAGGAAGGAGCCAACTGGCTGCTCCAGCTGCTTGTTCTGAAACCGCAGGGCTCGTCCGGGATTTGAACCCGGGACCTCTCGCACCCAAAGCGAGAATCATACCCCTAGACCAACGAGCCTCTACTACAGGAAACCTTTCGGGAGGGCGCCAGAAATTCAGTGAAGCCCATCTCAAAGACGGAACACGACCTGGCATCGAGATACGAAAGTGTTGTTGTTTGAGCGTTAGAAAGCACTTGAAGGCATATTACAGATTAAAGGCAAAGCTTGCTAGACAAGGCCCAGTGGCCTAATGGATAAGGCATCAGCCTCCGGAGCTGGAGATTGTGGGTTCAAGTCCCACCTGGGTCGTCAAATTCAAGCATGGTTTGTTCAAAGCAACAATGACCGCAAGATCTGAATTAGCATACAGCCGGCAAACTCCTGATAGCTGTGGTGGGTTTTTGTGTGCATCATTCTGGCCTGCCCGTGCATGTGCCCTTTCAGGCTGAAATTACACAAAGCACTGTGCGCAAGAGGCCCAGTGGCCTAAGGGGAAAAGGCTACTTCTTGCTTTTGCACTGGACCTACAACGAAGGCTTTGCGTACGAAAGCAGAGAGGCAGACTCCACGCACACAAAACAGGTGGGAAAGAGTCATGAACTATAAATGAATCTAGTCATCCAAAAACATCATTGATACGTTTGTTTTGTCCATATAACCAAAATGGCCGTGTAATTGGAGAAAAACACATGGCACAGAAATGGCGGGCTCTAAATGTAAACAGCCCCATAAAGGCTATGCTGTAGGCTTGACTTTGCACTACAAGGCATCGGCCTCCCACCTAGGGCATGCTTGTTGAGCTAGCTCTAAGCCGATGTCGCAAAAAGTCAATGATAATTTGTTCAAAGAAACTCCACAGAACAACAAGTATAGCTGTGCTTAGCGTGTCTGCAAAAGAGCCACGGTGATTCAGTTAAGAGCGATATAAAATGGTTTGAATCCAACTACAGCATCTACAGGCCTGAAAAAAGTCCAATTAGGCCGAAGCATCAGCCTCTGATGCTGCAGAACGTGACGTCAAGTACTGTGTGGGTTGCAGTAAATGGCCACATACGAAGTGGTTGATAAAGAAAAGCAGCAATTGCAAACAGAGTCAGAGAACCCTTGAACTCATACCAAAGGTGAGAGGGCTCGTCCGGGAGTTGAACCCGGGACCTCTCGCACCCGAAGCGAGAATCATACCCCTAGACCAACGAGCCTGACTGATGAAGGATCGGGCTACTTGCGTACACTTGTACAGTCACCGAACGCTGGCCTCTAACCGAATGAGCAGGCACTAGTTTTAACAGAAAGCGTTTGTCGTTAGGGAGCCGTACTCCCTGGCAGGCAGCGATTCTGAGTATGTTCTGTGAAGGAAATAAACGCTTGTCATCTGGCTGAATCGTAGTACAGATGAACACAAGCAGCAGTAAGGATTTCAAAACCACGACAGTTTGGCTCAGTGCTGCAAAGGAAGGAGCCGACTGGCTGCTCGTTCTGAAACCGCTGGGCTCGTCCGGGAGTTGAACCCGGGACCTCTCGCACCCAAAGCGAGAATCATACCCCTAGACCAACGAGCCTGACTGACGAAAGATTTGGCTACTTGCGTACACTTGTAGAGTCACTGAACGCTGGCCTCTTACAGAATGGGCAGGCACTAGTTTTAATAAAAAGCGTTTATTAAACGCTAGGGAGCCACACTCCCTGGCAGGCAGCGATTCTGTGCAAGGAAATAAACGCTTGTCATCTGGCTGAATCTTGGGTATGTTGTAGTACAGATGAACACAAGCAGCAGTAAGAGTTTCAAAAACACGACAGTTTTGAGTTTGGCTCAGTGCTGCAAAAGGAAGGAGCCAACTGGCTGGCTTGATAAAGAAAAGCAGCAATTGCAAACAGAGTCAGAGAACCCTTGAACTCATACCAAAGGTGAGAGGGCTCGTCCGGGAGTTGAACCCGGGACCTCTCGCACCCGAAGCGAGAATCATACCCCTAGACCAACGAGCCTGACTGATGAAGGATCGGGCTACTTGCGTACACTTGTACAGTCACCGAACGCTGGCCTCTAACCGAATGAGCAGGCACTAGTTTTAACAGAAAGCGTTTGTCGTTAGGGAGCCGTACTCCCTGGCAGGCAGCGATTCTGAGTATGTTCTGTGAAGGAAATAAACGCTTGTCATCTGGCTGAATCGTAGTACAGATGAACACAAGCAGCAGTAAGGATTTCAAAACCACGACAGTTTGGCTCAGTGCTGCAAAGGAAGGAGCCGACTGGCTGCTCGTTCTGAAACCGCTGGGCTCGTCCGGGAGTTGAACCCGGGACCTCTCGCACCCAAAGCGAGAATCATACCCCTAGACCAACGAGCCTGACTGACAAAAGATTTGGCTACTTGCGTACACTTGTAGAGTCACTGAACGCTGGCCTCTTACAGAATGGGCAGGCACTAGTTTTAATAAAAAGCGTTTATTAAACGCTAGGGAGCCACACTCCCTGGCAGGCAGCGATTCTGTGCAAGGAAATAAACGCTTGTCATCTGGCTGAATCTTGGGTATGTTGTAGTACAGATGAACACAAGCAGCAGTAAGAGTTTCAAAAACACGACAGTTTTGAGTTTGGCTCAGTGCTGCAAAAGGAAGGAGCCAACTGGCTGCTCCAGCTGCTTGTTCTGAAACCGCAGGGCTCGTCCGGGATTTGAACCCGGGACCTCTCGCACCCAAAGCGAGAATCATACCCCTAGACCAACGAGCCTCTACGACAGGAAACCTTTCGGGAGGGCGCCAGAAATTCAGTGAAGCCCATCTCAAAGACGGAACACGACCTGGCATCGAGATACGAAAGTGTTGTTGTTTGAGCGTTAGAAAGCACTTGAAGGCATATTACAGATTAAAGGCAAAGCTTGCTAGACAAGGCCCAGTGGCCTAATGGATAAGGCATCAGCCTCCGGAGCTGGAGATTGTGGGTTCAAGTCCCACCTGGGTCGTCAAATTCAAGCATGGTTTGTTCAAAGCAACAATGACCGCAAGATCTGAATTAGCATACAGCCGGCAAACTCCTGATAGCTGTGGTGGGTTTTTGTGTGCATCATTCTGGCCTGCCCGTGCATGTGCCCTTTCAGGCTGAAATTACACAAAGCACTGTGCGCAAGAGGCCCAGTGGCCTAAGGGGAAAAGGCTACTTCTTGCTTTTGCACTGGACCTACAACGAAGGCTTTGCGTACGAAAGCAGAGAGGCAGACTCCACGCACAAAACAGGTGGGAAAGAGTCATGAACTATAAATGAATCTAGTCATCCAAAAACATCATTGATACTTTTGTTTTGTCCATATAACCAAAATGGCCGTGTAATTGGAGAAAAACACATGGCACAGAAATGGCGGGCTCTAAATGTAAACAGCCCCATAAAGGCTATGCCGTAGGCTTGACTTTGCACTACAAGGCATCGGCCTCCCACCTAGGGCATGCTTGTTGAGCTAGCTCTAAGCCGATGTTGCAAAAAGTCAATGATAATTTGTTCAAAGAAACTCCACAGAACAACAAGTATAGCTGTGCTTAGCGTGTCTGCAAAAGAGCCACGGTGATTCAGTTAAGAGCGATATAAAATGGTTTGAATCCAACTACAGCATCTACAGGCCTGAAAAAAGTCCAATTAGGCCGAAGCATAAGCCTCTGATGCTGCAGAACGTGACGTCAAGTACTGTGTGGGTTGCAGTAAATGGCCACATACGAAGTGGTTGATAAAGAAAAGCAGCAATTGCAAACAGAGTCAGAGAACCCTTGAACTCATACCAAAGGTGAGAGGGCTCGTCCGGGAGTTGAACCCGGGACCTCTCGCACCCGAAGCGAGAATCATACCCCTAGACCAACGAGCCTGACTGATGAAGGATCGGGCTACTTGCGTACACTTGTACAGTCACCGAACGCTGGCCTCTAACCGAATGAGCAGGCACTAGTTTTAACAGAAAGCGTTTGTCGTTAGGGAGCCGTACTCCCTGGCAGGCAGCGATTCTGAGTATGTTCTGTGAAGGAAATAAACGCTTGTCATCTGGCTGAATCGTAGTACAGATGAACACAAGCAGCAGTAAGGATTTCAAAACCACGACAGTTTGGCTCAGTGCTGCAAAGGAAGGAGCCGACTGGCTGCTCGTTCTGAAACCGCTGGGCTCGTCCGGGAGTTGAACCCGGGACCTCTCGCACCCAAAGCGAGAATCATACCCCTAGACCAACGAGCCTGACTGACGAAAGATTTGGCTACTTGCGTACACTTGTAGAGTCACTGAACGCTGGCCTCTTACAGAATGGGCAGGCACTAGTTTTAATAAAAAGCGTTTATTAAACGCTAGGGAGCCACACTCCCTGGCAGGCAGCGATTCTGTGCAAGGAAATAAACGCTTGTCATCTGGCTGAATCTTGGGTATGTTGTAGTACAGATGAACACAAGCAGCAGTAAGAGTTTCAAAAACACGACAGTTTTGAGTTTGGCTCAGTGCTGCAAAAGGAAGGAGCCAACTGGCTGCTCCAGCTGCTTGTTCTGAAACCGCAGGGCTCGTCCGGGATTTGAACACGGGACCTCTCGCACCCAAAGCGAGAATCATACCCCTAGACCAACGAGCCTCTACGACAGGAAACCTTTCGGGAGGGCGCCAGAAATTCAGTGAAGCCCATCTCAAAGACGGAACACGACCTGGCGTCGAGATACGAAAGTGTTGTTGTTTGAGCGTTAGAAAGCACTTGAAGGCATATTACAGATTAAAGGCAAAGCTTGCTAGACAAGGCCCAGTGGCCTAATGGATAAGGCATCAGCCTCCGGAGCTGGAGATTGTGGGTACAAGTCCCACCTGGGTCGTCAAATTCAAGCATGGTTTGTTCAAAGCAACAATGACCGCAAGATCTGAATTAGTAGGGCCCTATAATTTCCGGAATCGCGGAATTGGCAAATTTACGCGGAATCTAGTGTCAACGCGGAATTTTAGATATTTGGAATAAAATTCTGTTTTTGTGTGGGAGAAAAACGTATGTCTGAGGAAAATCGCATATTACTGAAAGAACGAGCAGAGAGAGGCCCGGTCGCGCGCGCGTCTTCAAACTGTCTTGCTCTCTCTCACTCCCTCGCGCTTATTAATCTAAATCAATTGAGAATTGACACAATGGTAAAAGATCAGAAGAACGAAGTTTCACGTGGAGTATTCGGATATTTTTTTTTCCTGAATTAGGCTACCGCTGGGTGTGAATTGTGCAAAAAAAATACTTTTTTACCTTGCCTTCTTCTCTAAAAAGCGTTCCGCCCATTCAGCTGACATAAAAAACACTTTCAATAAACTAAACAAAACCTATCCAATGATGAAATGTTTTCTGTGTTGACATATCTTGTGCGATGTCCTAACTGCCGGGATAATCACACAAACGCGTACAAGTCTGCTAATGATACGTCCGATTCGCGAACTAATGACTCCTTTTTGAACCGATTCACTTTAATGAATGGTTAAAACAACTGATCTGTCCAACACTGAATCGGTTCGGTGTATAACAAAATCGGTAACACTTTACAATAATGTTCCATTTATTAAACTCTAGTTAACTAGATCAGTTAACATTAACTATTAATAAACTGCACTTCTACAGCATTTATTAATCTTTATTAATGTTAATTTCACCATTTAGTAGCCTACATTATTTAAATGAAAAGTTGTATTTATTAACATTAGTTAGCTTAATGCACTGTGTGAAGTAACATAATAAAAATGCAGGGTTAGGGTTAACTAAGATTAACAAAGATTGATAAATACAGTAACAAATGTATTGCTCGTGGTAACAGCCTAATACATTCACTAAAGTAAACAAACAAAACCACATTTAACACCTCTTAAAATAAGAATTTTGTTTGTTACCTCAATAAATTTAGGGTCATTCTTATTTTATTTGTGTACATTTTAATCATTAACATTAAAAACACTCTTTTTACGACTAAAATAACAGTAAAGGGTAAAAAAAAAACTGAATTCCCAAAAATTAAAACGGAAAAAACGGAATTTGCAAAAATTAAAACGGAAAAAACGGAATTTGGGAAAAAATAAAACGGAATTTGGGAAAAAATAAAACGGATTTTATAGGGCCCTAAATTAGCATACAGCCGGCAAACTCCTGATAGCTGTGGTGGGTTTTTGTGTGCATCATTCTGGCCTGCCCGTGCATGTGCCCTTTCAGGCTGAAATTACACAAAGCACTGTGCGCAAGAGGCCCAGTGGCCTAAGGGGAAAAGGCTACTTTTTGCTTTTGCACTGGACCTACAATGAAGGCTTTGTGTACGAAAGCAGAGAGGCAGACTCCACGCACAAAACAGGTGGGAAAGAGTCATGAACTATAAATGAATCTAGTCATCCAAAAACATCATTGATACGTTTGTTTTGTCCATATAACCAAAATGGCCGTGTAATTGGAGAAAAACACATGGCACAGAAATGACGGGCTCTAAATGTAAACAGCCCCATAAAGGCTATGCCGTAGGCTTGACTTTGCACTACAAGGCATCGGCCTCCCACCTAGGGCATGCTTGTTGAGCTAGCTCTAAGCCGATGTTGCAAAAAGTCAATGATAATTTGTTCAAAGAAACTCCACAGAACAACAAGTATAGCTGTGCTTAGCGTGTCTGCAAAAGAGCCACGGTGATTCAGTTAAGAGCGATATAAAATGGTTTGAATCCAACTACAGCATCTACAGGCCTGGAAAAAGTCCAATTAGGCCGAAGCATCAGCCTCTGATGCTGCAGAACGTGACGTCAAGTACTGTGTGGGTTGCAGTAAATGGCCACATACGAAGTGGTTGATAAAGAAAAGCAGCAATTGCAAACAGAGTCAGAGAACCCTTGAACTCATACCAAAGGTGAGAGGGCTCGTCCGGGAGTTGAACCCGGGACCTCTCGCACCCGAAGCGAGAATCATACCCCTAGACCAACGAGCCTGACTGATGAAGGATCGGGCTACTTGCGTACACTTGTACAGTCACCGAACGCTGGCCTCTAACCGAATGAGCAGGCACTAGTTTTAACAGAAAGCGTTTGTCGTTAGGGAGCCGTACTCCCTGGCAGGCAGCGATTCTGAGTATGTTCTGTGAAGGAAATAAACGCTTGTCATCTGGCTGAATCGTAGTACAGATGAACACAAGCAGCAGTAAGGATTTCAAAACCACGACAGTTTGGCTCAGTGCTGCAAAGGAAGGAGCCGACTGGCTGCTCGTTCTGAAACCGCTGGGCTCGTCCGGGAGTTGAACCCGGGACCTCTCGCACCCAAAGCGAGAATCATACCCCTAGACCAACGAGCCTGACTGACGAAAGATTTGGCTACTTGCGTACACTTGTAGAGTCACTGAACGCTGGCCTCTTACAGAATGGGCAGGCACTAGTTTTAATAAAAAGCGTTTATTAAACGCTAGGGAGCCACACTCCCTGGCAGGCAGCGATTCTGTGCAAGGAAATAAACGCTTGTCATCTGGCTGAATCTTGGGTATGTTGTAGTACAGATGAACACAAGCAGCAGTAAGAGTTTCAAAAACACGACAGTTTTGAGTTTGGCTCAGTGCTGCAAAAGGAAGGAGCCAACTGGCTGCTCCAGCTGCTTGTTCTGAACCCGCAGGGCTCGTCCGGGATTTGAACCCGGGACCTCTCGCACCCAAAGCGAGAATCATACCCCTAGACCAACGAGCCTCTACGACAAGAAATCTTTCGGGAGGGCACCTGAAATTCAGTGAAGCCCATCTCAAAGACGGAACACGACCTTGCGTCGAGATACGAAAGTGTTGTTGTTTGAGCGTTAGAAAGCACTTGAAGGCATATTACAGATTAAAGGCAAAGCTTGCTAGACAAGGCCCAGTGGCCTAATGGAGGCCCGTCGCGGATAGTTGTAATGCACTGACAGCCAATCAGATTGCAGCATTTCCCCCCCGCTGTCCTTGGTACTGAATTTTTTCCCTGTCCAGGGTGCTGAAATGCTGCACTTGTTATTCAAAATTTCACATGAAAGGCAGGTTAAAATCTACATCAGTTCAGTCTGAAATGTGTATATCCTTTTTTGTATAGATAATTGTATAGAGGAAGGCCAAAATTACAGTATGTAATATCAGTATTTTATGTATTATTACACTGCAAAAATAATTTATAAATGAAGACTGATACTCTGTTAAATTCAGTACCAAGGACAGCAGGCAAAAATGCTGCAATTTGATTGGCTGTCAGTGAATTACAAATAACCTATTTAACCTATAAAATAAACTGACTAGTGTTTGAAGATGAAATCAAGTGAAACAAGTTCTTTACTTAAAATCAATGTTTTATTAAACCTACTCATTCTGCAGAATTTAAAGTGCTAAAACAACCAACCAAATAACCAAGTATATCTAAGGAATGAATAGCTGCTGCAAAGCAATGGGATGGGGCTAACAATAGGGACTGAAAACAAACAAGTATATAAAAAAAAGTTTATAATGAGAAATAACTATCAGTTCTGATATACAGATCCCACACAAGAAAAAAAGTACAAAATCAATCAGATTAATCAGTACACATTTCACAAATAGTAGCAATTTACCAGAATATGCTCGATTTAGAACTCCTGTGCTAGGATGGATGTTATGTTAAGGACAGGATGTGAAGAACATAAAAACAATGACCGGTTAAAATGTGTATGTAATTGAAAGGAATGGATGGAGCAACAGAATGGTGCAACTTGAAAACAATGGATGATTAAAATATGAAATGTATCAAGAGTATGCTTAAAAGTGCCGAATTTCTATTTCTTTCTCTCTGCTGACCACCTCTCCTTTTCCATGCCATAGAATGATGAGGTTTGAAATTCCCTCCATGTCATTTCCTGTACCATGCCTCTGTCTTTATATAAGGCGAGGACTTTAGCTGGGCAGTAAATATATTTTCCTGCCACTCCTGGAAACCCTGTGTGAATATGTTTGCTGTTTGGGCCCTGCTTTAGCTCTGTGCGACAGAAACGGCACATTCTTCCCTGAGGTTGAGGGTCCGGGAGTTTCCTCTTCTTTTCAGCTTTGTCTTCCACTCTGCGCTTTGTTAATTGCAGTTCACGCTGAAAGAAGTCAGTCTGTGCAAACTCTTCAAAGGCCATTCTAGGATTTGTCAGTCCCTCTATAGAATAGGCTTTAAACACCTTTGTGGAGCAGTAGTGATATCTAACAGGCCCTTGTTGATAAAAGTGATGAATTGATGATCCGTCACTTTGGAAGCGGGATTTTGGCTGCCCACACGCAAGACATTTTTTCGTCTGTCTGGGTTTTTGTTGCTGCTGCTGTTGCTGCTCCTGCTGATGTAGCAATATGTCCTGTACTATTTTCTGTACATTCTCCTGTGTTAGTGGCTTATCAGATGCTGGCTGTGAGATCTGATCTGCTGGATTCACAATGGCTGGTGGCAGTTCTACAACTGGGACATGGACTGTCTCACTTCCCTCAGTTAAACTTTGCCACAGTTTTTGTGTCTCCAAAAGTTTTTCTGCACTGGTGTTCAGTGATGAACTTGTGTTCACCTGTTTGGCCAGGTGTTTTATGTACTGCGTTATATGGTATTTGGTTGTGGGATGAAGCAGACTGTTTGGATCTGTGGCAGAATGATGGACCATAGCTGCATAGTCTTGATCCACAAGCTTCAACATGTCTTTCTGTCCATGGTAATTGTCTAGGAGGCCGTCAATAGCCTCCTTCATTGATGTTGTCCATCGTTTGTGGTCCAAGACGAACACCCGTCCACCAGTCTTGATTGGTCCAGTGCGGGCACTCCTTGGTGAGGACTGCAAAGGCAGGGGTGGGGTATTTGAGGTTTCTGGAACAAAGAAAAAGTTAATTGTTATTTAACTAATTTTCTGAGATTATCTTGATGAGTACAAAAAGTAATTTACAATTCTATTAGGTATTAACTTACCCATTTTAACTGGAGGTTCCATGCTTCCTTGGGACAACATCTGTACCTTAAGGATTGTAGCAGGTTTAATTTGGGGGAACTGGGACACAGGCACAGCAGTGGGTGGTGCTGGGTTTGTGGATGGTGTTGGGTCAGGGGGGAGAGGCACAAGAACAGAATAATCATCTTTCTTTTGCACCCTATGCTTGTTCCAATCAAGTTGAACTGGACGGCACTCTGGCTCTCTGTATTCAAGGCCAAACTTCTCTCCCGTGTCCCTTTCCCAGTCACTCTCTTTGAAGCTGAGTTTAGCTCAGTTATCAGTACTGGATCAAAAACAGGTGGGAGGATTACATCTGGCTGCTTAAGGTCCAGAAGCCTCTGGTAGTTCCATCGTGCCACCCCTGTCATGCCCTGGGCCTGGAACAATTCGCAGGACACATGAGTTCCAGTAATCCACTGGGCCTGGTGGAAATGATACCCCTCCTGTTGTGAGGTCCCTCTGACTGGAATCCATATGGGGACTTTTGCACCTTCACCAGGGACATGATTAAGCTGCAGAGTTCCCCCATACCTGTACAGGATTCCCTCTGTGACCTCAGGGTCACTGAGGCACCCACGGAGAATGTGCACCCTCTGGATACGCCATGTCTTCAGCATAGATGGTTTGAAGAGAGGTAAGTTGTTTGGGTCTGTGGTCAGGTGGAAATGCAGAAGAACTTTCTCCACTCTGTCTATCAGTTCTGTTGGCTGTGGAATTCTGGTCCTACAGTGCTCTCTGATGTGCTGTTTTGTAGGACTTGGTGGCTGAATTCCACAGAACTGATAAGCATCCCTGAGCTTCTGCAGGTCTTCCTGATCCACGACAGAAAAGGCAGCAGAGAGGAGCTGACAAAAGGTGCTGTAGAGGGGATGATGCTCTGAAGTGCACTCCCGTGTGAAACGCCTCATACAGTGAAACAAATCCAACTTCACCACAATGTTGGGGTTGTATTGTGTACGGGATGCACAGGTGTTCTCCAAAGGCCCAGCAGTGGCCTCAGTGATGATGGATTGTGTGGTACTCCAGGCATCCCAGTTGAGGTGCTCTCCGTGGTGAAGGTCAGAGATTCTGAATGGTGCGCAGCAATCCCTGAACACAAGTAGGAGGAACTGATTAGTATTACAAAAATTACTCTTTGATAGGGATGTAACGATTAATTTGCAATCGGTTGAAAAGCAATAAAATTATGTGACGATTCAAGTCGGTTGAGATGTTAAACGAATCGCGATACACGTTTTAAACAGCAGGGGCATTTACTGTATACTGTGAACCTCGCTTACTTTACAGGCACAATAGCAGCGAGCAGCTATCGTTACGGACGGTGCGTGCACACTGGCACAGTATGGAACTTGAGCTTGTGAACGTGAAGCTCAACTTTCATAGGAATGAACTGAAAACGATCGTTTTGCTTCGTTCGTGCCGCGCCAGTGTGTGCACGCACCGTCAAACACCATCGGAGAAGTGGCGGCATTTTGACTCTCCGTAGA
Organism: Squalius cephalus; assembly: GCF_949319135.1. Lineage (NCBI taxonomy): Eukaryota > Metazoa > Chordata > Actinopteri > Cypriniformes > Leuciscidae > Squalius > Squalius cephalus. Next base: position 8,814,966 of record NC_137128.1, on the reverse strand, counting down.
CTAATAATAATCACCATAGTGGGAAGCTCCAGTCACCTCCGTCTGCATGTAAAAGGCATTAATAGGCCAAACTACACAGACCGGCGGATCCGGAGCCCCACTCATGGCAACAAGTGAGATCACGGAGATCACAAGGTGCATCAGTGTTTTCATGGCAACCAGGTGTTGTATTTATTTTACTCTCTTTCTCTGAATGTGTACATGGCTTGTAATTTTTTTTATAATTTGTTGATTTATATGGCATATTTTTCTAAATATGTTTTATTTATTTATTTATTTTTTTACTCTTGCTAGTGTAATGATACAAATTATAACATGAAATTATAATCTTGCCTTTATTACAATGTGAAACCCAGTCAATGTGGCACTAATTTTACCTAGTCTTTTTATTTCAGCTATTCCTCTGTGCAAGATGAGTGTGTGAAGGTACCAGTGTCCAGCCTCTTGACCAGACGGACAGAAAGACTGAGATGAAACAACCTTGAAGGGACTTTCTCTGGATTGGTTTTAAAATGTCAATGTAGTTTTATTATTTGTCAAAATATATTTCAATTTTAAAAAGAAATGTGCAACATTTTGTATGAAAAAATAATAAAAGGACACTTTTTCATTTATAATTTGTCAAAAATCACATTTGTTTAAAAAAAATTGTATCGTGAAACCAGTATCGTGATTTGTATCGCACCGTGAGTTGATTGAATCGTTACGTCCCTACTCTTTGAGAGTTACAAATATCATGTATGTTATGAGTGATAGTGGAAGGAGATGCAGATATTTCTCACCTGTCTACCCAGTGGTAATTGGCCTTCTCCACCCCTGCATCATTGTACCTCCTTGCTAACCCCTGGTACATGGGGGTTCAAGGGACTTCTCTCTCTCAGACTGCACCGTCACCCAGGAGGCAATCATCCAATTCGCATTCATAACTGCATAGCTTGACATGGTACCAGATGACAAGGTCACTTTTCGTGCCACCTTCCTGGTGTGGTCAGACCGCAACACCTGTCCAAAAGTGCCCTGCAGGAGCTTAGTGATAGCCGGCTGTTGGCGCCGGAACTCATCAATGAGGCAGTCAGTCAGGTAGTGAGCAGAGACAGAGACTCCACACCACCCATCTGCATCATCATAGGCTCCAAAAGACTGTGGAATGTTATCCTTCCTCACTAGGTGACCAAGAGTCGTCTGCCCGTAAACCCCAACCTCAGCATCCCAGGCGTTCTGTATGCTGTGAAGATATGCCAGGTGAGCTTGTTCATATTTCAGGTGCATCAGCTCATTCACCTGGTTTGCCATGTCTGAAGGTGACTTGCCAGTGCGCCTCAGCTCATGAAGCACAGACTTACAAATGGCCTTCTTGTAAGTTAGGAATGCTGGCAGAATGTTTGTGAAGTGCTTTGGCAGTTTCTCCGTCCACTGAGGACTGTCAGCAAACCAGATCCTCTTGCACATCCTGCAGCGGAGGCGTGAAGCAAAGATGTAGTACTGTCCACTGGTGCCAACAATCACTCGAGGCCTACCCACACCGGCTGAGACTACATCTGGCTTTGGACAACCATGAAGACATGGGAGAATATAATTATTTCTCAGTCTCACCATGATGTCACTTTCTGGTTTCCAAATAAAAAATGGATGGAGCTGAAAGAAATTGCGGGATGGGAGCACTGACACAGTGTCAATGAGTTCTGGCTGTGGCGGGAGACGACGTAATGAAAGGGCGTTTCCTGGCTTGAGCAAATGGTGGGACCCAGGCCACAGTCCCAGAGATTGGAGCTCTGTCTTCATCCACACTTTCAGGTCCAACCGCTTATGTCCTGATCTGGTCTCTGTGCCGGTGGGGCAACAAAAGCAGAAGGCCCTGCTGTGGGAACAAGGAAAAACAAAAACATAATTAGTGACTTGTTTTCTATTTATTCCAATCATCTATTATCAAACATGTATTCATTACTTAAAGGGGTCATGAACTGGATTGTTTTATTATTTTATAATGTTGCCTGGGGTGACCTTATAATGTTAGTATGATTTTTACATAAGAAAATTGTCATAATTTATAAATAAAAGCCATTTTTCCAAGCCTGATTTCTGCCTCAGATTTGAACGCTCTGTTTTAAGGGGCGTGTCTGCTGTGAGACTGCAGTGTAAACGCCCACTGCTGTGATTGGCTGACATGCTTGCAATGAAATAGCTAGTATTACATGAACTCTCTCGAAAACTTTTACTACGTTTTTACTATTACAGCTATCGAGATTAACAAATCGTGAAAAGTATCGTTTAAAGCATTATATTTAAATCTATTCCATCACATGAAAGGTTGCAGCATGATGAGCACTGAGCAGATGAAAGACAGTCTGTTGATCGCGTGAATAAAGATCTTATCATTGCAACGCAATTTTTGCACTCTCACAAATGCTTACACCAAATCACAATGCAAACACGATGTGAGTACACAGTAAGAGCTTCGTTGTGTAGTGTAACAGTGTCATTATGTCATCACGAGTTTGGTAAGTGTCCAGATAAGCTCTCGCGGCTCGCGCTGTGCTGTTTGATTGACAGCTTGGGCGAAAGGGATCGTTCTTTGATAGCTTTCTGTAGGCTATATAATTTAATAACAGTTTAAAAAAAGATTATTTTCATAATACTACGAGAAATTATGTGAAGTTGATCGTTTAGTCACTGATGCATAAACAGTATTGAACGATTTTAAGAGAAATATCTGAACTTGAATAATTACACCGAAATCACTGATCGCAGATCAGGCATTAGAATACACATGGTTACTTACATGTTGCTGGCAGATCCGTGTCGGGAAATTGTGATTGACTGATTTAATAAAGTTTAACCATGCTGGAATCCGAAGGAAGCTTATGACTGTCTTCTTCCACAAACAGGCACTGCACAATATTTAGTAAACAGCATGTTTATTGCTTGTAAGTAGCTCGATCCGGTAGCAATTATCATGTCGTCCTATGTTATTTAGCATGTTTGGGCGAATCGGTGGGCGGGGCTAAACAGGCCGTGTTGAAGTAGGCGTTGATCTTCTTTTGTGGAGGCAGTGTTTTATCCTCTTTGACGTCATAGTTCCCCACTTTGAAAAACGAGTCGTTTGCTGAGCCTGATGTCTATAAAAGCTTTTATTGGACTAACAAGGTAGTTTTCAGTTCTGAAACTTACAGGATATTATTATAGTATGATGATCTCTTATATGTCAAAAGCTCAAGGAAACTCAGTTCATTTCTCAGTTCATGATTTCTCAGTTCATCACCCCTTTAAATGAGCTCTTGTTTCAGCATCAAATTTATACATTATTAGCTAACTGTAATTTTTATATGTACATCTCTGAAACGCATAACTGAAAAAATCACTTTGAATTGTAGAGTAGACTCATGCATTTTCTGTAAAGCTGCTTTGAAACGATATGTATTGTGAAAAGCACTATGCAAATAAATTTGAATTAAATTAAATAGAACATGTAGTCATTTTCACACATTGTATTATTATCACAGATTGTATAATAAATGAAAACATATTTTGGCCATAGTAACATCTTCAATGTAGTTATAAAAACATCTTACTGTGTGGTGTCTCAGGTGTATGAGGGACTGGTCTGAGTGTCGATGGGGGAACACCAACAGAAGGACCTCCTGAGAGAACAAGGATGAAAACAGAAAAAGTAGATTAGTGCAATGCCATCAGGGATGGGCAATATTTCAGATACATTTAATTTAAAATACGTATTTGAAATATAAAATACTATTTTGTATTTGAATGTCTTTGAAAAAATAAATTAAATATATTTTGTATTTAAATACATTTACGTTTAGTATTTTTGTATTTTCAAAATACAAAATACTGTATTTGTATTTAAATACATTTTCTCCACACAGTATTTGATATTTTATTTTGATCCATTTCAACTGAGGTATTTTGTAATTTTATTTTATATACATTTTCATGTATTTGTGCCCATCTCTGGATGTCATAACATTTACACTTTTTATTCTTCTCATTATAGACTGTATAATAAAGGGACACATTCGGGCCCAGTAACACTTGAGAAAAGAGTTATGAAAACATCTTACTGTGTGGTGGCTCAGGTTTATGAGGGGAAGAGGAGGTCTCAGAAGGTGGGAGGGTTCCTGAAAAGATCAATATATGGTTCAGTTAAAACCAATAAACTTGATTGCTTTATATTGCATCATTTATTTATTAACTTAATTACTATATTTGTTAACACTGCTGTACAGCCTTGAAGAAACTTATAACACCCATATGGGCCACAGTGTAAACATTGTTTAGGAGAAAATAAAACTGAATATGAAAATCAGCCCGTGATACACACCTGGTGTTGAGACATTCACCATAAACTGCAGTTCAGGAGGAAGGGGCATAGGTCTCTTCACTGTAGGCATGGTGGGGGCCACAAGGAAGGAAAGACAAGCGGATAACAAAAAGCATTCATCAGTAAATTATTGAAGTATAACTGATATTACCACAGTGCACAAGACAATTCATTTATTGCATTAATATGAAAATTTTGCAGATGGAGAAACAAACTACACTGCAATTACCATCTACTAGTGGCTCATGCTGTTTCCTTTGGGTGTCAGCAGGTGGTCTGGACAGTGAAGCAGCTGGTACTAAAATAGATATTATTATGTTAGTTACAGTGCCCTCCACAATTATTGAACCCCCTGGTAAATATGATCAAAATTGGCTGTAAAAAATAAATCTGCATCGATTATCCTTGTGATCTTTCATTCAAAAAATGTGCAAAATTCTAACCTTTCATTGAAGTAAAAGAATTGAAAGTGGGGGGAAATCACATTATGAAATAAATGTTTTTCTCCAAAACATGTTGGCCACAATTATTGAAACCCCTAGATTTTTTTACGAGTAAAATATCTCTGAAGTATATTCCCATTAATATTTACCTTTTTTAGTACACCAGGGTGACTAGGAACATGAAACTGTCCAGCTATGACTTCGTGTTTCACAGAAGTTTAAATATGAGGAAACACAAAGGCCAAATCCCCTTAATCATCCATCACAATGAGTAAAACCACAGAATACAGTTCTGATGCGTAGCAAAAGATTGTTGAGCTTCACAAAATAGAAAGTGGCTGTAAGAAAATAGCTAAAGAATTGAAAATCCCCATTTTGACCATCAGGGCAATAATTAAGAAGTTATAACCAACTAAAGATGTTATGAATCTGCCAGGAAAAGGATGTGTGTCTATACTGTCTTAATGCACGGCGAGTATGAAAGTTTGAGTGGCCAAAGACTCTCCAAGGATCACAGATGGAGAATTGCAGAGATTAGTTGAGTCTTAGGGTCAGAAAGCCTAAAAAAAAAAATTACCAAACAACCCCTACATCCCCACATGTTGTTTGGGAGGGTTTAAAAAAAAACCTCCTCGCTCATCCAAAAACAAATTCCAGCAAATTTAATTGTCAGACACGACTGGATCTTCAAACAACACAGGGTTCTGTGGTCAGATGAGACTAAAACAGAGCTTTTTGGCAGCAAACACACTAGATGGGTTTGGTGAACACAAGGATAAAAAGTACCCCATGTGTACAATTTAATATACCATTGGATCTTTAATGTTGTGGGCATATTTTTCTGCTGGAGGTCCTGGACTTCTTGTTCAGATACATGGCATTGTGGATTCTATCAAATATCAACAGATAAAAAATCAAAACCTGACGCCTTCTGCTAGAAATCTTATAATATGCCGTGGTTGGATCTTCCATCAGGACAACGATCCAAAACAAACATCAAAATCAAAACAAAAATTTGTTGTGGAGCACAAAATGAAGCTTCTGCCATGACCGTCTCAGTCCCCTGACCTGATGAGTGGGCTGAACTGAAGAGGAGAAGCACCAACATGGATCTGGGAATCTGAAGGATCTGGAGAGATTCTGTATGGAGGAATGGTCTCTGATCTCTTGTCAGTTATTCTCCAAACTCATCAGGCATTATAGGAGAAGACTCAGAGCTGTTATCTTGGCAAAAGGAGATTGCAAAAAGTATTTAATAAAAGGGTTTCAATAATTGTGGCCAACGTGTTTTGGAGAAAAACATTTATTTCATAATGTGATTTCCCCCCACTTTCAATTCTTTTACTTCAATGAAAGGTTAGAATTTTGCACATTTTTTGAATGAAAGATCACAAGGATAATCGATGCAGATTTATTTTTTACAGCCAATTTTGATCATATTTCCCAGGGGGTTCAATAATTGTGGAGGGCACTGTAGAAACATGAAACAATCAGTCTTGGTAAAGACACAAACCACTAAAATATTACTTCACCTGCTAAGTCTTATCAATTCAGAAGGTACTTCATTCTGATATAATATTTGAATGGTAATATAGTGGTAATACACTTTATTCATACATGCATTTTTGTATGGATTGATGCTCAATTATAATAATCTTTGTCAGCCTTTATTAGTCTAAGCAGGGGAAGCAATATGATTTTTCCTACCTTAAATAACATGCATGAAGAAAAAAAATTGTTACTTACCCTCACCATTGAGGAAATCAATTCATGAACCCTATTGGTTGCTAGGAACATCAGCATGCAAACATAACATTAGTGGAACATGGCCAGAATATGGCCAGAACACAGAAAACACACAAAAAAGAACGGTTTAATTCATGGTTGTGTTTTGGAGAGCAATTCATTGTGGCTCGATCCAACATGTGTGAACTTTTACAAAACATTTTTCAATTCCTGTGGCTTTTCCTGGTACTGCAAATGATGATGATGATGGAGCAGCATCTGGCAACACACAAAAGTATTCAATGGTATAGAAGACTCGCATTTAATAACACTGTTTGAGCCAAACTCAATTTTGAATGTTCAGTCAGTAGAAAGTCTGTACTTACAACACTGTACCGGTTCCTTGGTGGGCGATAAACTCAGCATTGCTTTCTCCAGGTCCTCATCATCATCCATCACTGTGACACAGACAGAAACAATACATTGTACTTCAGTTATTTTGGTTAAAAGCATATGTTCCATGGCGGAGTTGTATTTTGATGTAAATGAATACAGTTACAAAAAAACTAACACATTTTTTTCATACTGAATAAAAAAACCTACTTATGGGTTCATCAGGTGCACTTGCAGCAAGAACTGGTGGAGAGGAGACAGAGGCCGACTCCTTGTTTCTCAGGTACTGTTGCAGTCTGTACATCTGAGTCCCTGAAAAACACTTAGTCCTCATGATGAAGGCTGCATAGCCATCAGCCCTGCTGTCCCACACCTCCCGCCAGGTGCTCTTGGCACGAGAGCCAAAGCCAACCAGCTGATCATCCTCTGAGGCTGCACGAGTTGTGGGCTTTTCCAACTCATAACATAGAAGAGACTGGATTTCTTCAAAGCTGCGGGCATAACCCAGAAATGTCAACAAGCTGGCCTTGCTGTGCCCCTCTGTCATAAACACTCCAGCAGCCTCTTCTTTCTCTGTGTGCTTTATGAGGTAGATTGTGTAGCCTACATCATTTTCCAAAAGCCAACGGAAGGATTTCCCCTTATATTTACCAAACTGCAAGATGTATTCCCCCAGCACCTCTGTCCTGTCTGAGACATCCCCTCCTCTCTGTCCGACCACAGTCAGGGCATTTTGTTTGACTATATCCTCCCTCAGAGGTGCAGACTTGTCCTGCAGAGAAGTGTTGTCCTTGAGCAGCTTAGCTGCATCAGTTGGATCCTGATGGAGGTATCCTCGAGGTCCCTTGCGGAAAATAACTTTGATCCTCCCAGGAAAGAAACTGAATTTTTTTTGCATGCTGGCCTGTGACATATGAGGGGGTTTATTAGATGTATATAATTAACATGTACATCTTTAATTTTTTTAAATAATTTGTGTATTGCTGCTTTAGATTTTAGTATACAGAAGCTGCTCTGGGTCAAATTTGACTTATTTAAAGGAACTGTAGGGTCTCCAGAGGACAAGGAAGGAAAGTGAAAGAGTACTTACACTTCTTTCAAGCTGCTCTGAACTCTACACACACATACACACTCCCCACCATTTTCCCTCACCTACCAACATTTGCATTTCTGTACCTTAATGACTCTCTTTTTGCACTACTGCCATTTGTTTACACTGCCATTTGCACAGCGCTATTACAAATAGATCTGACACTACCTCATTCAATCAGATATATACTACCTCAATCAATGCAAGTTTATAAAAATATTGATATTCTTGTTTTATCTGTAATCATTTAATGCCATGTATGTCCTATGTACTGTGTACATGCAACAATGGGAAATATATGGTTATTGAGATTCTACTACAAAATAATGTTGCTGTAGGCCCTAATACTTTTAATGTGGTAAAAACATGGATAATTAGAAAGAAAATGTTCTCATAGGGCGAACGAACATTATGACATCTCGTCTTTTAAATATATGCAATCTCATAAACATTACAAAAGTTGAAAATAATGGTCAAGCCCATTCAAAATTTAGCTTGTAATCAACAGGTGAAGTGTTAAAGATGACAAATAGTTAATTTGGCAAGCTCTCTTAAAGGAGGAGCATTATGTGTGTGTTATCACGGGGGAAACTAATCTAATACAAAGATAAACACAAAAAAACAAAGCACAAAAACGAAGATGAAAGGTATGTGCATTCATAATTTAGCGTGCGTTAACCATCATACGATTAATTGGAGAAAAGAAAACCAGGCAGGGTAAAGTTCGTTAACAAACAATTCCCAAAAGGGCAATGTTGACGAGTTTGCATAAGGTTTTATAAAATAAAGTATCTTACCTTTGCCAAATGAGTTGAAATATGATGAATAAAAAGAACGCTGCTGTGAAGTTTCTCTCTTCGAGTCCGGATGAAGCGCCGCAAGAGTGATAGTGGGTAGGAAGAGCGCCAAAAGAGCGTTAGTGGCCAAAATAATATTGCATCCGTAGTGGTTTAGCACTACCATTGAAAATGAATGGGAAACTGTTTAGGGCCGTTTAGCTGAACAATCCACGGCCGCCGCGCGGGTAAGGCATCAGCCTCCGGAGCTGGAGATTGTGGGTTCAAGTCCCACCTGGGTCGTCAAATTCAAGCATGGTTTGTTCAAAGCAACAATGACCGTAAGATCTGAATTAGCATACAGCCGGCAAACTCCTGATAGCTGTGGTGGGTTTTTGTGTGCATCATTCTGGCCTGCCCGTGCATGTGCCCTTTCAGGCTGAAATTACACAAAGCACTGTGCGCAAGAGGCCCAGTGGCCTAAGGGGAAAAGGCTACTTCTTGCTTTTGCACTGGACCTACAACGAAGGCTTTGCGTACGAAAGCAGAGAGGCAGACTCCACGCACAAAACAGGTGGGAAAGAGTCATGAACTATAAATGAATCTAGTCATCCAAAAACATCATTGATACGTTTGTTTTGTCTATATAACCAAAATGGCAGTGTAATTGGAGAAAAACACATGGCACAGAAATGACGGGCTCTAAATGTAAACAGCCCCATAAAGGCTATGCCGTAGGCTTGACTTTGCACTACAAGGCATCGGCCTCCCACCTAGGGCATGCTTGTTGAGCTAGCTCTAAGCCGATGTTGCAAAAAGTCAATGATAATTTGTTCAAAGAAACTCCACAGAACAGCAAGTATAGCTGTGCTTAGCGTGTCTGCAAAAGAGCCACGGTGATTCAGTTAAGAGCGATATAAAATGGTTTGAATCCAACTACAGCATCTACAGGCCTGAAAAAAGTCCAATTAGGCCGAAGCATCAGCCTCTGATGCTGCAGAACGTGACGTCAAGTACTGTGTGGGTTGCAGTAAATGGCCACATACGAAGTGGTTGATAAAGAAAAGCAGCAATTGCAAACAGAGTCAGAGAACCCTTGAACTCATACCAAAGGTGAGAGGGCTCGTCCGGGAGTTGAACCCGGGACCTCTCGCACCCGAAGCGAGAATCATACCCCTAGACCAACGAGCCTGACTGATGAAGGATCGGGCTACTTGCGTACACTTGTACAGTCACCGAACGCTGGCCTCTAACAGAATGAGCAGGCACTAGTTTTAACAGAAAGCGTTTGTCGTTAGGGAGCCGTACTCCCTGGCAGGCAGCGATTCTGAGTATGTTCTGTGAAGGAAATAAACGCTTGTCATCTGGTTGAATCGTAGTACAGATGAACACAAGCAGCAGTAAGGATTTCAAAACCACAACAGTTTGGCTCAGTGCTGCAAAGGAAGGAGCCAACTTGCTGCTCGTTCTGAAACCGCTGGGCTCGTCCGGGAGTTGAACCCGGGACCTCTCGCACCCAAAGCAAGAATCATACCCCTAGACCAACGAGCCTCTACGACAGGAAACCTTTCGGGAGGGCGCCAGAAATTCAGTGAAGCCCATCTCAAAGACGGAACACGACCTGGCGTCGAGATACGAAAGTGTTGTTGTTTGAGCGTTAGAAAGCACTTGAAGGCATATTACAGATTAAAGGCAAAGCTTGCTAGACAAGGCCCAGTGGCCTAATGGTCATGAACTATAAATGAATCTAGTCATCCAAAAACATCATTGATACGTTTGTTTTGTCCATATAACCAAAATGGCAGTGTAATTGGAAAAAAACACATGGCACAGAAATGGCGGGCTCTAAATGTAAACAGCCCCATAAAGGCTATGCCGTAGGCTTGACTTTGCACTACAAGGCATCGGCCTCCCACCTAGGGCATGCTTGTTGAGCTAGCTCTAAGCCGATGTTGCAAAAAGTCAATGATAATTTGTTCAAAGAAACTCCACAGAACAAGTATAACTGTGCTTAGCGTGTCTGCAAAAGATTCACGGTGATTCAGTTAAGAGCGATATAAAATGGTTTGAATCCAACTACAGCATCTACAGGCCTGAAAAAAGTCCAATTAGGCCGAAGCATCAGCCTCTGTGCTGGCTACTGTATACAGGCCACCAGGGCACCATACAGACTTTATCAAAGAATTTGCGGACTTTCTATCAGAGTTAGTATTGGCTGCAGATAAAGTACTAATTGTTGGTGATTTTAATATACACATCGATAATGAAAAAGATGCATTGGGTTTGGCATTTAAAGACATTGTAAACTCAATTGGAGTTAGACAACACGTGTCAGGACCTACTCATTGTCGTAATCATACTCTAGATCTAATATTATCACATGGAATAGATGTGTAAATTACATTTAGCCAAGGCTGCAAAGCCGACTCTGTGTTTCAAATATGTTAGACCTATCACTTGTAGGATTGAGTGTGAAACAAACACAAATGAATCTTCCAGGTGAATTGTTCAAACATAATTTCTCACAGAACTGAACATTCCAGACACCAAATCACCAACCCCAGAGCCATAAAAGAAGGCTCCAGCCAGCCAGTCTCCGCTGACCAACGAAAACCCCCAGCTAAGAACTTTATGGCCATGCAAGCTTCAAAGAAGATGAGCCCAACTAAAGGAAGAACTGGTCAATGTGAGATAGCTTGGAAAAGAATGATTGGCTCAGAGATGGCACAATTCAGCCCGATCAAGATAACAGCAGAAGCTACTCGAGCCCACAACATTCCAGACCCCCTCCACCTTAAGGACCTCTGAAGGAACATACCAGAATTCTCTTCTCTTCAAACCAGGGAACTGAGATTTTACCCATAACTATACATAAAATCATTCAAGAACAATTTTCAATGGACTTATAAATCAAGCATCATGCAACGACATGATTCTATATTGTTTCTACAATAGATGGGTGTATCTGATATGCTTAGATGCCATACAATTTATGTAATTGTTATAACTGTTAGATGTTTGAATGAAAGTGTGTTGTGTTTCATATCAATATGATCGTATGCTCATGATTCAAAAGATGGCTGGAATTAAATCTGTGTAAATGTTTCGCATTCTTATAATACTAATGATGGCTAAACTGTAGCCTCTGTTCTCTCTGCTAGTAAGGAGATCCCAGATAACGCATGATTTATGACTTTGCAAACAAAGCCAGTGTCTAATTGGTCCGATCTCTTCAGGAGGGGGGGACAAACTTTGAGTTTAAAAATCTTAGACAGAAACAAAGCTCTCTCTCTCTGCTCTCGCTCTCTCAGACTAGGAACCATGTAAACGCGCAGACGAAATAACCCAAATCAAGATCTGAAGAACATGGGTTAAACAGCTTCATTCAAGCCATCATCTACTCCTCTCAATTTCCTTTCTTTTCTTAGTTTCCTTTCTTTTCCGTTGTGAGTCTCGGTTCTAAGTTAAGTTTTGCGACAAGATTTCGAGCCACGTTTCTTCTGCAAAGCCAGCTTCAGACAAAGACTTTCAATTCATCCGCCAGCACGCCACGTGACTGACCACGTGACCCAGACATCAGGCACGAGGAGACCAGCCAACGAACGGACCGGGAAAACCCCTTACACACAACAAAGGGGAATCCCCAAAAGCAAAGACAAGCAAGTACTGCCTCCAGACTCTTAAGCTGAACTGGTGTATTTGATACAGATTTAATAACCTAGGAAACGATAAAAGGGTTAAACTAATGATTGATGGTTCATTCAGGTCGTGTCTTATAAGTGCATAGAAATTTGGGATTACATCATCTCACTCTTAAACTCACTCTTAAAACTTCATCTTTCCTTACTCTCTTTCTTTCTGCAACGCGTATGAATGTGTGTGTCTGTGTTAGATATTAGTTGTATGTGTTAGAATAATCAATAAAGTCTTGTTTGTATTTTAAAGAGAAATATTACTTGTGTTATTGTGCTTACAAATTTAATGTCTTAAACTTCTGATCTAAGTTACCTTGCTAACTATATAGTGTTTCACTATAGTTCGGATATTTATATCCGTTGCAGAGTTGATAGTTACAGCCAGTTCAAATGAACCGCGAACGAATCATTTGCTCGGTTGTAATAAGTGACTCTTTTGAATTCCCTATAAATTAATTAATAATTCCTTTGAGCTAAATTGTAATCACTACAAATTACAAATATCTTATACACTTCTGCCACTAAAGATTGCTTTATTAATAATCTTCCTGATCAGTTTCATTATCTTAGCATCCCGGATAGATTAGAAGAACTCGATATTGCAACAGAAACTTTTAACTCTCTCTTTTCCAGCACTTTAGACACAGTTGCTCCTTTGCGCTTAAAGAAGATTAAAGAAAATAATCCAACGCCGTGGTACAACGAGCACACTCGGGCCCTTAAGAGAGCAGCCAGAAAAATGGAGCGCAACTGGAAGAAAACAAAACTAGATGTATTTCGCATTTCATGGAAAGAGAGCTCGATTGCATACAGAGAGGCTTTAAAAGCTGCTAGATCTGCTTATTTTTCAACCCTATTATAAGAAAATAAACATAATCCTAGGTTTTTATTTGAAACAGTGGCTAAACTAACGAAAAAGAAAGCTTCAAACACAGAAGTTTCCAAGCAGCACAGCAGTAATGATTTTATGAACTTCTTCACTTATAAGATTGATAATATCAGGGACAAAATTATAACTATGCAACTGTCTACTACAGTATCGCATCAGGCAGTGCATTGTAGTCTCCCTGAGGAAAAATTTGATTCATTTGTTGTTATAGGAGAGGAAGAATTTACTAAACTCGTTAAATCATCTAAATCGACAACATGTATGTTAGACCCTATACCGACTAAGCTACTGAAAGAGATGCTCCCAGAGGTCATAGATCCTCTTCTTAATATCATTAATTCGTCTTTGTCTCTAGGATACGTACCAAAAAACTTTAAGCTGGCTATGATTAAACCGCTTGTTAAAAAAACGCAACTTGATCCTACAGAATTAGTCAATTACAGGCCGATCTCGAATCTACCTTTTCTGTCAAAGATACTAGAAAAGGCAGTATCTTCACAACTGTGTTCCTTTTTAGAAAGAAATGATATCTGTGAGGATTTTCAGTCCGGATTTAGACCGTACCATAGTACTGAGACGGTTCTCGTTAGAATCACAAATGACTTGTTCTTATCATCCGATCGTGGTTGTATCTATCTATTAGTGTTACTCAATCTTAGTGCTGCGTTTGACACCATTGACCACAACATTCTTTTAAATAGACTAGAAAACCATGTTGGCATTAGTGGAATTGCACTAGCATGGTTTAAATCTTTGTAGCAGTAAATGAAGAGATGTCTCATCGATCACAAGTTCAGTATGGCGTACCACAAGGCTCAGTACTAGGACCGCTGCTGTTCACTCTGTACATGCTACCATTAGGAGATATCATTAGGAAATATGGAATTAGCTTCCACTGTTATGCCGACGATACTCAGCTGTATATTTCTTCAAAACCTAATGAAACTTACCAATTCACAAAATTAACGGAATGCATAGCTGATATAAAAAATTGGATGACTCGTAATTTCCTACTTCTAAATTCTGAAAAAACAGAGATTCTAATTATTGGACAAAAAACTTCCTCACGTAATAACCTAGAATACTGTCTAACACTTGATGGCTGCTCTGTTAAGACTTCGTCGTCGGTTAGGAACCTGGGTGTGCTCTTTGATACCAAACTGTCTAGTATCGGTAAAACCTAATTTTTCCATCTTAAAAATATATCTAAATTACGCCATATGCTCTCATTGACAAATGCGGAACAATTAGTTCATGCTTTCATGACATCAAGGCTAGATTATTGTAATGCTCTACTGGGTGGTTGCCCTGCACGCTTAATAAACAAACTACAGCTAGTTCAAAACGCAGCAGCTCGAGTTCTTACCAGAACCAGGAAGTATGATCATATTAGCCCTGTTCTGTCAAAACTGCACTGGCTCCCTATTAAACATCGCATCAATTTTAAAATATTGCTGATTACTTACAAAGCACTAAATGGTTTGGCTCCGCAGTACTTGAGCGAGCTCTTAACGCATTATAGTCCTTCACGTCTATTGCGATCTCAAAATTCCGGCCAGTTGATAATACCTAGAATATCAAAAATCGACTGCTGGCGGTAGATCCTTTTCCTATTTAGCACCAAAACTTTGGAACAATCTTCCTAACATTGTCCGGGAAGCAGACACACTCTGTCAGTTCAAAGCTAGATTAAAGACACATCTCTTTGACATAGCATTCACATAATACATTATAGATTTCTATAATTCAGTGTTAGGCTGCATAGATTAGGTCAGCTGGAACCGGGAACACTTCCCATAAATCCTAATGTACTTGTTACATTATGAGAAGAATGGCATCTACGCTTATTTAGTGTCTTTGTTTATCCCGAGGTCTTCCCGCAGCCTGCCGTATCCAGATCTGACGAAGGACCTTCGCCTGGACCCGATGTCAAAGCAGTGCTGAAGTGCCACCTAGTCTCTCCCTATGGAGGATCCCTTTCCCACTCTACAGATAAAGCATTGTCGGGAAAACTCAATTTGCGTATCTACCCTGAAATGATAAAATAAAATAAAATTCTGTATCAAAACTATAAGGAAACACCAGTAATTTGTTTAGGCTTGGTTTGTAGGGAATTACAAACCTGCACACATATATTCAAACGCACATAACTATAGAACCAATTCTTAATGTGCATGTGAACGCCATCAGCGTTTCTCACAGGTTCGCGTTTAAAGTCTGTGTAGAGAGAATGGTGTCATCTTGGCGGCCCCTAATTTAATAACAAACGATCGTTGCGACGGAAGCGAATCAATCAAAACTAACTTTAGCTGGAAAATAACTTTATTAAAGAACCGCTATAAAGCCAAAACAATCTTACCTTAAATTATACGTTTATCTCTGTAAAGCTGCTTTGAAACAATCTACATTGTTAAAAGCGCTATATAAATGAAGATGACTTGACTTGACTTGTACAGTCACCGATTGCTGGCCTCTAACAGAATGAGCAGGCACTAGTTTTAACAGAAAGCGTTTGTCGTTAGGGTGCCGTACTCCCTGGCAGGCAGCGATTCTGAGTATGTTCTGTGAAGGAAATAAACGCTTGTCATCTGGCTGAATCTGTGCTAAGTTGTAGTACAGATGAACACAAGCAGCAGTAAGGATTTCAAAACCACGACAGTTTGGCTCAGTGCTGCAAAGGATGGAGCCAACTGGCTGCTCGTTCTGAAACCGCTGGGCTCATCCAGGATTTGAACCCGGGACCTCTCGCACCCAAAGCGAGAATCATACCCCTAGACCAACGAGCCTGACTGACAAAGATTTGGCTACTTGCGTACACTTGTAGAGTCACTGAACGCTGGCCTCTTACAGAATGGGCAGGCACTAGTTTTAATAAAAAGCGTTTGTCGTTAGGGAGCCACACTCCCTGGCAGGCAGTGATTCTGTGCAAGGAAATAAACGCTTGTCATCTGGCTGAATCTTGGGTATGTTGTAGTACAGATGAACACAAGCAGCAGTAAGAGTTTCAAAAACACGACAGTTTTGAGTTTGGCCCAGTGCTGCAAAAGGAAGGAGCCAACTGGCTGCTCCAGCTGCTTGTTCTGAAAGCGCAGGGCTCGTCCGGGATTTGAACCCGGGACCTCTCGCACCCAAAGCAAAAATCATACCCCTAGACCAACGAGCCTCTATGACAGGAAGTCTTTCGGGAGGGTGCCAGAAATTCAGTGAAGCCCATCTCAAAGACGGAACACGACCTGCCGTCGAGATACGAAAGGGTTGTTGTTTGAGCGTTTGGCCTAATGGATAAGGTATCAGCCTCCGGAGCTGGAGATTGTGGGTTCAAGTCCCACCTGGGTTGTCAAATTCAAGCATAATTTGTTCAAAGCAACAATGACCGCAAGATCTGAATTAGCAAACAGCCGGCAAACTTCTGATAGCTGTGGTGAACACAAGCAGCAGTAAGGATTTCAAACCCACGACAGTTTGGCTCAGTGCTGCAAAGGAAGGAGCCATCTGGCTGCTCGTTCTGAAACCGCTGGGCTCGTCCGGAATTTGAAGGGGAACCCTTTCTCTGTCCAGCGAGCATTGGTCTCCCAGCAGACTTATCATGCATCTAGGCTTCCCCTTTCACTCTCCAGCGAGCATTGGTCTCCCAGCGGACTTGTCATGCATCTAGGCTTCCCCTATCACCGTCCAGCGAGCATTGGTCTCCCAGCGGACTTAGCATGCATCTAGGCTTCCCCTTTTACCGTCCAGCGAGCATTGGTCTCCCAGCAGACTTAGCATGCATCTAGGCTTCCCATTTCTCCGTCCAGCGAGCATTGGTCTCCCAGCGGACGTAACATGCATCTGTTTTCTCTTTCACCATCCAGCGAGCATTGGTCTCCCAGCGGATGTAGCATTCATCTATGTTTCCTCTCTCCCATTCAGCAGGTATCGATTTCTCAGCGGACACAGCAAGAAATCTCCCGGTTGGGCTTCCAAAATTTGTCACTCCGCCGTCGACTGGTAGGACCCACCAGCCCGAAGCCGTGAGCTGCTCCCGTCGGAAGCTACATGGGCCCTCTCAGTCGGCCGTCTTTTGATCTCACTGCTCCCCGCCCATCGGTCGGCAGAGCTCATCCGTCTGACGCAGTGAGCTACTCCCATCAAGATGCGGCGTAAGCCCTCCCGATCGGGCATTCCCAAATCTTGCTGCTCCTCATTCGTCAGCCAGTAGGGCCCGTGGGCACATGAGCACATTCTTGTCATGCACACGTGGAGCACATTCAGACAATCAAACCTAATTAGACACGAGTGGACCACACTCTGTAATCAACCCAATCAACAAGGTAAAAGGTGTATATATACAGGGGTGCACATAACTGGTGCTCACGTGTGGTAAAAATAAACGACGCGCAGCAGAAAACATGGAAGGAAGCGCTTTTGAGTACCAACATTTTGGGCCAAAATGTTGGTACTCAAAAGCGCTTCCTTCCATGTTTTCTGCTGCGCGTCGTTTATTTTTACCACACGTGAGCACCAGTTATGTGCACCCCTGTATATATATATATATATACTGCAAGCTTACCTCCGTTCGTTGACAGTTTAACAGCATCCCTCCACCACCCCATCTCCTCACTTCTAGTCCTAAATTCTCTTACAACAACGGGGAGGGGGGGGGGGGTACTCTGGGTTCGGGCAAAATTTCCGAGCTCGGAGCCCTCCTCCCAGACAGCATGCCAAATACGCATAATCTTTACTCTGTTTAATTGATGTAAGAGTGAACTTGTGAATGAAGTAAAATTTAAAATTGAGGATGCAGTGCATCGTGATGCATCGTGATATCGAATTGAACTGAATCGATGACATGATAATCGTAATCGTAATCGAACCGAATCGTGAGACCAGTGTAGGTTCACACCCCTACCAAATAGGCAACATAATATTTGGCTTAGGCACTAGATTCGTGGCCATTTTTTGAATAACGTCATCTGGCTAGCGTCGTCAACTGTAGCTTATAGCCTTTACCACATAAGAGAAGTATCGCTATAAGCACTTGCAATTAAAATCGAACTCCAACCGTTATCCTTTTGTCTTTTATGCTTGTGTTTGTGTGTATTTAATCAAACATTATCTGTAGACATCACAATTACTGAAACCTAGCAGTTAGTTAATAATAATCAGACACACACACAAAATAAATCCCCCATATGTTTTATGGACTGTCCCTCCCCCTTGCGCGGGAAGCTGTTTTTTTCTCAAGAAGCCGTGGAACAGCATTTAAATGTGTAGTTAAAATAAATAAAAATAAAAAATATTTTTAAGTTTAGAATTAGGGTACGTTTACACAACAACGATATGCTTAAAACAGAGTAGTTTTTCCCTTTTAGTTTTCCACGTACAGACAACACCATTGTCAAAACGATCCCCATTTATGCGCATCCGCGAAAACGACTAAAAACGCTGTATTCTGCTGCCAGACTTTTAGATGGCGATGAAACACTATAGATTGAACACGTAATACGCATGTGCATGACGTCATCATCTTCAGAGATTTGCGTTTTTGTTGTTTGCACAGAGACCTTTTTCAAAATTTGCACTTTGAAACCCGTTTTCAAAAGTTTGCTTTTCAGCAACCCAAAACGCTGTTGTCGTGTAAACAAACGGCCAAAACTCATTCAAACTTTTACATTTTTAGTTGAAAACGGTGTCGTGTAAACAGCCCCTTAGACAGCCTTGTGTTATTGTGTAGGCATTTGCGCAGTGAAAATTACCCAAAGCACCACCTAGTGTCCAACCTAGGCTAACACTGTAAGAACCAGTTTAAACGTGAATACCATAACTTCAATGGGATGAAACTTATGATATGGCAAAGACATGGCAGTTCCATGTGTGATTTCACCATATAGCCTACAATTGCTATTTTGAGGGGTACAATTACTAAAATAAGGGGTCTACAACATGTAAGAATGCCATTTTAACATGTACATGAAAAAGGTAGAAAAATTGGACACAACTATGGGACACCATCGTGCAGCAGCAAGCATCACAACAGAGAAAGGAACCTCAAGGTTGATATTTGGGTGCAAAACATGTTTTTATTGCCTCAACTTAGTATACTATATCCTTAAAAAGGATATTCCTTGAATCATATGTCTACAGGAGAAAACAATTTTTTCAGGAAAATTCTTCATTTATCAAAACAATGTAATATAAACAGTTTGAACAGTGTCCCCTTAGTAATCTTATTGAACACTGTACATTGTTGACCTCTTAACCAACACTTAAACCTACCCATACCACCAAACCTCTTCTAACCTGACCCGTATCACACTTCAATAGGCAAGAGTGTTTTGCAATAGAACCCGATCATAAGTACATACCTAACAATTTTTTTTTTTAAATGCAAGTAGCCTACATAGCAGTTAAAACCATCTACTATAAAGAGGGACCAGTCATTCTTATATTGTTAAATTTTCTGTTGAATATTCAGATCACTCATAGCTACCAAACACCTTTTTTTTTTTTTTTTTGCATTTGTGAATGTAAAAAAAATATATGAATTGAAGTTTAATGACATTTATAAGCATTTTAATTTACATTAAATAATGATATGTTAATCATGTAATGTTTAATAAGTTCATAAGTAAACATTAACATACACATCTTATATTTCTAGCTACTTGAATTTAGATTAACTTATGATCCGTTAAACATTATATAGTGTTTGTAAATGATTTTTTAATGAAAGTTATTATAAAGTGTTACCAATATTTGGCAGACTAATTTATTGTGAGAGGATGCACGCAACTAACCAAAACAGTTTGTTGTTTTCAAGATTCAAAAAAAGAGTGTATACTTTGAGCATAGTTTAAGTAGGCGAATTTGGACACAGCATTTGTATTGCTAGCACTTTTCGTTAGAGATTTTCAGTATGCATCGCAATTCTCTCGCCAATTGATTCTGAGCTTAGTTTTTAACAGCAGATGGCGCTGCATGCTTTAGAAACAGCCGTAGGGCCTACTCCGATTCCTTACACACACTGCATGAATCTTCCATAAAATAATATTTCATAAAGTTAGAAAAGGTGGAAGCAAATTACAAGGGAACTCGCAGTGGGCTGTGTTTACATTAATTTCGCGTCATGAAAGCATTCTGAGGTGCAAGTACATTTAACCACTTACGTGGACTCATCTTGCACACAGCCGAATGCTCAAGCGCTCTTCTTTGTGAGCGTTTGAGTGTGTGGTTAAAAACTAGCCTACAGTGCCATCTGCTGTTAAAGGGTCATGAAACCCTAAACCAAATTTTTTAAACTCTGAGATTTTAACAGAGTTATGCGTGTTGAACATCATATAAGTCAGTGTTACCATTCATTAGTTTTGATTGTAGGGGAAAACTAGTTAATTTGAAACCTATTGCGCTATTTTCAACTTCCGGGTTTAAATTCGTCTTTGTGTCAATGTCACAGGATGTGATGTTTTCTTGTACTATAGTACGGCGATGACTCATCGGTGTCTCATAATTATTTATAAGACTGCGTGTCCTTATCCCATGAGAAGACGCCTTGCTTAATTATTCATGACAGAACACTTTGATTTCCTATGACAGGCGCTTCAACAGTGAGATGATGGCAAAAAGTAAGTGAGAGATGCATTAATGGATCAAAAACAATTTTTTATTGTTTTTGCTTTGTAAAAGTTTCTGCATCACATAAGTTCTCAATAGATCCCGAGTCTTCGACACAAATGCGATTTATCCACACTGTGAGTGTACCCGGTCTTTACTCCATTTTAACCAATCAAACACCATATACCCCAGCAAAATAAGTCTCAAAAGTTGTCAAAGATACAACAGCATGTTCCTATATATTTTCGATGCAGAGAACAAATACGAATGGCTGTGCATTTATGTGTGCATTCAATTATAGCTGTCACAGATATGTAATGTATGTATTAGTGTAATTTACGGTGAGCTTACAGAACCATGTGTATATTGTGTTGCGTGTAATGGTAATTCAGCGTGCACTTGTGGGACGCTTTGATGCTTTTAATGAGTTCATGTAAATGTGTATACTGTATGTATTCCATATATGGCAAAAGATGCCAAAAAAGCATTGGAACCTATTGGTTTTTTATATGGACCAAAAAAAAAAAAAAAAACACTGACACAACATATCCTTTTATTTTCAAGTGCACAAGCATCACATATCTTGCTACAGCATATCAGGTAAATAGCTGGTGGGGTGTGGTCCACTCGTTCTGACAGCATACGCAGCAGGAGATACTGACATTTAACTATCAAAACTACTGTGAATACATTGGCATGCCCTTACGTTTAATTAAGATTAGCTCTGATAGTCTCCAGGGGGCCAGGGAAAAATGTCAACACCCAATTGCCTCTGGAGGGGGTCTCAGCAGCTGGCAGAAGGCCTACAATGGCTGCTTCTGCAAGATGTATGATTCATTAATTTCACTGCACTTTCATAAATTGTAGGCAGGTTAAGCCAGCTACCTACATCATTGACATAACATTTTGAAACTGTTCTTGTCATGTATATTTCCTCGTGTTCTTCTAGTCGTTTAAGTTATCATGTCTGTACACACAGTAGCCACTTTATTAGGTTCACCTGTACACCAGCTCATTTATACAACTATCTAGTCAGCCAGTGCTTAATTTGAGTCGGATCTTGTTTATGTCAGATTTTGGATTTTTGCGTTCCGGCATTGTTTTAAAACAATCCGGCATAAACAAGTGCATTACATGATGATGGTGCATTCACACTGGTGTGAAGCGAGCATTTTATTCAGTGAACGTAAAGCTCAGCTTCCATAGGAATTAATTGGAAACGCTCACTTCGCACCAGGGTGCACGAATCGTGAAAGACGGGTTAATGCAAATGACGATGATGCAGATGCAGATGCAGATACTTAATGCGAATGTATTGGAGGTTTTGCTATCGGCCCTCAGCAAATATATTTTAGATCAGCTTTCTGTCAAAAATATTAGAAAAAGCAGTATCCTCACAACTGTGTTCCTTTCTTGAAAGAAATGATATCTGCGAGGATTTTCAGTCCGGATTTAGACTGTATCATAGTACCGAGACTGCTCTTGTTAGAGTCGCAAATGATTTACTCTTATCATCCAATCGTGGTTGTATCTCTCTATTAGTGTTACTTGATCTTAGTGCTGCATTTGACACTATAGACCACAACATTCTTTTAAATAGACTAGAAAACTATGTTGGCATTAGTGGAATTGCACTAGCATGGTTTAAATCATACTTATATGACCGTTATCAGTTTGTAGCAGTAAATGAAGAGATGTCTTATCAATCACAAGTTCAGTATGGTGTACCACAAGGCTCAGTGCTAGGACCGCTGCTGTTCACTCTGTACATGCTACCATTAGGAGATATCATTAGGAAACATGGAATTAGCTTTCACTGTTATGCTGACGATACTCAGCTCTAACGAAACTTACCAATTCACAAAATTAACGTAATGCATAGCTGATATAAAAAATTGGATGACTAGTAATTTCCTACTTCTAAATTCTGAAAAAACAGAGATTCTAATTATTGGACAAAAAACTTCCTCACGTAATAACCTAGAATACTGTCTAACACTTGATGGCTGCTCTGTTAAGTCTTTGTCGTCGGTTAGGAACCTGGGTGTGCTCTTTGATACCAATCTTTCATTTGAAAGTCGCATGTCTAGTATCTGTAAAACCGCATTTTTCCATCTTAAAATATATCTAAATTACACCATATGCTCTCAATGAAAAATGCGGAACAATTAGTTCATGCGTTCATGACCTCAAGGCTAGATTATTGTAATGCTCTACTGGGTGGTTGCCCTGCACGCTTAATAAACAAACTACAGCTAGTTCAAAACGCAGCAGCTCGAGTTCTTACCAGAACCAGGAAGTATGATCATATTAGCCCTGTTCTGTCAATACTGCATTGGCTGCCTATTAAACATCGTATACATTTTTAAATATTGCTGATTACTTACAAAGCAGTAAATGGTTTAGCTCCGCAGTACTTGAGCGAGCTCTTAACGCATTATAGTCCTTCACGTCTATTGCGATCTCAAAATTCCGGCCAGTTAATAATACCTAGAATATCAAAATCAACTGCTGGCGGTAGATCCTTTTCCTATTTAGCACCAAAACTTTGGAACAGTCTTCCTAACATTGTCCGGGAAGCAGACACACTCTGTCAGTTCAAAGCTAGATTAAAGACATATCTCTTTGACCTAGCATTCACATTCTATAATCCAATGTAAGGCTGCATAGATTAGGTCAGCCGGATCTGGGAACAGTTCCCATAAATCCTGATGTACTTGTTACAGCATAAGAAGAATGGCATCTACACTAATATTAGTGTCTTTGTTTATCCCGAGGTTTTCCCGCAGCCTGCCGGATCCAGGCCGTATCCAGATCTGATGAAGAACCTGCGCCTGGACCCGATGACAAAGCAGTGCTGAAGTGCCAACTAGTCTCTCCCTATGGAGGATCCCTTTACCACTCTACAAATAAAATTCGTTTTGCGTACCTACCCCCAAAGTTACAAAATTAAATTAAATTCTGTATCAAAATTTATAAGGAAAGACCAGTACTTTATTTAGGCTTGGTTTGTAGGGAATTACAAACCTGCGCACATATATTCAAATGCACATAACTATAGAACCAATTCTTAATGCGCATGTGAACGCCATCAGCGTGTATCACAGGTTCACGTTTAAAGTCTGTGTAGTGAGAATGGTGTCGTCTTAGCAGCCCCTAATTTAATAACAAATGATCATTGCGACCGAAGCGAATCAATCAAAACTAACTTAAGCTGGAAAATAACTTTATTAAAGAACTGCTATAAAGCCAAAACAATCTCTGTTACCGTAAATTATACGTTTATCTCTGTAAAGCTGCTTTGAAACAATCTACATCTGGCGTGCCCAATCCTGCTCCTGCCTATCGACTGTCCTGCACAGTTCATCTCCAACCCTAATCAAACACACCTGCCTGTGTTTGATTAGGGCTGGAGATGAACTGTGCAGGACAGTCGATCGGCAGGAGCAGGATTGGGCACCCCTGATCTACATTGTTAAAAGCATTATATAAATGAAGATGACTTGACTTGACTTGACTTTCTTAAGTTCAGAAATCACTATTATTGGTTGGTGCTTACTGCTTATTGTTTTGCACACAGTAAAGCGTAATGTTGGGAGAGTAGCATCAAGTTTGGAGAGCGTGTATGAACCTGATGAATTATTCGAATATAAACAAATAAGTTCATATCGCCAAAATGTCAAAAAGACAGTCAAGCAAATTTTACATTTTCCATATCCACAAATAAAGCTGGTAGTGTTTCTGATCAAAAGAGATCCTGAAGATGGGACTGCTAATAATAATCAGGATAGCAGGAGACACGAGCAATGGGAGTTAGATCAGTCAGAACCCGTGAGAGAATATCACTGATCAACTGAATGATTTTTGGTCTCAACGTAGCTACATGACAGAATAATAGACTAGGCTGTGCAGAAACTTGTGAATGCTGCTCTTACAGTTCCGTCACTAGTAGGGTCGGCGCCACGAGGGGCCCCCAGGGGGCCTCGCCTGGCCACCTAGGTCACTGTGCCCCCTCACCTCTGGTCAGGAAACCACTCTGCCTTGAATGCGATTTCAGCCACTGAGACTCAGCAACAGTTATGACTGTACATCATGACGTTAAGTATTTTTTCCAGTCAACTTCTACTCTTTATTCATAATCTGTATTCATCTAAAACACTTGACGTGCTTGATCATTTAAGCAATAATGGATTTAAGGAAATGGTTTACCACCACCTCAACAACAGTGAAAACTGTCATGGCTAGCACTACCACCACCAGTGATGTCGACATGCCAGTGACAGAGCCCCAGCCCAGCGACGGCAGACGAGCTACTGCTTCCAGTCATGATGATGACACTTGCCCAGATGATTTGGGAAAGGATGGGCCTTTGCAAGTCAGATTAAGTTCATATCCCACGCGCTTATTTGGCACCAGAAAGAGATAATTTTTACACGCGTGGTTTCAGAAAAGAGATTGGCTCGAGTGTTCGGTTAAAGCAGATGCAGCCTTCTGCTACCCTTGCAGAAAATATTGCGCTAGATGTGCTATGCAGATCTCGATTGGGAAGCTGCAGAGCGGGACTAGACTTGACCCAGCATTTACAACCAAAGGCTTCCTTGACTGGAAACACGCCATGGAAACAAATAAAGGATAAAACAGACATGAAATGTCCAAAGAACATTTTACTTGTTATAGTATGTGGAAAGAAAAAGTAAGCCGAATTGATAAAGGTAAAGAAATCTTGACGCTACTGTATGCAGAACAAATACAGAGAAATCGATACTACATGTCTTCACTTATTGATGTTGTGGAGTTTCTGGTGTCCACTCCCCTGATGGGTAAAATTGAGGCCTTTGACTATGTGTGAGAACTCATTTTTTTGTGTCAAGAACGTTTTCACGGACAACAGACAAGCAATGAACCACACCCGTAAGGCTCAGCTCGTGCTCTTGCATTTGAGTGGGACCTTACAAAGAAAATCTGCAACGAATGGAAAGACCTCGTTCTGAGAAAGTTTAACACTTCCACTCGTCGACTGCAGCTTTTCTAAAGGTAGGATGTGTTTTTGCTTTTTTGTCTTTGTTACTAATATGATTGATTATATAGCCAGTGCTGGTCCTGGTCCAATGCTGTAGGCAGTGTTGCTCTGTGTTGTCGCATCGGGTATATGGTGGCATGATGTTTTTTTGTTATTTTTTTAAGCAGTCTAATTCTGACCAATTTAATAAAGGATCCCCTAGCATTATATCTTGCATTAATTCTGTTTTCTGCCCTTTTTCATCTGCATCCCGATTTCTGGAAATTTGCCGTCATGCTGCTCCTGATGATCCTTTATTTCTCCCCATTGACGGCCATCCCATGATGAGCTCCTGGTTTGCAAAAAGTGATGTGATCTGAAGTGGCTTTGCTAACTCTGCGGTCTCAACCCTGAAGCTTACACGCATCATTCCTTCAGGATCGGCACAGCTACTACTGCAGCTCCCAAATTGCCATCTGCTACTTTGAAAGAAATAGCGCAATGGACTTTGCCAACCTATGAATGCTATATTAGACAAAATGCTAAAGACATAGATGCCCAAACATTTATGAGATCTTTGTGCACTATAGGGGCTTTCACAACGGGTAGTTCTAGGAACTAGCCACCAGGGTGGTTTCCCGAGAACTAATTGTTTTCAGTGTTCGTAGAGTTTAGAGTCTAATATATTGTGTTTACACAGCTCTTTTAAAAATGGCGGGTGCTGGTGTTTCACATGTGTTCGGCCAATCAGCATACACTAACGTCACTGGTAGTTGCTATAGTGCTGGTTTAGGCTCTGAAGTAGGAGCTAAATTCCTCAAAAAGGAGTTCCTAGAACTAAAATCATTCCTAGTTCCTGCGGTGCGAACATGCCAAAATCCAGGTACTTCACCAATAGTTCTTGGAACTATGAAAAGGTTCCTCCGGTGTGCAAAAGCCCCTTATGATTAATATACCGCAGGTGACTGCTTCCTTCTATTAGAATATCTAGTATGGGGTTTTACCGCTATCTATCTCTAAATTCCATGCATATTGCAATCACCACTTTAGAGTTAAGCCACATGGTATGGTAACACAAGCACACAGGTCACATAAGCTAAGCCATTTGGCGCGGTAGCCTAGACACACAAAATCTAGGCAACTAAAGTTAAGCCATTTAGTCTGGTAACCCAGGCACACAATATACTGTACACTCGTGGTGCCATGGCTCTTCGAAGCAGCAGCAGTACATACGTCCCTGCGTGCATTTCAAAGCCTTGAGAAATGAACCACTTCACTATGCACCTGGCTGTGAAGCTTCAAAGCTTCATGAAGCTTTACTCTACTATGCTTTACCTCCTCCTACCCTGCTCATTGGACAACTCCAATCCACTTACAGCCTGTTCTCACCACTAGCATCTGTGAATCAGGAGTATCCAGAGGAGTATCCAAACTCCTGTCTGAAAAACAGATTTTTAACAACTGGTTTCACAGCCTTTTATTGTCAGATAAATTTGCCTGACATCATCTTCTGCCCCCTCCTCAATCAGTAACCAGCTGTGAAGATTGCACTGGGAGAAAGCTGATCCCCTAAGCTGTTTTGTTCCTCAGCGGGGTAAAGCTTACTAATTGAGCTTCATTTCTGTTTGTGTGAATACTATGTGCTTACTACATGAGTATAATTTTACACACTTGTAACTGGAGTGTCTAGTACTAGTGTGACTGTCCATTCTATACACATACCCATCTTGACAAATATGATAATTTATACTAAGGTTGTCTATAATACCTAGAGAGCTGTATGTGTTAGCATTCCCATTTATTTCAATGGAAGTTGCTCTACTGGTGCATGCAGCTGTGGAAGTGTGTGACCTTCATGCCACCAGGTTTGATATGGTAAATTTATTCAAGATATATCTTGTTTTATTAAAAGTATATACACTATATTCACACCTGACCATTACTCCAACAGGGGCTGTAATGACATTGAATTCTAAACACACAGACATTCAAATGGAGATTTGCAGCTATCATTCTTCTGTGAAGGCTTTCCACAAGATTTTGGAGCGTTTCTGTGGGATTTTTTGCCCATTCATCCAGTAGAGCATTTGTGAGGTCAGGCAGTGATGTTGGATGAGAAGGCCTGGCTCACAATCTCTATTCCAATTCATCCCAAAGGTGTTCGATGAGACCAACCCCTGAAAAAGAGCCCCATACCATTATTCCTCCTCCACCAACTTTGCAATCAGGCAGACGTTCTCCTTGCATCTGCAAAACCCAACCCACTCATCAGACTGGCACACACTTTCCACTGCTCCAGAGTCCAATGGTGGGATGCTTAACACCATTCCGTCCAAAGCTGGCATCCAATCACAGTACCATGCTTGAATTCACTGAGCTCTTCAGAATATTTGTTAAGAATGAACAAATGTTTGTGAATGCAGACTGCATGGCTAGATGCTTGATTTTATACACGTTGCAAGGGGTCTGACTGAAACACCTGAATTAAGCCAATAAGAGGTGTTCCAATACTTTTGTTCAAATAGTGTATTTTGATTAAGTTAGTATTTTTAAAAAAATGTCTGCCAGGTGACATGAAGGTGTGAAGGTTTGCTCGCACAATGCCACCATCACTGGGATAGTCAATGGGATCCTGAGCTCATTTCACAGTTGAGGAAGGTTCCTTTAATCCTTTTGAGAAAGTGTTTGAAGTGTAGTAGTTGTTCCCTTTGGAATTATTCTCAACTCGTGGAAGAAGACCACTGTATTTATATCCTGCGATTCATACATGTTCAGAGCATCATAAAGTTTTGTGCACTGTCTTTGCAGGTCAATTTCCTCCATTTCACACAGTGTGGCCAGATCAAAAAGAAATGCCAATGGCCAAACACAATTGCTCCTGCATTGGTTTAAAATGGTTATGGAGAGCAGTGAGAGCCTTTTTGGCTAGTCAGTGCTTGCACTAGGTCTGGGGTATATAATGTTTTTGATTGTCATGCATTTTGAGTTTGCATTTCACTTGTGTTGATTTAAATAAAGTTGCAATGTCCATATTGTAAGGAAACACAGATTCATAGATATACGGTGAAACACAAATGTGGTTTATTGATGAGTAAACGTTCACACAGTGAATAAAGGCTTTAGCAGACAACAGAACAGATGAAGATATTGCATACAGTCCAGGTGAGTTGCACCACACACACACACACACTTTGAGATTATTGTAACTGAATTTGTTGTAGAGTTGTAGAGCAGATGCCGATGAGTGTGTGGAGCTGATGAAGGTGAATGATAGCAGGTGTGTATGATTTAGGAGAGTGTGCAGGTGGGAGCCAGGAGGGATCAAGGGAAATGTAGTGCAGATGAAGTAGAGGGTGACAGATGAATTGTGAGACATATGAAGCAATCTCAGCTGCAGAGGATTTTGCAGCCACAAATCTGGTGTCCCTGTATTTTTGCATAATGTCAGTTAGTCAATTTAGCTGAGACAATGCTACATCCATTTGCATGTCCCTCAACTGGAGATTCTTAGGGGCTGTTTACAAGACACCGTTTTCAACTAGAAACGTAAAACTTTTTATGTGCATTGGCCGTTCATTTACATTAGGTGTGTAAACAACAAAAACGTGAATCTCTGAAAACGATGATGTCATCCACATGCATAATACATAATTAATTCAAAGCTTTGCATTTCATTTGCCAGAGACTTGGCTTCATTTTTTATATTTTGGGTTGCTGCAGTCTTCTGTCACTTTAAGCAACATGGCCCTAATATTACTTGTTATATCACTTGATAGCTTTTACATTCTCTATGTGACATTCCCACCTTGTTTAGGACAAAAGTTTAACAGTGAGAGCCAGGACTTTCACTTTTAACTATTTCCTACCGTTTAGGAGTGCCTGCAAATATCGTGCAAAGCTGTTGTACCATACCATTGAATTTTTTTTTTACCATTGAACATTGCTTTTTAACAACATGTTGCCATATCTCCCAGTGTTAAATTCAGGTTGTGACAACTGCATGGCATGAGGGATTGAGAAAAAAAATTGGCTTGGACTTCTTCTACATTTATTCTAATGATGTTATATTAACAAAACAGAGAATCAGTGACATTTGCTTTTGGTGGCTCATATCTGCTGTGCAATCAAGACATTTGTGGCCATAATCAAAATTCTCATTTTGAATCTGATACCCTAGATAATGTGCACGAGTTTCTTAGTTTCTTATGCATATTCTTGCATAGTGGGATCAAATCGGGCGTGCATCTCTATTATCCCCAAAAAGTTAGAGTTGTTGTCTTCATAAAGCTTTGCATTTGTTCCTCGAAATGTCAAATTTTGCTCAGTAATCATTATCTATGAGCTTGTACACAATTAGGCAAATTACATAGAAGTAATTAAAAAAAAGTGTTTTTTTCTTGATTGGAGAGGAAAATAAAGCTGCACATGATGACAGTAGTAAATCCACTGTCTTGGCATCTAGATGCACAGGCCAGTTACTAGGGGTGTTAAGGTCTAAAAGCCTCACTGACACTGGTCTCTCGCTGTCGGCGGCGGAGCAATGCTCTTCATCAGATGTTGGCAGGACCTCGTTTTCCAGCCCAGTCCCTAATAAGCTGTATGTGGCATGAAGAATACACATTTCAGGGCTTAGGCCCAGGCAGTTTGCAGACTACGCCACGATGGGACTTACACCCAAAGAATTAAGTATTTTGTTCAACCAGGCACTCAAGTTCGTTGATGGATAGCCAGAGATGATTATTTTCACTTTTAAACTCAATGAACACACATAAATATAACACACAAAAACACACAATATTCATGCCACTCACTATACTCTATTCACAACGCACACACACGAGAGAGGAGGGCAATAGGGCGGAATCTTACCAGTGGGAGGCTAGTGGCTCGAGCAATGAGCATCCATGAAAAACACCCCAATCACACGGGTCAAATTTCACACACACCACAAGAGAAATGACCACACTTGGTGAACACGCAGCCACCACACACACCAAGGGACCCGCCACCGCAAGGGGCACTGCTCCCACTGGCAGTTCTCAGCACCTGGACAAAAGGACAGACACGTAGAAGTTAAACAAAATTACACACAAATTACAATAAACAATGTCTAATAAGTCACCCGTTCTAAAGTCCAAGATGGTACTAGGGCTAACAATATGAACAGAGACTCACAATCACACAATAAATCAAAATAAACAATTAAACATGGACAAAACAAATAAAAAGGTCAAACAAAAGAAATCAAAATTAGGCCAATCCTCTTGGATATCAGCAGCAAGAAAAGGCCTCCATACAAGAGTTAAAAGAAAAACAAAACAAACAATTAAAATGGTGTCAGTCCATCAAACACTCCACACTCAAACACTGATTCACAACAATGACAGGAAGAATCAAACAGTGTTAAACAGGCAACGATGTAACACGCCAGCCAGCCGCCTGTTAACTTAAGATAATAATTGAGTTCAATAATCCTTGGTCCAGTATGAAAAGGCAGCCGGGTACGACGAGAATCCGTGAACACGTAACGTGAAAAGCATAAGCAAATCAGCAGATGTTCAGCGTCGATGTAGCCAACTGGCGGCCGCATCCCCGGTTAAATAGCAATCCCTATGATTAACAGCGTTGCATCACAGGCCCTGAGCTCTGATTGCTGATCGCAGGGCGCACACTCAGCTGTTGAAAGGGCTGCTGCCGCACCGGGGATTCTGCGGCGCTACAGTAGACAGATAACCAGGCAGACATCAGGGGCCTATACCATGAAGCCGGTTTAGCCGGCTAGCCAGCTATGTTTCAGTTTAGTTTCCGCCAACCCTGGGTTTTAGGTACTATGAAAGTAGCTTGGCTTTAATCGGTGTTCGTTGCCATGGTATCTTACGCTGCACGGCTAACCTGCTCCGGGGCAGGTTATGTTCTGGATTCAAGATCTCAGACTGAAGTTTGACCAATCAGCTGAGAGCAAAGAAACATATAGGTGACGTAACTTATTCCCAGTGTCTGTTACAATGACTTCACCTTTTCTTCCAAATCCAGTGGACATCTCAGCGCAAATTGTTTGACGAGCACTTCGTAAAGAGTTTTTAGCCAGACAAAATCCCCTTGCCTTTCCTGATAGTTACTTGTATGAAAGATACAGATTTTCCGTGGAAGGAATGTCTTATCTTTGCGAACTTCTTGAGCCGCACATAAAGAATTTAACACGTCGAATTCATGCACTTACTGTACCGCAAATGGTATTGCGTTGCGTTTTTTGCAAGTGGTACATACTTGCACGGTGGATGACGCACAGAAGCTATAGGGGAAAACACGGTTTGTCGAACCATTCGCAAGGTGGTCCTCGCTCTGCAGAATAGTTTCATTAATAGTGTGCCCTGGACATTTATCGACCATGTCCATAAAAGAGGGCTTTTATAAAATTGCCGGTAAGATATATTGATCGGGTGACATCACATGAACACTTTTTTTTTTTTTAACAAGCAAATTTCACAAATGTACTATACATGTTAAGAATTATTTTAAATCTGTATTATTATTCTGTTAATCTTATGATAGGATTCCCAAGAGTCATTGCAACATGTATGCAGTCTATTGCTCCAATCTCCACTGCTCTAGGGGAACATGAGGCAGATTATGTTAATAGGAAGTCCTATCACAGCCTTAATGTTCAGGTAGAGATGTGAATATGTGAGATGATTATTTTCTATGAGATGAATCTTTAAATTAATAGTAACATTAACAGATATAACAATGATCCTAAACATTTCATCTGCAGACGACTTGTGGTCATGAACGTATGATCACAAGTTTGGATGCCAAACGGCCTGGCTCCAGTGCTTGTCTCACAAATTTTCCGTAAGTCTGTTGTGTCAGCGCTTTGAGAAAAGCAAGTTAAATTTGGTACAGTACAAAACACTGTTAATTTGAACTGAGATAGAAAAACCTACACAATAACCCCCTATCCTGACCCTCAGACAGGGCCACAGCACCGCTTCAGTGTGGCCCTCAGTAAAACCAGAGTGAAGATAGAGATGACCTTTGGCATCCTAAAGGCACATTTCAACTGTGTTCGGCCCTTAAGAGTCACCAGAGTGGGCATCACAGATAGTGGCTGCATGTGCCATTCTGCACAATATAGCCACCAGTAGAAAGGAGCGAGAAACACCACAAAACCAGCTTCCCCCTGATGAAACTGACCCGATCACACTTGACCACCCAGCTGGTGCAGATGTAGATGCAATCACCATACAATATTACACTTAATAAAAGCACATTGAAACTGCAGATAGGTCTCAAACTGTTTTATTGGTTTTGTGGGATGAGGGGGAGAAAGAGAGCAAGAGAAAGTTGCATTAATAAATATTCATACTAAAGTGTTACTTGGTTAAATAAGTTCACATACTGAGATCAGTTTTATCCAGCTGTTTGATCTCCAATTTTTTTTGGAGCCTCCTCAGCTCACAGTCCAGCAGCTCCTTTAGTGAACAGTCTAGTTCAAGTCTCCTTTAGTGTGCAGTCTAGTTTAAGTCTCCTTTTGTACAGGGCCCTGACTGAGTCTGTTTCCACCTGAAACATAATTCCACCACAAACATGATCATTACAAGTTTTCTGGAGGTTCATCAAATCACAAAAAGTTCCTTGACTTCCTACAAACACAGGACTGACTGTAATTTATGTCAAGGGTTTTAAATCCTTATCTTGTTCACTTTTCTTCTGAAGCCCATTTAGGTAGAGGCCTCAGTTTCTGGGGCAGGTTGTGAAAAATCCTACAATAAAAGAGATGTGTAAGGGCCAGTCCCTTTTTTATGCCACACATTCATATTTTCACCAAAATAAAAAGCCCAGTGCATTCACATCAGCAACTGTCTGAGAACACACAGACAGAGTGTATTCATTTCCTCCACCCTAATAAATAAAAATAGGCCAATGTAAAGCATAACTGTTGTAAAGCAGGTTATGTTTGGTGTTCTGTCTGCTGCATACTGACCTCTGTGTGGGAGACTGTGTGTATGTGTGCTGGCTGCAACAGGGACACTGTATTTCTCTCTACTGCAGAACATACAGTCAGCCATATTTAAAACTTAAAAAAAAGTAGTAATGTATTGCACACGTACCCAGTGTTACTTGCTTAGAGGAGCCAGCACCAGGGTCAGATTGTAGAGCACCTGTAATCCCATCCATAATCGGCCGTCCCTTATTGCCTACTCAGAGCCAACTCCTCCGCCAGTGTTTTCTGAATTTAACTCTTTATTTCTGTTTGCTGCAAACAAGTGTTTGTGATAAAATGTTCACAAAAATAATAAAAGGTTGTGGTAAATACTCACCACTTTGAATTATATTTTTATATTTTGTCTTTATCTGCTGCCAAGAACATTTGGAGTTGGGGTTGCATCTAAAAAAAAATCAATGAATATTAATCTTAGTACATACATGCACATTTTTTATACATTATAAAAATAGGTTATATTACACATAGGCTACACATACATATATACATAATTTTACATAAATATAGAACGTATTTTTTTAATTTACACATTAACAATCAGCAATCTTTCTCCAACAGCCTTCTCTTGCTTTGGCAGCAGAGACCGTATTGTTTCGAGCTTGAAATACATATTTAAATTCATCGTAATTCTAAATGATTATCTCTTGCTCCTCCGCGGAAAAATATATCGCTCTCACTCTACCCGCGATTGGTTGTTCAGTGTCGACGTCACTCTTATATGTACACGCGCGCGTGGAGTAATCATAGCTTAAGGATCAAAGCCTGAGTTGACAGAGAAAGTTGATGAGCTGCATCATGGTACCAATAAAGCCTGATTGCATCGGTTTGGTTTTGTCAACTCAAAACCAATCCTGTAACCCCGAGTTTGCTCAGCTACCTTCATGGTACAGGCCCCAGGTCGCGGGGCAGGTGAACAAGAC
This sequence comes from Squalius cephalus, assembly GCF_949319135.1. Classification (NCBI taxonomy): domain Eukaryota; kingdom Metazoa; phylum Chordata; class Actinopteri; order Cypriniformes; family Leuciscidae; genus Squalius; species Squalius cephalus. Next base: position 8,780,105 of record NC_137128.1, on the reverse strand, counting down.
AAGTCGCATACCAGTGACATCATTTGTCAAAAGAAAAGTCCTGGTTTATAAAGGGGTGTAGCCCTCGCGATTGGCTCAAAGTTAACTGCCCAGAACCACTCACAGCTGCAGCAAATTAAGCGTCACTTAGGGAGGCATGAGCCAGACAACTGCATCCTGCTACATGTAGTACAAAAAGTAAATTGATTGTGTGGTTCAATTTAACTAAAATGTCACAAACCTGATTATAAATAAATGCGACCAAAAGCTATTCTGTTTTTGCGTTTTGACGAGCCTGCAATCAGTGCCGTCGCAGGTGGGGTGCGAGGCCCTGTGCGAACTTGAAATGCGAGGCCCTGCTTCTATTGCACGCATAATCTCGCTGCAATACGTTTTTATCAAGTAGAATAATACAGCATAATTATGCACATAGTCTCAGCTATGACTTTTTGCTATTTATTTCAGAGGGAAAAAAATCAACTGTCAAAAATCAACAAAAAATTTTTGTTGATCAAAAATCAACGAAAAAATCAACTGTGCATCAACGTGTGGCTTTACATCAAGTCAGCTCGAGAATTTTCGTGTGAATACATACATAGATCTGCCTACCTCACTCACGTGTATCTTAATGGTCCAGTGGTAGAACTTTCGTCAAGCGTGGCAGAGGTTCTGAGTTTGAATCTACACTCACATAGTTTTTTTTTTTTCTCGTATATTTTTTTTTTCTCATCAAAACCGATTATGTTCATTAGTGGTTGTATATCAAGCAGGGACATGTTTGTGTGCATTATGTTTTGTGATTTCAACAGACCGAATAGAGTATCCGCAACGGATTGAAGCGCGTCCGAGTGAAGACAGTGCGGTGTGTGCGCGAGCCACACGAGCGGCAGCGGCAACGAGCACTTTGATCCCTTGATTTAAAAAACACATTTCAGCGCTAGATCGTCTCTTATTTAAAAAACGAACGAAATGAATGCTCTGCCAGTTAACTGGAGATGTACTGGAGATGTTTTATTTATTTGTAGAATTGGTACATTCGTGCTGCGTGATGTTTTAAAAAGTGGTGGGGTCAAAAAAAAAACATTTTTTTTTTCCAAAAACAACAACAACAACAACAACAACAACAACAAAACAGCAGGATTGCGAGGCCCCCTAGTGGCGCGAGGCCCTGTGCGGTTGCACAGTTCGCACAGTCTATGCGACGGCTCTGCCCGCAATGCATTAAAGCAACACAGCGTCTTCTTATTAGACACAAACTAAAATTGAGCATTGCCGCTATCTATTGTTATGTCACGCATCTTTCGGCTTCTCAGTTCACTGAGAAGAGATCGTCTGATGATATTTCACATCAAATACTTCAAAACACATACAGGTGAATAATAGCTTTTTTAAACTGATTAATTTTCCCGCTTTATTGCACTCTATAATAAATGTCTATGGCTGATTTAATTACAATGATGACCCGCTATAGTTTAATCTGTCCAGCTAAAGTTTTGTACAGGATTCTCACGCTTCTTGAAAGTACTTGAATTTCAGACACATGGATTCAAGGCCTGGAAAGTACTTGAAAACTAATATAGGTTCTTGAAAGTGTTTGAATTACATTTGAAATACATTTTGTTTAGTGGAATGGTGACATTTCAAAAATGGTCCTATATGTGCTGTCAAAGACAGAACGAAACAGCGCTGATGACTGGGTGATGGGGTAGCGAAGGGAAAAAAAAATTAAGCTAATTATTACAGGCCCAATGCCAGGGAAGTGCAAATTTAATGATTCTTGGCTCAGTATTGATCCATATAAGAACTTGTTACTGAAAGTCCCAGCAGATGTACAATTTGCAAGAAGAACATCCAATTGGATACCGTGGGGGAGTTGGCACTGTGGAGGACATCAACAGGCAATGAAGAGTCAAGCAAACGGTAAATATAATCTCATACAGTTAAATATATGTTGTATTTAACTATAGCGAAACTTACATTTTTTTGAATGTATTCATTTTCAGAATGATTATATTATATTTAGTTTAGTAAGTAAATGTTGGTTAGAGGTCTGTCAGGATACAATGAAATGCTTGACGGATAGCTAAACTCAGGGGCTTAGCGAAAATTATAACATATCCCCCTAATACCAGAATATTTGTTTTGGGATTTTTAAACATTATTGCTAGAAGTGTTCGAGTGTTTTCCGTTGTAGTATTTCCCCTTGATTTCATACTGAGCGGAGTTGGACATTTGAGCTGTGACACTTGCTGTGTCAGAAAGGAACATTCTTATTAATAAGAATAAGAATGAACACTGTATTGATAAAGCATATTATGTATAGGCAAGCAGAAGAGCACAAAATATGAATGTAATGCAAGCTTTGAGTTCATATTCTGCGTGCCTGAATATAAGGTGTGTACTGAATTTGTTCTTATAATATCACTGTCTTCAATGCATTAAAGTCACACTAATCGTTTTTTTATAACTGTTTTCTACAGGAGGAAAACGTGTGTATTCCTGTGCATCAAAATATATTATATTTTTTTAGTATCTCGAACTTTCCCGAGCAGCGTTTTGCACTCAGAAAAATGACAGTGGGTATAAAGCGCTCTCAGGCGACCGTTGATTATACTGGATAAATACTTTACCTGCAGGTTTTTTTTTTTTGCCAATTACCTTATCCATATCTTTCCGCTCAGTTGTAAAGTGTATTTATAATACTATCTCTATATTTAAAAAATAAATAAATTATCAGCCTGCCTAACTAACAAGTGTCTGCTCTGTCTTTTTTGCGTGATGGAAATGCCTTATCCCTTGCATAAAACAAACTATTTTATTTCTAAAAATACTAAGTCTAATTACTTAAAGGGGTCATATAATGCCATTTTTGTACAAGCTAATATGAATATTTAGGGTCTAAATTAAAAGTTTGTAATATACTTTAATTTAAAATTCTCATTAGTATTGTAAGAAAACACTAATTTTACCTGGTCAAAAACAGCTCTGTTTTCAGCACGCCGTTTCAGTGCATGTGTCTTTAAATGATAATGAGCTTTGCTCACCCCGCCCCTCTGTTCTGTGCATACACCGTTTGAAATAATAATACAATAACCATAACGTGTTGTTCATTATAAACGTGGGATTATGAATTATATTGAGAACGTCGTACATAGAAAACATGCTGTAATGTACCCTGAGTGTAAACCTTAGACGCATTCATCGTGAAGCGTGCAGCAAGGTTTGCAAATTTGCAAAGATTAATATAAATATTAATATAAAGGTTAATAAAACATTACACTCACTTCTTCTGGAGGTGCAGCAGGAACACGTTGGTACCGATCCGTTTTTTTCTCATTTGTAAAGCTGTCTGGTGTGAAATGATTTGCGCAAACATGAAAGCATGGACATTGATCATGGGGGAATCCCCGTGAGGGAATCCCCGCGTCAATGCTTTGGGAATATTCCCTTCAAAAACAAAACTCAGCCACTGTGTCTTCAACAGTTAGGATTTAGGAACATCAAAATGACTGCTGTGTTCCTTATTACACCGAAGAACAGAACACCACAATCGCAGATGCCATTCTGCTCATAGACAGCGCTCCAGTGAGGGTATCAACAATGACCTGCGGACTATGATGACAGACAGCTCGCTCACGAGCGAGGGCGGGTTTGTGTTGAAACGCTGCTGTCAATCACCAATCGTGGGAGGGGCGTGGGGAACGGCTTGATTTCAGAGAGGGTCAAACATATAAGGAGATTTAAAAAAAAAACACTGGATGGATTTTTATCATTTTATGATGGTTGTGTACAGGCACTGCCAACACACATTTCAGTACAATCAACTTGTAAAAGTGCATGTACCAATATATGACCCCTTTAAGATGTTAAAATATGTTCTCTTACGAGAGGTTCTCTCGTACTGCGTAATATCCACGCTATGGGGAAATCTCTTTTCCGCGAGATACTGAAGCCAAAAATTATCCATAATTTTGAAATAATGTAAAACGCGTTGCGGCAGCATGCAGACATAAGCGAGACGGCTCGCGCGCCTATTGGCTGCCCTGTGGCAACTGCAGCAGCCTATCGAGAGAGGCCCCCGTGACGTCAGATCCAATTGGAAAGGATCTTACACTCCGCGCCACTAAGACCGCTGCACAGGCCATAGGGCAGAACATGGCCTCTCTCACCGTTGCTGAGAAACATTTATGGTTGACGCTCTCTGAGATGCCGGACTCGGAGCGCGCCACGTTCCTCGATGCCCCCATCTCTTCTGCCGGCCTCTTTGGATCGTCCGTCAAAGATTTCGCGGACAGATTCGCTGAGGTGCAGAAAACATCACAGGCCATGAAACATTTTCTGCCGAAGCGCTCCAGCTCCGCAACAGGCCTTCCTAGCCCGCCTAGGAAAACGACGGTGTTCAAGTCCCGCTGCGGCCAGACTTCCACCAAAACTTCTCGCTCGTTCAGTTCCAGAAAATGCGACTGTTCCAGTGTATTCTGCAGTAAACAAGCCGGTACCACTGCCCGCTTGCCTGCGCACAAACGGCACGGCTGATGGTGTTATGAGTGTAGTAAAAATGCCCACTGCCCAGTGCCCATTCCTACACACAAGCACAGCCCGCCCCACAGGGCTCGCACACATAAAATCGACTCAGGTCGATTGAGCATTAAATGTAGTGAACGTGCCCACGTCCCAGTGCCCACAAACACTACACACTGCATGTCTCACGGTTTCTGTAAAAGCGAAACCAACACACATACAGTCAGCTCAAGCCGACGGTGTTTTCAGTGTAGTAAATGTGCCCGCTATCCCGTGCCCACATTCACTCACAGACATGACAAACCCCACGGGGTCCCCCCCGCTCCCTCTCCCTCAGCAAACCGCCATAAGAGAGTCGAGCGTGAGCAGGCTGCCCGCTGTGATCAGCGCGCCCCCCACTTCGAACGCTGCAAGCACGGCGTCTATGTTACAGCATACAGAAGCTCTCCGGCCGCCGCTATGTCACGGCCAGAGCCCAGATTTCATTCAACCCCTAGCTATTCATGCAGATGTGTGGGCAAAGCTTCCCGGGGTATCAGAATGGGTGCTGAACATTATAGAAAGAGGCTATTCGCTACAGTTCGCTCGACGTCCCCGCCGTTGCGCAGCGCGAATCGAAACTACGGTAGAAAAGGAAGTAGCACATCTACTTCGAACCGAAATTGCGAAACTGTTGAGCAAAGGGGCCATAGAGCCTTTATCTCAAGCTCAGAGCGAAGGGGGTCTGTACAGCAGATATTTTCTGGTACCGAAAAAAGACGGGGGTCTCAGACCCATTCTAGATCGTCGATGTTAGCGATCATTGTGCAATTGCTTGTGTCAGGAATACAAAAATTCCCAAGGTAAAACCCCGGTTTATTTTTAAAAGATATTTTAAAGGTTTTCAAGAGCAGGCTTTCCTGCGTGATTTATATCTTAGTGATCTTAACAGAGTAACTCTGATTCCAGATGTTGAATTGGCATGGGAGTATTTTCACTCAATTTTTCTGTCTATTTCAAATAAACATGTTCCCATTAAAAAGTTTAGGATTAGTGGTAGGGAAAATCCTTGGTTCTCAGACCGTCTCTCAGAGCTAATTCATTTAAGGAATAAATCGTGGGCCCAAGCTAGATTTTCAAACTCCTCTGCTGATTGGACTACGTTTAGAACCCTAAGGAACAAGTGTACCTTGATGATAAGAAATTCCAAATCAGAGTTTTATCTGAAGACAGTTACAGAGAACCTAAATAACCCCTCCAAATTCTGGAAAGTAATTAAATCTATGTCAGGTACACATGCTGCTTCAAGCCTCCCTGAATACATTCTGGTTGGCTCAGATGAAATAAAGGATAAAGCTGCTATGATCAGTCAGTTAAACAAACATTTTATCTGTGCTGGGTCTGCATTTGACAGCTCAAATGTAAACGCACCTGTCCCATGTTCTGCCACCACTGCAACTGAGAGAAATCTGGATTTGTTTGATTTTAAAACTATTTCAGCTGTGCAAGTTAGTGAAGCTCTGAAAGGCATTGACCACAAAAAATCTGCAGGTCCTGACAATCTGGATCCATATCTTCTAAAGATGGCGGCAGATGTTGTTGCCGAGTCTATTACTCACATTTTTAATTTGAGTCTTATGTCCAATTCAATACCCCAAATCTGGAAAGCTGCTTATGTTATCCCCTTATTTAAAGGTGGAGACCCCTCAGAGTTAAATAATTACCGTCCGATCTCCAAACTATCAATCCTGGCTAAGATCCTTGAATCCCAGGTAAATTTACAGGTAAAGCAGTTCTTATTTGATAATAATATTTTAAACAATTTTCAATCTGGTTTTAGAACTGGCCACAGTACTATTACTGCTGCTATGGTGGTAATAAATGATCTTATTTGTGCCTTGGACAGAAAACAACATTGTGCTGCTTTATTTGTAGATCTATCCAAGGCGTTTGATTCGGTAGATCATGAATTGTTGCTGAACAAACTTAGGGATGTGGGTTTCTGTCCTAATGCTATTAAATGGTTTAGAAACTATTTTGTAGATCGAACTCAGTGTGTCCATGCAGAGGGCCACAAATCTGAGTTTCTTGGGATATCTAAAGGGGTCCCCCAGGGGTCTATTTTGGGACCTATTCTGTTCTCTATTTTTATAAATGATTTAGGTAAGGACATTCAAGCAAAAGTACACTTTTATGCTGATGACACTGTCATTTATACATATGCTCCTTCCATAGCACAGGCTGTGCAAGAGCTTCAGACTGCATTTCAGTCATTACAAACTGCACTGCTCAATTTAAAATTGGTTTTAAATCCTCAGAAAACGAAGTTCATGGTCTTTTCAAAAACTCGCCTACAGTTGCTTGATGATCTTAGCATTTTTACGTCTGATGGTAAATCCATTGAAAGGGTACCCACGTACAAGTACTTGGGTATATGGATAGACGACAAACTTTTATTTAATGTACATATTGCTAATCTAGTTAGGAAGCTCAAAGTAAAGATTGGCTTTTATTTTAGAAATAAATCTAGCTTTACTTTTAATGCCAAAAAAAAAACTTGTGGAAGCTACTTTTCTGTCTGTGATTGATTATGGTGACATATTATATATGCATGCAGCCTCCTCCATCTTACGGAGTCTTGATTCAGTGTATCATGCGTCTCTACGCTTTATAACAAATGCAAAGTCCCTTACTCACCATTGCATTCTTTATGATCTGGTGGGTTGGACAGCACTGACCACCCGCAGAAAACAGCATTGGTATATTTTTATATATAAAGCTATGCTAGGTAAACTTCCAGCTTACCTCTGTACTCTCCTCTGTCTGAATTCTGCAAGTTATCAGCTACGCTCCTCCAAGTGGTTGCTTTTTAATGTTCCCAGGGTTTGGACAGATTTGGGGAAAACTGCATTTTCATACTATGCACCATGGGCATGGAATAATTTGCAGAAAGATCTTAAACTAGAAACGTGTATATCAATTAATACATTTAAGACCATCATAAAAAATGTGGTAAAGGAGACATGTAGTTGTTTTTCTTGAGAGGTCCTTGTATTTTAATGATTTTTGCATATGTATGCAGTTTTTTTTTTTTTTTTTTTTTTTTGTTATGTTGTGTTTATGTATGGCTGCTACCTTGTATGTAGCACTTGTATATGTTGTTTATGTATGGCTGCTACCTTGGCCAGGTCTCTCTTGTAAAAGAGATTTTTGATCTCAATGAGACTTCCTGGTAAAATAAAGGTAAAATAAAATAAATAAAATAAATAGATCTAAGACAGCTGAACAACGCGCTTTCAAAACGCCGGTTCAGAATGCTCACAACCAGGAAAATCTTCACGCAAATTCGCCAAGGGGACTGGTTTATGTCAATAGATCTGAAGGATGCGTATTTCCAAATAGCGTCACGTCCAGGCGCCCCCATTGGATCTGATGTCACGGGGGCCTCTCTCGATCGCGCCCCCATTGGATCTGACGTCACGGGGGCCTCTCTCGATAGGCTGCTGCAGTTGCCGCAGGGCAGCCAATAGGCGCGCGAGCCGTCTCACCTATGTCTGCATGCTGCCACAGCGCGTTTTACATTATTCCAAAATTAAGGATAATTTTTGGCATCAGTATCTCGCGGAAAAGAGATTTCCCCATAGCGTAAGATATTACGCAGTACTCGTTCCCTCTTCTAGAGAGAACCGAGGTTACGTTAGTAACCGAGTACATTCTCAGAGCTATGCAATGTTTGTTTATGGGCAGGTTATGGAGTCAGTCACAGCATCTTTTGGCTATGAGTGAAACGTAGGGCGGCGGTCTGAAGTTTAGAAGTTTCCCCGCCGAACACGAGCCCAGCTCCCGCAAAAGATCCAGCACCAATACCGTGGAAACGGGAGAACAGAGACCGGTTGATTACACTTGAATTGCTTTTAAAGGTTTAACTTTTGAGCTTAAATGTAGGCAGTATTGTACAAAACGAAATAAAATATATGCTGTATTAAGAATTGTTCTCATCTGAAATAAAGGAAGATATCATGTAAACGAGTCGTTGTGTATTTTACAAAGGTTTACATGATTATGTTAACAGTGTTTTTTTTTTCACAGTAAGTTTGATTTAAGTTAGAAGTATGTGGTAATTCTTTATTAATTACTAATGTGGCTAAATACATGAATTTACTCAATGGCATGCTATGCTGAGGAAAACATACACACACAGTACTGTATATAAAATATAAAAACTAATCTGAGGCAAGGCACTTGCGTGGGGTTCCTTTCTGAAGTTGATTTCTTACAGAACACAGAAAACCACACAGGCAAAAACCTCTTTAACATGTATATGTATTTGTTAAAAGTTTAGGCCTATTTTCATAATACTACTATTATGAATAACATTAGTAAATAAGAAAGGGCCACAACTCAATGTAGTTTTGTATGACTGTTCAGTAGTTACTTCTTAGTTATTTTTCTTGAACCTTAATTAGTAGATACTTAATAGTAGTTCTTCAGGAGGTATGACAATTAGTTAGTTATTGATTAACTAACTGTTACTTAACAAAATCATAAAATTCTATTACAAATTGATTAGTTAACACATCTTCCTTAGTAGTTAACTGTAGTGACTTAAGTGTTCATGAAGAATTACCTATTAGTTCTTCAGTAATTCCTTATTAGTTATGATTTTATTGTCAGGTGACAAGTAGACTAGAGTGTTTACATTTAGGGCCCTATCTTGCTCCCAGCGCAATTGACTTTGTACACCGACGCATGTTTCATTCCTATTTTGCACCCGCGCAAAGCGCGCTTTTCCCTCCACAGAAGCACGTCGCTAAACTAGGGAATGAACTTGCGCTCCCTGGGCGGTTCAGCGCAAAAAAGGAGGCGTGTTCCGGCGCAAACAATCCCTGGTGCTATTTTACTGTTCCATAAAACAATTGCGCCACTGGCCAGAAAAAACCTAGTCTAAAGTCAGTGGTGCGTTGCGCGTTGTTCATTATGCTATTTTAAGGGCGCATGCTTGACCATAATGTATAGCGTGCACAACGCGCATACACTTTGATTCTCCAATCTACACAGAAGCAGCAGTTTTCATTTTTGCAAATCATATTATTACAAACGATAGATAGATAGATAGATAGATAGATAGATAGACAATTTATTATAAAAGCATACATCTAGCTTACACATTTACCCACATTATTATATGCCTGTTTAACCGAAGCTAATTTGGGTGTGTTTCTCCATCCCCAATGTCACTTCTCTCTCTTTTACGGCCGTGACGAGAGCTTTGCTCTCCTTGGCTGTGAACCGCTCCTGGCGCGCGCCTGGCAAATCCGCCATTATAATAGCAATACGCCAAGGAAAAAGCGCGTCTGTTCTTAAAGGGAATGTGAGATGATGCTCTGATTGGTTTATTTCACGTTACGCCCAAACCACACCTATGAATAATGAAGCTACTTCAGACCAACCCCTTTTAGATTTGCGCCGGGCGCAAGAGTCATTTATCCCGCCGGGAAAATAGCAACAGCGCCGAGACCCGCCCACAAAGTTACTTGCGCTTTGACACTTGCGTTTCAGATCGTTAAAATAGGGCCCTTAGTGTTTTAGAACACCTTCAGTTCTGAAGTTAGCACCAGCATCTATTCAACGAAGAACGGTTCCATGTAGGGTTCAAAAGCACTAATATGTTATGTTTTTCACAGCTATAAACCGTTTATGCCAGTGCAACAACCTACCACAACAGCCTCAACACTTGGGACACAGAGACAATCGCAAATTGTCATCGTCACAAAGGAGGTAACCATGAAGGCAGATATATTGTGTGTTACTTAAAGTGACACAGTCTTATTATTCCTACCATTCCAGTGAACAAACACGTGAGTTTAATTTCTTAAGTTAATCATGAAGGAGTGTTCATAAACTTATTCAGAAATTTCTTAATTACAAAGTAAAGGAAATAAAGGTTGTGTTTCTTATTCACTGTAGTGATAACAAAAGCAAAAGCAAGGCCTGCTTGATTTTTATTCTTTTTTTTTTATTATTATTCTTTTCTTTTTTTTTTCTTTTTTTTCTGTTCAGGAGAGATAATAGTTTTATTTTATTTCTACAGGTCAGCTTTTCTCTGCAATGTTCCCTGATAGTGAAATTGCAAAGAGCTTTTCATGTGGCCAGACAAAGTGCGCCTAGATATGCATATCCCCATTTCAAAGGTCTGCTCACCAACAAACTAGAATCTGGAGATGTTGCTCTTTGATGAGTCTCGCAACCGGATGACACAATCAAATCAATGTGACTTTCATGTAAGATTTTGGAATGGTGATCAGGTTCAGACACAATTTTTTGATATTGAGTTCATGGGGCATGCCAGAGCAGATGATCTCAAATTGGCCTTCGGGAAAGGCACTGAGGCATTGCCAAAGAAAAACATGTTGCAAATATCCATGGATTGACTAAATGTTAAATGGTCCAAGGTGGAACAGTCCCTTGCAAATGAATATGGATTGAACCTCTTGAATTTGGGCAGTTATGGTCTGCATATTGTGAATGGTGCATTTCAGAAAGGACTTTCATCAACAGGTTTGAGGGTCGATGGTTTTCTACGTGCCATATGTCAGCTCCTACATGACTGTCCTGGCCGTCAAAAGGAATATATTAAAGGGGTGGTACAATGCCCTTTTCACAAGATGTAAAATTAGTCTTTGATGTCCCTATGAGTGTGCATGTGAGGTTTTAGCTCAAAATACCCCACAGATATTTTTATATAGCATGTTAAAATTGTCAATTTTTGAGGGTGAGCAAAAACGCACTGTTTTGTGTATGTTCCTTTAAATGCAAATGAGCTGCTGCTCCCAGCACAGAGGGTGGAGCTACAACAGCTTGCACTAACACAGACATGCACCGAAAATTTCACCTACAGGAGGGTCCGTAAGGGGCCGGTGCGTAGTGGATCGGGCGGCAGTTGAAGGCGGGGGCCTCGACAATCCGATCCCTGGACACGGAAACTAGCTCTAGGGACGTGGAACGTCACCTCTCTGGTGGGGAAGGAGCCTGAGATAGAGCTAGAGATAGTCGGGATCACCTCCACACACGGCTTGGGCTCTGGAACCACACTCCTTGAGAGAGGATGGACTCTTTACCACTCTGGAGGAGTTGCCCATGGTGAGAGGCGGCGGGCTGGTGTGGGTTTGCTTATAGCCCCCCAGCTCAGCCGCCATGTGTTGGAGTTCACCCCAGTGAACGAGAGGGTCGCTTCCCTGCACCTTTGAGTCGGGGATAGGTCTCTCACTGTCGTGTGCGCCTATGGGCCAAACGGCAGTGTAGAGTAAAATGGTAAATGGTAAATGGACTGCATTTATATAGCGCTTTCACAGACCTATGGCCACCAAAGCGCTTTACATAGCCTCACATTCACCCATTCACTCTCTCATTCATACACCGACGGTGGTGTCAGCCATGCAAGGCGCCATCCAGCTCGTCGGGAGCAGCTGGGGTTAGGTGTCTTGCTCATGGACACCTCGACACTTGGTCAGGTGGAACCGGGGATTGAACCACCAACCCGAGTACCCGGCCTTCTTGGGGTCTCTGGGAGAGGTGCTGGAAAGTGCTCCGACTGAGGACTCCGTCGTTCTACTGGGGGACTTCAACGCCCACGTGGGCAGCGACAGTGACACCTGGAGGGACGTGATTGGGAGGAACGGCCCCCCTGATCTGAACCCGAGTGGTGTTCTGTTATTGGACTTCTGTGCTAGTTATCATAACGAACACCATGTTCAAGCATAAGGGTGTCCATCAGTGCACATGGCACCAGGACACCCTAGGCCGGAGGTCAATGATCGACTTTGTGGTCATTTCATCTGACCTCCGGCCGTATGTCTTGGACACTCGGGTGAAGAGAGGGGCGGAGCTGTCAACTGATCACCACCTGGTGGTGGGTTGGATCCGATGGCGGGGAGGAAGCTGGACAGACTCGGCAGACCCAAACGTACTGTGAGGGTCTGTTGGGAATGTTTGGCCGAATCCCCTGTCAGAGAGATCTTTAACTTCCACCTCCGGCAGAGCTTCGACCGAATCCCGAGGGAGTCTGGAGATATTAAGTCAGAGTGGACCATGTTCTCCACCTCCATTGTCGACGCGGCCACTCGGAGCTGTGGCCGTAAGGTCTCCGGTGCCTGTCGAGGCAGCAATCCCCGAACCCGGTGGTGGACACCGGAAGTAAGGGATGCCGTAAAGCTGAAGAAAGAGTCCTATCGGGCCTGGCTGGTTGTGGGACTCCTGAGGCAGCTGACGGGTACCGACAGGCCAAGCGGACTGCAGCCCGGGTGGTTGTGGAGGCAAAAAATCGGGCCTGGGAGGAGTTCGGTGAGGCCATGGAGAAGGACTACCGGTCGGCCTCGAAGAGATTCTGGCAAACCGTCCGGCGCCTCAGGAGGGGGAAGCAGTGCCCTACCAATGCTGTTTTCAGTGGAGGTGGGCAGCTGTTGACCTCGACTGGGGATGTCATCGGACGGTGGAAGGAATACTTCGAGGATCTTGTACGGTCCCTGTACGACCGGAGCAGGAGCTTGGTTCGCATTGCCGGCAGTAAGTCAGACTTGTTCCCGGTGCATGTTGGACTCCGGCAGGGCTGCCCTTTGTCGCCGGTTCTGTTCATAATTTTTATGGACAGAATTTCTAGGCGCAGCCAGGGGCCGGAGGGTGTCAGGTTTGGGGACCACATGATTTCATCTCTGCTCTTTGCGGATGATGTTGTCATGCTGGCCCCATCAGACCAGGACCTTCGGCATGCACTGGGACGGTTTGCAGCCGAGTGTGAAGTGGCTGGGATGAGAATCAGCGCCTCCAAATCCGAGCCCATGGTTCTCAGTCGGAAAAGGGTGGCTTGCCCACTTCAGGTTGGTGGAGAGTTCCTGCCTCAAGTGGAGGAGTTCAAGTATCTTGGGGTCTTGTTCATGAGTGAGGGAAGGATGGAACGGGAGATTGACAGACAGATCGGTGCAGCTTCTGCAGTAATGCAGCCGATGTACCGGTCTGTCGCGGTGAAGAAAGAGCTGAGCCGCAAGGCGAAGCTCTTGATTTACTGGTCAATCTACGTTCCTACTCTCACCTATAGTCATGAGCTGTGGGTCATGACCGAAAGGACAAGATCCCGGATACAGGCGGACGAAATGAGCTTTCTCCGCAGGGTGGCTGGGCGATCCCTTAGAGATAGGGTGAGAAGCTCGGTCACTCGGGAGGAGCTCAGATTAGAGCCGCTGCTCCTCCACATCGAGAGGGGCCAGCTGAGGTTGCTCGGGCATCTTTCCCAGGAAGGTGTTCCAGGCATGTCCCACAGGGAGGAGGCCCCGGGGAAGACCTAGGACATGCTGGAGGGACTATGTCTCCCAGCTGGCCTAGGAACGCCTCGGTGTCCCCCCGGAAGAGCTGGAGGAAGTGTCTAGGGAGAGGGAGGTCTGGGCATCCCTGCTTAGACTGCTGCCCCCACGACCCGGCCCCGGATAAGCGGAAGAAGATGGATGGATGGATGTCTTGAAAATGCAGGACCAGCGGTCAGCTTAAGAGGACGCACGGCAAGAGCGCGCTAGTGGTTTTTCAGAATACTCAGTTCTCCTGTTATTTCAGTGTTGTATTTGACTCAAGGTAAGACTATCTTCGATTCTCTGTTTATTTTGCATTTTTAACTTCACATAATTCTGTATTTTATTTAGACGCGTTGCTACATTAATCAACGGTTCAATACATTCCTGTTATCTCTCGGCAACGCCCTTTCATCACGCGCAAAATGCTGCGCAATACTGCTAATCTGTGTCCCATTCTCTCATCCTCACACACACCTCTCTCTCTTTCTGTGGGTCTATGGAATTGTCAGTCAGCAGTCAATAAAGCTGACTTTATTCCAGCCTTTGGATCTCATTCTACTCTTAGTATCTTGGGCTTGACTGAGACCTGGATTCGTCCAGAAGACTCAGCAACCCCTGCTGCTCTCTCTAGCAATTTCTCCTTCTCTCACTCCCCTCACCAGTCTGGGAGGGGTGGGGGTACAGGGCTTCTCATTTCTAACAATTGGAAATACTCCGCACTCTCTTCTCTATGCAACAACAACTCATTTGAATATCATGCTATTACACTTACAACTCCCAATAAGATCCACATTGTAGTCATTTATCGCCCCCCCCAGGTCAGCTGGGTAACTTCGTAGAGGAGCTGGATGTGCTGCTGTCCTCTTTCCCTGAGGACGGCACCCCACTTCTAGTCTTCGGTGACTTCAACATCCATCTCGAAAAGCCGCACGCAACAGACTTCATCTCTCTCCTAGCCTCTTTCGATCTGAAACGACTCATCACCACAGGTACTCACAAATCAGGTAACCAACTGAACCTGGTTTACACACGCAACTGCATCACAGACAACATCTTGGTGAGACCTCTCCATGTCTCAGATCACTTCCTCATTACTTTCAGTCTACATCTCTCTACCCCTGCACCACCAACCCCCCCACCAGTCACTTTCAGGCGAAACCTGCGCTCACTTTCTCCCTCCCATCTTTCCTCTGCCGTGTCATCTTCCCTTCCCCCACCCTCACAATTCTCATCTCTGGATGTGAATACCGCAACGGATACCTTATGCTCCACTCTAACCTCTTCTCTAGACCAGGGGTTTTCAAATTGGGTGAATGTGAGCCTCCCCTTAGAGTAGGTAAGGACAGCCGAGCCCCCCCTTCCCCAAAATCCCGTTCACCTGTCCTAACCCACACACGCCTCTGCAGTAAATGCCATCTTTTGTGTGTTCCAGGCAATAATGAGTTTCAATAACAACTGATAAAATGTAAATAATATTTTACTTCCACAACTTTCTTAAAAGTGCATTCATAAACGATTCTTTGCAACAGCAAATAATTTCCAACTTCATGCAGGCCTAATTGAGGCTACTTTTAAAATCACTGAACATCAGTAGGCCTAACCACAAGTCAATAAAACATGCTTAACATGTGCAATCAGCGCCAAAGCTACCGCCGACGACACCTGACGGCTGAAATCGGCATGGTGTGTCTGGGCTTTAAGCGCACATTTGAAGGAGATGCACATCGTATTGAACAAAATCAGCAGTGGTGGAAAGAGTACTGAAAAAACATACTCAAGTAAAAGTACCATTACATTCCAAAAAATGTAGTGTGAGTAGAGTAAAAAGTACTTGTCCAAAAAACTACTTGAGTAAGAGTAAAAAAGTAGCTAATTTAAAAGTACTCATGAGTAGTGAGTAGCGAGTACTGAGCTGCGGATTCTACCCCCTTATAATAAACACTGTGCACTACAATTTATAAAAAAAAACCCAAAAAAAAACATTGTACATACTGTAATTCACATTATATTTTGTTCTTTGTCAGAAAGATTGAAGAATATCTATCATCCATCTTTTTAAAATGCATCAAATCAGTACACTCATCACCATTTAAATCATATTACAGTATTTTTTAAAAAAGCATTTAAAATTAGGCGAAAGGCCACTGAGCCTGAGCATGCCTGATGTTGCACATAAAATATCAATATTCATAACTGTGCAAAGAATTCAAAAACCTTTAGAAACTCATATGATAGTTCAGCATCACACACCCTGAGATGGGTTAAATAGAGAGATTAAAAAATACCCAATTTCTCTCCAAAACGGTACCAATTTTAGTGTTTTGATAAATGAGAATCACTAATATTCACCTAATGCACAGAAAAAGGCTAAGATAGTGAGCTAACACGAATTACACTGTAATTCCATGCTATTAAATATGTTACAATTTAAACGTAAATGCACATTGTTCTAGAAGGGTGGCATCATCCCTTACATTTTACACGGCTACATTTACTCACATTGTAATGCTGATAATATAATTTGTAAGGAAAATTGTGCATTAAATATGGAAGTTATATCCGGGAAACTTTTACAAAAGAAAGAAACAAACAAACACACACACACACACACACACACACACACACACACACACACAAATGCATGTCTCTTAGTCTCGGCGAAGCTGTTATTATCAGCAGCATCCACACACAAAAACAATTGAACATGAAGAACGTTTCTGCGCAAGTGGACTTGAAATGAAGACGGATTGTATGAAATGGATCAATCAAAAAACGAGCTGTTGTTTATTAACTAACTGTAGTCAAGCACTGACAGAAATGCAGTTCAGGTTAACGCCATGGTTCATAAGGTGCACTGATATTGAAGCTGGCTGCATGGCGAGCGCAAGACGTGGCAGTGCAGAGATCGTGACGCGCGTCTCTCTGTAATGAGATTGTGAAGTAAATGGGAGCGGGAATTCACCGCATTATGAACTCGTCACGCAATACTACGTGGGAACGGATTGCGAAAGCGTGGGCACGGTTTATGAATTTGTGGGTACAGATTGCAAAAACTGAAGGCACGGTTAACAAGTCTGAGAGCTCGGATTAGAAACTCGTGGGTACGGTTTATTAATCCGTGGGCACGATTTGTTAAACCGAGGGAACAGTTTGAGAATTCGTGAGTACTATTTATAAACTGAGCGGACGGATTGCAAAATCGTTTTTTTTTACTCACACAGGTGACTTCCTGGGCTCCGTATTCTCCCTTAATGCTGACTTCTGTTGACTTGGGACAAGGAAACGACTCATTTTAAAGCTAATACTAGCACACACAATTACAGTTATTTTTTCTTCGCGTGTCGCGCCTCCCCTGTGGCTCTTTGGCGCCCCCCAGGGGAGGCGCGCCTCACCTATTGAAAACCGCTGCTCTAGACAATATCTGCCCTCTCTCCTCCAGGCCAGCACGCGCTACTCCCTCCAACCCCTGGTTGTCTGAGGTTCTTCGTGAACACCGGACCAAACTCAGGGCAGCGGAGAGGAAATGGCGCAAATCAAAAGACACATCTGACCTGAGTATGTATAAATCTCTCCTCTCTTCCTTTTCTGGTGATGTTCATGCTGCAAAATCTTCCTGCTTCCACAACAAGATCAACAACTCCTCCAACACACGATCACTCTTCAAGACATTCAACTCTCTCCTCTGTCCAACTCTCTTCATCTCGACATGGATGAAGGAACATCACCTGCAGCTCAACCTGGCAAAGACTGAGCTTCTCGTCCTCCCTGCCAATCCGTCTCTACAGCACGACTTCACTATCCAGCTAGATTCATCATCAATCACCCCATTAAGGTCGGTCAGAAATCTTGGAGTAACGTTTGATGACCAGCTGACCTTCACAGATCACATTTCAAAGATAGCTCGATCATGCAGGTTTGCACTGCACAACATCAGGAAGATCAGGCCTTTCCTAACTGAGCATGCAACACAACTTCTCGTCCAGGCCCTGGTCATCTCTAGGCTTGACTACTGCAATGCTCTTCTGGCTGGACTTCCATCATGTGCAACCAAACCTCTACAGATGATCCAGAACGCTGCAGCTCGTCTTGTCTTCAACGAGCCCAAGAGGGCCCACGTCACTCCTCTGTTCATCTCTCTGCACTGGCTACCTCTCGCTGCTCGCATCAAGTTCAAGGCATTGACGCTTGCTTACAGATCTATCACAGGCTCAGCTCCCTCCTACTTTCACTCACTACTACGAGTCTACATCCCTACCAGAAGCCTACGATCGGTCAACGAGCGACGTCTCGTGGTACCATCACAGAGAGCCACAAAATCACTTTCCAGAGCATTCTCATTCACAGTTCCATGCAGGTGGAACGCTCTCCCCACCCTCATCCGGAATGCAGAATCCCTGACAACCTTCAAAAGACAGCTGAAAACCCATCTCTTCCGTGAGCACTTAACCTCATTAAAAAAAAAAATAAATAAATAAAAAAATCCCCTTTCCCTCTAAAACCTCACTTCTCGGGCTTATGCTACTCTGAATAATGCCTGAACTTCGTATCTTGAGCACTTCTTGCGCTGTTTTTGTTTTTGCCTCTTCATGATGACTCGCTTAATCTAGTCCTAACTTGTAAGTCGCTTTGGATAAAAGCGTCTGCTAAATGACTAAAATGTAAAATGTAAATCTATAAATCGTGTTCAGGGGGCGGGGTTTATGTAAATTTTAGGGTTGGTAATGTCACTAACCCGGGAGGAATGTCGTGTAGTCCCAACCAGCCATTTGTTGTAGTCCTTAAAAAGTGATTTCTTTAAAAGCAAATATCTCCCTTTGCTTTGAACTTTGAGCATTGTAACTTTGCAGATGTTGTTTATGCTCAAAAAGCAATATTACACACTAACTAAAGTTAAAAAAACTGAAATCATAATCAACCACCCCTTTAAAGTCACTGATGCACAAGCCGGTCTTCTTCCACTATCATTCTACCCAACAAGATGGGTAGAAAATGCTCCTGTCTTGGAGAGAGCATTGCAGATCTTGCCAAACTTGGCCATATATGTGAGTGCTGTTGGAGGGAGAAAAACACCAAATCCTGACACCAAGTCATTTGATGAAATCTGTCAATCACTGAAGAATCACAGATAAATTTTGCTTTATTATTTTGCTTTATCTGTGAGTAAGACCCATTGTCACCCCATTCCTGACAACGTACCAGACAGGTAAACCAATGGTCCCATTTCTAGCTGCAGATCTTCACAATATGTTGAAGACTCTAATGTGTAGATTCATCAAACCAGAGCTTATGCAGGAAGCCAAGTCTGTGAAAATCTCCTGGATGTTGACATTAAATTACCAACAAATTACATGGACTGCTCATGCGACTGCTCTGCTCAATTCCTTGGGAATTGTCACCAACAGAATCTTAAAGGAGTTGAGGGCAAAGCAAAAGGTTGGTGCAAGCACCCTTATGGATTTCAGGCGGTCCTGCAGAGATGGTCTAGTTGCTATGGTTTACAAACTTCAACAGAAGTCTCCCTTGAAACACACCTTGGTGAAAAATATGGGCTTCTTAGATCTTGTGAAGATGGCATATGAAAAAGAAACAGACCAGTTGAAGAACATGCTAAGAAAAACCCTTATCTGGTAGATCAAGGTACACTGTAAAAATAAAAGGTGCCTGGAGGAACCTTTTGGGGTTCTTCACTTTGCCACACCGGCGGAACCGTCTGTACCCAGATAGCAATTACGTTTGGGCCACATGTGGGTATTATCTGGCACATATGGCCTAGATGTGGCATGGCTGAACAGATATGGGCCAAATTGTAGCCATATTTGTTTTGCCATAACTTTAAAATCTGCGGGAAATGCTCTCTTGGATCACAACTGATTTTGAGGTATATGGCCCAGATAACAACGAACACATGAGAACCATATGTGGTTGAGCTATGGCACACAGTGAGAAACACCGACTTGTGGTAAACATTTGGCTTATACGTGGAAAAACACAGGAATCCTGAAATCAAGTGCGGCAAACATCCGCCGTTCCACACCTCAGGTTGCTATGCATCTTCCCTCCTATTGGTGGAGAGACTACGGCGCAAATTGGACTGCGACGCTGCGCAGCTGACGCCATTTACTCTGCTTTTCTCACGACCGTGTACATTCAGGTAAGTGAGGTTTTGGCATTTTAAAGTCATATAATTGAAATATGCACCATTATGTGTCAATATTGCATGTTATTATGCGTTTAGTTATTCGTTTCATCGAGGAAGGGGTTGAACTAGTTAATATTTTCCTCAGTTTACACTATAACTTACAATAAAGTTTAATAGGCTATAGCAGTTCGCTGGTTTGCCGTTTTAAATTAAGATGTTTTTGTTTATAAATCAACAGCACACTGTCGTACACATATAAAATAGTATAGTTTGTCATGTGTAGTCGCCTATTTGTGAATTAAGGCAACGCGGTCCAATGTCGGTGTTACTGTTTGTCAAAAAACCTAAATCCTAATTTGTGTTCACAATCACTAATCATAATAATATAAAAATGCCAAGAATAAACACATTAATACGTGTGCATTATTGTATGTATCTTTTTATTTAACTCTGAAATGATATTCAACCAAGACTTTTTCTCATGACTTTTCCCTCTTTAAAATTAAAATTGTAACGTTTGTCAAGTCACAATACCAAAATTATGACTTTCGATACAGTACTTGATTAAAATACCTTGTTAACATGAACTAATAATGAACTCACTTCTACAGCATATATTAATATGTTAATGTTAATTTCAACATTTACTAACATATTCAAATCAAAAATTGTACTTGTTAACTTTAGTATGCACTGTGAACTAACATGAACAAACACTGAATTGCTGTATTTCTGTTAACTATCAATTAATTGAACGTCCATTCACTGCCATTATAAAGCTTGGAAGAGGCAGGAAATTTTTATAATTACTCTGATTTCTAACGATAGAGATTATTTACCATGCTATGGTATACTGTCATACCGCCCAGCCCTAATGTGTGGGGCAATGACAATAATTTCCATATTAAAAACCTAGAAAATATGGTTTCAGATGGAGTAAGTAATAGTTTATAGTTCATTTTTGAATATAAAAGCACTTTCATTTTAGGGTGGTCTATTTAAATGCATATTTCAACCACTTACGCTATGTTTTTTTTTTCTTATCAGATCTGTCTGGGTTTGGTTGGTGGGTTTGACTTGAATAACACCATGTGGAGAGTGCTGAAAGGCACTTTTACAACTGCTGTGGCACGTTATGAATTGGAGAGAAGTCAATGGGAAGATTGGTGTCCAACTCCTGGTGGTAAAGGAAGTTGTCATTGGTGAGACCTTTTTTAGAAGTCACTTTTATTTGTATAGCACTTTGCACAATACACAACTTTTCAAAACCGCTTTACAGAACATTGTATTTTTATTTATGTTATCTCAGTAATAGTAATAGTCACAAATTCATGGTTCAGAGCTTAAAGGGATGGTTCGGAGTAAAATCAACCTATAGGGTCATTTGCACCATGAGATCAAGCCAAACACATTTACATTACATTATAACGATTTACATTAGAGTGTGCATGTCTTTAAAAAAAAAAAGAAGCAGAATTCATGCAGTGCTGTAAATTTTAACCGGTTGGTGCAAAAGTATTCTAAAAATCTAAATAATTTGTCATAATGAATTATGGTATAATTCTGGCCCACATATTGAAAAATACAATTTGCAATTCCTTTTGAAAGTTTACTGGAAAAAAACTTTCATACAGTGGTAATTCAGAGGTGTTTAATTTGTTAATAATTGCAATTAAAATATTAAAGGAAATTTACATTAACGATTTTTTTTTTTCATTATCCTGCAGCTCTAGCTTCCAGGTTGTATTGCTGCTAACATTATTTAAATTCTTGATGACTGGGTAGATCATCTAGGCACCCTTTAAAAACGGGTGGTTCTCTGAGGAACCACACAAATTTCCTGAGGAACTCTCATATTAGGCACTGTGTGGAACCACTTTGGGTGCCTCCAGGAACCAAATTTAATTTTTTTAAATATTTAATTTCATGTTGTTACTATTGTTACCTTTGACTTCTATTATAATAAACAAATTGAACCAAATACAAAATAAGAATTGTTTATTACATATTTTATATTCATTTTTATACATACACTTCCATGCACATGGGAAAAAGGCTAACTATAGATTAATGATTACACAAAAAAAATTGTATAATACATAAGCAACATGAATAATCAACCATGTATATACAATAGGCTATACAAGAAAAGACATTTCAACAAAATACATGGAAACACATATGTTCAACGAAATAAATCAATGTAAAAAAAAATTATTTTGACTAATTAAAAATGACCATCTTCACTTAACTTTAAAACATTTGTGTTTCAGTCCGATGGTTAGTCTGACATCACTGTTTCCAAGTCCAAAAGCTCTATCAGATGCCAAAAACAAACAAACAGTGCTAATATGCACTCATTGTGCTGTAATATTCCTGAAAATTATGATCCTAACCTTTATCTCTATACCAAAATCTCTGACGGTTAGTTATTCAGCTATTTTGAATCATAAAATGTTGAAGTCTGGGATGCCTAGACTGGAAACTGTAATGTACACTATGGGTTTTGAAAAGCTTAAATGTGTGACTTGAATCAACAGTGTTCATAAATGGTTGTTGAGAATTCTCATGAAACAAGATAGAGGAAGTAGAGGCTTCGACCCGGAAACAGTATTAAGGTGCAGTAAAATTATCTGTTGTTCTGTGAATGTTCACTGGTGAATTCCAGTCATTTCAATAAGAATCCACATGATCAGCAATTTCGTTTGTGGTCAAAAATGTCACTATGGGACCAAGTTGGTCGCTGGAATTCGCTAGATTTGACCAACAGAAAGCTGCTTGAAAGTGACTCCAGTGTGAGCTGTGCTTCATACATTACATTGCTACACTGCTGGCAATGGTCAATGGACTTTTTTGCCTGTGTAATTTCACGAAATTCAAAAATGTGACCGCACCTTTACTCGCTGCAACATAAAATGCAATCAATAATAAAATCTTCACAAGGGACATGTGAGGTACTTAAAGGGTAAGTTCACCCAAAAATGAAAATTATGTCATTAATGACTCACCCTCATGTCGTTCCAAGCCCGTAAGACCTCCGTTCATCTTCGGAACACAGTTTAGGATATGTTAGATTTAGTCCGAGAGCTTTCTGTTCCTCCATTGAAAATGTATGTACGGCATACTCTCCATGTCCAGAAAGGTAATAAAGACATCATCAAAGTAGTCCGTGTGACATCAGTGGATTAGTTAGAAGTTTTTGAAGCATCAAAAATATATTTTGGTCCAAAAATAACAAATACTACGACTTTATTCAGCATTGTATTCTCTTCCGGGTCTGTTGTCAATCCGCGTTCACGACTCCACAGTGACGCTGCTGACGTAAGACGCTGCTGACGTGGTATCTGGTGCGCCCGAGCTTCGTTTACAGTCTGAGGGAGACGCACGCTGTATTCAAGCTATTCTACATTGTTTGTATTTTGGTATTGCTATATTTTTTAAAATGGTGCGTAAGTGTGCATGTCACGGATGTCCTAATCGCCAAAAACAACCACGGCGACGTAAAAGTGCATTACCAACACAGACAGATGAAAGGATTCACTTTTACTCTTTCCCGGAGTAACTGTAAATTACATCCAAAATAAAACTGTACAATGAAATGTTTTAGGAGACTCTGAATTATCCACTGCAGCTCAGCCAGGACACCAAGTCAGAAGGCCCTACCCCCATACAGGGTGCAGAGTCCGAATCACAGGAATCTCAGGCCTAGTCCACACGGACACGGGTATTTTTATAACCGGAGTTTTTCCTCCTGCGTTTTAAAAAAAAATCCCGTCTACACATGCTCGGTTTAAAAGAAATCTCCGCCTACATGAAAATGCAAAAAACACGCTATCATGCGTTGTCAAGAGCATGCCACACCAGCAGGCGGCGATCGTTAAGCCACATTGGCCAATCAGAAGCCTGAATCAGAAGCAAAAACCCCGGTTTTACTGTCTACACGACAACACTGCAACCGCCGTTTCTGAAAATCCTCACCCTGGCAGGGGTTTTCAAAAATGTGCGGTTTCAGTGACCTGATACTGCGTTTCCGTGTGGACGAACGGCCGAACCGCGTAAAAAAAGTCACGGTTATAAAAATACCCGTGTCCGTGTGGACAAGGCCTCAGGCAGCAGCTACACCTTCTACCAGTCTGCTTCCAGTAGCAGCTGAGAAAGAGGGGAACAGAGAGGAATTTGTAACCACAGTTTTAGCTGATGTTCCTCAGTCAACCCCACTGAAATCATATGACAGACAAAGTTCTGTGCGAGAAGCTAAGGATTCTGTGTCAAAACTTCGGTTGGTGCTATCAACTCCAGAGTCAGCGAAGGACCCATCCCGTCTGTCAACATTAGGGACATACTATGCCATGCCTGTCATAAAGTCCTTTCAATCTGTAAGTATATATCAGAACAATATGTTGTTTACAAAATAACTATGCAAGCTATTGTTTCACATGTAAAGTTTTTTTTGGTTCTGTTGTTGTATTGTTATGGTATACTTGTGTTCAACTTATGTTATGTTAACTGAAGCACTACAATTTTAATCAGTGTTTTTCTTACCATTTTTTCTAATTGTAGGATGAACAAGCATTAGCTGAAAATCTTTCTGAAGAGCTTTCTTTGGATGTCAGCATGCTTTCTCTGGGTCCTCCATCAGACAAGAAGGACTTGAGTTTCGCTCCACTAAGTTCCACTACGTCTACATCAACTCCAAATACAGAGGAAGAAGAAGGAAGTGGTACATACAAAGAAAGAAAATGGATAGTCAATGAGTCAAATTTGATGCAGTTGTTTACCAGATGCCCTCAATGTGGACAAACTGTCATTGACACTAAAAAGTTTTCATTTGGTAGCCTCCGTGTCAGTTGGGAATGTACAAACGGCCACAAAGGGTCTTGGAACTCATGCAACGAAACTCGCGGAATGGCAGACAACAACCTTCTTGTGGCAGCGTCTACTCTATTCACTGGTGCTACTTATGTTGACATCGCAGATTGGGCTGCCTGCCTCAATGTATAAATCCCGCAGAAAACCACCTTCTATGCGATCCAGTCCTCGTATTTAATCCCTGTTGTCGATGTTTTCTACAAGGAGCAACAGGCAAAACTACTTGAAGACTTGAGGTTGCAGAACGTTTTGCAAGAAGGTGCAAATTTATCAGGGGATGGAAGATCTGATAGGTAAGCAAAAAAAAAAAAAATGTTTAAAAGTTCAACACTGCTAAAATACTGTGAGATTTCTAAATTTGCATCTTCATTCGATTGTCTTTTCAGTCCTGGATTCTCTGCCAAATACTGCACATACAGTATGATGGACGATGTCAACAAAAACGTTGTCCACTTCGAGTTGGTGCAGGTCAGTGAGCACATGAGTTTTTCCCCTCTTTATGACATGGTGGCTTTACAGAAATTTGTTCAAATTTATTTAAGGAAATTTTAACATTAATTTTTTTGTACCTATTCCCCAAATATAATCTGTCAAAAGTAGTAAAAACTATTGAAGATTTAAATATGTATTTTTTATTTTTTTATTACAGGTTACTGAAGCAACAAGCTCTGTTGCCATGGAACCAGTAGCCTTCAAAAGGTGTGTAGACTTTCTTTTGGGCAGTGGATTAAAAATAGACGTGATCACCACGGACAGGTCCCCCTCAATAAGAAAGACTATGAGGATCGATTACCCTCATATACAACACGAGTTTGACATCTGGCATGTAGTAAAGGGTATGTATAGCTTGCTTTACAAGTTATTATTGTTCTTCTAGAGTAGTATTACATGAATGTTACATATGCTATTTTAAATGCAGCTTAGATTTGTGGTGTTGTGGAAACAACAGGTTCACAGTATTATTGAAGTACTGAAAGTAGTGTCTACATGCTCTGTTTTGACCCAAAAACCTATTGATCTGAAATAATAAAAAATCAATTTTTTTTGGAAAGGGTTCTTCAAAAAAATGCTGTCAATTGCAAAAAAAAAAAAAAGAGAATCAAGACCTCCAGCCTTGGATAAAAAGTATATGCAACCATTTGTGGTATGCATGTGCATCATGTGGCGGTAACCCCCATGTTTGTTATCTGCAATATTTCACAGTAAATATACATTTCTGAATAAATAAATAAATGTATGTAATTTTTTTTTTTTTTTTCAGCTTTTAACTGAGAAATGGAAATCCCTTCTGCACCACATTTGTGGTGTACACAGATGGACAGAAGATGGACGGCAAAAAGAATGTGATCACGATGATGACCTAAGTCCTGACCAACAGCGACAAAAACGTTGGCTGAAAAAGGAATCTCCTTCATTTTGACCTCTGTCAACGCAAGTATTAAATCCAAGTCTCCTGAAGGACCTGAGACAAATGGCCTTATTCAAGCATACAGGCAAGTTGCTTGTAAACAACACATTTTAATATTTGCTATGTAATTGTTCATTGTACATTGTTTATTTTGGTTTCTCAGGCAGTCTTGAGGTGTACCACTCTGTTCTCCCGAAGTACTGTCGGAAGAACCTCCACTTTCACTACTCCTCAATGGCTGCTCGCACACAACTGGCTGTCCTTGATCACAATGAAAATGTAAACCGTGAACAGGTCACAACCTCATCAGGCAAGTACACAGCATAAAAAACATGTTCTACAAGTAATTTCATATTTTAAAGTACACGTACATATAGACATATTTCTGAAGTAGGTGAAATGGACAGGTACACAGAGGTATGCTTGGTTATTATTTCTTGCAGTAAGTACTAATTTTTGACTTTTTTTGGACTGTGTGTTTTAGGTGTTCCACGATACAATGTGGTTTTTCCCAAGCATTCTAAGGAATGGGTGGCTAGGAAAATTTACAAACCCACAACCCAGAACTTTAGGGAGGAACTTCTGGTAAAAGTTATGGAGCGGCGCAGTGACCCCACTGTTGTTTTCAAGGGCCCAACCCCAACCAAGGGCCCAACCCAAAATGAACAAAGCAGCAGCAATTGAAAAGCATGTTTAAAGGTTTCAAAAGTCGACGGCCTTGTTCAACATCATTCCCTTTTTCCCCGTTTTCTACAATTTTGCAGTGCTGAGAGCACCAGATAACTGCATGTAAATATCTAAATACATATCACAAATAAAAAAACTTTTACTATGGATTGACTCTGACTGAAGTTGAATGTGCTACTGTAACAAAAGTTTTTGATTTATAGCCTCTAGGTAACAAACTGTACAACAGATAAATGTTTTTTTTCTTTTGTCTTTAAATATTACAAAAATAAACTGTCCACATAAAGGGTTAGTTTTCAGTAACAAGAAAAATATAAAAATTATTCTAAAAAAATCAAATCAGTCCAAAAGCTTCTTCAGCTTCTTTGAAACCCACATACTTTCCAGATGATGATGGGTATCTTTCACGTATACTCCACACCACACACGATGGCAGAACTTTCCTGTTGTGTCTTCCCAATTTTCCTGAGTATCCACTCCAGTACAACACGGTATGCCATCAGGCTACACTGACTGTAAACGATAAAGAAGATGCATTGTTACTACAATGGCTGTATGTGTAACAAGTCATTGTAAAAAAAAAAAAAAAAACATTAAATAAATACTTACTCTACAGTTAGTGTGCCACCTGGTCCTTCCGGCCTCGGTCGTCGCTTCCAATTCACTTTAGGTAAGTGAAAAAACACGTCTAAAACACTGCGGCTCAGCAGGGGCGGAAAGCCGGTATCCTCCGTTATACAGTACAATGCAGATGTCATCTCATCTGCTGAATGTTCCACATGTTCCACAAGCTCTCCAGTTCTGTAGGCATCGCATGGCAATGAAGACATTTACACCACCAGGTCTCCATTGCTCTTTGCCTTTCCGAAGCTTGTGACAGCGGTTGCTGCTGTGTAGGAGCTTCTTCCATCGCTCTTAGTTCTTCGTCCGTGTATTCGGGTTCAAATAAATATGGCTGGGCAAAAAAATGCAAGTCTTCCTCTGTGTCGAAATCCTTAGACATGTTTGCGAAAATTGTTTTGTTTACAGCGTGCGTCTCCCTCAGACTGTAAACGAAGCTCGGGCGCACCAGATAACACGTCAGCAGCGTCACTGCGGAGTCGTGAACGCGGATTGACAACAGACCCGGAAGAGAATACAATGCTGAATAAAGTCGTAGTTTTTGTTATTTTTGGACCAAAATGTATTATCGATGCTTCAAAAACTTCTAACTAACCCACTGATGTCACATGGACTACTTTGATGATGTCTTTATTAGCTTTCTGGACATGGACAGTATACCGTACATACATTTTCAATGGAGGGACAGAAAGCTCTCGGACTAAATCTAAAATATCTTAAACTGTGTTCCGAAGATGAACGGAGGTCTTGCGGGCTTGGAACGACATGAGGGTGAGTTATTAATGACATAATTTTCATTTTTGGGTGAACTTACCCTTTAAAGAGTTAGAAAGTGAAAAGATGCAGCAGCTTCATTTTCTGTTTGTTTTTCCTCTTTTCTGGTGGATGGTCCAGGCACTCTACATGAGGATTTTTATTCTTGTTCAAACTTGTATTTCAGCTTACCGAGATCCCTGCAAAGTACAACATTTACTGTTAGTAGGTTATTAAAGTGATAGTTGTGAAATTTAAATAATTTACTCAGCCTTGTGACATTCCAAACCTGTTTGACTTTCTGTCTGTGGAACCCAAAAGCAGATCTCAGGCATAATGCAACCCCAGTCACTGTTCGCTTTCACTGCATGAAATACAAGCAGAAAAAAATTGTGTAAATCATTCATGAAACCATTCTTATGTACACTTGTCTAGCTCAATTCAATGCAACAATTTATGTAAAAATGGTTAAGCTCCAAAAATGTCCCAGAAAAGATCCTAAAAATAATCAATGAGTTCACAACTCATGTGTTATGGGTTGTGTTGTAAGTCTTCTGAAGCCATATAATAGCTTTTTTCCTTTTTTTTGTTGAAAAAGACTAAACTTGAAGTTATAATTCAGAGTTAAAATGTCTTATATTCAAATGCAAATGATAAAGAAAAAATGCATAGCATTATTGGCGCCAAACCTGTGATATTATATTTCTGAGTAACATGAATGAGATTTGAGAGCATGAGGGAATATTTTCAGAGAATAACTGATTAAAAAACACAAGTACACAGTCAAACAATAACAGTCAAACAATACAATTTCACACAGAGAAAGTTCATAGTAATAAAGTACTTGCATGTGGTGCAGGTAGCTCACTGTAATTCAATGTTGCCACTGAAATGTTCAGATTATTTTAGAAATGTAACATTACTGGTTGTTCTGGGGAAACAAAAGAACAAAGCTGATTATTCACAACATAATATTTATTGACCAGTAAATGGCTTTAAAATGGTATTTGAGAGAATGAGGGCATCTGTAGTAAGTAAAGTTAGGCTAAACAAAAACAGACCAAACTATATTAACCTGCTTTTGTTACTCATAACAAAGGCCAATGACGACAGCAGGAATCAGCTAAATTAGTTAGGCTATATCAGCAATTTGAAGACACAGTTGTACAGAATTAATACATAGAGGCAGGAAGAAGTACTTTAGAAACCAGCCTTTATTAATTATTATTGCAGATATGGGGGTTTGGGGCTGGGTCTGTGGGACTGTTTCTGGGGATTCACTTTTTATTTTACTTACCTTTTGTCTTCTGCATTCTCCTTACCATTGTCTCCTGTTCTTGCCTCAGACTCGTCCCCCAGAAACAGTCCCACGGACCCAGCCCCAAACCCCATCTCTTAAAAATTAATAAAGGCTGGTTTCTAAAGCACTTCTTCCTGACTCTATGTATTAATGTTCATGGGTAGCCGTAATGGGTTCCATTCAGACCTTAACATCAAGTATTTTACTGCTATATGTCAACAAGATTCAACAAGACATTTTCACCTGGCTATACCCAATGTTTAGATCTGTTGTGGTATTTATGCAAATTAGCACATGCGTAATTAGATTATGAACCGTTTGTCCATGTTAACAAATAATTTCAAAAAACTTGTAATACATTTTTTTTTTGTCTTGATGTAAGAAATCAACTCAGTAATTTTCATGGTGATATCTAAAGGTTAAAATTTGTACCCTATTCACGTAAGAAGAAGAATGAATAGGCGTATCATGAATAGGCTATAGGCTTGGGTCTTTTTCGAAACTTTCCCCTAATGGGATTCTTCTGGGCTTTTTTTTCCTTACTCAGGACATATTGAGGATACAAAATCAGTTGAGTTTGCTTCTGTTGCAATTTGTTCAAGGTTGACCCCCATTTTGGCTTAAAATGACTGGACTATAACCCTACTATAGGAGAAAGAGCTTTGAGGCACTTAAATTACATTTTGAAGTTCCTTGAGTATCTGACAGGATATTTGAGGCTCCTTTAGTTTTTACAGTGTAGATGTAGTTATGGTATACTATAGTGACCACTGTAATAAAAGGTTTAATGAAGCTAAATGTAAGACATTAAGTCCATCTAAATGTGAAGGTAACAAACTCCGAACAATGTCCAGTATGTCAAGTGTGTCCTTTCTGTAATATTCATTCAGCACAAAAAAGAATTCCAAAAAAATATTGATTGTTTTCAAAAGGTTTTCCTGAACACTCTCATCTTTGTTCGGACAAACACTTGCTATATACACTTGCAGAAATATGCATTTGTCTATTGCATCATGAAATCCCTGCATGACTAGAATTAATGGATGTCAATGAATATGTCCTTTACCAAAACACCTGATGAGCTCTGACACTTTTTGATAAAGGCATTAGACAGACATCCAGTACAGTTTATGAAGATGAAAAGAGGAAACAAAATGCTTTAACAATATGGAAAAAGATAAATGACTATTTTGAATATTGATTATGCATATATCATTGAGATCATGAGGAGGAGTGGGACTTCACATGAAGACTTGAAACTGTGACAGAGCAAAGGGTGCACCTCGCTGGACACATCCTGGACACATCCACATCCCAGCACAGCACTTGATGATGATGTTGTGAGTTTATCCATAACTGTGGGATATTTTTCTGTAAAGAGTGTTGCATAATTAAATGGAATTTTTTTTTTTTTTTTTCGGATTATGTCAGTATATCAGATCACCGAATAGTAAATCGCCCTTGAAGTGCGCACCTGGTCTCACAGAATTCCGTGAAATGAACACGGCCCCTTAACTCAAAATCTGTGGCAGTTTCACGGAATCGCCGAAAACTCCGTGATGGGCCCACGGAAGTAATGCCTATGTAAGTCAATGACAGGCAGCATCTGTGGTCCACACACGGATTCCCTGTTCCAACACCTGCGCTTCCCCAATTGAGGTTGTTTTATAATTTGGAAACGGATTTATTCTGGGTTTAGCCTACTTTAAAAATAAATAACTTTAAATATTTATTTTTAAAGTGATTAACTTGATATTGCATTGTTCTGTCGTCGTTTGATCGCTTTTTCATTTTATTTTTTTATTTTAATGATAATTTCGGTCTTATTGCCAGGGAAGCTGGATTGCTGTGAGACCAGGTTGCAGTGGGAACGGGCAAGGGGCGTCAACTTGCGCGCACACGAGACATTTACAAGACCAATTCATTCTTCATGAGACACATGAAAAAGACAAGCTCGAACTGAAGACCGTGAAGCTCTCGATGGGTAACCATCACGGCGATCCCAACATGACCCGTGAACACACGGTCAGTAACTGGACCGCCGTGAGGAGAGACTCGGGGTTCGCGGCTCCGGTGCTCGCGCTGCTCACGCTCATGATGGTCATATTGATTACTGTGATCGTATGTGGCAACGCACTGGTCATCGTCGCCTTCAAGATGGACAAGAGTTTGCGCAAACAGAGCAATTATTTCCTACTAAACCTGGCAATCTCAGACTTCCTCGTTGGTAAGTAAAGTTCACAGAGAAGTTTCATGGTCAGTGATTTTTAGTCAGAATCAGAAATGTGCCAGTGTTCGACAGGACTCTAGGGTGAATGCTACAATTTAACAATGTGAAGAACTGGGTTGTCTGAAATATTGCTTTCAGAGAATACAATTAAATTGAATCAAAATTGTAACTTTAATAATTGTACTAGTTTTTAGTAAAATTATTATTTAGTAAGATTATTATCTAAATATATTAATAAACAATAGCCTCTAATTTCAGGTTGTATGTTGGTCGAATTTTTTTTTTTTTTTTTTTAATCACACGACATACGCTTATATATATATTACTTGTATTTCTCCATAATACTCAAACAAGTGTCTTAAGAAAACTAGAGTTAATAGAGTTCAGCACTGAATTAAAGTGAGATAAGTGCGGACAGCAATGTTCTGTTGCCCTTATTCTTCACATCACTGTGCATTTACTGTATTTGTTTGGGCAAAGAAAAAAAATATTGCATGGCTATATATTATTTTTACATTTTTCTCTCTTGTGTATTATGTCAGAATCTTGCCTTGTCAAATCATGGTGTTAAAAATAATGCTCTAAATTCATTAATCACTGTATGTGATGTATTACATATGTGTCCACCGTTGTCTGTTCTAGTGATGACAAAAACTGATTCTTGATGACTCCTATATGCCATCACAGTAAAATAAAAATCAAACAACTGTTGAGGAAAGCAAATGGTGTGAAGCTAAAAAGTATTTGAATGAAATCCCTTTAAGGCAAATCAGTCTTGTTCCACGTAAACATGTTTATGCTACAGAGAGTTCAGTGTTGGTTGGCTGCTCATGACAGTCTCTATACAAAGAATTGCTTGTATTCTTGTATTACTTGAATTCTGAGGCTTCTCATCTTTATTGTCTTGCCTGTATTGATTGGACTGGTTACGCTCTTATTTCTCATTCGAAACCTTGACTAATTTTATGTGATTGGATATGCACTTTGAATGGGACCTTTTCTTATCGTACTGTAAGGAACTTTATTGTCTTTTATTGTATTTAAATTATATTGCTACAGTATAACACATCTCTACATGAAGTAATTCTTCTCTGCCTGCTGGTGACTATATAGCTTCACATTTATTTTTGATGCAGAATAACATTTACCATTTTCTTATTCACATTACATTAATACATTCATGTGCAGTTAATATAAATAAGTATGAATGGATATTTTTTACTTTTATACTTTTAAGTGCATTTGTTTGGTACTTTTTTCAATCTCAAACAATTATTTTATTTGTATTATTAAGAGGTTTGCACAAGAGTTAACTGTAAATGTGCAAACATTAAACTTTGCTTTGGATTCGCTGCGTTGACACACAGAAAGCTGCTTGTTTTCAAAGTAACTTCTGTGTGAACTGAGCTTCAGGCATCACTACAGTACTGACAATGGACGCTTTTTGATTTCATAATTGTGCTAATCTGACCTTATCTTTACTCTTGAAATTGCAATGACTGTATAACCATAAAAAAATAAAATAAAAAATAAAGAAAATCCACCCCTTTTTCACCCTTTACATCAAGGTTGACAGCATCAACACCAACTGAATGGACTAAATGTTGCAACAACACAAATTCTTCAGCTTTATTTGAAGAATGACTGTAATTGTGGCTTCTGATTGGTGTTTCCCACAGGTGCCTTCTGTATACCCGTGTATATACCCTACGTCTTGACAGGGAAATGGATGCTGGGTAAAGGACTTTGCAAGCTGTGGCTTGTCGTAGACTACCTTCTCTGCACTGCTTCTGTCTTCAACATCGTACTTATCAGCTACGACCGCTATCTCTCCGTTACAGAAGCGGTGAGGCCTAATTTTATGCACGGAATCTTATAATATGGAGTGAAACATAGCATATTGTGCATTCAGTTATAGCAACGTGTATTCATTGTGACTCAGTATTCTTAGCTCATGGCAACCAGCAGAATAAACAACAGCAACAAGCTCTATTCATTAAACTCATTCATTTAGAAACACATGCACAGTCACTGTGATTCATTTGCTTTGTTCACTAGTCTGACTTACATGAAAGCCGAACTTACTGAACAAGATTATGATACTCATGCTTCTGTATTTTTAAGAAGCTACATTCAATACTGATGTATTGAGGGGATTGATTCTCACATGAAATACTGTAGCTAGGGCTGTCAACGTTAACGCATGTGATTCATTTAAAGGCCTTAACGTGTTAAAATAATTGAACCCAAATAAATGACTGAAGCACGTAAAATTGCGTCATTAACATAACGTCAATGTTTCAGACAGCTCGGAATTTGGCTTTTTCCCATCTCGTTTTTGGAAATAACATCTGGAGTGCCACTCAAAGTCGGACATTCGGCCTGTGAACTCGGGGTGCACCGATCATCACTTCCAAGATATCGGCTGCTTCCAATGAGCATAAACGTACAAACAAATCTTAACATTAGACATTATGTTTATGTAATAATACCTTTGTTTTTGTTTTTCGTCAGCTGTTTTCAAAGCAATTTTATATGTTATTTTCATGTTATGTTATTTTTGCCATAATTGTCACAAAAACACGATATGCTCACAAAGTGTCATGGCGACATCATGTGGTCAACGTGAACGTGACGTCTGATTGCCTGGAACTCACTGAGGTCTGAAGTGGGACATTTGTTTTGGGATATTCCCACGTCCAACCTCATATGAAACACAGCATTAGTCAGGAGTCACACTGAGCATCTACAATGGCGCAAGCACCTGTAACCCTGGAAGTTGGCAATTGTAATCATTTTAACCGTTCAAGCCGATTTCGCTTCTTTGTTTGCCAGAAACCGCTAAACTCTGGGAAAATGTTCTGTCCAATGATCCAGTTAGTGAATTTATTCAAGCAGTCCAAAAAAGCGCCAATGAACAGAAAACGAGGCTTATTACATCAGAGTTGGCAGAGATAATAG
Organism: Squalius cephalus; assembly: GCF_949319135.1. NCBI lineage: Eukaryota > Metazoa > Chordata > Actinopteri > Cypriniformes > Leuciscidae > Squalius > Squalius cephalus. The sequence goes on along the minus strand of NC_137128.1, from coordinate 8,745,320 downwards.
ACTCACGTTGCGTGTTCAGTGAATTATTCATTCCGGTGTGTGTTTCGCTTTAAAACACGAGCTCTGTCATATTCTGTGATTGTTTATGAAGAGCACGATCCCTTACGCATCGCGCTGTGTGAAATATATGGACTGAATGGAATGGCAAAACATCCCTCAGCTGTATGGCCAGATGACACGCAAACTACGTTTCTCAGCTGGATAAAGCAAACCAGCGTCTTGCTAGTAAATTTTTGATTGGATGAGGATTGCAATCAAGGTATAGACGATTACAGTGACTTACAGGAGTCGCACAGTAAGCATGTGCGAGTCCATTGTATTGATGCACAAACAAACTGTGTATGCTGTCGACGCACTGATCGCACATTGTATTTATGTACAGACACATTTCACTACATTCAGGTTCTTTCCACTCATATCCAGGATAATATTTTGATTTGTCATGTGTATGTTGCTGTTTTTAGTCATTCTGAATGGATCTGTGTACTGTAGTGGGTATATGCAGTCAGGTCAAGGCGGTTGGTTTAGGGTTTTTAGTTTTTTTGGCATGTAGTCCCGTTCGGTATCGCAACTTGACTTGTCTAAAATGTAAACAAGCTCTTTGCTGTTGCACTAAACATACTATACACTATGAAATAAGAAACGTTTTCCTGTAATATTTTCTTTTTGTGTGTGTGTGTGCTTTGGTGTGCATAAATGTATGAATTATATGCTCTCCTTATATCACTTGGTTATTTTGTGTCCTTTTGGAGTCTCCAGGTGTCCTTTTTTTGGAAAGACATACATTTACCTTGAAAAACATCTGGCAGAATATAAGTAATTGTAATAAGTAATTGCACATATTTTAGCATGTTAAAGAGCAATTCAGATTCTTGTAACCCTGTTCTATTGACACTCTTGTGGTAATTTTATCCTTTTTTTAAATAATTGCACTGTCACTAATGTCGTACTCCATCAACCTTTCTAAATGGTAATGCAAGTCTGTTAGTTGATTTTTGTGAGGATGCTTCCCTTCAAATCACTGTCACTCAGTTCAGTCCCAGCGGTAATGCTGGGATAAGTCTCATGATAGGAATGGGTGGCAGGACAATGGCGTCCCACTGGCAGCACATGATAAGCCAAAGCTGATGCTGATTGTGCCTCATCAAAACTGGCTTTAATCCACTGCTAAATCCCATGTGTCAAGCATCTTGGCATTTGTGTAGTACTTTTGTTCTGTGTTGGGGTTGGCATAGCTCTTTTTCCTTTTTTTATGTTACACTGCAGAACATATTTGATGATGTAAAAAAAGGACTGAATTGTAGTAAAGTACAATATGAACTAGCAAACATACATTCCCTTAAAAACATTTTGCATTATTATCTGCTTTATTATTATCTTCCATATATTGGAAGTGTCCTTATTACTTGTATTTATCAGAACACCCTGACAACACCTATCGGCCACCACAACAGTAAGGAATTCCTCAGAATTAGTAGGAATAGTCTCGTGATCGTGGACTCTAAACCAACATGGCAGAAACACTTCCGTGGCAGATGTGTTTGTTTGCTCCGATCTTGTACGTTGTGTTTTAGTGTGTTTTTTATGTATCTTTTTTTTTTTTTTTTTTTACAGAGCAGAAATGTTATGCACTATAATGAGTCTGCATATACCGGTTTTTAGTAGTGGGAAGTTCGGATCATTTTACGGACTCGGATCTTTGAATTTCGATCAGCAAAATGAACTAATCTTTTTTTTTTCTAGTTATTTCGTTAATTTCAGCAGAATATAATTAAAATGTCATGTTAAATAGCCCAACACATCTAGTACTTACGAAAATGTTGATTACATTTAAAAAAAAAAAAAAAAAGAATATTATACGAAATCGAAATGTTTAATTAATTGATTAGTTGGGTCTTAAGTTCAGGCTAATGCAGTCTGTTAGTTCACCTCACCTCCTGATCCAAGACGTTCTTTCTTATACAACTTCACACTGATCACGTCTGTTCCCCGCCTCGTGTCTTCGGGTTCGAACTTCGAGACACACTGAAGTACGGGTTCATTTTGTGTTGAACATCCCATAGTTTCTGTATATGAAACAGAAATGATTAGTTTGAGTCTTTGGGAGTTCGGGTTCGGCTCGGCCGGGTCCTCCGAGTCTTTCGTTCCTCCTGTCAGTCCCATAGAGAATATGCTGTCAGTACCGGAAAGAGAAATTATTAGTTCATAGAGTCTTTCGGGTCCGCTGGTATCTCGCTATAAATACAACATTAGATTTGCATTATTGACTGTATAATGATATATATGAGAAGGACAGGGACAATAACAAGATGGAACTTTTTTTATTTTTCAGATAATGTTTATTGCTCATATATTTTTTTTGATAATTGTATGTTAATTCCTAAATATAAAAAATATACATTCAGACACAGTCAATAATACGAATCTAATGTTGCTTTTGTAGCGAGATACCAGCGGTCACATGACAAAAGAACGAAGACTCAGACCCGAAAGACTCGATGAACTAATCATATCATCTCAATGGAACTGACAGGAAGAATGAAAGACTCGGAGGACCCGGCCGAGTCGAACCCGAACTCCTGAAGACTTGAACTAATCATTTCTGTTTCATGTACAGAAACTATGGGATGTTGCGCGCATGCGTGGTCAACACAAAATGAACTAATCACTCTCTGAGACAACTCGGTAGTCCCGAGTCATATTAAAGATTCGTTCAAAATGAACGACACATCACTACCGGCTTTATACCTCCGAACCTGTACTGCATTGTTTACATCGCACGTAACCACCACGATCCCAGAGAAGGCCTCTTAGCTCAGGTGAGGATGCTGACCCTGCGCAGATCCCTGCGAAGGCAGAGACGCAAGAGAGAGGGACTTCATGTCAAGCTAAAAGCTTGCGCTAGCCGACCATGGCTACCCAGCCTCTTGCTTGCTAACGTGCGATCACTGGACAACAAATTTGACAAACTGAGTATCAGGATTACAACGCAATGGGAAATTGGTGCTCTAATTTTTGCAGAGACTTGGCTATCAGCCAAAGTCCTGGAATCTGCCCTGCAGTTACAAACTCGCAGATGCCTCCAGTAAAACCAGAGGGGAGGTGTGTGTGTGTGTGTGTGTGTGTGTTTGTTTGTTAACAACTCATGGTGTGGAGTACAGGTTGTTTTTAAGCACTGTTCACCAGATGTTGAGATGCTGCTACAGAAATGCCGTCCCTATTATCTACCATGGGAATTTAGTGCTGTGTTTTTGGCTGCTGTTTTCATTCCTCCGCATGCCAACTCATCAGCAGCGCTTGGCAAACTCATGACGCCATCAATGCGCTGGAAACGGCGCACCCCGATGCTGCTTTTGTTTATCGTGGGCGACTTCAATCACTGTAATCTACGGAGTGTATTGGCGAAATATTTTCAGCACGTACACATTCCCACAGATGATCAGAATATGCTGGATCATGTTTACAGTAACATCCGAGATGCATACAAAGCCGCGCCCCCCCTCATTTTGGACTTTCTGATCATATTTTTTTTGTTCCTATACCCAGCCTATAGACTTAAAGACTTAAAGTCCCCCTGTGGTGAACATCCAGCTTTTAATGTTGTTTATATGTCTATGTGGTGTTTTTAATATAACAAACCATGACAAACCAAACCATGACCAATAAGACAAACCATGTGTAAATTCATAAGTCGACAGCATTGCTGAGTATTTTCTCCTTAAAAACTGCAGTGAACCAAAGACAGTCTCAAAAACACGCTTTGAAATCGCTGGTGTTTCTGACCTCACAAACGACCTTGTAACCAATCAGATCAACGTGTTCGTCAATGATCTCTGAGCTGCTGTGAGTGAGTGGAGGCGGGGCTCATTTGCATATTCATACAACCACGTATACTAAATGAGGCAAGGGTGGCGAGTTACTTTCAAGCTATTTTAAGGCAAGAATCATTTTTTTTTAAAAAATATGTCATTTTGGTGATCAAAGGTGAGTTTTAAGGTATACAATTATTGACTTTAAGCAAACAAACCCAACTGTTATACAAGTTAAACTCTGGTCTCCAGTGCATAATGCAAGACAGACAGACTGGGAGATGTTTAAATCTGCAGCCAAACTGGAGGATTCTTCCATCAAAATATAAGTGTATGCTGAATATGTGACTGGGTACATAAGCACTGGCGTCAACAACATTGTGTCCATCATACAAATCAGGAGGTTTCCAAACCAGAAGCCGTGGATGAACAGTCAGGTGCGCAACATGCTGTGTGTTCGATCTCTTGCGTTTAGATCAGGAAACACAGAGGAGTACATTGCAGCGAAGTACAAACTAAGGGAGACCATCATGAAGGCTAAAAGGCAGCATAGAGAGAAAATTGAGAGCTTTTACTCTACTGCTGATGCTAGGTGGATGTGGCAAGGCCTGCAACACATCACAGACTATAAGAGCACTTCAGATGTAAGTAGCTCCACTGTCACCCTGCCTGAACAACTAAACCAATTTTACGCCCACTTTAAGACCTCCAGCAGCTATACACAGAGGGGCCATTCACACAGCCACAACCCCCCTTTAACTGTCTCACTAGCTGAAGTACACAAAGCCTTAAGGAGAATTACTCCTCGCAAGGCTGCAGGCCCGGATAACACCCCTGGGCAGGCCCTTAGGGGATGTGCCTCAGAGCTGGCTGATGTTCTCACCTCTACTTCAATCTGTCACTCTCACAGGCCACGGTTCCTACCTGTTTTAAAACTACCACCATTATCCCAGTTCCCAAAAAGAGAACAGTGACCTGTTTGAATGACTACAGATCAGTTACAATAATAATGAAGTGTTTTGAGAGAGTGGTTCTGACCCACATTCAGAGCAGTGTACCGTAAACCCTGGATTCCTTACAGTATGCCTACCGCCCGAACAGATCTACCTCGGACACCATCTCAGCAACCCTTCATATAACCCTCTCACATCTCGAAAAACAAAGACGCTTACACTAGGATGCTTTTCATTGACTACAGTTCCACTTTTAATAGTTATTCACTGATAAACTGTTACAACTTGGACTGAACTCTGCACTTTGCAATTGGCTGTTGGATTTCCTCACTGGCAGGCCACAGTCTGTCAGAAATGGAAAATCACGTCAAACAGCATTGTGATGAACACTGGTACCCCGAAAGGAGGTGTCCTTTGTCTCACGCTCTACACACTGTTCACAATCGACTGCGTTGCTAACCATAAGGATAACATCATCCTGAAATTCACTGACGACACCACAGTTGTTGGATTTATCACTGGTGGTGACGAAACAGCATACAGGGGCGAGGTAGCGAGTCTAGTGGAATGGTGTGAAGAAAAGAATCTCACTCTCAATACAGACAAAACCAAGGAGATGATCGTAGACATGAGGAAGGAGAGGAGAACTCATCAGCTGCTGATCATCCATGGGCCTGAGGTGGAGAGGGTGAGTTGTTTTAAATCCCTGGGCATCTACATCAGTCACTTAACACCACCCAGCTGGTCAAGATAGCACACCAGCAGATGTACTTCCTCAGAAGATTGAGGAAATTCAGCATGGCACCAAAGAGTCTCAGCAGCTTTTACAGCAGCGTCATTGAGAGCACCATGACCAGCTCCATCACACTGTGGGAGATTTTACTTTAGATTACAGCATTTACCTTTCTCAAGTATCAAGTGGAAAAACCTTGCATTGGCTCTTATAATACATGTACATTGTATTACATATTTGAATAGAGAAGCATCATCTGCTTGAACATCTGCAGACCTTCTATTCTACAGACCTTGGGTTTTCGGATCCAAGTGTACCCGTGAAGACGGGTAAGTGGTGCACAGTAATATCGACTCTACATTTCCCACTCCCCACTCAGAGAAGAAACGTGCTTAATTTTCATGAAGGATTGCTTCCGCACAGACGTGCTTCAACGAGCATGTAAAAAATACTGCTGTGGCTGAACAAATAGACATAAATGAATCCCCTAGAAGTAGAAAGGCAGGTGGTGCTGGGGAGGAGGACTATGTCAGAGAAACTTTGATAGTGTGCTGCAGTGAACCAGTTTGCGGTAACGCTGAAATAAGTCTGTTTAAAATGCTCGGGAGTTTGAAAGCTCACTGGCTGACAGATTACATTTCAAGAACCGCTCAGCTCACTCCATGCACCTCACCGGCTGACAGAATGACCATGTGTCCTTGATACGCGAGAACAAACCTCACTGGTTCTTGTGCATCAAGCAAGTAGTGTTGAGCTCTCATTTGATGTGCAGCTTATAAGGTTTTTATGTAAGTAAAAGCCTTAATTAAATATGTTCATTATATAAAGAAATTGTGTCTCTTTAGAAGGCCCCGATTAAAATGCTTGATTAATATGGTTTACATCAGGGTTCACCAATCTCGGTCCTGAAGGGCCGCTGTCCTGCAGAGTTTAGCTCCAACCAGCTCCAACACACCTGTTTGAAAGTTTCTAGTATGCCTAGTGAGACCTTGATTAGCTGGTTCAGGTGTGTTTAATTGGGGTTGGAGCTAAACTCTGCAGGACACCGGCCCTCCAGGACCGAGATTGGTGAACCCTGGTTTACATGATAAAAAACAATATGAAATGAGTGATTCAATCCAGTCTTTTAGGATATCTTTATGAACTTTATGAAGCTTAAACATTTTAATATTCAAATTTTATTTTTTATATCTTAATTTGTGTTTTGAAGATGAATGTAAGTTTCATCAGATTGGATATTAGATGAAGTGGGGCTGTAACATTCAGGCAGGCAAGGAGAGTTGAAAGAGGATCTAATTCCACCTTCATGAAAGATAATTCAAGAAAAGTCATACAGACCAAAATCCACAACAGCTGTGTATACACACCAAGACAACAACCGACACCTAACCGAGGAAACTGAAAAGTGTAAATACACAGAGATAACGATGAACCAAACTAGACAAGTGACAAACTTAATCAGTAACTATAGAAGCAAATGAGTATGTATTTGGAAACCTAGATAACAAAGAAAACTATCTAAACACAGAATATTAGACCACTGATTATCAGCAGATACATAAAAATCAAACTTGCTGCAATCTTATAGTTTGATCAATGTTTTTTTACTTATCAGCATCTCTGAAAAGTTCTCACAAACTGCCACTACCCATTGCCTGCTTCAATTCAATGTGAAACGCTGTTCGCAGCACACATTGCTTCCATATTCTAATATATTTTATAAAATAAAATAGGATATTCAATGAGAAAATTGTAGACTTGATCTCACTCACTGGGAATTTATTGGATTGTGAAAAGTGGTCTCTATGTGATAGATGGTTAAAAATACGAGGGCTTGGTCAGCCAAAAATGAAAGCAATTTCAGATGTGAAACAAGTCCATTCCGATGAAATATTACCTATACTTTTTATTTGAGATTGCATTAAAATAGGAAAGAAAAAGAAAATAGGTTTGATATCTTGTCGAGTGCTCGAGCTATCCATCATGGACAGCAAGCCAAATTTGTTTACCTGGCTTCATCTAAATACGCTTTATCTCACCGAAGGAGATGCGGAGGATGGGAAACTTGCCAGACCACATCTCCAAATATATGACCCACTTTTTCAGACAGTGCGCTGCTGAACGTCTGATGGATTGCTGGAAATAAACCACTGGATCATCTGGTAGTTCCAGCGCAGAGGTATCGGAGGTAAACAGCCTTCTGGTTCTTAAGCTAAAGTGGTTCACATATCACACAGCGATGCTCAACAACACACCTGTTCTCCCCACAAACTAAAGGAATTATTATTATTTTACTGCTTTTTGATCTTCGCTCATAGCACAAAAGACGACCACTGTACTTAATAGAGCACAACAGTAATAGTGCTTGAGCTACTTGCATGCTACCGGAGTCCTTGAACAGTTGTGAAAAATACACATGTATATAATTCATTGTTTATTATTTTTTCTATTATTATTAGTAGCTTAAAAAAAAAATATCTACATTGATAAGTAGATTATCAGTGGTGTAAACTAGGAATATTAGGCAGCAACAGGTGTGAACCTGGTTGGCTAGGATTGTATTTTCATTTAGGCACTGTTGAGTGGAGAGGTGCATAAACTACTTTTACTGTAGATAAAATAATAATCTGTCTAACTAAAGAAACATCCTGGGATGGCCTGGGAACACAGATATATAAAGCAGTGGATAGTGTTGAATATTTACTTCAAAGGTTCCTCTGATGTTTGGTTAGACTCGGGTCAGAAAGCGTCCTTGAAAATGTCTTGTTTTGTTTCCCCACACAAGCTCTTAACATCAGAGCAATGACACGAACATAAATCACAAAACGTAACATGTGCCTTTAATCTGCAAGACAGCCATGTTTGATCTCGCAGACTGCGGCTTCAGCTTCAATCAAAGCCAGTGAAGAAAGATTCTTTCTATCGGCGGCAGCACTATGACGGTGCACACATACTCTGATATTGTCAGCAAAATAAAGTGTTTGTCCTCATTCGCTACTGTGTTTTTTTTTTTTTTGTTTTTTTTTTTCAAATTTGGTTTCTGTGTGGTGATCCTGGTTCAGTGGAGCAATGCCACACTTTGTTGTCTTGAAATTAAATATGATAAGAGATTATTTGTAATTAGCAGTCTGATAATGGATTAGTAATAAATTCTAAACTCTTTATTCTTTTTATCTCGTCTTGATAATTGCTTGGTTGATTTATTGACTTTTCAGTTAATTTATCGATTGCTATTATTTTGTAACACTTTTTCATCTGAATTTAACATTTTGTTTTAGAGTTAGAGTAGTGAATAGTGACAAAATGACAAATAAAGTAACAGCAAGTAGTGTGTAAAAAGGATTGAAGAGTATTACCATGTCATCTCACAACTTGACCTGTTTATTTGCTGAAAAGTTTGGCCGCTGCTGCAGCTCTCAAACGCCATGTGTTCACTTACATATAAATATGGTGTGCTAAAAGTAATGTGGAGTCTTTGTTGAGATATTTAAGTTTTAAAGTCCCCCTGTGGTCAAAATCCCAGAGTGGATCTCTGAGCTGGTCTGAGTGAGTGGAGGCAGGGCTAATTTGCATATTCATAGAACTGCATATACTAAATGAGGCAAGGGTGTCGAGTTACATTCAAGCTATTTTAAGGCAGGAAGAATTTTTTTTTTCACAGGAAAAAACGTTTAATATGTCATTTTGGTGATCAAATATGAGTTTTAAGGGATACAATTATTGACTAAAGGGGGACTTTAAGAGGGATATTTAGTATTTTTAACCAGAGATTTTGTTTATTTAGCACATAAATGAATGCATAAAAAAAGCTTTGAAGTGCAAAATATGAATAGGCGAATAATAGTGTGGGATAGAGCCATGTCTCCTGTTCATCTGATGATTCACTTGCAGCACTTATCCAAACAGAGCTGCATTTCCCAAAGGCATCATAAGCATAAGTAGATCATAAGAAACCATTGGCACCATACCCTCTTCGATCCACCCATTCTCCAAACCGCTTGTCCTCTGAAGGGTCGTAGGGATGCTGGAGCCTATCCCAGCATCTCAGGCCGAAGGCAGGGAAACAACCCGGACAGATGGCAAGTACAATTAGGAGTTATTTCACAATAAACAAATGGAAACTCACTTTCATTGGCAGTCCGTTACAAAAATTAACTACAGTTTTACTACAGTAACCATTGTTTGACTAGTATTTGAAGTAACACCATGGTTATTTTTAATTAAAGGTGTACTTGTATCTTATAATACTAACATGCACATGTTATAAGGTTACTGCCCCAGTGAAAAGCTAAAGCCAGGCTCAGACTACAGGAGTTAAGGCCAATTTATGCCCGATTTACCCCTCCCGACATGCAGAGAAATAAATCGTGTCCATAGCATCAGTCGGTTCTGATGTTCAGGCCAGATTATCTGGTAATGTGAGGCATTTTTTCTGCTCAAATCTTAAACCTCCCGATCTGCTCACGGACGCATCAGGGCCGCCCCGACAATAACAAACATGTTTGATATTTAGGATATTTAATCAGGATGATTGCGACTATGATTACTTCAGTACTTCCACAATAGCCAATGAGAGACAAGTCTACAAGGAGAAGGAAGTGAAGGAACTTTTGAAATGGCGACCGCACACAACAAGCAGCTGTACAAGTCCGGTAGACAACGGATAAAACCAGGAACAGCTAGTCGAAATGTGGGAACAACACAACTGCCTTTATAATGTCTCCTCACATGTCTACAGCAAGTTGCCACGACACAGTATCCATTTTGTTTACATCCACTTGAGATCACGTGTGGTGTTAAATCTGGCACGATAATCCTAAGAATATTTGAAGTGTGTGATACGCCACAATTTTTAAATCTGGTAGTGTGTGCAGGTTTGAGATTTGAAAGAAAAAAATCTGTGAAGATTCTCCTTATGTGCGTGATGCAACAATCTTTTTCACAAAAGATTTCACAATCGGTTAAGATTGAAAAACTCCTGTAGTCTGAACCCGGCTGAAACGTGAAATTTTTTCTCATAGTTTACATGAAAATATAATGCTTATTGAATCTTAAAAACATGACTTACAAATAGAAAGTTAAGTGGGTGTAATTAATCATTTTATCTTTAGAAATTCTGATTTAAAAGATCAGTTAAGTTTAGAAGTATTGTTATTGTTTTTGGCATTGACAATACTTGCCTTGAATGTATCGGATCAAAAAGCAGTATCGTTCATCGTTCAAGGGTGTCTTCGCATTAGACATCACTTCAGTATAGCATTTGGAAAAAGTGCTGTGTTCAGTTTGAAATCAAGTGGGACTTGGAAAAGATTTGGAAAAGGTCAGTGGGTGCGTGTGGACCCCCACCACTGCACATTTTGTGTTTTGTCTCCCTCATCTAACACATCTGATTCAGCTCATCAGCTCATTAGTAGAGATTGCAAGACACATTAAGACTGATAAGACTTTTTACGACCCTAAAAGGAATGAAATGTATAACCATGTGTCTAATTTTCTCATGATTTTCTTTTTATGTGGTTTGGCCTATGTATTCATTCAGCTCTTTTGGAGTAATGTTTCAGACATGCATACTATAGTTAAGTTAACCAAAATCATGTGTAGCATGTTTAGTCTCTATAAACTCCAATCTTAATTTACATAAAATTTTGCTAACTTTGTGATACATTAGTATTATATGAATTTTGAAGATTCTTTTGTTAAAAACCCAATCAAATTACATGTTCAAAGGCCTGCTTGAACAAAATGTCGTAAAGAAATTCCCTCCAAAGGGAACAACTTCTTATTGGCTAAGAACCCTCCAGAGGGTGTGACATCTTCACAAATTAAAAATCACTGATCACAAGATCACGTCTCTTAGTCCATCCATCCATCCATCCATCCATCCATCCATCCATCTTCTTCCGCTTATCCGGGGCCGGGTCGCGGGGGCAGCAGTCTAAGCAGAGATGCCCAGACCTTCCTCTCCCTAGACACTTCCTCTAGCTCTTCCGGGGGGACACCGAGGCGTTCCCAGGCCAGCCGGGAGATATAGTCCCTCCAGCGTGTCCTAGTTCTTCCCCGGGGTCTCCTCCTTGTGGGACGCACCCTGAACACTTTCCCGGGAAGGCGTCCAGTAGGCACCCGGAACAGATGCCCGAGCCACCTCAGCTGGCCCCTGTGGAGGAGCAGCGGCTCTACTCTGAGCTCCTCCCGACTGACCGAGCTCCTCACCCTCAGGGCCGTTTGAAGGAATTTGGGGGCCCCAAGCAAAATGGACATGGAGGCCCCCCCAATCCCCCCACGCACGCACGCACGCATGCAAAGCCTACAGGAACCACAGCATAGCCATACAGTTTAAGTTCACCCACACTTTATATAAATAATAAATAGTTAATAAACAGTACCAGTAAAACATGTGGGTTGTCCTGATACTGTACTTCAAAATGTAACAGTGTAAAAATTGCCACACAGAATAAAGTAACTGTTCAAGATCCATTGGTAACTTATAAAAATAATGTCATATTTGCATAAACTGTCACTACCGTATATCCCGACACTAGCACATTAAGATAAACTATGAAAAAATCATGTTCCTCTTTCTGGTTAAATAATGTTTGTAGATGGGTTACAAAGTATTTATTAAGTAAAAATACTGTTTGCTAACAGTTAAATGACAATTAACTAAAGATTAAATAACTATTAATGATGGTTATTATAAAGTGTTACCGAAAAGATATGTTAGCATTTCCATATTTTGATATTAGAAGGGAAGGGATGCAGCTGCTTTCACAACTACCAATGCTTAAAAACATCCCAATGCTAATGTTTGATGCACGGAATTTATTGTGTGATTTTCCGAACCTCCATTTGGTAAATAGATTATCACGGTGGAATAGTCAGTATGTCACTTTCATCAAAACCTATTACAAAGCTATAGCAATGTCATGTCATTAAATACAATAAACAGTGATTCTGGAACAGATCTGCGTCTTCCTTATCCCGTTAAAAAACATATTACAGTATGTAACCATATTCCGTCCGTTCGAAAAAAAAGTTGCACTAACTGTTCGTTACAAGCAGCATTTGCCGTCAGGCAGGTAACGTTAGCTAACATAAACATATTTTTGCTAGCCTACCTGCTGCAAAATTACACCATTTGTACAAGACAAGTAGAGCTATTTTATCCAGTGTAATTTATCACTTACTACTATCTTGTTTTTTCTTATCCTACTCTTCCTTTCTCTTCTTTCTTTTCTGGCTTCCTGAAGCATAATTCCGCTTCATGATGACTGCCGAGGAGGTTTTGTATTTTGCCGGCAGCAGAGATCACGTGGTTGGCTGGCTGCTGTCAGGGACTACTGAGGGGGGCCCCCTTGAGGGGGATCCCGATAACAGTGTCATTGCACTTTACTGCATTGACTATCAAAGGGGCGCTCACACAGTTTGTCGTTGCATTTTATTCTTAACCAGTCGTTGTCTTGGGGCCCCAGGCCAGCTCGGGGCCCCAAGCAATTGCTTGGTTTGCTTGCCTTGTCGCGACGGGCCTGCTCACCCTATCTCTAAGGGATCGCCCAGCCACCCTGCGGAGAAAGCTAATTTCGGCCGCCTGTATCCGGGATCTTGTCCTTTCGGTCATGACCCACAGTTCATGACCATAGGTGAGAGTAGGAACGTAGATTGACCGGTAAATCAATCTACGTGATAAATCAATCTTTCTTCACCACGACAGACATTGTACATTACTGCAGAAGCTGCACCGATCCGTCTGTCAATCTCCCGTTCCATCCTTCCCTCACTCGTGAACAAGACCCCAAGATACTTGAACTCCTCCACTTGAGGCAGGAACTCTCCACCAACCTGAAGTGGGCAAGCCACCCTTTTCCGACTGAGAACCATGGGCTCGGATTTGGAGGCGCTGATTCTCATCCCAGCCGCTTCACACTCGGCTGCAAACCGTCCCAGTGCATGCTGAAAGTCCTGGTCTGATGGGGCCAGCACGACAACATCATCCGCAAAAAGCAGAGACGAAATCGTGTGGTCCCCAAACCTGAGACCCTCTGGGACCTGGCTGTGCCTAGAAATTCTGTCCATAAAAATTATGAACTTAGTCCTATGTCTCTTAGTCCTTTTCTGAAATCCTGATGTGAAGATGATGCTGAACTAGAAGTTTTCTAAGGACCCCCAAGCTTGTGCCAGGCTGCGGCCTCGTCTTTCCATTCACCAAAGATACTCTGAAAACCACTGGTTCTCTCTCATCAAGACAACATCAGCAAAGATCAACTGGAGCCTCAACAAATTGCATCAGGACAGTTTAATTCAAATGGGCGAGACATGCAAGTATCGAACTTAGTCTCATTATTTGATACATTAAGTATCCTTACCCCTTTTTAAAGAAGGGCGTGTTAGAACTAAACTGATGGTTTGCTCAAGGCTCTTGATCTGCTGAATTTCAACAATGCTATAACTTCTTGCTTTCCTGTGTTCTGCTTCAGCTCTCTTTCCCTTGGTAAACTGTATGTATGTATGTGTATGTTAGAGTAGTTTAAATGTTTTGTCTAATAAAGTCTTGTTCATGTCACACGTAAAGTTGTCCGTGTTTCAAGCTCATTATATACTGGACTCCCTAATCATGCAGATTTTGACTACTTGCTCTTAGTTGTACTGTAAAGTAAGAAAGACATTTCCCATACCCCAGAAATGTACATTTCTTAGAATTAATAAACAATTAACACTGAGCGTTCACGGGACAAACAGGTTAATTGATTGTAATATTAATTTACAACATTAAGTTAATTCTATTAACTGATCCAAATATTCATTATCAATTATAACAAGTTATGATTGATTATTAATACTTCTTTAGGGCTATTTTACTACAAATATTTTTAGTAATCCAATTATAAATGATTTAAGTATAAAATAGCCATTTTTACTCTGCTATTAGATACAATTATAATATCCGACTTCTCACTCTGCCATTAGATATAGCCAACTGTGTGTGTGTGCTCATATATGATGAGTAGCCATAGAGAGAAGCATGTGACGATCTTGTGCTCAATCATATAATAGTCTGCCATGTGATGATCCTATGCTCATATATGATAATCTGAAGAATATTTGTGCTACCATCATATGAGAAAACGTGATGAACTGGGATCTCTTGTGTTGCTTGGTATAGTATAAGATCCACAATAGCAGTATATAGGAAATGCATTAACTCTACCTTGATTGGATTATATGGAAAACTGTATTTAAGGCTGTCAGAAGCCGCGTTTCCATTACCCTTCAAATTGTGGAAATTTAAATTGCGAATTGAAAATATGCTCAATGGAAACACGTCAATTTCGCAAAAACTCCCATTTATCGCAAAAAAGTTTTTACGCTCGCATGAGGTGGTTTTTCAGGCAATTCGAAAAAGAAATATTTTGCAAAACTGCAATGGAAACAGTATTTGCGCATTTACAGGTCACTGACGTAAATGACACTGTATGTTTGGACAGAATAAGAGACAGAGTTCTTTATTAAATTCATATAAGACAAAAGAATTACAGGAATAATGGATTCTAAACCTCAAATAAATGCCACAATCAAGACCTCGGAGCAGATATGAGGGAGAAACACCCAGAAACACCTCATATGTGCCGCTCACAAGTATAATAAGGGTCATTCCTTACCATTAATGCTTGGAAAACACTCATACATCTCCTTCGATTAATAATAATGGCTAGTGCAGTGGCTGGGATATAGTACATAAACCTACCAACGTCCATTGCCATGGTTTTTGGAATGATTTTACTTATCGCAAGAGGAAAAAAATAAGTTTTAGTCACATAAGATCGGTCAATGGAAACGCTGTCATTTCGCAATAGTTTTTTGTCGACATTTTTAAAAAATCGCAAAAGTTTTGCGCAAATCTGTACTGGAAACGCGCCTAGAGACAACAAACTGGAGTTGCTCTACAGACCAACTCGGCTTTGTATTAAAGTCATCGCATGGCATCAAAATCTCAAGACTCAAGACAAAAGAAGCAACAACACTAGCTAGGGCGGGACATGCGATTTTATTGGGTCCCTCTGCCGTTTGTCGCTAATTGAGCTGGAATAATTAACCATTGGACTAAACCATTTTTATGGAGGGGAGAGAGAGAGATTTGCAAAACATATTTAACTAAATTGCATGTTTTTGTGGTTTTCATTAAACTCTCAGGTATACAAGATGACACTGTAATATACACTATAATGATTCATATAAGAGTAGGGGAATCTGTAGCATACACTGTCAGAAATAGGGGTACAGTAGGAGTCCATTTCTGTCCCCAAGGCACAATCTACACTAACGTACCCCATAGGGCTTATTATTGGACCTCAAAGTACATATATGTACCTTTTTGAGGGTCAAGAAGCATTAAAAGGTACATATATGTACCGTTTCTTTTAAAGGTTAAGGTTGTACCCTTTAAGGGTACAGCCCCAGTGACAAGCCATTGCACTCCTAAAGGTACAATTATGTACTTTATTTTCTAAGAGTGTACTACTGGATTTAGTGGGCCCCTGGGCAGTGGGGTCACCAACTTTCACCCCACTATCGATGGCCCTGCCTGAAGCTCAATAAGGTTTTTGGAGACATGCTCACTTTCTACACATTTTTCTTTCAGTCCAAGTTATGATGCCGTGATATGTGAGCATGTTCATGTTTCCTGGATTACGTTTGGAGCGGTGATGTACGAGGATGTGTCCACTAGATCTCAACACCCTCTCTGGGGGCACACTGGTTGCTGGGATCCAGAGAAATGATCTTGCTACTTTGCAAAGGAGAGTTAACTCTTGAACATGAGCATGAGGAGGCTGAGACAAATACAATGTAACCTCCATGGTCACTCTTTCTTAATAAAAATAATAATAATAATAATTCATTACATTTATATAGTGCTTTTCTCTGCACTCAAAGTGCTTTACATAGAAGGGGGGAATCTCCCCAACCAGCATCCACCTGGATGATGCAACCACAGCCATGTTGCTCCAGAACGCCCACCACACACCAGCTTATTGGTGGAGAGGAGACCGTGATGAAGCCAATCAGTGTAGATGGGGATGATTAGGAACCCTACTCTTTCGAAAGGCATCCTGGGATTTTTTGTGACCACAGAGAGTCAGGACCTCGGTTTAACGCCTCATCCAAAGGATGGGTGCAAATTCTCCTTCTTTGACCCTTTGTTGTTTTGCTGATTTTTTATTTGTATTTTTTAGCAAGCGAGGCTAATATTTGTTTTCTTTGTAGCAGTAGAAGGGACAGTGCTGCTTCCTTGCTCTTGATCAGAAGGTAATTCCTGTGGCGGCAGTGATGTCATTTCCGCCAGGTTCACAGCTTCCTCTACAGTGAACCTGATGGTCAAGTCAAGTCACCTTTATTTATATAGCACTTTTTACAATACATATTGTTTCAAAGCAGCTTTACAGTGATAACAATAAAATAATGCAACACAGTTCTAGGTCTAGAAGAATATAGCATCATGGTCCAGCTTAAGTAGTTCAGTGATGGTTCATTTTTGTTGTAAAAAAGTTATTAATTTGGTTTTAAATATATATATATATATATATATATATATATATATATATATATATATAGCCGCTCTGGAGAAAATGGTGATGTCATCATCCAGCTCAGTTCAGTTCTCATATAATGGTGTCATTGCTGTCAGATCAATAATATTGTTGAATATTAAGTGTCCCAAACTAAGCAAGAAAAAAGAAAAGGCGACAGTGGCAAGGAACCAAAACTCCATCAGTGACAGAATGGAGAAAGAAACCAGGCTCAGTCGCTCAGTTCTCCTCTGGCCAACAAACAAACAGTGAATGATTATGATTCAGGCAGCATTACAGGTCAGAAGTCAGATTAGATCAGAACATTCAGAATATTTATCCAGTTCCATCTGGTTGAAGATCGGAGTTATCACGCCGGTATGGAGATGAGTTTGTTGAGGATCAGTACCCAGATCCGGCTGACTACAGTAAATCTCAGAATAAACAGAAAGACTAACATTAGCGTAGATAATGGTGTCATCCTGGTTTTGAGAAAAGTTGCCTTTGAAACGGCGATCAATGAAGCAAGCAATGTCAACCACCTTATTGACTTTCTCAGAGGAGTATCGGTGTTGCAGATCATCCATCATTACCTTTTTCATTTGTTTTGTAAGGGCATCATCTTCCTCCTTTTCATTCAGTATGGCAGTGAGGTGCTCCATAACAGGCTTCAAAGATAACAGGGTGGTCTGTGTTTCAGAAGAAGTCATTTAGAGGCCCCAGAAGTTCACAGACCGTCTCCAAAATGTGCACATCACTGTCTTTTGGCATTAGATGCCATGAGCTTCTGTCTGCTGTGAACACTGCACTGCTGTTCCAGAAATCTCTCAATCATTTCGAAAGTGGACCCCCATCTCGTCACTACTTGATGAATGAGTGATTTTTCAGGAATGTTCAGGATTGCCTGATTTTTCTTAAATTCTCTCTTTCTTTTCCAGCTGCGAGAGATTCCCTGTATATATCCCCCCATATCCTGTATATGCCGGCATACTCTTACAGCTGAGTCAACACTTTGAATTTTGAGCACTTTGGCTATAGCTAGATTTAAGTTATGGCCAAAACAGCCAAGCCAAACACAGAGTAACATGGTCCGTTGGTTGCATGGTCGGTTGTGATGCTAGACAAACACTTTTTCATGATTCTTCAGTCCTGCAGCATGTTTCCAGATAAATCTAAGATGTTGTCAGCTGTGTGGTCCTCTGGGGGGAAACACAGCTTAGAGGCAGAAGAACTTCAATTCCCAATCTGGAGAGAGGAAATGCAGTGTAAAGCTGATGTTTGGTTCTCCACTACCTCCATTGCTGGTCCAAACATCGGTAGTTGCAGAAAACCACACCACTTCTGCCAGTTGTTTCTGCACCTAGCCCTGACTTCTGCTTTCGTTTGTTCTCATCTTAGGGATTTCATTCTTTAAAAAATTCCCAGACAGGTTTTATATTTTATTTTATTGATTTCATGTGAAAACATATACTACTACTGCTAAGAATAATAGCAAATAATGCTATAAAATTTATTATTGTTATTTCAGTCTTGATGCACATATACACATAAGGACAGATAGAGCGCGAGTGTGTCACACACACACACACACACACACACTCTCTCTCTCTCTCTCTCTCGTACAACACACAAACTGTCTGATTTTTTTTTTTTTTTTACACAATTGTGGAAAACAAAAGTAGAAGTGATACCAGCTTTATTTCATTATTGTACTAAATCACAGAAATACAGTCTGCTCTCCCCAGCTTTGTGAAGTAACGTGAAGTGGGAAACTAGCTGATGTTAGCCAGTTACTTAGCCATGTTATCTGCCTCGGTAGAAAACCAATAGTATTTATTTCACCAGTGCTAAACATGCTAGCTCTCTTAGTTGGTTGCAAATGTTCATTTCAAAACAGTGTTACCATTAACACATTGCCTCCTCTAGTAGCCACTCTTCTTAACACGTCTTACAAGCTGGATGTCCTTGGGCTTCAACTTGGGCTCGAGGAGCGGTTAAACAGAAGATGAATGCACGTTTTCTCAGTTCTGTTAACAAAGCTCATGTGCCATTTAAAAAGCATGTTTAAAAGCATGTCAATTCCTTTGTTTTCCCCTCAAGAAAGTGTTTATTTTAAAGAAATGTCCGTGTTCATATGTTCAAATAATTGATACTTGTGACTAAAAAATCACTATAGATTTAGGCAATGTGTATTTTAATAAAAAAACACAAAGCCATTTTTTCATTTTAAAGAACACCGAAGCCTCAAGTTTATAATTTTTTTTTGCATTAAATAATTGTATAAATGATGGACAAAACAAAACTGATAAAAACAGTGGTTTAACTTTATTCAATATTATTTCCCTGATTTCAGGTATCTTATCGTGCCAAGCAAGGAATGACCCACTTCGCTGTGGTGAAGATAGCAGCGGTTTGGATTCTGGCCTTCCTCCTGTACGGACCGGCCATCTTATTCTGGGAGCCGCTGACCGGCAGGAGTCGCGTGCCGGACGACGAGTGCTTCGCCGAGTTCTACTACACCTGGTACTTCCTGCTTTCTGCTTCAGTGGTTGAGTTCTTCTCGCCTTTTTTATCCGTGGCTTTCTTCAACATCAGCATCTACCTCAGCATCCGTCGGAGGAGGCTCGGCAGTAAAAGAGAATCCCCTTCTCCAAAGCGGCAGGATGACTCGGCTCTGTACGGGAAGAGGACAGGCGTGAGCATGCGGATCTACTGGAACTCACTGACACTCAAAAAGACTGAAGACAGCAAGAAGAAGCGCTCGGAGAGCGACGGTCTGTCCATGCGGTGCGTTCAGCGCTCGCGTCTGAGGCAGGACAAGAAGATTGCGAAATCCTTGGCGATAATCGTGTGTGTTTTCGCAGTGTGCTGGGCGCCGTACACTCTGCTGATGATCGTGCGAGCGGCGTGCAGAGGAGACTGTGTGTCACATCACTGGTACGAGGTGACGTTCTGGCTGCTGTGGCTGAACTCAGCCATCAACCCGTTCCTTTACCCGCTGTGCCACAGCAGCTTCCGGAGGGCCTTCGTCAAGATCCTGTGCCCTCGGCAGAGGACCACCATAACCCTGACGGACCGTCCATCCAGCGCACACAGATAGTGTCTGAATCATCAGCGCACATGTACTGGAAACAGTGTTTAAAAAAAGAGGATTTAAGTGCCTATACATTTAAAGGAATGTTCCTGGTTCAAAACAGGTCTGTTGACAGCATTTGTGAAGCATAAAAAAAATATTTTAGACTTATAATCCCACAATTCTGACTTTTTGTCTTGCAAATTGCAAGTTTACATCTTGCAGTTATGACTTTTTTTCTCTTTTTTCTTTATACACCTAGAAAAGTAGTTGCACTTCAAAAAAGTATTCTAGATGTATTTTATTTGGGGAAAAAATTACAATTTTATTTTCATTTATTTAAAGCTACACTGTGTAAGATTTTCTCCCATCTAGCGGTGAAATTGTAAATGACTACCAACTGAATATTACTTTCCATTGCGAGGGCGTTTTAACTCCTACGGTGGCCGTATTATTTTAGATCTGCCGGCAGTCGCGAGTAATCTCCCCCTCGCATTCGTCACGGTGCCACTGAGTGTAAAAACGTGTATGTCCCTCTTTGGCTTATGTATTTTCAAGATGGAGGCACAACATGGTTGCCGCCATTCGAGCGACTCGCTCGTATGTATGGCAGATTCTACGCTTACGAGAATACTTGATTAGTTGGTAGAAGTAATTACACATTAATGAGCACATATAATTTTTGAAAGAACAAAGTGTTTTTTGCTAAGAATCAACTTAAAAAAATTACACAGTGTAGCTTTAAAGGGGTCATGACATAGACTTTTAATCTCACAATTCTGACTTTTTTCTCACAATGGCAAGTTTACATCTCACAGTTCTGACTTTATATCATGCAATTCTGACTTTATAACTCGCAATTGACCGTTTGCAAAGACTCGCCCCCTTTAGTTACTGTTGCAAAATACATCGTGGAGCAGAGAGGACACTGACAATGCGCTGACAGACAGGACAGGTTACCAGGTTACTTTTGATATGAAACAAAGTCTAAACTTTCAAATTTGGTCATTTTTTTAAGAAATTTAAACAATAAATACCGTTTTGTGTCTCTTTTAATGTGTCGTGACAGATCTCTGTAGAGCCTCAGTTAAAGCTGCTCGTGAACCGATCATCTCTTCCTTATTAATTTATAGCATCGTTTTAAACATGAATGAACATCAGAAGGAATGTTGTTTTAGCTTGTAGTAATCCTCCAACGTTAATCTACTAACTCTCCTGTTTCGTCGGACAGAAATGGCGGATTCGGCGGATGGCGGATTATGATTTGTCAGATCGCCTGTCAATCAAACTCCCTGTGAAGGGTCAATTGCAACTGTATTACGCAATTATGAGAAAAAAAGTCAGAATTGTGAGATAAAAAATTGCAATTATCTTTTAAATTGTTTTATTCCGTGGTGGAAACAAGCTTCCATAAATAAATGTTATAATACACAGTTTAAAAAAAATAGACTTATAATATGTGTTAATAATATGTGTTAACATTAGGCTGGTGTCATAATATCACTTTTTAACACTTTTTGCAGGAAGCTTATACAATCGTTCAACTTCGCTGTAATGACAATGCATGGATTAGTAAACCCGGAAACTTATATTACATAACTAGATGTTCATACACCTAGAAAAGTAGTTGCACTTCAAAAAAGTATTCAAAATGTTTTTTTTTTTGTTTTTTGGAAAATATTTGTTTATTTTGCATTTATTTAAAGGGGTCACGGCATGGATTTATTTTAATATGTTCCTTGAGATTTACTTAGAATGAACTATTAATAATGAATAGCTATTTGTTGTGTCATGACTCCTTGCAGGTTTCACTTTTTTTTATTTTAACCCTTCACAAAGCCTGGTTTATGAATTAAAATGATTTTACAGTGGTTGGACATTATGCTAGATAATGACAGAACGTGAAATATATTGAACCGAGAACATTCCTAAACTGATGATGAATACACGATGATAAACATGATGATCCGCATCAAAAAGGGTCCAGTAGGGGAGACCAGAGATTGTAGAAACAAGGTTTCTGGGAGCCGTGTTGTCATGGTGTACATTATGTATAGTTTTTGTTTCCAGTGTCACATGTGCTAAGAATTTATATTTAAATCAGCACTGATACTTTTAGAAATATAATAATAGAAGGCATATATTATCATTTCAAGTAAAGTTTGCATTACATTCATGAAATACTACATACTATACCTCAAATTCTACAACTGCCAGAAATACACTATTAAAAATAGTGTTCTTAATCACTATTTGTGTCTTTTTTTTACAGTAAAAATATGCTTAAAACAGGATAAATGTAATATTATTTTTTACGCTTCTTCTTGAACTTTCAAAGGCACTAGAAGCGCATTCAATTTTCTCCAAAACAAACACATTTGCTGAAGCAACCATGGCATTTTAGCTTGCTTAAGTCTTTGAGCTCTTTTATCATGACTCACGTGAAGTGCAAGTGCAATGCTGTACCAGGCAGGGCTTTTGTTATTTTATTTTATTATATATATATATATATATATATATATATATATATATATATATATATATATATATATATATATATATATATATATATATATAATTTTTTTTTTTTTTTTTTTTTTTTTTTTTTTTTTTACCCTAGCTACGGCCTTGGTACCAGGTGAGCTGTTCACAACGCTTTAGAAAAGCCATACATGTGCTGCAACCCAGACAGCAACATGGATTCCTCACATACCAGATGTGACCCGGATCTGGACCAACACCATGTTGCTGTCTGGGAAATGTCTAAATGTATTAGTTGCACTATGGTAAAAGTGTTTTGAGATCATAACAGTATTTGATAAGGATCGGCGTGAACATGAGTCTTTATTAATCAGCAATCTGCCCCTGTGATTGTAATTTGTGAAAAGAAATAGTTGTTGCTGTTTTACTGCCACTAGTGTTCATTTCAGCACACTGCAGTCAATTGGATGTATAGTTTTGCTAAAATGTAGTTAGAGTCATGTTTTTCAAATGAGGTTTTTACCATGTGCCATGGATTAAATCAACATGAGGCACAGCATAAACGGTTTAGGTTAGTTACGGTCTGTACTTGTTGAAAAACGTGTCTGATGTTTTATACACCCTAACTGAATCGAGCTGTGAGCTCTTTAATAAGCGGCTCACTCATTTCATCATTTTGATTGATATGTGATTGATAGTGATGACGTCTGAGTGTGTTCGTTGTTTTCTTTGTAATTAGCCACTCCATTTCCTGCAGTACGAGCCACTCAGGATCCGTGATTGCGAGCGTGAGAAGTGGGCTGTGGGCATTCACACATTGACATGGCAATCAGCCAATCAGAGTGATTGAGACTTTCCGCTGTATCTCAATGGTCTACCCTTACATTCGCATCACGCTATAGCATCACAAGGGCCTGACAGGGGGGGTTAAGTCACATGGAGGCGTAATCTGGCACAGTTGTCTGAAAAAAAAACTAAATTACAATTAAAAAATTCAAAACAATAAATGCTGACATTGTCTTCCATTAGGCTATGTGCAACATACACATCTCAGAAATATGTTTTAGTATTTCATAATTCGCACTCAATGTATTATTACAAACTACACTGGTGCCGTCAATTCTTGAA
Organism: Squalius cephalus; assembly: GCF_949319135.1. Classification (NCBI taxonomy): domain Eukaryota; kingdom Metazoa; phylum Chordata; class Actinopteri; order Cypriniformes; family Leuciscidae; genus Squalius; species Squalius cephalus. The sequence goes on along the minus strand of NC_137128.1, from coordinate 8,721,585 downwards.
GTCTGCTTCTGAATCAGCTTATTTATCTGTATATAAACACACATTTGTATGATTATGACCCTCGGGTGTTACAGTAAGCAGTAAGGTTATATACTTAAACAGATTAAGCTTGTTTAACTGTACTTCAGGTACTGTAGATCTTATGTGCATTTTGCTCCTAATGAAATTTGTGTTTTTATTGTTCTTATATTCAGTATTATACTGGCTCCTAAATGTCATTTAGTGAACATACACGGCCATTTAACATTAACTACTCAGTTTTTACAATATTAGCATTTGTATGTTGCATTATTTGTATATGTATTTTACATTATGAGCTCTGTGGAGTGTTTTTCCTAATCTATGATTTATTATAAATAGAGCTATTGTTCTGATAGGAATTATTCAGAAATGAATCCACATTTTGGTGTATTTTTGAGGGAAAAAAAAACTTGTTTATAGTGATTTTGGTTTTGTGGTTAAGATTAAACTGTACACATTGCCAGTCAGAAATTGGACATTCATGCACATTTATTTGCCTATTTTCAGATTTCAAAATAATACTAAAGTCATCCAACTATTAAATATGAACTTTGACGCAAAAATGGGAAATATGTTGTGGAAAATGTTTTAGACCCTTTGCCTTTTTGTGTGAAATGTGTGGCCACTTTTCTTTCAGTGTCCGTTCCAACTTTTGACTGGTAGGCTAAGTGTATATTTAGGCTGCAGTTAAAACATTAATTAACTTAAAGTGTGTGAGACCAATAAATGTCATATACTGTCGCTGTTCTCCATGTCACTGCCTCGTGCAATAACAACATATTACAGAGAGACCGATATAATCACACTTCCGGTCAAAGTATTTCAAAATAAGTAAACGAAACACATGTATGAGTGTCTGTATTAATCCTGTATACAGACAGACAGATGTTCTGTTGGGCTTGTTGTGCTGACTGGGTTTGTCCTTTAGATGTCACTGTTGATCTTTCTCTTGAACATCAGTGTAATCTGATTGTAATTTTGGGGTTTAACAGCATAACTCCAGAGCATAACTCAAAACTCATATTTGAATCCATATATTTTTATAGTTTGCATTTCAACACAATGATTTAATTAGGATATAGTTTACTTAAGTAAAACATCTGCTCATCCATATGAAATAATACATTATGGTCAGACATAAGAATATTCAAGGATGTCTCTGACATCACAGCGAAATCTATTCCTCTGAGAATCAACATTTAACAAGATATTAATTTAGTAAGGATTTACTTTAATCTCTGAATGTTAAGTTTTGAACACAAAACAATCCGACTTATTCCAAGCCCACAGGTTATGTGTAGCATTTGATAGATTTCCATTTAGTCAGATAAATTAGTAAAGTTTTTCTATAATATGATACGCTTCCAATGTCACTTGACAATATGTGCTGCTTCCATAACCCATAATTCAAGTTCAATGAAGAGGTTTGTTCCATACTACACAGAAATGCTGTAGAATTATCCTCAGATTTTGATATTTTGAGTTTTTCATGATATGTGTACATTTTCAAAACTCTTCAAAATTGATCACACTTGTAACACCGTTAGTTGTTCTTTCAAATCCTGATCTCTTGCTTTCATTTGGTTTAATCACCAAAACACAAAAGTATTTTTTTTTTATCAATTTAGTCATTTTATCAATCAGTTGTTTGAGTAGCCAACAATGCAAGATACACATTTCAAATCACACTTGTTGCTAAATTAAAGATGTCATAGTAATGCATGCTACAGTTGACACATTATAAAATAGGCTTGCATTAATTATGTAACTGACTAGCTTCTATAATGTATGTAATGGTATTATCTATACATTGCTAACGGTCTCCCTCCTAATAAAACTGATGTCTGCACAGTCATTGATTGTGTCTCTCTTGTGTGCTCTTTGTTAACATTTTAAAACATTTTAGAAGAGATGGGAATGAAAAGAGTGATTGTAAAAGCATTATGAAAGGCAGTTACTGTGAATGAAATACTTATTGTGTGATAAAAAGTGCACTTTTGCTGATCTGTTTTCAGATTAGTATGAAGAGTTAGTACTATGCATTTACCACTTGCTTGTAAAAATAGTAGCAAAGCAATAATAAAAATCCCTGTAATGTGGATACAGTTTTTCACTGTAATCTTCAAGTCTTCCCTGAGGAACGTCACAGCAAGAAGTGATAATGACATGAAACATAGAGAAAAATGTGACATGCTTACATAACATTTCCCATAAATATCCCACACAAGACATTATTCTGTTGTTCTTTAATGCTCATCTCCATTTTAATGACATGCGAGTTTAGAAAGATGCTGCTCCATTTTGTTCCATATTTAATTATGTTTCACTTGCTTTCTTCAAAAGAAAAGCAGAATAAAAGACAAATATCAAAGACAATAACAAAGAGAATGGAGTGGTTGATCAGGAGTGCTGTTTGTCATGAACAATATGCTGTTTTAACAATGAGCTGTTTATCATTGACTATACTGAGCGTTTGGGGACCTAGAAGAGCTGCTTGTAGACGAAAAAAATAAAATAAAAACTGACTCTGAAAAACAAGAAAACAATAGGATAAAATGACTTGAACCCAACCATTCAAGTCAAGAAAACATTTTAGGATATATACCAAGTTCAGTCATGAAACGCTAGATGGCGCAGGCTGATGGGTCTTTAACGCAACCTGATGACTTTGATATCATTAACTACATGGCACAATCTGATTGGTTCCTGTCACATCTGCAGCCAATGAGCTTGCTGCTCAACATTTAAATAGCTAGTTCACTATAGCAGTTTGCAGTGCTTTAAAGGCACACTATGCAGTTTTACATTTTGTCAAACAGCGACCCCTAGAGTCGCTGTGGAGTACTTGTATTTTACGTTACTGTCGTAAATACCACTCACGCAGAGCCATCTCTGCACTCACGGCCTGATCCCCTGCCTGTATCCCGGTGCCTGTTCAGTAGGATAGAAGCGTTGGACATCGAACAGGCAGATAGCCTCCGAAGATGTCTATTGACGAGGTAATGATTCACGATTTCATTCAAATATTCGGCTACTGCATAATTGTATGTTGTGCTATCGAAGATGAACTACTGATGATGGTTTCATAACATTGGCCGTTACGATGTTGATTATTGCAATTTATCCTAATAGTTTGCAAATTGTGCTCGTCTACACTATTTACAACGTGTAGGCTTATTTATGTCCTGATAATTATGTGAGATATTGACTACTGTTCTCATGATAATCGCAGGAATCAACGTCAGCGTCGTCTTATATCCCTCAAGCGATTGGGGCCACATCAAAGAAGCAGAAACCTCTGCGGAGGAGCCCATCGAAGGGCGCAAAAACTCTCGACCCTGAGGAGCAGTCGAGGCTGCAGGAGATTAAGGTTTGTTTATTATTGGTCAACTCATCCTTTTAGATACTACTTCAGCCTTTTCCCCAAATATGTATATACTAACAAATTGCTTTGTATTGTAGGTAAAAGTGCATTCCCTGGAGGCTGTGCAGAAGGACAGGCTGTTGAATACAGTCCTGACAAGGTTGCCAGGTCTTATGTTTGATGTGATGGTCATGTTGGAGGTACCCCAGAGCCCGGACCCTGGTGGAGGTGCACTTGCACCAATTGCAGAGAAATGGACACAGACCTGAAAAGGCTTTGCTGTCGCCAGAGACCTGCAAATTGCATAAGCAACATGGCACACATGGAGTTCTATGTGTTGGATGAGGGGGTGTTGCGGCCTGGAATGACATTTTTGCTGTTGATGACAACCAGGAACCGGGTGTAGAACAGCGATCACTTCCAGCCCGCTCTCCTCAAAAAATGACAAAAATGTGCTAAAGACACACATCTACCAATACTGTGAATGACAAGGTAAAAAGGACATGTCAGCAAGAGTTATTTCTGAAATATTTCAGTCTTTCTAGCAATACATATTAGATTAGATTCAACTTTGTCATTGTGCAGAGTACAAGTACAAAGACAACGAAATGGAGTTTGCGTCCAACCAGAAGTGCAAAAAGAGCAGAAAAGTGCAATGTGATATACAAGTATAGACAGGACACGAAATATAGTGCAGTGTAGACAGTAGTGTACAGTTGGTTTACAAATGGTGGTTTAGAGTAATATAAATTAAAAATAAATATGTGCAGTGTATTAGCA